>NC_091443.1:73996506-74721944 GCF_964237555.1 Oryctolagus cuniculus
ATTGTAGAGATAATATGGAAGGTCTCGGGAGAAGGTGAAATTGCCACAGGAACATGTGGTATGGGAGGAACTTGCAAGCAACTCAGGAATTTAGAATTTGGAAGGAGGAAGAGGCCAAAAACCCTCCGAAAGAACAGTCAGAAGGTATTAAATGTATTTTTTGGTCCCTGAAGCCAAGAAGAGAGAGTGTTTCAAGAAGGAAGCTCTGGGAATGCTGCTGGGACAGCAGTGAGGTGAAGGCAGAACATCAATACTGGACAAAGCAGGACGCTCATGGCAGCCACAGCAAGAGCAACGTGGTCCAGTAGGAAACCATAATGGAAAGAAGAGGAGATAAACAGAGCCAGTTCTTATGTGTGACTGACCCAAAGTGTCGCTGTGAATGGGGGGAGTAAGTAGAATGCATGATGGCTTGAGGGAGATGTAGACTTAAGAGAACTTTTTTGCTTACTTGGTTTTGTAATGGCAAATTCTAGCATATATTTGGTGATGAAAAGACGAGTCTAATAATGAGGAAGAAGTTGAAGCTTTCAAAAGAGAGGGAGGTGATGTAGCTAATGGAGCAGAACCCTTGACTAGATAGGAAGGGATGGCACCCAGGGCACCTGTGGAAGGACTGGCCTTGGTTGCGGGAAGGACATGTGCCCCATTGTAGTATAACTGGAGGAGAGGACAAGTGCAGGTGCAGCTGGGCAGTTTTCTCTATCAAGCTTCTTCTCTTGGAATTAAAGGGTTGGAAGCATTAAAGCTCTGAGAATACCAAGTAAAACTGTGATTGTGAAAGTGGAAGGAGCGTCTAGAAAAGTATGATAAAGCTTCTGGACTTTGCTTACTGCACAGAGTTGTTTAGAAAACATGAAGTTAAAGCCACGTATAAACAACCAGCTTTGTCAACATTCCCCGGTAATTCTGAGTTGCACAGACTAAAGTCTAGGAGCCTTCACCAGAGAAGGACAATTGAGAGGGGAACAAAGGATTTAGTCCACAGTTTTAGAACACTGTAGGAAGAACTGTGACCTATGAGGTAGATCCAGAAGGAAATGAAGACAGGAGGAGGTATCAGGACATAGAATAAGGGGTGCTGGGGCACCATTGGCTTGGAAAGCTCACTGAGCGTTTTTCATGGCCTCGGGGAAGCAGAACGCAGAGGTGTGTAGGGGGGCATGGGGGAAGCGGGTCAGGGATATTTCTGGCTTTTGAGTTTCAAAGCCCAGACCCTATAGAAGTAGGCAGGGGTTGGCCATGATAACAGCTTGGGGGAAAGGGATGAGTGGTAGTTGTCAGTCTCTTGAGCCTGAAGTGAGAAACCAAGGCTGAGGTGGTAGGTGGGTTGCTGAGCAAGGACCTTCTGGGGTCTTGCTTCTGCTCAGGGTTCTCTGTGCCAACCTGGGCAAAGGGCTGCATCACTCTTTGACTTCATATTCCTAACTGGAGTTGTAGCATTAACCCATTCAGCCTGCTAATCTTACTTTGTCTTGACTCATGGTTTAAATTTGTTTAAAATCGGGGGGTATTTTTACCATCCAGATTTCAGGCCTCCCTTGAGAAAACATCAGAAAATCTGGCCACTGCTGGGCCTGAGCAGCAGCTGCCCACCTCTTCCCACAGGGCAGGTGCTCCCCATGCACCTGCCTCCATGCTGGCCCTCTCCAGCTGTTTATTGTACTGTGACCATTACCTACCTGAACTTTTTATTTTTATCTCTTTCTGTTTCTTTCCAATCCTGACGCCCACTGAGCCCAGTGCCAGGCCATGGGCTGGAGAATACAACTGGTTCTGATCAAGCTGGTGCTAGCCCGAGACACAGCAGACCTAGTTTTCCCCAACATT
This sequence comes from Oryctolagus cuniculus, assembly GCF_964237555.1. Classification (NCBI taxonomy): domain Eukaryota; kingdom Metazoa; phylum Chordata; class Mammalia; order Lagomorpha; family Leporidae; genus Oryctolagus; species Oryctolagus cuniculus. The sequence goes on from NC_091443.1 coordinate 73,998,337, forward strand.
GAGGGTAATGATTGGTATTCTCCATGAAAAGGTTTGAAATCAGCCTGTGGTCTCTCCCAAAGTCTTCTCAGATGTGTAGCCCAGATCCAGGGGAGGCAAGATTTAGCTCTTGCCCTCAAAAAGCTGCCAGAATCAACCCTTCTCTTCCATGCTAGGAGAAGAGCGAGCAGAAGTGTGTGATGTACCTCCCACGTGTCCCACTATGGGTACAGCACACTGCTGTCCTTAAAAGGCACTTCCACATATACACCCATGCTGGCATGTCCTCAGGGGTCTTATAAAACCATGCAGCAGCCTCTCATAACTAATTAGTGGCAGAGCTTAGAACCCAGATCGCTAGACCCTTCCCAGTCAGTGCCCCTTGCAAGTTAGATTGCTTCATCCTGCCTAGGAGGACTGGGTTGGAAGCACCCAACATGGCAGAGAGAGCAGCATTTCCCCCCCTCACCTGGATGGAGGTGGGCAAGCTCCTGCCGGACATTCTTCAACTCTTGCAGTTAAGGATGAGCCCCAGATTTCTATCAGGACTTGGCACCTTTGATGGACCTTTCTAAGTTTACTTTGACTTCTAAAGCCTGTGAGTTTAATAGGTTGTATAGAGTGAGTTTCCTACAAAGAGTTCACATCTGTTCTTACCCTGTTAGGATAGGTTTCTAAAGCTGACCTGTATACCGCGTGGAGAAAGCTAGAAGCAAAAACTGACAAAGCAAGGAGGTATCACTAATCTGTGCAGGGCTGTGGGCACCTGCCAGCTTCCTGGGTCTGGTCTTCCCTTTTGGGCTTTTGTTCCTGCTGGATCATTGTCTGACTAGGAGCTTCCCTTCAGGAAGGGAAGGCATTGAAAGTGAGCTTCGTGCATTTTACTGCTCTTTCTATGGACTTGGCTGTTGTCATGGTTACTTTTTTCAAAGCAACAAATTGGTACCTTCTCCCTTATTCCACACTAGAGGGGAAATCAAAAAACAGGCAGGCCTGCATACAGAAGAAAAGCTCATGAGGGCAGGATTTCCTTGCTTTTACCCCAATATATATTTCCAGCCGTAGACAGCAAGGCTGCCCTACATTCTGAACTTGTCTTCAGTCTCTGTTATTCCTGGACAGAGTGAATTGAGTCAAGTCTTTGCCCTGGGTTGGTGTCCAAAGCATTGAGGAGAAAAACCAACTACTCTGCTTGTAGCTGGGATCTCCCAGGCATTCTGGTAGAGAATGCGTGCAGGGATACCTTCCGATTTTGAGCAGCCTAATGCATATTGAAAATGCAGAGCCCCTCTTCAAAAAACAGGAGTCAAAGCCTTTTGCTTTCCTTTGAAGTCTTTCTTCTTGGCACCTGGCACAGTGGGTTTTATTTGCTGTTTAATGTTTCTCCCTCTTGGACTCAGAGATGGTCATGGGACAAAGGCAGAGCCTCCTAGGCAACTCCCCCTGAGACTCAGTCCCCTGATGGAGCACCCCACCCTGATCCCCACCTGGCCAGAGGAGCTGGCAGCCAGAACCCATCCTGGGAAGAAGTGGAAGACACAACCTGGTTTGAGCCAGGAGTCCAAGTTCCTGGTGCATCTACTGTCCTATTGTATTTCACTTATGAAATGGGATTCAAAGATAAAATGATTAAGAATTTCAATATGGTGACTGCAGAACATTAAACTCCAAATGCAACCCCTTCTGAGAGTTGAACACAGGTGACTGCATTGGCTCATTGCCTCCAGCCAGCCCTGATTCCTTGTCCTGGGAAAGGGTCCTCCTGGTGTTGGTCCCAGCCGAGCAGGCAGGAGCACTCGAGGGAGGCTAGTGCTCCTGCCCTCAAGCCTTCCCCAGACTGAGGGGAAGGAAGATACTAAATAAGTTAAAAAATGAAAGTGAACGCCAGCCTCAGTTCTCTCTGGGGTTTCTTCATGGGCACTTTCATATCTTCTTTCTTTACTGCAGGGTTGCATTCCCTACATTAGACCCATCTCCCTGCAACCCTTCTAAACTACTTTACTGAGGAATAATTGACCTCAGACATTTAAAGTGCATGATGTTAAGAGTTTTACCATACACGGTGAAACATACATGAACATATAGCATGAAACCGTCACCAAGATCAATATAACATTTAATCTCCATCATGCTGTTGCAATCCATCCCTCCTCCACTCCTATCCGGAGACAACCACTGATCCTGCTTCCTGTCACTGTCTGTTCATTTGCACTTTCTGGAATTCTATGCCAGTATAATCTTACAGTCTGTACTCTCCTTTTTTGTCTGGGTTCTTCTATTCCAGGATATTAGTGTTGACATTCACATATCAACAGGTTGTTCCTTAATACAGCTGAGAAGTATTCCATTGTGCCATAGATTATCATTTTTTTTTTTTTGAAAGGCAGTGAGACAGAAAGAAGCAAAGACAGATCTTTCATGTGTTGGTTCACTCCGCAAATGCCCACAATAGCTCCAGGCTGAAGGCAGGGGCCAGGAACTCAACCTGTGTCCCCCAAGTGGGAACCCAAGATGAGACCCAAGTAACTTAAGTCATCATCTGCTGCCTCCCAGGGCGCACATGAGCAGACTGCCAGAACCAGGAGTGGAGCTGGAACCGGAGCTCAGGAACTCCAGTACAGGACGCAGGCATCGCAGGCGCGTCTTAACTGCTGTATCCAACATCCACCCCACCTGCCAACTTCTTAACGTTTCAGTTCCCAGTTGTCTGACTATGTCATATAAAGCCACTGTGAGCGTTAGAGTACAAGTCTTTGTGTGGACATGTGCATATGTTTCATTTCTCTTGGGTAAAGAAATGCTAAGAATGGAACGGCTGTGCTGTTTAGCAGTTCTATGTTTACCATTTTAAGAAACTGCAATATTATCTCCTCACGTTCCACTGAATTTCCCCCCAGAAGTATCGGGGAGTTCCAGTTGTTCCACATCCTCATCAGTACTTGGTAGGAGTCAGTCTTCCAACTTCAGCCATTCTAAAGGGAAATGATTATGGCCTTAATTTGCATTTTTCTGATTACTAGTGATTTTGAGCATTTCTAAAGAGGCTATTTGTCATTCATATTTCTTCTTTTGTGAGGTACCTAGTCAAATCTCTTGCCCACTTAAAAACCTATATTTTTCTTATTGACTTTTTAAAAAAGATTTATTTATTTGAAAGGCAGAGTTGCAGAGAGGCAGAGGCAGAGAGAGAGAGAGAGAGAGAGAGATCTCCCATCCCCTGGTTTTCTCCCCAAATGGCCACAACAGGTAGAGCTGGGCTGATCTGAAGCCAGGAGCCAGGAGCTTCTTCCAGGACTCCTACATAGATACTGGGGCCCAAGGACTTGGGTCATCTTCTGCTGCTTTCCCAGGCCACAGCAGAGAGCAGGTTAGGAAGTGGAGCATCCAGGATTCGAACCAGTGCCCCTATGGATTGCCGGCACTGCAAGCGGCAGCTTTACCCACTACACCACAGCGCTGGCCCATTTTATTGACTTTTAAGAATTTTTTTCAATATATTCTGGACTCACGTTCTTTGACTGATACACATGTTTTTGTTATTTCTTCCTAGTCTCTGCTTTGCTTTATTTTCTTTGTCTATTGAGGATTAGAAATTTAAATGTCTTAAAAAGATTTATTTCTTTATTGGAAAGGTGGGGTCGAGGTTGGGGAGACAGAGAGAGAGAGAATGAATCTTTCATCCACTGGCCCATTCCCCAAATGCCTGCAAGGGCTGGGACTGGGCCAGGCCAAAGCCAGGTCCAGAACTCCATCCAGCTCTCCCATGTGGGTGGCAAGGACCCAAGCTTTCCCAGGCACAATAGCAGGGAGCTGGATTGTAAGTGGACCAGCCAGGACTTGAACTGTTTCCCATATGGGATACTGGCATTACAGGTGGCATTTCATCCCCCTGCACTACAACGCTGACCCCAGAAGTTTTAAATTTTTGATAAAGTCCAATTATCAGCTATTTCTATTATGGTTCGTATTTATTTGATTATTTGAGAGGTAAACAGAGATGGGGAGAAGGACAAGGACAGGGAGAGAGAGAAATCTCTTATCTGCTGGTTCACTTCCCAAACACCTGTAACAGCTGAGCCTGGGCTAGGCTGAATCCAGGAGCTGGCAACTCAATGTGTTTCCCTTGTGGGTTGCAGGGATCCAACCACTTGAGCCATCACCTGCTGCACATTAGCAGGAAACTAGAACTGGGAGCAGAACCAGTACTCAAACCCAGGCCCTTCAATATGGGATGCAGGTGTCCCAAGCGGCATCTTAAGCACTCGGCAAAATCCCTAACCCTGGTTCATATGCCTTGCGTTCTAGGATAGAAACCTTTGTCAACTCCAAGTCTCTGCTCAAATATTTTTCTCCTGTTTCTTCCAGAAATTTAATAGTTTTAGGTTTTCTATCTAGATCTTTGATCCATTTTGAGTTTGTTTTTGTATAAGTTGTGAGATAGGATTTTCATTTTCCTTCTCTATAAATGTCCAGTTGATCCAGTGCTGCTTGTTGACAAGACTTTCTCCACTGAATTGCCACTACACCTTTGTTAAAAACTGGTGCTATGTGTGTGGGACTATTTCTGGGCTGTCAGTTCTCTTCCACCCATCTATGTTTACCAGCACCAATCTGTTATGATTTTTACAGCTGTAGGCTAAGTGGAACTATGAAGGTTAAGGTTGATAAATTGGAAAAGGAATTCTCTAACTTTGTTCTGTTTAAAAACTACTTTGTGTGGTGACCATGGAGATGTGGTACTCAAATCTGCTTCAGAAGAAATTATTGTTTGGAGCATATGTGAATCCCCCGCCCTGTGGATTTCCCCCCAAGGTTTACAGAAAGGCCACAATTCTCTAGGTAGCTCCTAACCAGTGACTAAGTATGGGGAGGGTACTGGTGGTAGCCTATTCCAGCCAGGCCAGGACAATTCCAACAGGCACTCTGCTGGAGGATTCCCCATTGCTGGGTGAAACTTTTGTAGCACTGCACTGTCGTGTAAATCCCTTTCCATGTGAATCTTTCTTCCCCTTCTTTTACAGGTTTCTGATCAGCAGTGGGGTCTGAAAGTTCCTTGCCTACTTCTATTCCCTCAATTTTTATCCTTCCCAGTCATTCCCCTACAAATCTCTTGTATATCCACTCCAGCCTTGCCACATAATCCTGAGAAGTCCCTACTAGACTTATTCCAGGCCTTTTGCATTTCCTTGTAAACTTTGAGAGAACCAACTTATGAGAGCTGCCCCAAGAAAGCCTGCTGGACTCTTAAGTGGAGTTCACTGGCTCACAGATCACTTTAGGCAGAATCGCTACATTAACCACATCAATGTATTTCACTATTTGTTTAGATCTTCAATTTCTCTCAGCAATGTTTTGTAATTTTCCATGTGTAGATCTTACACGTTTTTTTGTTGGATTTATCCCTAAGTGTTTTGCATTCTGGTACTACTATATTGGAATTCCTTAAAAAGTTTTAATTTCCAAATGATTACTGCTGCTGTACAAGGCTGCAATTGAGTTTTATATATTGACCTTATATCCTGAAGCCTTGCTAAATTCATTACTACCCTCAGTAGTTTTAGTAGCTCCTTTTCCCATCCCTACTAAACAAAAAATTTTCATGAGATCCTAGTGCTGGGGTAAGCATGGGGTGTGGGGAGCTGAAGCTCCTCCTGTCAGGGACCATCTTCCCTCCTGGAACTCTCTCATCTTCAGTAAGAGCCTCTAGAAGCTTCTGAAGAGCTCCCAAGACTCCAAGTAACACAGATTAACCAACCACTCTTCTAGGGAAGCTGGTATTGACTGAGCACCTGCCCCCGCCCACGTATTTTATAGACATTTCATCTCATCATAGTCCTTAAAAGAACAACAACAAAAAAAATCCTTGTGGGATAAACAGAAATAACTCCACTTTAAAGATGAAGAAATAGGGATTGCACCTCCGTGATGTGGCCTCATAGTTGGTGTCTTTCTGAGGAAGGACTGAAATCCATCTCTCTGACTCCAGAGTTCATGCTCTTTCCTTCCACCTCAGGTAACAATCCCAGGTCACAAAGGCAGACTGAGTCTAAGGCAGGTCTCTGCTGGGGCCCGCATCCTCTCACATTCATCTAACACATGGTCCTGCAGTTCCTTGAAGCCTGACAAGGCTCTGCTATTCCACCCCAACAGTGCCTGCTGCCCACGCTGGTTTCCCTGCCTTCTCTGCACCCAAACTGCTTTCTTGGTGGTGTCAGTGAGCTCTCTCTCACTTTGTCTGATGAACCATTTTAAAATCTAAGGTTTTTTGTTGTTGTTGTTTGTTTTTTTTGTTTTTTACTTCTCTGGTGCTTTTGCAGAGAATATCTGCTGAAACTGTGTGACCCAGTTTGATCCAGATCTCTCCTAAAGTCTCTGTTCATTTTGTAAACCATCCTCTGGCCTGATTTGTGTGTGTGTGTGTGTATCTGCCACTCAATGCCTCAGGTTCCCCCTGTCTGAAATAGGAAGCCAGTTCATTCTATTCTGCACGTATTGTTAGAGATGCTATAGGAGCCAGACCCGTCCCACCAAACGTGCCAGTAGCCTAAATGTCTGCTCACTAGGCTCCCTGGGCTTTCCAGGATAGGCTTGCTGTCGCTAATAGAGTCATGACAATGTCTGGGGAAATCTGGTAGGTAAGTGTCTAAGTGGTGTTTTCCCGAGTGCTCACTCCTTCCTCCAACCTCAGAAGAGCACAGGCAAGTCTTGATTTATAGTTTGGGGGGGAGGGGGCACATTTCACATGTCCAAGGAATGTAGCCACTTGCATGGGCACATTCTCAAAATCTAAACCCTCTTGACAAACTCACCATATTCCTATTCAGTCAGATAGTGAATCCCCAATTTTCTCTTTATTTCCAAAGATGCCACCATCCTTCTTGTCTTCTTCCCTCCTTCTCTTATCACATCTAGTCACCAAGCCTAGTCCCTTGTTTTCTCTGAGCTAATCTTGAGTTGGGTCCTGTTTTCTCTGGCTTCTCTCTGCATTAGTTCAAGGATTTCAAAAGACTGTGTTCTCCACCCCGTCAGGGCCAATGTTACATGGGCAGAAGTCTGTTGCTCTAGCACTCTGGGTTATAGACGATATTAAGAAACCAGGAGCCTGTTACAGCAGAGGATTTTGTGTTGGGCTCCCTATTCTGCCTTTGCCAACCCCAGATTCCTCTGTCTGATCTTTAGTTTTTTTTTTTTTAACAGTATCTGTAGCTTCACCAACTTCAATGTTAATATTATTCCCCAAAAGGAACTCCTTTAGCCAAGAGAAGAATCCCTTGATACCCCTTTTGTGTGATCTGACTCGTATTTCCTGCATGCTTTAGCCAATTTTACTCTACCTCCTATGATTTCCAACTTTCTGTCAATCTATCTCTTCCCCTCATTTTAAACCCTGGATCTATATTTTTCTATGGTAATATTTCTTTTTCAAGATATATGTGCTAAAGTAAATATCTTGGGATTTACTTAGTAAATATCTTATTTGCTATTGGAATGAAGCGCTGAAGCTCAGAAGGTCCCCAAATTCACTGGGAACAAATATCATTAGGCTGTGAGCTTCTTCAAGACAAGGACCATGTCTTATTTAACTTTATATCACCAGCCTCCAGTCCAGGTACATCACTTGAGTGCAATAGTATGTTCTCAATAAACACATACCACTTTATGGTGTTGCCTTCTTCAACAAGCTCTTTAGGTGTGAAAGACTGTGAGCTTTCCCATCTGGAAAATGGTGTTCAGGATACAGACATCAAGAGTTATGAGCATTAAATGAGAAACACCTATGTAAAGTTCCTAGCACAGGACCTGGCATGAAGAATTTAATACACACGCATTTCACAGCTTCTTGTTAAATTTTTAGAATTGCCATCAGAATGGTGGTGTCCCCAGAATGGTTCCTCCTCACCAGGGTATTTTTGCTAGTACCTCTTCTGGGGTAGTCCCAAACTCAAGTATGGGAGTTGTAATAATTGGTAGGGGAAATAAAAACTTGATTCAACAGGAGGAAAATCCACAAGGACATCTGCTTACAATGCTCTCTGTTATTCTTGGTGTGGTGTTTGGCTGTGACAGTTAAGAAATGCCAGTATACACGGACTTGTCTTTTTCAGTTATTTCATAAAGATATTTTGTAAATGGCATTATGATGGTAGGGACCATTTTCCTCTTCCTTTCCTTACTTTTCATATATGGGAGAGACACTGTGGATCTACAGGCTGAACAGCCTTTGGATACTCTATGTTCACTTGAACACTGAACTCCAAATATTTGTGTTCAGAGAGAATGAAAATTAGCCACCCCAGGGAGCTGTTGAATCACTTTTGTAGGCTTCGTAATTTCCACATGTTTGGAGTGGCAATTGTCCCTCAAATGAACTATGTACCCAGCTTTTCTATCTGTCAAATGGGGAGTAAAAGTCTGGACCTTCCCCTTCTTCTTAGGAATAGCAACTGTTATAATACAGAGGCAAGAGCACTGGACTGAATAGAATTAAGCTCTGTCCTCAGCTTTAGTTACTGTCAGACCTGGGGAAAATCACTTAAAGTCAGTCCTCTCACCTCCAAAATGAGATGTCCACATCCAGCAACCTCCAAGTCAGTTCTCAGGTTAAAAGGGACTTTTTAATGAGATGAGTTATGAGGTCCTCTTTTTCTGCCCAGAGTTGCTATAGGAAAGGAGACTTGATATGCCCTGTGTAGAGAGGGAGATTTGGCATGTGCTGTGCATGGTAGGTGTATGGTTGTCCATGTGCTGACCACTTATATTCGAGCACCACCCAGCAGGCAGGAAGTCAGAGGGTGAGCATGCCAGATTGGTGACAAGAACCCCAGGGAAGTAGGAGCAACATACTACTTGGATACTTTTGCATAAGAATTATTTTTAATACTTGTATAAAAGTGAAACCTATTAGTAAACCTATTAGTAGATATTCTTTTCAGACTATTGCAGGAATTACCCACAAGCAAATCTCAGCAAGAATTGGAAAACGAAACAGGAGGTTGCCTCTTACACCTTTTGGGTGTGTTGGTCCCTCCTCTGGGGATGGGCTCAAAGGTGGAAGGCAAAGAGCTGCCTCTGTTCAAGTCGGGCCACCTCCAGCCCCAAAGCTTTCTAGAGCACATCCCACCTCAGACTCTGTACCTGCATACAAATACCATCGGTATTTCCTGGTTGCAGGAAAGAGCCACAGGGTTCCAGTCCTAAGACTTGAGTCCAGGTCCCACACATACATGAACTGTCTGGCTTGAAGCAAGACCCTCAGGTCTCTGAGCTGATGTAAGGGTCAAAAGAAATAGGGATGCATACTGGTCAGAGCCACACTGGCCCTCACTCTTCTACAAATCTCCTTCCAAATACTGTTTCAGCGAAATTTTACTCAATGAACTAAGACTGAACCATTAGCCAGGAATATTTGAAGAAGGGACAACCTCATGCACCGAAGAGGACAAAACATCAAAACCCTGCAACTATGAAGCCAAGAGCTTTCTCTGTCATTTCACACCTGTACCCCCAACCCCCACTCCCACCCCTGCTCCAGACACAACTGGATCCTCTTCTCCACATCTTTACTGGATGGCCTTTTACTTGGCTTATGCAAGATCTTGGCTTAGCTTCCTCTCTGCCTGTGCAGTCTAGGGATGCCCTCCAGGGAGTCCTGGCTCAGACTCTGCGCAGGAGGGGTCCCTTGAAGAGTGCTCCCCTACCTCACTTGAGATGTGCATCATGGCAAAGAACGGCCACGCACTCTGTGGTTGCTGTTGTCACAACCAACCTGAGTGCCCACCTCCAGTTCATAGCCTATTGCAGCCATTGAAAAGGTGGGATCCAAGTCACTTCACTCAACCGATGGAACCAGGCATTAAGGAGTCTCTTCTGTGAAACGATGCCCAAAGACTCAAATTTTGTATCATCCATTCAAAATAGCTGCTTGTGCCATCATGGGAAGGAAAAGGCACAGGCATGGGAGTTGGTGTCCTGGGTTCAAAAACCAACTCCAGTACTCAGCGTTTAGGTACCATCTCGGCAAATGGCTGAACCTCGGCTGCACGTGTGTAAAAAGGAGAGCCTGGTCCATTTGCACAGTTGTCATGAGCATTGACCAAAGTGGCATGTTATAAATTGCCCCGTACTGTAAATTGCCCTGTACTGTAAAGTGCCTTGCCCTGAATGGGTGCTCCAGCTTTTTCTCCTACTTCCCTCTCACCAGAGAAAGACTAAATTGTTTCAAATAGGGCTCATTTAGGAGGGTTCAATTTTTCACATGAAAAGTCCATTCCTGTGGTAATTGACCAGTTCCTGCCTGATCGTCTCAATTCAGGTATTAAGGTGTCCAGAGTAAAGAGACACCTTTTACAGGATAAGTCTCTCCCATTGCAGGACTGTCTGACAGGGGCTTTGCCCTCTGTTCCATCCATCGCTGGAACCCAGCCTCAGGTCTGCCAGAAATGAACCATCAAGTTTGTCTAGGGTTTTTAGGCACTAAATGAAGAGTAGTGTGGAAGTCCTTGTGAAATTGAAACTGTCATTTTTCCTAGGACGATCTCGTTGCTGGAGAGTCTCATTTTGATTTCCTGATTTATGTTGAGCCCATTCTTGTGTGTGTGTGTGTGTGTGTGTGAGAGAGAGAGAGAGAGAGAGAGAGAGAGAGAGAGAGAATGTGCATATCTCAGAAGTAATTACTCCAACACTGCCAAATGAGTTGGCTTAGTCCACATGGTCAGTCTGTTATTTCAGAGTATTTCCTAGCATGTCCCAAGCCCTGCAATTGTTTTTCTTGATCAAATAGCTGGGTAAGACAGCCAAAATGACAAACTCTACAGCGTCCCTCTGTTTCCTTACATACGAACTCAGAAAACATGGGTTTGAAAAATCTTAACCATTGTAAAACTTAGCTGCCACTGTACTAGAAATATCTTTGCTTTCATCTTGATTCTCTTTTATATTTAGGATACTATGTTGTAGTTAAAACTGGAAATACATCCAGACACAGCCAATACGAATTTTACAGCTAACTTTGAAGCCACAAACATGTTGCCACAATCATCACCACACTCCAGGATAAGCGCATACAATCTTTAGTTCTGCAGGATAAAACTGTTTGCTTCTCCGTGCTTTCACAGTACATTGCTTTTTAAGAAAACTCCCTGCAATTCAACATAAAATATCCAAGTTTCTAACTTCCAAGCAAAGCCATCCCAAGAAGGTAACTATTTTTCCTGCCTGAACTTGGTAATAGTAAACAGAAATACAAGTCATGTGCAGCTTTTCCAATCAAATGTAGCAACGTTGTGCTGTTTTAGTATATATTGGGTAATTGGGTATATGTATTCGCAGAGCAATTCTAAATCCCAAATTTTCTGGGGCGGTCCTTATTTCGGTGCCCCGATCCATTGCCAAGCTTTGTGTTAAGATAAAGTTACTGTTCCTGAGAAAACGTCCATTAGGGTTCAATTTAAAGAAAAGTAGCACTAGCAGTGTTTACAAAAAAAAAAAAAAAAAAAAAAAAAAAAAAAAAAAGGCATGATCCCAACTTTCTAAAGTCAGCGCTCTTAAATCTGTGGTCTCTCTCTACAACATTGTTTGCAAGCTTAATTAGGAAGAGTTTTGCTTCACCCTTATAAAATCCTGATCTCCTTTTTTACGCACTTTCGAGCACCCCAAGTGGGTTTATAATTACATAATGTTAATTGAATGAGTACAGGTGAAATAATCATTTCTCATCTCCAATTCCAATTTTCTAGAAAGGCATTTAAGTATGATTTCTAGATCCCTGAGAAAACCAAGCAAGGTGCAGATGGTTACAAAATCTCCTGTTGTCACAGTCTTTTCATAAGACACTCGAAACAAAGAGGAAAATGCTTGCTTTTGTGCTATGAAAGAAAAACTAGTCCTTGAATATTTGCCACACAAGACCCACACTTGCTCCTGGAATTGACACTGGATTAAAGAGCTGAAGTTTGGCAGTAAAATTAATTTTGCTACTCTCTTAAATTTTAGCAGTTTAAAAATACACTAGGAAAAAAATAAACTTATCTCCCTAACTTGGAGTGACATCCTGCGTACTGCTATTTGTGGCTTTTTTCCCCCTTTAAATGCAAATCTACAGAAATCAACTCTGCAAAGGATTCCCCCCTCCAACCTGCCCACCGCCACTTTCATTCTCACGTCTATGAAATATTTTGAGTGAACTGTCTTCTGATAACAAAGTTCATGTCCAACTTGATTCTTAAAGTCGAGAGGCAGTTATTTACAAGAATACATCCTATTATTAAAAGTTAGCCAAGACAGCTTAGCAAGAAAAATGAAAAATTGAAACATGTTTCAAAGAATTTTGTTTTTTTCAATAGTTGCATGAGTTTTATTTTTAAATTTTATTTTCCAGGAAAATGTGCAAATATCAAGGTTACCTGAGTCTGCTGGTCACTTCTAGTTTTTGGACTCTTGAAGATAGATGGTGAGTTTTGCTAATGATGCGCGCGGCTGTTTAAGAACCGGTGGCTTTTCTGGCAATCACTCTTTGTGTGCCATCTTTTATAAAGGTGCTTCTTGTTGCTAAGAGATCAGTTGCTTAGAGACCACATCATTAAAAAAAATATATATGTCAGGGGCCAACATAAATTATAACCCAGTTTTGTCATTTCAGCTAGCCCTGTGCATCTTTGGTTTTTGTAATAGATCGGAGCGTACCAAGAGAAGCCAATTACTAGTCACAAAAGAGAAAACGGACCATGGGGAGGAGAAAAGATCTGTGCGTACGCTCCCGTGGACAGAGAGTAAGGCACAGGCTCCCTTCGGTGGAGTCACATTGTGCAAAGCTCTCGGAAACTTTGGTCCCAGACGTAGGCTGCAAATGCAGATTGACACACCCGGGTACCTGTCCCAGGCAAACTTGAGTGTGCTTTGGAGAAGTGTGGAGCTACTTTGCCAAAGGAAAAGGCTACACTTAGGAAAATGTAAGTTGCAAGTGTGAAGTGATCATTGCCAGATGTCTGTGCGTGGGAAGGTGTTTGTCAGTGCTCCAGGTGCAGGTGTGTCCATGCTGTGACCGGGAGAGCACGGGGACCGGGCAGTTACTTGGGTGACTGTCTTTTGTCTTCTCTGCTGTATTCAGATACAGCAGTAGCCAGAAGACAGGAATAAATACAGTTCGTTAAGTTGGGAGGGGGTTCAGCTTTTGGGGTGTTTCTCTCCCCACCCCCACCCCTTTGTTGTGTGACAGTGCCCATTGAGACCCTCTCCTCAAAATAACCCTACATACACCCCTTCCTGGGGATGCTTCCATTTTAGGAAAAGGGTCCAAGTTCTTTAATATTCAAAGGGATGGTTTCATTCCAAGCTTCCAAACAGGCAGGATGGGAGGCATGCAGGGGGCAAAAGAAAGCCAGAGCCAGCCCTTGGCTGTTTTAACTGCAGCTCTGCTTTTTCTGCCTCCTTTCCTCAAGGTCTCCTTGACCCTATGTTAGGTGAGAAGCAAGCAAGCAAATCAGAGACTCAGCACTGGAATCAGGAGGTAACACAGTACAGAGGGTCTTCGAGATTTTTTTCTCCTTTTCTAGCCTCCCAAGGGCTGGGCATGATAGAAGCCTTCGTGCTTCAGACGTGGCTGGCAAAAGCACCTTGTAATGGACCTGCTGTGAGGGAGGAGGTGAGGCTGAGGGCTGGGGAGGGGACATCGAGAGTCAGTTCTCAGTTCATGCTATGGCTCTGGCCTCTGCTAGTGGAGCAGCTCCCCAGTACTCTGTCCACAGTGGGTGAAAAACTGCAGGTTTGGATTTATCTGGTGATCTAAGTATATATCAGTAAAACAAAAGAGGGAAAAAATTCTCCTCCAAGGCCATGGGGCAGATGCTCAGGAGAGATTCATTGTGAGGACATGAAACCCTGGTTTCCCCTCACCTCCCACAAAACTGCAGATAGAATCGGATAATTTGCGGATTGCGGAATCAGGTACGCCAGCTAAACAGACAGTCACCCTCCAGTCTCCGTCTTCCTTCTAATCCCCCAAAGTTCTTTTCAATGGCTTATATTTGGGGAGAGAGATAGAAGCAGAAAGGGAAGGCATCAGAGCTCGCAGGTGTTAGGGGTAGCAAAAGGCAAGAGAAAGAACACTCCTGGCCACACAGTCAGTGCCTAGGAAACACTAGCTGAAGGCATGAGACAGGGCGCTAGACCCAGGAGCACACTCTCATCAGCCTGGGTGGAGGTGGGGGAGACGCACTGGACAGTGAAAGACCCATCCTGCACTGTCAGCGCTCAGTGTGGCTGAAAGAAGTAGGCTTGGCTCCATGAGAGCTCTTCTTGCAAATGTCCCAACTGGAAGGCTTGAAAGAAAATCTGGGCACAGGTGGAACTGCTTGTTCAAAGAGTATAATCCGGTGTCGCTCTGGGCCCCCAGTGCAGCAGACACCTGTGCACAGGTGCCTGGACTACAGAGCCAGTCCCTCCCTGTTGGAAGTTGCCCAGCTCACATGAGCTCCATTTCCATTTTGGGAATAGGGGAGCTGCTCTGTGTTCTGTGGGAAGCCAGAATAATGGGTGCCATGGCGAGAGATCGAGCCCCCAAACCCCCTTGGTGAAAGCGGCTGCCACAGACAGGTTCCTATTAGTGGGAAACCAGTGTCTCCTGATGCCATTCCCAGCTGAGTATCTAGAGATCCTGGTGCCTGCCATCTCTTGCCTGCTGCCCACCTTCCCATAATTCTCCCAAAGCTTAGGCTCTTCCTGGCTGAAAACCCAGCAAACACCATTTCTGGGAAGGCGCACAGAGCCCTTTCATTAGCTAGAAGGTAGACAGGCTCCAGTCCTGTCCTGAAATTTTCCAGCGTAGGGACCACACCCTTCCTGTTTCCCCAGAAGAGGCCTACAGAGTGGCCTGTAGAGAAACCAGCCCCTATCAGTATGCAAAAACAAAAGCTGTTGCAAGGGTTTGGCGCCCTTTGTTGGGGGGGGGGGGGTTTCCAGAGAAGCTGAGAGAAGCTCAGGGGCTCCCACACAAGCTGCTCACCCCTAGGCCATTTCTTCTTGCCAGGTGCCTTGTGCCAGGCAGAAACTACTTTGAGAGGCTGAAGCACCCACCTCAGGAGGCAGAAGAGGAAGGCCTGGCCGGAGAAGTGACAGGCAGTTACCGGTCCAGGCCAGCAGCCACTGTAGGGGTAGGATCTGGGCTGAAAGGAGCAGGACACGCCTAGCAAAGCATGGCTGCCGCACGTTGAACTCCAAGGCAACTCTGGGATGGGTGCGGGACAGGGCAAGGGAGTCTGCTCTCCCAGGGGACAGGCACTTGTGCTGGCCAGAGGTGCTGCAACCAAGCTCCGCCCTGTGCTGGTTGCCTCTCTGGGCTCTCTGGCATGCCAAGACCTGAGGCCATGGCCCAGGGTCCCTGAGGACCACATCTCAAGACACGTGGCTCCGGTTGCATTATCAGATCTCACCTTCTCCCAGCCTCACCTCATCCTTGTAGTAGATGGAACCCTCAGGACGCCGTATTTCACAGTCACTTTTTGGCATCAGTTACCACAGCCCTCTGTCCACCTTGCTCCCTGAATCCAGATTGCCTCTCAGCTGTGTTGGGCAAACATAGCTCCACACACACAGCCACAGGGATTATTACCTCAAGAGCAGGGCAAGACTGTAGCACCTTTGGGGGAAGGGCTGTTTTTGGGGGATCTGCCTTCTCACCCAATAATGGGCCTTGCCTCGCTCTCCAGGAGAATTTGCCTATAACAGCCCCACTCTTCCTCTACCTTCCCTCTCCCTCTCCTCCCTTGCCACAGGAAATATGCCTTCCACTCCCACCATATCCCCAAAGCTCTGATCACACCCAGCCAGCCTGTCGCTGGAGGAGCAGCAGCACCCTCTTCCAGGAAGGCCTCCAGCAAAGTGCACGCAGGCCACTCCTGGGCTCCAGAACGAGCACGCGTGCCCCTACTTCCCAAACATACAGGCAGGAAGCGTTGGGGCTGCAGCCCGTGTACGAGAGCCTAATAAGCAGCCTGGGACAGTCCAGTTTCATCACTTGTCTCAGAGAAAGAACCATGGTGTTCTTCTCCTAGGTTACTTGGCTGTGTTGCCCCTCTTCACGGTGGTCATTTATCTGTAGTTACTGCCTGACAATTCTCAGGTGTGAATTACACCTGAGTAGTGACAGTAAGACAGGCTAGGGGAGAAGGTGGGAAACTGGAAAGAATATGATGTGGTGGGGGCGTGTGGAAAAAACTAGAAGCCAGTTGTCCTCTCTTGAATTTACAAGATAACGTGTCCCGCGCAGGATGCATGCTTAATATCCCCACCAAGTCAATTCCACAAGCAATGTGCAACAATTAAGATGGGCACAGTGCTCACCTGTTTTCTTTGACAGGCAGAGTGGACAGTGAGAGAGAGAGACAGACAGAGATAGAGGTCTTCCTTTTCCGTTGGTTCACTCCCCCAATGGCCACTGTGGCCAGCGCACGGCACTGATCTGAAGCCAGGAGCCAAGTGCTTCTCCTGGTCACCCATGGGGTGCAGGGCCCAAGGACCTGGGCCATCCTCCACTGCACTCCCGGGCCACAGCAGAGAGCTGGACAGGATGAGGAGCGACTGGGACAGAATCCAGCACCCCGACCGGGACTAGAACCCAGGGTGCCGGCGCCACAGGTGGAAGATTAGCCTAGTGAGCTGCAGCGTGGGCCAACAGTGCTCACTTGTAAATCAAACTAGCTTCCGTTCTTCCCTCTGGCCTGACTTTCTGCAATCCATCTCCTCCTGTCTCCCTCTTCTACCTGTACATCCCACCCAGCCATTTGTCATCTGCAGATAAACACTCCCACCTCACCCTTCACCCACATGCTTCCCCCACCCCACACTCCTGCCTCCATAGATCACATCTGTAAATGATCTGGACAAAAATAAAAGCCAATAAGCCCTGAACTGCTCTGTCCAGTTACTTGTGTTTGGGGATTTGGGATTTTGTTTTATCTTTTTCCCTTTGAAGGTTGATTCTTCTCTGAACCACAATCTTCAGCCAGCAGGGTACCAAGTGCTTTTTATTCCACTTAGCATTTCAAAGCCAAGAGTGCCCAGACTACCAGGCATGTCCACAAGCTCAGACATTCTTCTTGGCTGGTAAAAAGAGAATCCTTCCCAAGAAGAGTAAAGACCCTCCCACCATGAGGAGGGACGAAGAAGCTACTCTAAGCTTCCTAGAAGCTACTCCACCCACCTCCCTCCTCCACTCTACTTCATTCCAATCCACTCCAACCCCATTTAGGGTTTCCCGACTGTTTCCATCCTGCAGACTTGCTGACTTGTAAGCACGCAGCAGGCAACCGGTAGAAGATGCACAAAGACCCCTGAGAGAGAAAGGAAGAAGGGGCAGGGAGGGATCCACACGTGAGAGAAACATTGCATTGGTCTCCGTACCCAGGACACCTTGCGAGAGGTAAGCCATGGCTGATTCAGAGTACACCTAGAGAAGGCCTCTTGGGACAGAAGGTGCAGCTCGCTCCCTTCCGGCTAAGGCTGATTTTGGCAGAAAGAGCTTAGATTCATCCTATAACATAACATTTCCATCCTTGGGGGGGGGGGCATCAGTAGAGGACAGGATCAGCAGGAGTGGAACTTGTCTCCATATGTCCCAGCCATCCATAACTTAGGCTAGTGCCCCCCACCGTGCAGAGGGATGGACTCCAAACCAAAAATGTACCTGTGGAAGTGAGCTAGAAAATGTCAGTCTTTCCTTCCTTACCTGTCCTGTCCTTCCGACCCTGATCAAAATAATGGAAAAGGCATCTTCTGAGGACAGAAGGCTCCTTCTGAGGACAGAAGGCTCTGAGGTGCTATAGTCAAGAGAGCAGAAGGCCTCTTGGCTTCTGCACAGGGTCCGCATGATGGTTTCCAAGAGGCACTGCTAAGGCAACCTGCACCTGGGTGCAGGCATGTGCTCCTCTGGCAGATTAGGGCAGGGCTGTTTGGAAGGGGCCAGGAAACCAGGCCCGCTCCAATCTGGGGCTTCTCCATACCCACTGTCTTGGGTTCTCCAAGTGTGGCTTCCTCTAGGCTGCCACAGGCCTCTCTGGAATCCTCAGGGAGCTGCAGCTCAGACATTAGTACTTCTGCTCTGCAGAAGATGACTTGTCCTCATCTAGGCTGTCCAGCTTCTCCCCAGCTCCTGGGCCCACAGACCTTTCCCCTAACCCCGCCCTGGCCAGCCTCTACCCTACTCTTAAATCTCGTCCACCTTGCCCTCCTCCCCCACAACTCCAGTTGCTCAGTTAAAACCCCCCGAAGTGACTGTTCAGCTGACTTCCGATTTTCTTCAAAGATTCAGGGCTTAAGTCTATGAAATGAAGCATGAACATCCCCTCCTTGCCGTGCCGCCCAGAGCAGCTCCAGGCCGCCTTGGAGCCTCAACCCTGTGTGCATCATGGAGGTGAATTGAAGGTGGAATGTTAAAAAGTTCAATGCCCCTGATGACTGAACTTGGTGTATGAGCTAAAGAGGATTACTGTAGTGAAATGTAAGTAACAGAAAGCAGCTTCCTTAGGCTGAGATAAAAGCTCCATGAAGATGACTATGCTTCAGAGAAATGTGTATTTTCCCCAGTCTATCTCCCCTAAAAAATCATGAGCCTCTCAAGAGTAAGGACCATGTCTTACCCATCTTCCTCTCCTTGGCTGCCCATGCCCGTGGTGCTCAGCGGTTGTTCAGGCATTTCTGAATGAGTGAAACTGTTTACCCTTTGCATCCTGTCCCCAGCCACTCCCCTCCCTGGCCCGCTGAGGTCCTGACAGCAGAGTTATCTGCACATACCATCCTGCTACGCCCCTAGACCCATTCTGACTTCAGATGGAAACTGGGATTCAAGCAGCCTCAGCTCTGCCCTTGTGCAAAGAATGGCCCTGACTCACTGCCCACTCCCAGCAGTCTTAACGCAGTGCTTGATGTCCCAGAGCTGGAAACCTGGAGACCTGCTCCTAAGGCTTCCCTCAGGCACCCAGCTTCATCTAATCCAGTTTCTCCTTGTTCCAGAAGAGCAATCTAGAAAGATAAGCTCTCCGTCTCTGCCCTCCATACCCGTTGGCAGAGCTCCTGTGGCCACTACAGAGAAAAGCGTTCTCCTGTCCTCTTAGCTCCCTCCTTTGCTCTTCGTCTCCATTCACCCTCCCTCCCCACTCTTCTTCTCGAAGCAGAAGCCCTGGTCTGAACCGCTGGCCTGTCACTTGCACACACACCTCAGTCAGTACAGCTGCCTTTTTGCCCTGGCTCTGGGCTCTGCTTTGCTCCTCTCATCAGGCCAAGCCCCCATACCCCTCTCCCTCCCACTCCCTTCTCCTGATTTCCTGGTATTGACCATTTGTTTCAATCAGTGGTGGAGAACTTCTGAAGCCTTTGTCCTCTCAGCTGGTCCTCTATTTTCCGAGAGGACGGGTAGGCGCTGCACTTAGCATCTGGCCCATTGCGGGTGAGAAGGCTTATCATCCCCCAACCTTCCTTGACAGCCTTTAACGAGGCAAAGGAAATCTGCAATATGGTGATGCCCTCTGCCACCAACCTTACCCCCACACACCTGCATTTCAACTTCCTTCTTGCACTAAGCAAAAGGAAGGTGAATAAGTGTATATGTGTGTGTTTGGACTAGGAGGTGGGTAGAGGATGATTCTAAATGGAGTTACTGGTATAGAACTGGAAGTTGTGGTCAGTTACTTTCTCTGCAGCAGGAGAGATGGTACAGGTTCCCCAACAAACAGATGTTCTGATTGTTTGGGGCAGTCTTTGCTGTGCTTCTTCCATTCTTTTCCCTGAAGTCAATTTACAACTCAAATGTCTCCTTAGACTTCACCCAAAATTCCAACATTTCAAAAATAATTCCTTTTCAAATCATAAATTTGAGAAAAAAGAACCCCTGGATGAGTACCTGGCCAGGCTACTTTATACAGGTTCCTGGGACAGTTCTGGGCATGAAGCAGCTCTGCCTGGGCCAGTGAACCTGCCTCTTGCCCCAAGGCGTCACATCCCAAGAGTCAAATGTCTTCAACTAGGGACATGAACTTGGCTCTGCTTGCCCTCATTCCTGGTTCCTTCCCACATGAGGCTGCAAACCATTGTCCTGTCTCAGACTTGGGGGGACAGGTCCCCTTGGGACCTTCTGCCATGCTCGATGACAGGGATGTGTCGACAGGGCTCATCCCTTCCTTTACTCCTTTCGCCAGCCAGGTTTCCTGAATATCCTTGCCCCACTTCTTGCTGAAAAGTTTTCCTGAGTCATTCATCTCTTCTTGTAAATGGGAGGCAATCCTCTTAACCTGCACAACACTCGAATTATCTGCATTTTCTGCCTTTTTGGAGTGAATCAAGGAAGGAGAGCCCCCTCCCCCCACCATGGAAGGCATTTTTAGCAGTTAACCCTAAAGGGCACAAGCACGGGAGGGGGCTAAGGATAGAGAGGAGCTTGGGGAAAGGCTGTCTCCCAGCTCCCCTGAGTCCCACACAACACTCAAGATACAAGACTCAGCTGAGGCTGGTGAGATCCCCCTGCCTACCGCGGAGCTGCAGACCCACTGTTGAGTGAATGGACGATAGACAGAAGGCCTGCAATGGGAGTTGAGTGGCAAAGCCGTCATTTGAATGAGGTCCTCCCTGGCCAATCCCTGCCTCCATAAGCCCACGCTCTTCTAATTTCTCAAAGTTTCTCTTTACTCTGAGTTCCTAGACACTTTCACAGGAGCCACTAAGGAATGAGGAAATGTTTGCCTTGGCATAGTGCCTGGCACATAGTAAGCACTCAGTAAATGTTAGTTATTAGTAAAAAGAATAAATTCAAAATGGGATACATGAATGCTTGCATAGAAGCTTCCAGGAGCAGACAGGGGACTGGGAGGTAAAAGGAAGTTAAATTCTCAGGACACAGTGTGCCGTTCACAACGTGTTTCTCAAGTGGAGGGAGTTTCAGTTCTATTTAGAGTGGGAAAAGGATACCTCCTGGCCCAATGACAATGGTTAAGAGTCCCTAAATTTCCGGAAGAGTGAGCAGGGTTTTCTGCACACTGGCTAAGCATTGTGCCTGATGCCTAAGATGGAAATTTACAACCAGAACATCATTGCACCGTCTTCTGTCTTGGCTGTGAAAGTTCCAGTTGGCCAAATGATAGAGCTTTCATAAGATCTGGCAAACTGGAAATGGAAAGAGGTGAGTCTAGTGAGGTGTGTCAACCCATATTAGCAAGCACTGTTTTCAAGATCCCTGCTGGAAGCCAGGGAACAGGGAGAGCAGCAGCTGAGAGTCTGCCCTCAGAATCCAGAATTAGGCCTCCTCCATAAGCCCAGGATGGCTGTGTTGTCTTCTTTCCTCCCGCCGCCCCTCATGTTGCTCTACACAGAGGGTTGGACGTTTGCCTCCATTTTCCAGAAACTTTCAGGATTTCAAACTTGTCCTTTAGTGCTGCCTTGATTTCCAAGTTGCTGACCTGGGGCACAGGCTTTGACCCACTGCCCAGGACTTGCCATGCCCCTTGCCCGGTGCCTAAGTGTAGGAGAAGCCCTCTCTTCACTTTGAGCATCCCTGAGACCCAATAGCACTACCTCCAAACGCCAGAGTGGGTGCCTGTGGGTGGGTGCTGACTGCCCTGGCTGCCCCAACCAGCCCCCTCCCCAGTTCTGCATCACTGTGATTGAGCCAGTTTGCTTGTCAGAAAACCAGGTTTGAGGCAGATGTTTAAAAGCCTTGAAAGTCAGAGGTTGGGATTGAGGGTGGGAGCCCTGAGGGTTTTAGAGCAGGGAATTAATATGATCATACCTGCGCTTCAGGTCATGGTGGCTGACAGAGACCATGGGCGGAGAGACTGGTTGCATGAACACAAATAGATCACTCTCAAGATGGAGAGACCAATGTGAGAGATATTTCTGAACAACTGACAAAGATTTGGAGATGCAGAAAGGAAGGGAAGTATATGATTAAACAACTAGGCGATTCCAAGCCTGTTTTAGAAGAGAAATGTTCATGCTAATAGGAAGTGAGGAAGACAGAGGCCTACACCCTCTCTGCCTCCTGTGTCATGAGCACTGATGAACATAAGACTAAAGGGCTTGGCCTCTAAGGCAACACAGAAAAGTGTAGAACCAGGATTCCAACCTAGGTGTGTGAGCCCACAGTCTTTTAAAGTGGTTCTCTAAAGAAGCCAGAAGGAGAAGGAAACAGAAGGGTGGAAGGGGGTGGCAGTTTGAACAGGTTGAGGGGCTGGGCAGGATAGGCAGCTGGTCCTGTGAGCCAGCAGTTAGAACCGTGAGCAGAGGTCTGGGGTGGGAATCTGGGAGTCACCTGCAGAGCCTTTTTTTTTTTTTTTTTTTTTTTTTTTTGAGAGGTAGAGTTACAGATTGAGAGAGACAGAGAGAAAGGTCTTCCCTCCCTTGGTTCACTCCCCAAATGGCTGCCACGGCCGGCACTGTGCCGATCCAAATCCAGGAGCCAGGTACTTCCTCCTGATCTCCCATGCAGGTGTAGGGGCCCAAGCACCTGGGCCACCCTCCACTGCCCTCCCGGGCCACAGCAGAGAGCCAGACTGGAAGAGGAGCAACTGGGACAAGAACTCGGCACCCATGTGGGATGCCGGCACCGCAGGCAGAGGATTAACCAAGTGAGTCATGGTGCCGGCCCCTCCTGTAGAGCCTTTAACTATGGAATCCCAGGGAGTGAGCACAGTCTCCAACGTGAAAGATGGAGACAGGGGAAAGTTCCAACTTGAGCCACAGGGATGCTGCCCTCTTAGGAGATAACAAGCAAACAGAAAAGAAGCCACCGAGTACAAGGAAAGCCAGGAGAAGGGTCATTTAGCTGGATTCCAGGAGGGCAGGAGCTTAGAACACTTCACGCTGACAAATAGGTGGGAAAAAATGAAGTGAGGCCAGCAGTTTCAGCAATTAGAAACACACTGGGGTCTCTCATCAGTCCTGTTTATTCAGATGGTGGGCAGAGAAGCTATTGAGACTCTTCTTTCAAGAAAATTGACAATAAAAGAGGGGAGAGACTGAAGAGAATATGGGCAAGGAGTGGAGGAACTCCCCTTTGGACCAAGTCTAACAAATGAACTGGGCAGATAGAGTCACTCAGCCCTTGATCCCTGTGGGGTTCCAAGGGAGAAATCATCCTAAATAAAATATCTGTTCCAGGACAGACCACACTTTACTGGCAACAGTTTTGTAATGCCTTTGTTTCAACCCCAACTGCTCGCTGGTAGCAACTTTGCTACCATCATTGGCCATCTCCAAGGTAGTGCTGGACTCTTGGGGATTATCTGCTCTAGCCTTCCACCTCACACTTTGTAGGTGCAAAGAACTGACAGCCGCTGTGAACATTTTCATCAAGTGGCAAGTCCTATCTTTCCCAGATTCAGCCTGTCACTTGGCTTCTGCCCATTTCTTCTGAATTGGGAAAGAAAGATCCTTCACTTTTGCATGCAGGCAAAAGGAGCTGAAGTCCTGCTCCTGACTTCATGCCATGCTTTGTGCCTGTCCAAGTGGGACACCTTTTCCTAAGCCGCACCAAGGAGCGTTGAGCACCTGGGCCCTGCCTGCCTATACCTTCGCAGGGAGAGAAAGGACAGGGTCTTTCTGTACAGGCCAAAAGCAGGCTTCTCAAGAGGAGCCATTTTCTCTGCCAGAGGCCCTTTAAAGGACACACGCCCGCCTGGTCCCCGAACACCAGCAACTCTGGTTTTCCACTTGACACCCAAGGGCATGCCCTGCAGAGCTCAGACTGAGTACTTCCTTGGCCATAATAGTCCTGGGCAACAGAGGTCAGTCTCCAGAGGGAGCAATGGATAAAACTGGGAAGAGACCAAGGCAGTCTGCTGAGTTAAGGGAACAAGTCTTTGGAGTTCAATGCCTAGTACAGAATATCATCATCAACTCCGGGACTCGCATAAATGGCTATAAACACTCGACTAGCAAGTCCGAGCCACCGACCCACTGGAATGAGCCAGCTGAGACCAGACAACAAGAGTTAAATCATGTAAAAACTCTCATTTTTAAAATAGAACTCCATTTAGTCAAGAATCACTTGTGTAGGATATGTCTTCAAATCAAATCTTGTTGCCATTTGCCAGAGAAAATGTGCTTTAATTCCTTGATGCCAAAGAATGTCTGATACATTGTGTAATGAAACTAGAATAATTGGACTGCTTGTTCATCACAAAGATCTGTAGCTGAATACTCAAAATTCCTCAGCGGCCGAGTGGGCTTGGAGTGAATGAACAACCACTCTTTTTTAAAAAAAAAAATTTAATTTTGAGGTAGGACACACATTTTACAATAGAATTTTTTGTGAGGCACGGCTGAATGCTTTTCACTCTGAGACGGATCACACACTATTCTTTGTTGATAATGCCAGGCTGATTCAGAAGGACAAGTAGATTAGCAAAAAAAAAAAAAAAAAAAAAAAAAAAAAAAAGGCAAAAAAAAAAAATCAACAAAGAAATCCCACAGAGAAGTGCCTCCAATCTCACTCCAGTTGTTTGTTCTGTTTCCTTGGGATCCATTACACCCCCTGGGCCCATCAACCCCCTCTATGGAGTTCCTGTCTCACGTCAAAGGCAGAGAAACAGCTGTTCCACCCATAGCTTGTAGATCCTGTGAAGGCAGAGACCAGGCTTTATTAATATCCCAGTCATCAAAAGCATGCAGCGGAGTACTTGACACCTAAGATGCTCTCTGGAGGCACTGGTGTTGGGTGTATAAAATAGGTTAGAGACTTCGGAATCGAAAAAAACAATAATGGGAAAACCAAATGCAAACTCAGAAAGACTGATGCTTCCTTCACCCCGCCAGACATCGATGATGCACAGTCTCAACATCTTCCCATCTCCTGGGAAGATAAAGCCAAGTTCACGTCAGGCCAGCTCTATCTTGTCCAGGTCTAGCTAGCTTTGGGAGAGCTGCCCACACTCTCCATTGCAAAGCTCTGGCAGCAGAGGAGTTTGGGGAGTGGAGATAAGAGTCAGAAAAGAGAGGAGTGACACAGTCAAAAGTGGCCAGACCAAGGAAGGCAGGTGAAAGAATGTTTCAAGGAGGGAGTGTAGTTGTTTTAAAGACCACAGACAGGTTAAGGAGGAGGATGATGATGACCAAAGAAAGGCTCCTGGATTTCAGGAAGTTTCTGGCTGATTTTTCAGTTTGTCCCCAGAGAGTTGTGAAGCAAGGCAGCAAGAGGGGCTTGGGGCCTGTGGCTAAGCCCACACACTTCTACTAGAGTCAGCTGCAGAAGGAGAGAGTAGGTAGGTGTCTGGGCCAGACTGCACCTGCGGATGAGGAGTGGATGCTCAGGGTTTATTTTGGCAGCAAGCTTCTGGGAAGGGGTTATGGTAGAAGAGGCCTTGAAAGAAAGAATCCGAGGAGCAGAGGAAAAGCATATTCCTCCCCGAGGCTGGCAAGACATAGATAAGGAGGGCTATAGATCTCACGGTCCAGCGTGAATGTCCCTCTCTCAAGTCCAGATGGCACATGAGGGTGTGACGGAGATGGGGGCCTTTGCAACCAGCTCTTTACAGGGTGAACAAGTCTCTAAAAACAACAGACGGGCAGGTATACAGGTCCACGGGCCTTGACCAGATGACGGTGTCACCCCTAAACTGGTGATCCCAGTGTCAATCCACAGACCAGTGTCTGTGATAAAACTTGTCCCTAAAATAGGGACCAAGAAATGCCTTCTTCATGGAGCTAAAGCCAGTATCAAGCACAGTCATTGAGCTTAGTGTAGCTATACTCTCCTCCCTTTTTTGGTATTAAAATGTTCTTTACTGAACATAAAATGGTGATGATAGATCAGAGTTTGGGTTTTTCTCTCAATGTCTTTAGTGACATTAAAAAAAAAAAGTGTTCCTGATGGGTGCCCTCTCTGACCTCCACCACCACCACCACCATTTATTTTTCATATTCCTGTTTGTAGCAAATTGTTGGGGAACTACTGTTCTGAAACTCGGGTTTATACCCCCCCCCCCAAATACAGCTTTAAAAAGCATTGCTTTACAGTGAGGTCTTTTTGAACACTCAACACAAGACATTTCTCGTGTGGTCCCCTGTTCAGGATTTACAACCTCATGCCAGTGTATCAGCTGGACTGTGGATCGTTTTCTGGGAAGCACAGCTTGGGTATGAGTGGGAAGCCAGTAGTTTTGAATCAACTATTTCCAAAAGGACCCGGAGATGACTTTTATGCACACTTCTCTCCCGACACACCAAGGAACAGGCTTGTGGTGGGAACTGAGTTCATGCAGCCCTGGGAAACAAGACCTTTAGACCTGGAAGGAACTTGAGAATCCATCCAATCTACATTATCTCACCTGAGGCCCTTTCAAAGGGAGCAGGTTTGCCCTTGGCCAGGCAACCAACTGGCTGCAGAACCAACAGAGAGAAATCTGTCTTCCAACACCCCAACCAGCCCTCTTTCCCAGATCTCAACATGTCTTTAGCTCAGGATTATGTCCAGTTCCTCTTCCTTAAGAGGTAAGCCTCAAGTCAAATTATGTGGGTCTGGGCCCAGCATGCTGGGTCTCCTAGAGGGGCCCAGAGCCCCATAGGGTTGAGAACATTGTCTCCTCTGTTACGGTGGCTGTTTGCCTCAAATATTCAATGCCTTCCTGATTGTGCGACTCAGAGCTGCTGCTCGTCCACGTGGGGCGTCTCTTCTGATCACCAGGGGGTCACAAGCCCCCCCCCCCCGGCTCTCACAGGATACCTCAGCCTCTGCAATTTCCACAGGGCTTTCCTGCCCCCACGGCTCTACCCCTTCCCTCACCTCCCTGCTCAATCCCTACCCCCACAAGTGGCGCCTTATCTCTATGCCAACTCCCCTGGTGTGAGTTCCAGCTCTCTGATTTGACCCAACTTCTCATAGTACTTTTTGAGGCTGAAAAGCTCAGGAAATGTCAAAACACCTCTAGGGCTCGTGGTGGGCTTGGGATAGTGATGGAGAGGCCATACAGACAGTGCCACAGGGTGTTAGAAGAGGGAAGGATTTGGGCCACTTGTTTGAATAGTCAAGGACCCAGGAAAACTTCGCAAAGTAGACATTTGAGCTGGACCTTGCAGCATGAATCAGAGGCGGGGAGAGAACCTTATCAACCTAAAGTAAGAATCGGATTCCAACACAAAGCAGGAGGTGAAAGGGAGAACTGCACTCTGAGGCAGGGAGGCTCCAGGGGGTGGGAGGCAGCCACTGTTCGGGGTTGGGTGAGAACCAAATGACCCTTCTTTGTTGGGACTTGTACCCCAGCTGGTATTATTACAGCTGTCTCTCCACTGACTATAAACTGAGCTCTAAAGCCCAGATGTCATGTAAGTGACCATATTTTTGGCTTGTTACCTTGTTTTTAGAGTTTGTAGAATAGTTTTATGATGTCCACGCTACCAAAAAATGAAATTTAATAAGTTAAAGTTTTTAACTTTTATATTGACTAGTTTGGTGAGTTACATTAACATCTCACCCACCACCTATGCCTTTGGTGATGAAGGTTAAAAGCAAGGCTAGGGCAGGTGCAGAAGTCCTCTCTTGAGGACTGAAGTCTCCTGCGAAGGCGCTCAGCCCCCTCAGGGTTTGGCCCACAGCAGGTGGGAGGGGCGGGGCTCCTGCGAAACGTAGCTGCAGATTTACGTCTCCCACACCTGGGACGGCTTTCCTCAGAGGCGGGGACGACTCCTAACTGAGTGTCAATGCCATGCCACGGTGCTCAGGGCCCAGGCCTTTGAGGCTGAGATGGTGGACGACACTTCCAAGTCTCTCCTGCATAGACCAGCCCCACCGTCTTGATGTGGCCTAGAAACCAAGAAACAGGCCTAGACTTGAGAGCCATTACCTTTGGATTTTGTGGATCACAGGGCCACCCTGGCTTTACAGGAATTGAAAAACCATAGCTTCTATAAAATTGCAAGCCTTTGGATCAGAGAGTCCTATTAAAACAACTATGAAAATAGCGGTTTGCACACAGACTATCCAGGGCTTCTATACTTAGAAGTATAACGTGTGTCCCATTGTGTTTTTTGGGAAGATACCAGGGATTTCCTGGGTCACAAATAGAAAACATAGTTTGGATGAGTGCTGCAATAAAGCTACAGACAATAGGCGGCGGGGGGCAGGGTAGTGATGATGTATGCTTATCCAGATAAGATATTTATTGTCTGAGGTATGTTGTAAGCCTCTTGTTTTTAAAAGTTTATTGACACTAACAAGAATCCAGAAATATATTCTATTGATCTTCGTAGAAAGAGCGTTCACATAAGCATCAGGAAAACTGACTTGGCTTCTAGCCCTGGCCTAGCTCCCAACACCGACTCATCCCTAAACCAGCACGCACTTTGCTTTCTCACTTGTAAAAAAGAAACAGTTGGGTAGGGAGGGGAAAAGATGGTTTCAAAGGATTCTTCAAGCTCTGCCATGTCTACGACTCAATTTAAGGGATTCCTTTAATCCACAGTGGCCCAGCACATTCCTTTGTGTCACACCATTCCTACCAACCCGTGTATATCCTGTACTTCTTAAACTCTGAATCCCTGACTTCCTCAGGAGCTCCTCACATTGATGGCTGGTTGACTCAAAAAATGGTCAACCACTAAGGATTGCCTGTCCCAGTTTATGGCTGTTGCTGAGAAGGAGCCAGCGGAGTGGGGAGGGGGAGTGAGAAAAGAGGAGCTGGGTCTGGGGCAGAGAACCACCCCTGGTGGAGTGGGATCACTGATCTTGCACAAGTTAGGAAACGAGGTCTGAGCTGGCCGCTAGGTGCTTTTGTCCACGTGGCTAGTGGCAAGTTGCAAAAGGAGCTAGCTGGTGCCAGATCCCCCCATCTGCCTTTCCATGCAGATTTGCAGAGCCAGCCAGGGCATTTTCTTGCTCTTTCAATCTTCTGCCTCAGAAGGACTTCAGAGGTGGGGGACCCTCCAGCCCGGGTGGGAATCCCTCCCTCTAAGGCCACACGTACATTGCTGATAGTGTCTTCTGTTTTAAGAGCAGCTGGGCTTGCTACCACCAGGGTTTCCTTCTGGTCCCTGATGTGCATGATTTTCTGTTGAGCAAATAAGCACACACACTTGTCCCCACCCCCAACAAGATAAAGGCAACTCATTCATAAGAACCACGGCCCAGCTGACAGATGTTTTGGCCTTCTTTGCCCAGCAGCCAGGCAAGTCACTGACCCCAAAGGTGAAAGGCTGTGTCACCCATTCTCATGCCCCAGCTGGCCAGTTGCTACCCAGGATCATCCAAGAATTTTGACATTTGTATTTCCTCTCCTACTCCTGCCTCCACAGCTCTTAGGACAGAGCCATTTCCAAAATGGCCTTTGACCAGGTCAGCTGGAGGATGGAAAAGATGGACCGTGTGGTCAGGGCTGCTTTGCCAGCTGCTGAAATTCTACGTCTGCCTCCTTGTGCCTTGGCAAGGCCAAGGCCATGAGGAGCCCTTTTGTGTGTTTCCCCACACACAAAGAGCAATCTCGACAAAAAGTCGCTTTCTAGGAAATGTAATGGCTGAACCAACAAGTGCCACCTTTCTGGCCTCTTGCCTCAATGGTGGCTGATCTTCCATTCGCTTGTAGTTCACAGCCCAGCAGCGGGGGGTCAGGGGTGAGGTGGGAGGGGATCAGACCTTCACTAACATGCTGTCTTGCTTTTGGAGTGTAGGGGTGCACCCAGGAGAATGGCTGTTGAGCCCAGAGGAGGAAATGTTGACTACCACAGGATAATCATGGAAGGTTCGACAGAGGAGGTGACATTTGAGCTGGGCCCAGGGGAGAAGTGGCATTTCACTGGGCAGGGATAAAGATGGGGGCATTTTCACTTAGGACGTTGCATCTGTGTGAAGGCAGGGGGATGCAGAGCTAATCTGAGCAACAGAGAGAACAGAACAGCAACCAATAAGTCAGAACCAAGGCAGCACAAATACGCTGCTTCGGATTGTCTGCCGGTATACCTACAAGTCCCAAGCAAGGAAGTATTGAGACCAGATGGACTAAAGCTCCTCTTTGGACCGTATTCTAAATACAAGTTTATTTTATGGAGGGGGAAGTAACCCCTTAAAAGAGAAAGCAACTCCATGATCTCAGTTCAGCGCACTGCTCATCTGGGCTTTGGAGCCTTCCAGAATTTTTCTATTTAAGTTCCTGGGTGCTCTATACTTACACCTCACAACTACAGCTAACCAGGGAGCTATAAGCAGCCTGTTAAACTTCTCATCGAGAGTTTGGACATCCTGGAAATCACCCTGGTGCCGTTCCGTTGTTTTCAAAGATCATCTCTGAGGCAGATGGTGGGGTATGATAGACGGTGGCGAGAGTCCCCTGTGGGAGCGTGGAGTGAAACTGACCCTTTGCTCCCCTGGCAATTGTCAGGGCAGAGAGTTTCAGCAAGACCCCAAGGGCCTGTTGCCATTACACCTGCCTGGCCCAGAACCCTGTAACCTGTTCCACAAGCTTTTAGAGTCCAAGCAATGCCACTACCAATTCAGTTCCCCACTCCCAGGTCCCTACCTTTCTCTCTCTGATGAGCCACAACTCTTCCCCCAAATTATATTCATCTTCTAGTCCTTTCTGTTCCTGCAATGTTTTTGTTTAAAAAAAATATAGTAACAAGGACGTTTCCCTAAGAAAATAATCACCCTCCAAGACAAAGTAACAGTAGGGTGTGAACTGGATACCAATGATTGAAGGCCAGCAAAGTGCAATCAGAGAAACAGCAGGAAGAGGAAGAGGTGACGAGAAGTGAACAGAAAGCTAGGAGGGGAAAGCGCCTCCCCTGGGAAGACAGTGCAACCGGTTCAGTGTCACGGCGCTGTCAGAAGAAAAGTCAGAACCAAAGGGAGCTGCCACATCGGCGGCCGAGAGGTACTTGGCTTGGGCTTGGAATGGGCAAAATAAAGTCAGGCTTTCCGAGGCAACCTGCTGCAGGCTGACGGAGCTGCAAAGACTGTGTAGAGGTTGAAGGAGTTCCTCTGGGGGGAGACCCCAAAGAGGCAGTTTCTCAGACAACTTTGGCGAGGTTGCCACTTACACTTTGCCTCCTCTCTCTGATGCCCTGAGATTATTCACACTCATCTAGTATTCTTCCTGCCTCACTCAAGGGCAGGCAGTGAACATGAACCTGGAGTGGCACAAAGTTTCCTTTCCTCATGAAGTCAAATTGAGCTTTTCTGATCTTATATTGACCAGAGACAGACTTGGCCTTCTCTTGGATGTAGGGACTCTACACCTTCAAGGTCCCAGCTCCTTCCACCAAACCAGGTGGTCGAAACTATCAAGCAGAGAAAGAATGCTCCTTCCGTCTGGGAGCCTCAGATCGGGGGCCACAGCCCTGCCTATTGAGCCAACACCTGGTCTTCCTTTCCCTTTGACCATCCATGAGGGACTGAGTCTTCCACTCTTTTATCTTTTGACTGTGCCTGGTTTATCTGTCAGCCTCCTTTCCACGAAGTATCATTGTGTTGCTTCATCTTTACAAGGCCAGGGTTCTTGCTGGTCAAATTCAGCTCACTGGGAATGACTAGAATCCTGGCAAAACCCTGGTTATGCTGAGATTTTAAAACAAAAGTCCAAGGGGTGTGATGGCCAAAGATTAGACAAAAAATATTCTGGAAAGTTGCACAGACTTTTTTTTTAGAAGTTAAAGCTTCAGTAATTATTTCCCTGCTAGAGAAAAAATTTTAATGATATCCACAAAATGGTAGAAGACATGTAGATTTCTTACACTTCCCTGTTTATTAAGTAGCTTCCCCCTCTTGACCATTTTCTGGGTTCTCCTCCTCCAGTGTTGCCATCAGTCCTCTTTCTCACATCTATCGGCCCTCATACTCCTGAGAATGTATGTCCATACTGATTTTCCTGGCAGACTTGAACTAAACATTGAGACTGCTGCAAATTCAAGTCAGTGGCTCTAAGCATATCTTTCTTTGGGGTCCTTTCTCCCATTATACCATGCAGGGGCATTATTCTCTTGAGGGGATTCACTGATGAAGAGATCTTTCCTAGACCCAAAGACGTGACCTCCTTCAATTCATAGACTCAGAGGGCTCTTTTCAAATCTACTGTGAGTTCTCAAATTTATCCTATAAACAGTGACCAAAAACGACAATACTTAGTGTCCTCTCACTAGAGAAGGTGCCTAGTGTCTCCTTGGCCAGCTCTGTCCACCTCCCACCTCCCATCCACTCCAGCCCCCACAGTCACAGCTTCAGACTGAAGGCACATGCCACCATAACCAGCACTATATTAGATCTCTGCCTGTGGAAAGTTCACATCATCTTCCAAGGTCCAGCTCAAATGCAACCCCCTGTGGCTAGCCTTCTTTGATGTCCAGCCTACATCATTTTCTCTTCTGAAGTCCTGTGACCCTTGGAATTGCCTTTGCTATGGATTTGGCACTTTGTACCACAAGGCAGTAGGCTCCTCGAGGGCAGGATCCATGTCTGATTCATCTCTGGGTCCCCTGCAGGGCTGGGCCTGGTAGACCCTCCGGGAGACGTGCAGAAATAGCTGGGGAACAGAAGGCTCTAGCTCTGCCCCAAGGTACCCTGCCAGTAGGCTGAAAGGAGCTCGCATCAAGTGTCAAGCTCCCATTAAGGCTGGTCATTCCCCTTCCCTCTCCTCTCACCCCCAACCCACTCTTGAAGTGCCTCTCTCTTGCCCTGTCTTCAGCCAACTGTCACCCAGGGACCGAGTCCTCTGGGAAGGAGTCAACTGTTAACAGCTTAGAATGTTGCTGTTCCCAGGGGTCTCTGCATTGAATGGTAGAGATGGGCAGGAGGTGGGCCTGGGGGAATGTTGGAAGAAGAAGAGGGTGGCAGGCACTCCTGTTGTTAGGACAGGGTGGGCAAAGGGGAATCTGGAGGGTGAAAGTGTGGATTCTTGACACCCTTGCAGTGCCCCTTAGTATCTGAGCTAACTTTCTTCCCCTTTGGCCCTTTGGCTGGCACAGAGTAGCCCTTACACAAGTATTAATTATTATTCTTATTGCCATTACTAGAAAGCCAAGAACATAATCCACATAAACATGTGGAAACATCCATAGCCCACCCTCAACACATGAGTGCTTGGTGATGCCAAGTCAGAGGTGTAGGTGAGTTTGGTTAGGTAGAGCTTGGGAAAGGCAGTGTTAATCTGGGTTTTGACCTCTGCTTTCCTGGTGGTGAAAACAGTCTGAACAAAGACAGGGAAGTGAAAATGACAAGGTTGTATGGGTACAGGCAGTGGCTAGTGCTGCAGACACGATCCTTGTAGAAGAGACCCATAACGAAGCTCATTAGAAGGCTCAAGGTGGTGGGAGGGGAGAGAGGAGCCAGGCTGAAGGGAGGGGCGGAGCTCTGGCATAGCCAGTAAAGCTTCCACCTGCAGCGCGGCGTCCCATATGGGTGCCAGTTCAAGTCTCAGCTTCTCCACTTCCCATTCAGCTCCCTGCTGATGTGCCTGGGAAAGCATCAGAAGATGGCCCATGGGAGACTGGGAAGAAGCACCCAGCTTCAGACCTACCCAGCTCTAGACATTGCAGTCATTTGGGTAGTGAACCAAAGGACGGACTCTCTCTGTCTCTGTTTCTCTCTCTCTCTCTATCCTCTGTGTGTGTGTGTGTGTGTGTGTGTGTATATCTCTGACTCTTGCTCGTGTCTGTCTCTTCCTTTCTCTCTCTGTAACTTTGTCTTTCAAATAAAGTAATATTTTTAAAAGCTGAAGGGAGATATGATCTTTGAATTCAACTTTGAGCTTCAGCTACAGGAGTTCATAGGTAAGAGGAAGTGTCTTCTAGGAACCTGAAGACCCCGGGCTGAGGATGAGAAGGGGCCACAGGGAGGGAATGGATTATCCAAAGTAGCAAGAGCAATGGAAAAGCCAAGTTTGTGCGATGCAGTGGGCTGTTTGAGTGGGAGAGGCAGGGGTCATGATGGTAGTGGCAGTGGTGGCTGCAGCCCTTTCTTGTTTTTTGTGGTTTTGTTGTTTGTTTGTTTGTTTTTTGCCAGGCAGAGTTAGACAGTGAGAGAGAGAGACAGAGAGAAAGGTCTTCCTTCCATTGGTTCACCCCCCCAAATGACTGCTATGGCTACAGCTACGCCAATCCAAAGCCAGAAGCCAGGTGCTTCCTCCTGGTCTCCCATGCGGGTGCAGGGCCCAAGGACCTGGGCCATCCTCCACTGCACTCCCGGGCCACAGCAGAGAGCTGGACTGAAAGAGGAGCAACCGGGACTAGAACCTGGCACCCATATGGGATGTCGGCGCCACAGGCGGAGGATTAGCCTAGTGAGCCACGGCACTGTCCTGCAGCCCTTTCTTGTTACCCATGTACAGCAAGAAATCCTGAAAGAAAATCCCAGGAAGCAAAACCTAGGATGAAGAAGGGGAATGTCACTAGAAACCTTCATGTGCTCTAAGGGCAACGTTGTTAACGTCAGTATCGACCTTGTGTTTATCCAGTTCCTGGTTCAAAAGTTAACATTTTTTTCCTTGTTTTCTGAGTTGGGAGGTATCCTAAGGAGTGCTTAAATGTTGCACTTCCCACTTGGCGTGTACCCTTTGGGGGCCATGGTTCAGACATCACTCTTGGCCCATTCAGCTCCCATCAACAGCCAGGCAGTACATCTTACCGAAGAAAATCACCTTTGCATGACTTGAGCTTCTCCTCCACCCAGTAGCACTAAGCTAACGTTTGCTGAGGAGGAGTAAAACTCTGTCCTCATTTTTTTTTCCAACCAAAGCCCACTCCCAAGTCATGTTAAGAGTAGTTTTTTGGCTGGCGCCACAGCTCACTAGGCTAATCCTCTGCCTTGCGGCGCCGGCACACCAGGTTCTAGTCCCGGTCGGGGCGCCGGATTCTGTCCCGGTTGCCCCTCTTCCAGTCCAGCTCTCTGCTATGGCCAGGGAGTGCAGTGAAGGATGGCCCAAGTGCTTGGGCCCTGCACCTGCGTGGGAGACCAGGAGAAGCACCTGGCTCCTGGCTTCAGATCAGCGCGGGGCGCCGGCCGCAGCGCGCTGGCCGCGGCAACCATTGGAGGGTGAACCAACGGCAAAGGAAGACCTTTCTCTCTGTCTCTCTCTCTCACTGTCCACTCTGCCTGTCAAAAAAAATAAAAAAATAAAAAGAGTAGTTTTTCGGGAGGTAGTGAGATTATGGGGGAATGTTGATTTCCTTTATGTTTTATACATTTTCCAAATATTGCTTCCACAGTTAAGTTTTTTTCTTTGTTTTAATGGAAGAAAAGTGAACTGGAGGTTCTTGGATTTATCAGCCTAAGTTGTGTTCTAGGAATCCTCCTAGGCCAGGAAATATGCAGTGACTTCACCTTGATGTCTCTCAAGAGAAGACCCTCAGCATAATACTCAAAGTTTTCAATTTTTGTTTTCTGATGCTTAAAATTTTTTAGTCCAACATAATGTTTGTATTTATTTAAGGGATACAGTATAATAATGTGACACCTGTACACAACATGCCATGACCTAAGCAGCACAATTAGCATTTCTTTCTGCTCAAATATTAGCCATTTTTTTGGAAAGCCATGTGAGCAGAAACTCAACAAAGGGAAGCTTTGGCACTGTACCCCACAGTGGATTGTCTGTTGCCCCAAGTGACTGCCTCTCCTCCTCGGGACATAGGGTATCACTCAAGGGACATTGCCTGCCCAGTGCATTACAGAGAAATGTGGACAATGCCTGCGCACAGAGTTGTGAGGACATGGCCTGTGTCCTACGCCTGGGAGAAACTCACCAGGCAAGAGTGGAGAACATTGTCAGAAGGTCATGGTCATCTCAAAGCCAAATGCAGAAGGTATCAGCTCAACTCACAAAGCGCAAAGTGCTGCTCACTCAGCTCCCTTACTCACCCTCACCCCTGCATACCCAGGGCAGCCAATGACTCTCTGGCATCCCCACGCTCTCCCTGCTGGACTGCTGCCAGGCCTCCATTCATTGATCCAACCAGGACATGCCCTTTACTGTGGTTTGGCTCTGAAATGACCAAAATGGTTGTGACAGAGGCCTGGCCTTGAAGAAATCTTAGGAGCTACGGGGAGAGGCAGCCACACGAACACCCTGGTCAGCAGATCACTGCTGGAACGCGAGGCATGGCTGGAGACTGGGGAGCACAGAGAGCTGTGAATTCTGCTTGGGAGAAGGGCTAGGGAATACGGAAGGAAGAGGGTCACAGAGGAGGGGACACTGTGTTGATTTTTCAGCTACTCTGAGGCTGGGGTGGGAATGAGGTAGTTAGAGAGGATCGGGTAGGAGGCCAGAAGGGAAAGCAAGGGGATCTACCTGGAAAGAAGGGCTCAGAGATGGGATTCATTCTGCCCAGATGTGAACAGAAGGCTGAGTCCAGTTGACCTCAGACAGGAGTCAGGTAGATGTGACAGGCGGGATCCTAAGGTGGCCCCTAGGATGCCTGTCCTTGACACATTCGCCCTCAGCAGTGGGCAGGACTTAGGAAGGTGATGCAATTTCATTCCCACAGTGATGTCACCTCACATGGTAAAAGGGATTTTGGAACTGTAGCCAAGGCCCCTAATCAGCTGACTTTTGAGTTCATCAAAAGGGAGGTTTTCTTGGGTGAGTCCAACCCAAGCAGGTGACCCTCTTAAGAAGGCCCAGACCTTCCTGGAAATCGGTGTGATTTGAAACATGTCACAGATGGCCTCAACAAAGCAAACCTGCTGTGATGTAGAGAAAGCCACGGGTCAGACAGCTGGTCAGCTCCAGGACAGAGCCTGAATTCTGCCAATAAGCAATGAACTTGAAAGAGAACCCCAAGCCTCACAGCCCCCACCAGCACCTTGGTTTCAGCCTTGTGAGACCCTGATCAAAGAATCCAGCTAACCTCTTCCTGTACTCCTGGTCCATGTGAGGAATCATTTTTTGTTGTTTTAAGTTTATTAACTCTGTGCTAGTTATATAGAGTAGAAAACTAATACAGCAGGTAAAGAGATAAATAGATGTTGAAGACTGAGGAGGACATAAGATCTAGAGCCCTAGGAGAATCTAGGAAGCAAGAAAGCATCCTGGTGAGCTGAGGTCATCCCATGAGAAGTGTTGGAATAAAAAGCCAGAGTGCCCCCTCAGGAGGACTACTTGAGTCCATAGGAACTAGACCCAAAGTCTTCCCTTCCCAAGAATGCCCAGCTGAGTGGGTCTGGCTGCAGCTCCATGACTTCCGCCCATCAGGAGGCTGGTGCAGAGTGGCACGTGTACGGGGAGGAAATTCGCACTCTCAGAGGCCCACAGCGTGCCCAAAGGCAGGTGCTTCATTTCTTCCCGTGAAACTCGGAATTTCAGAACTTTGTTGTTTGCTAGAACTTAACTTTCACCTTGGTGCTTGCTCCCAAAGGCACAGAAACAGCTCCCCATGCGTTGCCATTTCTTTCAAAATGTTAAACATATAAAAGATGTTAGCTTATCCCCCCCCCCAAAAAAAAAGAGCCAGTATTTGATCTGTCTGTCCATCTGTCTCTCTGCCCTGCTACCCTCCTTCTTTTCTTCTTTGTTTATATATTCATTTTTATATTTTTGGAAAGGTCTCAGCAGTTTTTTTTTTATTTGACAGGTAGAATTATAG
Source organism: Oryctolagus cuniculus (assembly GCF_964237555.1). NCBI lineage: Eukaryota > Metazoa > Chordata > Mammalia > Lagomorpha > Leporidae > Oryctolagus > Oryctolagus cuniculus. The sequence goes on from NC_091443.1 coordinate 74,035,849, forward strand.
ACAGTGAGAGAGAGAGAGAGAGAAAGGTCTTCCTTTTCCGTTGGTTTACCCCCAAAATGGCCGCTATGGCCAGCATGCTGCGCCGATCCAAAGCCAGGAGCCAGGTGCTTCCTCCTGGTCTCCCATGTGGGTGCAGGGACCCAAGCACTTGGGCCATCCTCCACTGCCTTCCTGGGCCACAGCAGAGAGCTGGACTGGAAGAGGAGCAACTGGGACAGAATCCGGCGCCCCGACCGGGACTAGAACCCGGTGTGCCGGCACCGCAGGCGGAGGATTAGCCAAGTGAGCCATGGCACCAGCCATGGAAAGGTCTCAGCAGTCACTGATGAATCATGTCAATGGTTGAATCATTTAAAAGGGGTTCAGAGGGACTAGTTTTTTAAACACTGAAAAAGTTAAGGGTTATATAATATGCACTGGAGGGACAAATAGCTTTCATTTAAAAATGTGCTCTTTTAAAAACATGATCTCCTAAGGTGGCTTTTCTCCTTTTAAAAAAATTTATTTATTTGAAAGGCAGAGTAACAGAGGGAGAGAGAGAGAAAGAGAGAGAGAGAGAGAGAGAGAGAGAATCTTCCATCTACTGGTTCACTCCCCCAAATGACTACAATGGCCAGAACTGGGCCAAGCCTGAGCCGGGAGCTTAAAACTACATCCAAGTCTCCTACATGGGTGGCAGGGCATCAGCCACAGCCTTCCCAGGTGCATTAGCAGGGAGCTGGATTGAAAGTGAAACAGTCAGGCCTCAGACTGGCACTCCAATATGGGAACACGTGCATCACAAGCAGTGGCTTAATCTTTGTCTTGGTCTTTTGCCACTGGAAATACTAAAACATTTATGGTTGCAAAATTATGAAATTGCAAAGCTTTAGTAGACTGAACAGTAGGATACTAAACACCTATTCTGTGAGGAAAATATGGCCTGTTGTGGCTGTCATGTCTGTGTGTAGACACATATCACGGGCATATAAGGAAAATTAAGAATCCAAGATGATTGCATGTGGCACAAGGAGTCCAGACAATCACGAGTGGAAATTCCTAGAACCTGGGTGATAGATTTGAGCCCGTTTTTGAGGAAAGGTTATCTTCTGTTAGTGATGAGGAATGGGAAGGAGAGGGCTAAAAGGGCAAAGGGTTAAGTTACAGGGGTTGGAGAGGTGTCAGCACATTTGTAGCAGTAAATAAACTGCTTGGGTCAGAGGCAAGATTGAGAACAGGAAGTCAAGGAGATGTTTGGACAAAGCCACCAACGGTGAAAGGTTTTGATTGTGGACTCTGGGACTTTCCTGTACAAAATGGAAAGACTCTAAAGGCTTTGGATCCAACCAAGGTCAACACTTCACAAAGATCAGGTAGTATTTGGTTTGAGTTGGTGACAGGGAGCCAGATGAGAGTTTATAGCAGAAGTGAAGAGGACCCAGCCAAGGCAGTAGCAGTAGAAAAGGAGAGGATAAGCTGGCATTCAAAATGCAATCACAGAATATCCAAAGGAGGTGGTGCTGGGCCAACGCCATGGCTCACTAGGCTAATCCTCCACCTGTGGCGCCAGTACTCCGGGTTCTAGTCCCGGCTGGGATGCCGGTTCTGTCCCGGTTGCTCTTCCAGTCCAGCTCTCTGCTGTGGCCCAGGAAGGCACTGGAGGATGGCTCAAGTGCTTGGGCTCCTGCACCCGCATGGGAGACCAGGCGGAAGCACCTGGCTCCTGGCTTTGGAGCAGCACAGCGCGCCAGCCACGACATGCCGGCCACAGCGGCCACTTGCGGGGTGAACCAAAGGAAAAGGAAGACCTTTCTCTCTGTCTCTCTCTCTCTCTCTCTCTCACTCACTGTCTTACTCTGCCTGTCTAAATAAATAAATAAATAAAAAGGAGGTGGTCTGTCCCAGGAAACCCACTGGCATCACAGTGATTCAAAGGTTTTGGCTGGGCCCTGCCTACTGGATGGGGGACAAGTGGTCTCAGGCATCTGTCCTCTTCTTCCTGGCAGTGAGTTTACTCTGAAGTTCTAACCATAACTGGTTCATGACTAGTTGAGAATTTCAGAGATTAAGAAATGAGTCACATCTGGAACAGAACATTGGAGTAGTGTGAAAAAACTGCTGTGGGGCAAGTGTGGACCAACTTTTAAAGACACTCTTTGGATGCAAATTGGTGACCAAAGATGCTGCTTGAGTTCTGAGTCTCCACAGACTTCCACATACCTTCTTGCTTGGGGCCCAGGCAAGTTGTCAATGTCTTATATTCCTCCTTATGGAAATGGTACCTCAAAAGAGCAGAACCCTGAGGAATGTGTGTGAATAATTTCATGCTAACACATTTTCACCCCATCGTTTTGAAAGCATTATTGTCTCCTCTCCACAGCAATTAGGCAGCTGAGTGATTGCCCACTGCTTGGTACCTGGCAATGAGGGGTATGAAGGAGATGGAAATGGTAAGGGTAGCTCTCACTGAGCCCCTGGAGTGGACCAGGACCTCTGCTAGACACTCGTGAATATTTCAAGTGTTGGCATGGTCAAGGCTCAGTCAAGGTTCATTTCCTTTCTCCCTGCTATTAATTTAGAAAGAGGGGAGGTGGAAGGTAGGAGGAAAAGCGCTTAAAAGGCAGTTGGGAGACTGGCAGAGAAGCTTTGGCTGCTTGGGAATGCAACAAACAGATTCTCCCAGTCCTTCCGGGGGTGGGGGGGAGAAGCTGCCCCTCACTGACCACTCAGGAAGGAGAGGAGGCTTCCACATCAACACCCCAGCTCTCCTGTGAGGACAGGCAGGGAACTAGGGGAGATGACCTTGCTACCCTAAGGCTGCCTCTGGTCCCCACAAAGCAATCAGTCTGCATCCCCAAATCCCCCTGCTGACCAGAGGAAAGATCCCTGCCTTCCCTCACTTTTTCTCTCCTAGGTCCCATGATCAGTTTATTTTCTATTTATTAAAGAGGAGGGGTTAAGCACTTGCTTGAATTATACTCCAAGGAGATGTAGAACCAGAGAAGCTGGGACCTGGCTTCTTAGTGAGTGGACTTCTTCCTATCTTGTGAACCTCTGGACCCCACTGTCAGTGGTAGGGTCTTTTTTTCCTCCCAAACTTCTCCCCATTTTAACTCACATATTGGAGACTGTTGTGACTCTAGTGATATGAGAAGGGAACACATTCAAACCCCAAAGTCTTAGAGGCTGATGCAGGGGGAGAAAACAATGCGCACTCATTCCCCCCTTGGAATGCAGTCTAAATTTTGTAGTTTTTACCCTGAGAGAAAGATCACATCACCTCTGAGTCTTGGTATCCTGGTTTGCCCTCTAGGAAACCTAACACTTACTGCACAGGCTTGCTAGATCTTCATGAGCATGATCATCGATGATGCACAGAGCACCCTCGTGGACACATGACGCCAACCTGTGCCAGCTAAACAACTGGAACCCTGTTCTTTCCTCCTGCCTTCTCCCTCCATGCAGATTCAATGTTCTAGGTATTACTTCAGTACAGAAAGGGAGGGCAAGTGCTTTCAGAGAGAAAAGGCAGCAGAGATGGGCTGGGGAATGTTGCGTCCCTCGCACCCAAATTCCTATGTTGAACTCTAACCCTCAATGTGGTGGTTTTAGGAGTTGGGATCTTTGGAAGGTAATTAGGCCATGAGGGTAGAGTCCTCATAACTGAGATTAGTACCCTTAGAAGAAGTGACTCCAGAGAGCACTTCAGTTCTCTTTCTGCCATGTGAGGATAATAGTAAGAAGTCAACAACAGGGGCCAGCGCCATGGCTCACTTGGTTAATCCTCTGTGTGTGGCCCTGGCATCCCATATGGGCACCGGGTTCTAGTCCCAGTTGCTCCTCTTCCAGTCCAGCTCTCTGCTGTGGTCCAGGAGGGCAGTGGAGGAAGGTCCAAGTGCTTGGGCCCCTGCACCCACATGGGAGACCAGGAGGAAGCACCTGGCTCCTGGCTTCGGATCGGCGCAGCGCCGGCCTTGGCTGCCATTTGGGGAGTGAATCAACAGAAGGAAGACCTTTCTCTCTCTCTCTCTCTCTCTCTCTCACACTGTCTATAACTCTACCCCTCAAATAAATTAAAAAAAGAAAAAAAATTTTTTTTTGACAGGCAGAGTGGACAGTGAGAAAGAGAGACAGAGAGAAAGGTTTTCCTTTTGCCGTTGGTTCACCCTCCAATGGCCGCCGCAGCCGGCGCACTGTGCTTATCCAAAGGCAGGAGCCAGGTGCTTCTCCTGGTCTCCCATGGGGTGCAGGGCCCAAGCACTTGGGCCATCCTCTACTGCACTCCCTGGCCACAGCAGAGAGCTGGCCTGGAAAAGGGGCAACCAGGACAGAATCCAGCACCCCGACCGGGACTAGAACCCGGTGTGCTGGCACCGCAAGGTGGAGGATTAGCCTAGTGAGCCGCGGCACCGGCTTAAAAAAGTCAACAATAAGAAGTGCAACCTGAAAGAGGGCCCTCACCAGAACCTGTCCCTCCTGACACCCTAATCTTGGACTTTCAACCTCCAGAACTATGACAATAGAAGTTTGTTGATTAACCTATCCCATCTATGACAGTTTATTATGGCAACCTGAACTACTGAGTCAGGGAGATAGTTCCTCTGCTTTATGAAAGATTATCTTCTTGGCAGATAGCCTCAGCCTCCCCCACTCTTTTTTTTTTTTTAATATTAGATTCAACCTGTTTCCCACTTCAAGGTCTAATCTGGACACTGCCCAATGTCTTCAATTCCCTATTGAGTTCTAGAGGCTCATACCAGCCTGTGTTTTCTAAGACTATGTTTACTAGGCCAGAAGATGGTTAGAAGTTGCCATCTAGACTTTCTGTAGATTTCATAAAAACTAAAAGTAGCATTTTATTTACTGTTGTGCGGAAATACTTTGATGTTGGTGCACCTCAAAGGAGAGAGGCAATCAAAGATGCTTCTAACAGGCAAAGCTCCAGAATCAGGCTTAGAAATGTTCTCTGACCATGAGTTGTGGTTCTGGGGCCACAGGACAGCATGGGGGAAAACTCTCTAGCTTGGATCCTGAATTTTTGATCCAAATTCCTGTCATGAGCTCTTAGAAGAAGGTACAGTCATTCATGTATGTCTCCTAAAAGTTCTCCAAAAGTTAAAAAAATCCACAAAGTCAAATTCTAATGGTATTTGAGAGGTAGCACCTTTGGGAGGTGATTGGGTTATGAAGTCTCTGCTCTATCATCAATGGGTTAATCCATTCGTGGACAACTGGGTCATTGCAGGATTGGCTTCATTAGAAATGTGAGCTCTCTGGGGCTCATTTGCTATGTCAAGCTAGCCATGTGATACCTTTTGCCATATTATGTAACAGGAAGGCTCTCACCAGATACTTAACAGTATGCTCTTGAACTCCCTACCCTCCACAACATTAAGATAAATAAACTTCTAGTATTTAAATTACCCACTCTGTAGCATTCAGTTATAAAAACAGAAAATGGACTAAGCCATGTGGGGAGCACATTTTAACCATTTTTTTCTATCTATAGTACATAGCACATGGCAGGCACCCATTACATTTTTGTTGAGGTAACACTGAAGATATTTAATCATTTCTTTCAAATATGTATCCGAATAATGTAGAAAACTTGGAAACATAGATTCCTGGGACCTGACACCACCAGGCCAGGGCATAGGATTCCCAAACACAGATCCTCTCAGTCGGCCTCATCGAGCAGAAGTGCTAGTGGTGGGGAGTACAAACCACAAGAGATGGATTTCAAGTGTGTAGCCAGCCCTTTCCATTCAAATACAGGGTATGCATTGCTTCTGTCTCTCTTACTGATTACAAGTAGCACTCTGAAAAAAATAGAAAATGCAATTAACCTAACAGCTAGATTGAAGAGAGAAATCAAAATTAGAAGAATGACCAATAGGGCAGTAGTGAATTTCCTGGAACTGTTTTTCTCCTGGCTTTGACCCCATAGTAGCTGAATCATGAAACTGTGTGGCAGTCATGGACAGCAACAACCCCCAGAAACAGCCCATCTTTGTGGCCAGATGACCTAGAAAAAGGGTCCCTGCAAGCCAGATAATGTGGGAAAAATCTTTGACTTCTTTCCTCATTGTTTTCTCAGCTCAAGCTCCAAGGCCAGATACAGCCTAAAACTATATTGCCACCACCACAGCAGCATTTTGGGCACTAAAAAAATCCCTGGGAGAAAACCTGTCCCTCTGGTTAAAGAATCTGGGAAAGGGGCCCCTGTTACGTAAAGAGTATGGGGGAGTCCTGCCACTTTTCCCTGAGGGCAGGCCAAGTGACATGAGATTTTATGATATCATCAGTGGCTCTAACTCTGTGAAAGACCCATTTTTTTCTGGACTGAGGACCAGGGAAAGTGACTCTGGGAAGCTGAAGAATGTGAGGAAAATCTCATAGAGGAAAGAGTGGGATTCTGTGTGTGAACTAACATGCAAGTGGTGTGCATACTTCCAAGCTGCACCCATATGCAACATATCCAAACAGCATAGAAATGGCTTTGAAAACTGAAATTGCATTGGAACCACTGTCTGTAGAAGGTGAGACACAGCTTGAAGTCTGGACTTAATTTGTTTGAATGTATGCTACAACAAAGCAAGTATCTTAACAGAGCCCAGAGTTTCATTTATACACAATGTCTAGAATACAATCTAAAATCACCCAACATTATAAGAATCAGGAAAACATGCTAATTCCTGAGGGAGTAGACAAAACAATGTGGGAATATTGAGGAAAAATACCCTAAGGCAATTATTATAAGTGTCCTTCATGACAGAAGTGAATACTGTTGAAGTAAATGGAAAGGAGATGTTCCCAGTAAAGAAACCAACTCCCCCCAAAAAAAAAATGGCAATTTTAGAACTGAGAAAGACAATATCTGAAATTTAAAGACTCATTGGTTGAACTCAATAACAATGCATGAGAAAGAGTCAGTGTACTGGAAGGTAGATGAACTGAAATTGTTCAACCTGAAGAACAGAAAGTAAAGTTTAAAAATAATTATAGGGCTTTGGGGATCAAATGGTCTAACATGTCATTGGAATCCTTGAAAGAAATTGATATAGGAAAACACAATGGCTGAAAACTTCCCCAATTTAATGAGAGACATAAATTTACAGATTCAAGTCACTAGGGAGTCCCATGAAAGATAAACTTAAATAGGAAGTAACATCCTACCACTTCCTACCTTCTTAGTCACCAGTGCCAACTGGAGAAAGCACCAACTCCTCTAGCTTCCAATTTTGTTCTCCTTTGCCACCACCAAGATCCAGAGTCAATGCCGGAGCCCTCTCTCACCAGTGCCCTGCTTACCTGCCTGGACCCTCAAAGCACCCATGTTTTTGACCTTGGGGTAAGGGCAGGAGCACATGAAGAGCAGTCAGACTCTTGGGGATTAATCCTGGCTGAATGACCCAAGTGTGAGATCTAGAGAAAACTCATTCCCCTTCCTGGGCCTCAGTTCCTCATCTGAAAATTCTCGGGGTTGAACTAGGAATCCTCTAACTCCCCTTCAGCTCTAACATATCCACCCTTTATCAGCAACTATCTGGACATTTTTTGCTCAAAAATAATATCAAAACCTCATTCGACAAAATGAGGCACTTAGCACGTTTCTGCCAAATGTCTTTCTAATTTTCATAATGTGAGAATGGTCACAGAACAGAACCAAAAGTGGAGTTTCATAGCAACCAGGATGGAAGTCAGCTTTTTCCAGTGGGCTCCCACAGAGCCCCACAGGCACTACGGGAAGGCTGAAACTCATTGGAAAGGACAGAAAGCTCTGTAGCCAACTTTCCAGTGGCAATAAATACATAGCCAATGTCGTGTATTTTATATGCTAGAGAATGGAATATAATGGTCCCATTGCCTTGGATTCTGAGTTGGACATCAGGTCTGTGAGACTGTGTTAAGTCACCCATGTCTGTGAGCACATTGGTCACTACCATCTGTATAGCATCTTCAGTTCTGCACGTTATTTCATCCTCCTAATCACCATCCCCTGAGGCTGGTGGTAGCAATCGTCTGTTTCCTCAGAGGACATAATCCAAGGTTAAGGGTTTTACTCCAGACTCTTTTAGCGTCAACTCTTCTAGCTTCCAACTTTGTTCTCCGTTGTCACCACCCAGATCCAGAATCAGTGCAGGAGCCAAGCTGAGCTGCAGCCCTGGGCAAGGGGCCAATTATGTCATGTTTGAAGAACAGACTGTAGTGGATTCAGATCCTCTCATTCCTCTAGAGAGGAACACAGTGTTGAGACTCCTTCTCTCATTCCCTGATCTGTCCCCCAGCCAGACTGCTTGGCCTGGAGCAGCCACTTGATGTTCTCATTCGCAACACCCCACTACCTCCACCAAGACCACCACCACCATATTTGATGGCTCTGTTGAAAACCCCTATGAGAATCTACTGCAGCTCTCCAGCTACATGAGAATCAACTGCAGCTTTAAGTCAGGTGGGCTTGGGAATTAGTGGTGCTTCTTTAGGTTTGCCACTGATTGGCCCCAATGTCTTCTTCCACTTGGCAGAGAGGACTCTACCAAGGAGCTGTTGTTCCCGCCCATCCGCGCACACTCTGCCCTGATGCACCCGAGGTCACTCTACACCCCTCCCTGAGCCACTTTCACCTCGTTTGGTCACATGGTGTCTTCCTATTTTCAAGACAAATGCAAAGTCGAGTCTGAGTATGAGAACTCTTGAGTCACTTGATACTGTCATCATTTCAGAACAGGAAAAGTCAAAAGGTGGGTGGGTTCTTCTCATTCACTAGGGAACAGACCTTCCCTTCTTTGTTTCACCCAGCATGACTCAACCTGAGCTAAAGCTGAGTAGTCCTGGCCTTCAAATAGGAGGCTGGGAGTGGGGGAGCAGCATGTAGGCACCACTGCAAGTGGGGTCACTGGCCCAGACCCCAAGAACCATGTTCATGTGGCATACAGTATACAGAGGAGACTGAGAAAATAAGAGAGAGAGAGCATGGTGGCATGCGGAACCCTTGTTCATATGTGAACTACAGTTTCCCCAGCTATAAAGACCGTAACATGATCATACAGGAGTAGGCTTGGGAAAGACTGGGACGCGTGGCCTCACTGTGGCTATAGCCTGGAATCACTGTGCTTTCTTACTTGGTACTTGGAACTTTGCTTCAGAGGAAAGTAGTTCAGTTCTCACCCCGGTTAGGAACCCGGAGAGATGGAGAGAGCAGGCTTTGGCGTCAGGCAGATGTGGGTTTGGATACCACCTCTGCCATTGCCTGACTCTGTGAACTTGGAATAATTACTTAGCCTCTCCAAATCTTGATTTTCTCTTTTATAAAAAGGGAACTGCAATACTCATCCTGGTAGAGCCACACAAGGGTGAAATATAACAAATGTGAAATGCCTAACAACACCTGCCTTGGTCAATATTAGTTTTTACTCACATACAGGATGGATAGAAGAGTGCACAGATAGGCCAAGCATTCTTGGACAAAGTCATTTCATATTTTAGTTTCTTCATCAGTAAAATGAAGATAATACCATGGGCTTTTGCAAGAGGGTTATGAGAACTGGCAATAATGCCACAGAGTCCAGCATGGCCCTGGGTACCAGGGGTACACCTATATAATTACACTCACCTTAGAGGTCATCAGCAGATCCCTAGCAAGGAGTACCTGGGAAGGTGGCAGAACTCTAGATCAGAGCCTAGAGCCTGGGCCGGAGGAGGCTGGGTGTGGATCTCGCTAGACGAGGACCAGTATCCAGAGGTATAGGACAGGGTGTCCAGGCAGGACATGGCGTCTGGCAAGAGACTCGCCCCTCAGGGCCAGAGCCGCTGCTTCACATACCCAGTTACACAGCCATGTCTTCCAGAGCCTTGGATTCATACACCCTCCCTTCATGCTCTGCGGGGAGTGAGGAATAGTGAAGCCATACCACGGGACAGAAGCATGCAGCACTGGGTAGGGGCGGGGGTGGGGGAGGGGGACCATTTACAGCAGGAGACCTGTGAGCATGAACTCATTACTCCTGGGCAAGGACATTTTGTCTTTTTCATGGTAGAAGCCGTGTCTGTGGGGCTTCAGTCATGCTAGGCTGTCTAAGTCATACAAAAACCCCTGGAGCTTCCTACACAGGTGGCCTTGGTATACAAAAAGATCTCTATGCCCTTCTGGGTGCACCATCTTCCTGGGCTCTCCTTTCAACAAGGGAGCTAGTACCCAACAGAGTACCAGTTATTTGGAGTTTTCCCAAAAAAGCCATGACCAAACACTCTGCTTAGCAAATCCCATTTGTTCTAACTTGCCTCATTGGTCAGCCTCGAATGTCCCTTCCATCCATCAAAATCCTACCCCCACATAGTGCCCAGCTCTAATTAGGAAGTTCTTTTTGGAAGCCCTTTAAAATCTCACAGCTGTTTTCCCTTCCTTAAAACACGTGGTCATACTGCCAACTTTGTCCTGCAAAACGCCTGCTACTGCTTTGTTAACATCTACCTCTGCTACTTTTAATTTTTTTTTCTTCTTGAGTGTTGGTTTCCTCCCTCTTTCTCATTTCTTATTTCCAGCCAGTCCCTGGATCCTGTTGCTTGTACTTCTCAAAGATCCATCAAATCCACCAACTTTGCTCCACCTTCCAGGGCTATTTCCTGGTTCAAGCCCCCATCACTGCCCGAGCCTCCTTCTAACTGGCCTCCCTGCATCTGGTTCTACCTGCTCTGAATCCATTTTCTACTCTAACCAGAGAACCCTTTCTAAGACTCTAACACAAAAATTGCTTCGAGCCCTTTATCCCATTGATCTTCAGGTAAAACATGAACTGTCCAGCGGGCCTTTCAGAGTCCTCTGTCTCCTGGTCCCATTTCTCAACATTCCTCATCCTCTTGTCCACCCCCATCACCAAGGCCTGAAACATCTCGGTCTCGGGCTCCTCACACATGCCACAAGCACAGACTCCAGCCGGAATACTTTTCCTTCCTTCCCACCCACCATGCCATTCATGCAGTGTGTGCTTGGCCCCACACACTCAGTCTGCAAATCTCCAGTGTTATCCTGCTAAGCCTTGATTTGATACCCCCCTACCCCAGTCTGGGTGCCAAACCTAGAGTGCCCTGTCTCCTCCCCATCACTGCAGTTTTTATTCTGCTTTGTAGCTGCCTGTGCCCTTGCCTCTGTCTTTCAGCAAATCACAAGAAATTTGAGAACCTTATTTGGACAATTTACTATTATATCTTCAGGGTTAGGCCCAGTGTCTACCTTCAGAGGATGTTCAAGAATAAACAAAAAGCAATGAATCTGTCCATCGGAATCCTCCTGTGTAGTAACCATTTCTAATGCTTCTTGTACCTCCTTTCAGTTCCTAATCCACAGGGCCCTGTGCATTGTAGGGTTAAAGGAAGTGATTATTTGCTCTTAGCAAAAAGACCTCATTATTATTTATTATGTTAATAGCATGCTCCTCTGTTTCTTGATGTTTTCCATCTGTTCCGAGTGAAAGTTTTTGACCTGTGTGCTGGGAATGCAGCTGGCAACGTGGTGATCTAGAGCTACCTATGGGGTGTTGGTTTTGTAGGGTCTTCAGCCAGGGTTAGGTGATTCCTGGCAGAGCCTGAATGAGCCACTCTTCATGGAATAGCTGGGAAGATCCTTGGGGGAGCCTAGAAACCCAAGTTCCTGCGCTGGTTCCTCACGGCTCCTTCACTATTTAGCTGCATGGCCCCAGACAAATCATTTAGTCGCTCTCTGATCTTTCCTCATTTTCAAAGTGTGGAAAACGGAAGGACCAGTAACTCATTTTCACTTACAAGCCTGAGTTACTGTCCTATGACAAAATATATCACCATGTTCCCATCCAGAGGGGAAGCAGGATTAGGCTCTTTCCAGCCCCCAAATCAAGACACACATATCATTTCATGAGTTAAGTGCTTTGTAGTAATAGTCTTGTGTGTCATACATAGCTTCAAGCTCTGTAGTGAGTTTTCATCATCTTCATTCTTTCCATAACAGTGTGGCAGAGACAAGTATGGTCATGTTCTGAGAAAAGTTTCAGGGGGCAATTTTTTTTTTTTTTTTTTTAGACAGGCAGAGTGGCCAGTGAGAGAGAGAGACAGAGAGAAAGGTCTTCCTTTGCCGTTGGTTCACCCTCCAATGGCCGCCACGGCCGGCACGCTGCGGCCGGAACACCGCGCTGATCCAATGGCAGGAGCCAGGAGCCAGGTGCTTTTTCCTGGTCTCCCATGGGGTGCAGGGCCCAAGCACCTGGGCCATCCTCCACTGCACTCCCTGGCCACAGCAGAGAGCTGGCCTGGAAGAGGGGCAACCGGGACAGAATCCGGCGCCCCAACCAGGACTAGAACCCGGTGTGCCGGAGCCGCTAGGCGGAAGATTAGCCTAGTGAGCCGCGGCGCCAGCCCAGGGCAATTTCTTTTTGTGACTTTATGGGGGTATTTACACAGACCATGAGGGCTGTGGAGGAGGACGTTGGCCTAGAGGTCAAGCCATGCTTAGGATGTCCCTGTTCCGGATCAGGGTGCTTGGGTTCAGTGCCCACCTCTGGCTCCCATCTCCAGCTTCCTGCCACCCACGTGAGAGACCTGCCTTTAGTTCCTGGTCCCCAGTGTCAACCTTCTGGTGGGATGGGAGCACATTCTGTCTGTCTGTCTGTCTCTCTTTCTATCCCTCCCTGTGTGTGTGTGTATGTGTTTGTGTGTGTGTGTTGCTCTCTGTCTCTCAAATGAATAAATAAATGTTTTAATGATGGCTGGCTATGATATGACTAGACAATATAATCTTTTAAAAATATTTATCTGTTTAAAAGGCAGAGATAGAGAGAGACAGGGAAAGAGATAGAGATAGGGAGTGAGAAAGGGAGAGAGAGAGAGAGAGAGGGAGAGAGAGAGAGAGAGAGAGAGAGAGAGAGAGAATCTTCTCTATCTACTGGTTCACTTCCCAAATGGCTGCAACAGCCAGGTCTGGGCCAGCTGATGCAAGGAGCCAGGAACTCTATCGTGGTCGCCTACATGGGTGGCAGGGGCCCAAGTGCTTGGCCTTCTCAGGTGCATTAGCAGGAAGCTGAGTCAGAAACAGGGTATCCAGGACTTGAACCAGCACTCCCGTATGGGATGCCAGCACCACAAGAGGCAGAATAACCCGCCGTGCCTCAACACTGGCCCCTAGTTGATGTGATGCTATGAGCCCATCATCCTAGCTGCTGTCCATCATTGACGGAAACGTTGTTACTAGCCACATTACCACATATGGGGATGCCAGTATCCATTCTCCCCCTCTTCCTGGTCATTGTATTAGAAATGCCAATTAATGCATTTAAAAACCACCTTTCACCACGCATCAGACACAGTGCCGGGTGCTTTGTTCGCCTCGTCTGATTTACTGTCCTCCACAGCCTGAAAGAAAGTGATGCTGCCTCTGTTTTTGCAGGCGAAGATGAAGACACGGAGGCTCCACAAAATGAAACTGTCTGCCCAAAGTCACCCAGTTAATGGCAGAGTGGAGGTACAAAGCCACATTTGTTCAACTCCAAAGACAAGGCCCTGGAACCACATTCCGATGTCTCCCTAACCCCGGAAAGACAGAGCAGTCTCCTGTTCCTGCTCAAGTGGCCACTAACCAAGAAGGTATTTGAGCTCAACAATTACAATGCCTTACTTCCCACTATTTTTATAAACTCCAGCTTCCAAAAACTTACCTGGTTTGATGGGCTGATGAGAGCCAGGTTCCAGATCTGCACATGCCCCCTGCAGCCAGGAGTCAGAGTCCCATCTCTGAGTCGCAATGCTCACACCCTGCCCATGACCCCAGATGGCTCAGACATCTCCTGGAGTGGGGGCAGGCCCTTGGACACCCAATCTCCACAGCCTCAGTGGCTCCTACTCTTGGCCAGCCATGGACAGGGTTGTCAGCGTCCTCCCAGTCGAGTTCTAGAGTTCACAGATTGCAGAGGGCTATTCCATGGGATCAGGGACACGTTGTTCTTTGTGTCCTGTCTGTGGCTATCATGGTTCGAATGCATTTGTTATGATTCAAAGCCACAATCTTTCAGAAAACATGGTCATTGGAACTGAATATTCTATCATTGCCAACATTTGAAAAGTTTAATTTTATTTTGTCAGCCACCCAATGTGCATCTTTCCAGTAATGTGGTATTTCCAGTAGTCTAACATAAACCACACATTCCCCCAAGATGACCATACCCCTTTCTTCTGGAACGTCCACAGGGAACACCCTGAGATGTAACCTGCAGAGGAAAGGGTGACAGGTGGCCCCTGGCCCTCTTACTTTCATTGTCCCCAGTTATGGGAGGCTAAGCACTTTGCCAGGCTTTGCCCTGGGTTGTCACCAATCCATGCCATTTCTGTCTTGCACAGCCTGCCTTACCATTGGCCACATTTTACCATTCCTTTCCTCTCACCCCTTCACTCTCTCCTCTAATCAGGAAGACTCTGGAATGCACTCGTCTCAGTGTACTATCATTCAATGCATCAGGCTTAGCCTAAGCTCCAGCACATTTTAGTAGGCATCAAGTGACAACCACCCGTCCGTTTCCTCATAAACACTGTGATCAACCTTCCCATCCTCACCTGCACCACTTGACGATCAGACATGAAAGAGTGATTTAAATTCATTCATGACATAGCTGTGAAGATATAGGCAGATTTTGTCAGACACAGAGGCACACGCAACTCTCACAAACACGGTCAGGCACTGTGATATCATCAGAGTACCTGGCCAGCGCTTGTCATCGCGCCTCGTAGACATTGCTCAAAACAATTCTGATACAATCTTCAGAACCCATAGTAACAGTCCGTGCAGTAGTTGGAGCCACATGACTACAAAGACCTGCCTCTTCGTTAGCTACAGCAATCTCAAGAAAACCGTGACGTACATGTTTCGTAAATAGCAGCACTTTGTGTTTATCATCCCTGTCAGCAGAAGCAGCAGTTGGTGGATATGAAAGGCCTTTGGAACTCGGTATTTCACTGTCCATCAGCAAGTTCCTCTTTTACATAGATAGCAAAGGACAGTGGCAGAAGTCAGGAGGGGCTCCGCACCCAGTTCCACCTCGGAATAACCATGGGATCTCCATTAGGTCATTTGTACTCTATGAACCTCAGGTTTTTTCTCCATCTGCAAAATTGAAATTAGAACAGCATCTGCCCTACTTTGAGGTTCATATGAGGTGAAAGGATGCAGGCCAGGAAGCAACAGTCAAACGTTAGCCGCTATCTTTTCACATGCATAAACTCCCAGCGTTCACAGCTCTAGGAAGGAGCAGATCTCCCCTACTAGAGATGCAGACATGCACCTGAGTAAGTACTTGGGCGCCTGAGGTCCTGAGTAGGAAAAACAAAGTCAGGTTCAGTTTCTCCTCCTCCATACACAGCACAGCTCACTTGTGGGACCTCAGAATGTCTCAGGATGTCTCCTCACCAGCAAGCAAGCAGTGAACTCAGCTGTAGCAGGTACCAGCTGAGTGCCACTGTCTATCTGTAGGTAGCATCATATGCCACAGGTTGCAAGCCCTGACCTCTGTCACTTCTGGTTGACCAGCTGCAAACTGGCGTTCCCTCCTCAGATTCAATTAATCTGCTAGAGTGGCCCACAGAACTCAGACAAGCAATATAGTCACGTTTACTAGCTTATTATAAAGGATATTTGAAAGGCAACAAATACACAGGCAGATAAAAAGATACCTAGAGCAAGGCCTGGAAGGATCCTGAGTGCAGGAGCGTCTACCCCGTGGATTTGGGCTGCACCGCACTGGTTCTTGTTCACCTTCCTGTAAGCCTGTGTGTGCTCAGTTGTCCAGAAGGTCTCCAGCCCCTGTCCTTTTGGGCTTTTATGAAGGCATG
The DNA here is from genome assembly GCF_964237555.1 of Oryctolagus cuniculus. Classification (NCBI taxonomy): domain Eukaryota; kingdom Metazoa; phylum Chordata; class Mammalia; order Lagomorpha; family Leporidae; genus Oryctolagus; species Oryctolagus cuniculus. Next base: position 74,051,671 of record NC_091443.1, read on the forward strand.
GCTGAAGTAGGGACAACCATGCAGCAATATGATTGGACAAAAAGAATGCAGTTAATGATAATAGATGGAGTAAGAAATCCCAGCAAGGCCTGTCTGTTCAGATTCTTCTTGGTCCCTCTGCAAAACATTCCCGCCCCCAGGGTATGGGGCAGGACCCTTTAGGATATGAGGGTCTTAAGATCTACTATCAAAGTGGGGTAGAGGATTCTTTTACATCTAGCTCCAAAAAAGGAAGGGAAAGAAATATTAGAATATGTTTTTAGTTTCTAGGACCCACATTAGGGAAGAAGACTCCAGTTTCCCTGACCTGCCTTGGGGAGAAAAGGGAACAGGTGAAAGACGGGCAGGGAGAAGTCAGAGAGAGGGTAACTCTGCTTTCTGAAGCCTGAAGTGCTCAGCATTTTTCTAGTTACTTAGGAAATAATGAGGACTTTGGAAGTTTATGAGCCATGGCTGATGGAATAATTATGTTAGAATTTGTATTAGTGTATAATACTGCTTGTTTATATTTCTATAACCCCAGGGTCCCACTTGATGCCCTTTTCCCTCTGTGCTAAGGTACAATATGTGACTTCCTTCCCTGGTCACAGGTACATCATCTGCACACTGCAGGCATCATATGGAGTCCTCGACCTGAAGTCTGGAGCAGACCAGTTGTCAAGAGCCACATGCTGGGCAGAGGGAGACCGAGGACAGCCAGCCCAACCTCCATGAGCTGTGAGTCCCACCTCTTCACCCAGCAGCCCAGCTCCCCCTAGTATGTTTTCCAAGCACCTAGGGAGCACTGGCTACACAGCTCTAGGTTGAGCAAGTACTGAGGAGAGCAGATAAGGGTCAGTAGCACTGCCCTGAGAGGTGCTTCAGCTTACGGAGGCAAGAACTCACAGACACAGGAAAGCAACAGTCAAGCACAAGACAGCACGTGGTCAGGTGCCAAGTGAGTGCCAAGGCCCGAGGGAGTTTCTCAGATGTCCTGTGTAGGCCACTGACGTCTCCATCCTTTATCCCATGTCCCCCACCGTCACCCCCATGACTGCCGACTGTTCCAAGAGCTCACCTGTGCCTTTCTCTTCCCAGCCTGTGTGCCCCTGTCTCTCTCTGCCTGGAATGCCCTATCTTGATTTGTCAGGCTCTTATTCGCTCCACAATCCCCTACCCAGCTGCCATCTTGTGCAGGAACTCCTTCCTCATCTTCTTTTTTGAAACCAGTTGGTCCCCCTCAACGTTTCCAAGCATTTCATCAGCCCTCTTTGAACATCATTTGTTCTGTGCATCAAGCAGTGTATTAGCTTTTCTTTGCTACAACAAAATACCCAAGACATCCAAACTTTATAAAGAAAAGAGGTTTATTTTGTCTCACCATTCTGGAGACTCACAGTCAAAGATCAAGGTCCCCATTGGTTTGACTTTGGATGATGGCCTTCCCACTGGCAGGGTCCCCAGGGGGCACAGAGCAACACATGGCAAGAGACTGGGAGCACAGGTTTGCCGATATTTATCCTTATAAAGCCACAGGATTCAAACCTGGAGTCTCCACTCATGACCTAATCAGATCTCATCACTTCCTATATGCCCACCTCTAGTCAACATCATTGAATTGAGTTTTCACCCTTAGTACCATTAACATAAGACTCTGAGGACTAAACTCCTGAGGTCAGGGGGATAAATATTCAAATCTTAGCAAGCCAGTAGATGATTTCTTGGGTCTATCAGAAAAGACCTAACACAATGACATCTCTCCCTGTCTTGTGGGTGATTCTTTTTAATGATCCCATCCATCTCCCATGCTGGCCTACCAGCTCCACAAGATCAGATGCCCGACTTTTCCACTGTTGCCTTCTCCAGGCACAGACCAGGCCTGCTCTTCAGTGAGTATCCACTGAGTTGGGCAGATGTGAACACAGCAGAATGACAGCACTGGGGACCTGGTCACTGCCCCAAAGGCCCACGATGCGGGGCGGGGTGGGGGGTGGGGGCTCCAATCAAAAAGGAAACAAAGTTGCTAAGCCTTCGCTCAACAAGGCCACGAAGCCTTTGCTGGAGTTAGCCGCACTTCCGCATCCCAGTGACTCAGCGTTCCCAACAATCCAAGATGGCCTCCCGGGGAGGTACCTAGCCTGACAGGAGACTTCCGTATTCGTGAACAGTATCTGTCCTCGGCTGTGATAGGCCCTTGAGGGCGTGCCCGGCTCGTGTCCTGCCTTACCTTTCTGCTGGTTGGCTCAGTTCCCTTGTGCCCTGGACAGCCCCCTTTCTGTGTCTATAAAAGCTTTTCCCCCTCCCAATAAAGTCGAGGACCCGGCTGCGCCCTTGGCGGTGACTGATCTCCCGGCTCTGGTGTGGTTCCTTTGCCGCCAACACTCATCATCCCGCTCGGCCCCCGAGCTCCCCAGGCTGGCCCTGAGGAGCTCTATCAGACCTGCTGCCCCGTGACGAGTAGCGCCACGAGAGGACATCCAGGCAGGTGGTACTATGTCCTGGGTTGAGGGATGGCCTAGGCCCTCATGGAAAGAGGAGGAATCAGCAGAACTCCTTGGGAGGAAGAGAAACCCATCAAAGTCCTATGAACTAAATTGAGAGAAACTATATAGAGTAGGAACACAATGAATAAAACTCCTGATAGCAACAGCTTAAGTCAGGGAGTACTCTTCCTCTTCTGCAAGATAAAAGGAAAACAGAGCCACAGTTCCTTCCCCACGTGTCTGTCTGGTGTGCCTTTCCCCACCTGAGCCACGGGCCAGAGCTGGGCTCTGCAGACAGCAGGGTGTTTCCTGGACTTGAAGTAGGCTGAGTAGCAACCTGTTTGTCCCTTCCTGCCCTCTTTGGTTAGGGGGAGGAGGGAAAGGAGGCGTCGTGAGTTTGGAGACCCCCATCCTCTTCACAGGAAGGACCCTGATCACTGAGTGGGGCTGCTACTCTTCCCAGGTCTCCAACTGAGAGAGCCCAAGCAGAGAACAGGCAGAGAGCAAGGCTTTTCTCTAACCCTGCAGCCCTTACCTGATTTGCAAGCACAAAGGGACAGTTAATAGAGAACTACTTTATGCAAATGCCTCCCTTTGAATACTATATTTAGAGAAAGGAACTGATTTGGCATTTAGAGATAAATTTTATGTAAGAGTTTGCTGCTGCTGCTCCTGTTGTACTGTTAATCATCCAAACAATAAGAGCAAACTGGAAATACTCAAATGTCAGTACACCCCCAAATGGCTTAAAAATACATCCCAGGCCCCCTTTAGTTGTCACATTTTTTTAATTCTGGAAAAATACTTGGCATAATCCAATGCTTAAAATGGTTTCCAACCCTCCCTCTCCAATCTCCTCCATTAGAGTTTTACAAGGGCATTTGACCGCAGCACCTTGGGCCAAACTAACTCCACTGTGGCCATGGGCAAGTCCCTTACCTCTGGGTCTCACCCCCTGAATGCAGGCCCTCTAAGTGTCTCTCTTGCTGTGGAGTTCCTTCTAGTGCTGTGAGTCCAGGACCAGCGATCCATCCCACTAGGAAACAGTGCAGCCCCTAAACTTAGAGGTAGGTGTACAGGAAACACCACTTCTGACTAAATTGTTCCTGAACTGCTGCTCACACAGACGTTCCAAACTTTCAAGCCTAAGTAACGACTCCAAGGAATTTAGTGTTTTCTCCTTGAACCAAATGAATGCTGGAGCTGTAAGGGCCCTGGACAGGCCTTCGTTGGCCCACTAGCAAGAAGGAAATTGAACTTCCACCCTATTCCTGATGTCCCTTCCAGTGGCTTCCAGGACCACTATGCCTAAATGGCCTCCTAAGCCCCTATAAAATGTCATCACCATCCCTGGGGTGGCAAGCAGTTGCCCACGGCCCTCCCTCAGTCCCCTCATTCTCCACCTGTTGAGAAGCTACTGTGGAGGAGGCTCCACCCAGGTGGAAGGGCAGCCACGCTCCGACATAAAGCTTCCCAAAGAATTCAAATCAGATGTCCCATAGGAGGGAAAAAATCCAAGTTTCCAAAGAAATGAATTTTGAATAGTAGAACCTGAGTCCTCCCAGATGAACTGAGGGAAATATGTTTTGTGGCACAGGAGCTTTCCAATCCGCAAGTTTTTAGTTTGGGTGTGGTTCTAGTTTTTTCTTTATTCAATTGTGTGGTCTTGGGAAATCCATCTCTTTTTCTTTTTTTTTTTTAATTGATTTATTGGGGCTGGTGCTGTAATGTAGTGGGTAAAGCCACTGTCTGCAGTCACTGTCTACAGCGGCAGCATCCCATATGGGAGCCAGTTCAAGTCCTGGCTGTTCCACTTCCGACCCAGCTCTCTGCTATGGCCTGGGAGAGCAGCAGAAGTCGGCCCAAGTCCTTGGGTCCCTGCACCTGTGTGGGAGATCCAGAAGAAGCTCCTGGCTCCTGGCTTCAGATCAGCACAGTTCTGGCCTTTGCCACCATCTGGGGAGTGAACCAGCGGATGGAAGACCTCTCTCTCTCTATCTCTACCTCTCTCTATAACTCTGTCTTTCAAATAAACAAAAATAAATCTTTAAAGAGAGAGAGACAGAGATAGAGATATCTTCCGTCTGCTGGTTCACTCCTCAAATGGACACAATAGCAGAGGGTGGGCCAGGCTGAAGTCAGGCGCCCAGAACTCCATCTGAGTCACCCACATGGGTAGCAGGGGCCCAAGCACTTAGGCCATCTTCCCCTGCCTTCCCAGGTCCGTTAGCAGGGAACTGGGTTGGAAGTGGAACAGCAAGGACTCCAACCAGTGCTCATATGAGGTACCAGTTTGGCAGGCAAAGGCTTAACCTTTTGTGCCACAATGCAGGCTCCTAGGGGGAAATCCATTTCTCTGACTACAAATGGCCATTTGTAGTCAAGATAACAAGAAAGCACTTGCAACAAAATGGAGGAATCTGGAACACATCATGCTGAGTGAAGTAAGCCAGTCCCAAAGGGACAAATACCATATGTTCTCCCTGATTGGTGACAACTGACTGAACACCAAAAAGGAAACCTCCTGAAGTGAAATGGACACTATGAGAAATGGTGACTTGATCAGCATAGCCCTGACTGCTAATGGACAACTTAATACATTATCCCTCATAGTATTTTTTTTTTGTCTGTTCTACTTAATATGACTGGTTTAATTCTGTAATTATCACACAGTTATTCTTAAGTGTTGAAAATTAACTGAAATGTGATCCCTGTTAAACATAAGAGTGGGAATAAGAGAGGGAAGAGATGTATAATTTGGGGCATGCTCGGGCTGACTTGCCCCAATTGGTAGAGTTGGAAACATACCAGGGGATTCCAATTCAATCCCATCAAGGTGGCATGTGCCCATGCCATCTCACTATTCCAAGTGATCAATTTCAGTTCACAATTGATCATAATGAAAGGACTAAGAGTCAAAGGGAGCACATAAACAAGTCTAGTATCTGCTAACACCAACCAATAGAATAAATAAAGGGGAGAGTGATCCAACATGGGAAGTGAGATACTCAGCAGACTCATAGAATGGCGGATGTCCTAAATAGCACTCTGGCCTCAGAATCAGCCCTAAAGGCACTCGGATCTGGCTGAAAAGCCAATGAGAGTATTTCAGGCATGGAAAGCCAAGACACTCTGGCAAAAAGATCTCTGTGAGTGAGATCCCAGTGGAAAGAACAGGTCTTCAAAGAGGGAGGTGCCTTTCTCTGAAGGGAGGAGAGAACCTCCACTTTGACTATGACCGTGTCTAAACAAGATAAGAGTCGGAGAACTCAAGGGGCTTCCATAGCCTTGGAAACTCATAACTGGTGCATAGGGAGATTACTGATGCCATAAACAGGAGTGTCAATTTGTAAAGTCAACAAGAGGAGTCACTGTGCACTTACTCCTCATGTAGGATCTCTGTCCTTAACGTGCTGTACACTGAGGCTTAATGCTATAACGAGTACTCAAACAGTATATTTCACTTTGTGTTTCTATGGGGGTGCAAACGATTGAAATCTTTACTTAATGTACACTAAACTGATCTTCTGTAAAAAAAAAAAAAAGAAAAAAAAAAAAAGAAAAAGAAATTATCAATTCCCAACTTGACTCTCACTGGGATTAAACATGACAATAGGTCTGATCTGATTTCATCATCATTTAAAAAAAATCATCTATTATTTTTCACTTTATGTTTCTGTGTGGGAGCAAACTGTTGAAATACTTACTTAAGGTATACTAAGCTGATCTTCTGTATATTAAGATAATCGAAAATGAATCTTGACGTGAATGGAAGGGGAGAGGGAGTGGGAAAGGGGAGGGTTGTGGGTGGGAGGGACGGTATGGGGGGGGAAGCCATTGTAACACATGAGTCGTACTTTGGAAATCTATATTCATTAAATAAAAGATAAAAAAAAAAAAAAAAAACAAGAAAGCACTTGCAAACTCTAAAGTTCAGCGCAGATTTCACCACCCAAATCCCCATCCCAGCGTCTGCCTCCTCCTCCAGGGTGTCTGTATACATCGCACCCATTTCATCCCCATCTCCAATCCAACTTGGACAAACTCTGCTCCAAGGAGGAGAGAGGTTTCCAAAGAAACAGGCTGCAGCGCTTTCCCTTCCAGCCCTCCCCCGCTTCCTCCCTCCCCACCACAAACTCACCACAGGGATTCCAAATGTGGTTTGATATGTGTGGATTTTTCTCCCAAAAAACACTCCAAGTTTCCAAAAGCTACAGGCTGGACTTTGCTGCAGATCTTCTGACACGACGACAATAAATTGCCAGGACAGAAGGAAGGAGGGAGCTTTTCTGTGTCATGGACAAAAACCAGGAGACATTGGGATCTGCCTCTTAGAAATTAGAGATTGCCCGTCTGCTGGCTTACTCCCTAAATGCCCACAACAGCTGGGGCTGGGCAGGGCCAGGCTGCAGCCAGGAGCCTGGAATTTAGTCTGTGTCTCCCAAGTGGGTGCCAGGGACCCAATTACGTGAGCCTCCCAGGAAGGCTGGAATCAGGAATTAGCAGGAAGCTGGAATCAGGAGCAGAGTCGTGACACACGCCCAGGCACTCCAATATTGGATGCGGGCATCCCGAGCAGCACGTTAACCACCTTGCCAAATGCCCGCCCCATCCCTCTTTTTGAAATATTTAACTTCATATACCTGAGAGGCAAAGCAACAGAGAAACACACACATATAAGTATGTTCCATCCGCTGATTCACTCCCTGAACGCCCACAACAGCCAGAGTTGGGCCAGGCTGAAGCTGGGAGCCTAGAACTCCATCCACATTTTCCACATGGATGGCAGGGGCCCATGAACCTCAGCCATCTGCTGGTCTGCAGGGTGCATTAACAGGAAGCTGGATCAGAAGCAGAACTGGCACTGTGATACGGAATGCAGACCTCCTAAAGGCAGCTTAACCACTGCACTGCCGTGCTCCACCACCTTTTGAACCTACACAGAAATGTGTCCCTCTGACAAGACATAGCATCGCTGAACATCCCAGGAGACTGGGAAGTGTAAGGACAGACATGGTCCTGCTTTAAACGCAAAAAGCACATGGCAGGGGGTTACTCCCACACACTGAAGGCCAGTCAGTAGACAGCCATCCAATCCCCAGAGTGGACCTGCTTGTTTCTTTAAGTGTAGACAAAGATTAGTCAGTTATATAGCCATAACTTCCTGTGAATTATTCAAGATACCTGGTTAGCACTTGGCTCATAGGTAACATTTTGTTCCTAAATTAGTTTGGGAATTTTTCTAAAGATGCTAACATGGAAAGCAGAGAAAACAAAGCCAATTCATGGGCTATTAGAAGAGGGACCAATACGTTTCTCAGGCTCCGGTTTGATGAGCCTGTGTGACAAAGTTGCGCTCTGATCCAGTTCTTTTAATCTAGCTCTTGGATGGTTGAGAATGAAATAATGATAAAATAATATGAGCTAATCAATAGGCTAATCCTCCACCTTGCGGCGCCGGCACACCGGGTTCTAGTCCCGGTTGGGGTGCCGGATTCTGTCCCGGTTGCCCCTCTTCCAGGCCAGCTCTCTGCTATGGCCAGGGAGTGCAGTGGAGGATGGCCCAGGTGCTTGGGCCCTGCACCCCATGGGAGACCAGGAAAAGCACCTGGAGCCTGGCTCCTGCCATCGGATCAGCGCGGTGCGCCGGCTGCAGCGGCGGCCATTGAAGGGTGAACCAACGGCAAAGGAAGACCTTTCTCTCTCTGTCTCTCTCTCTCACTGTCCACTCTGCCTGTCAAAAAAAAAAAAATAATAATAATAATAATATGAGCTAAAACAAATTTATGAGCCAAAATATAAAAGGCAACTTGGTAACTGGTTTAAAACCAAGCCTCTATTTAAGTTCAATTATGAAAATTAAGTGAACAGGCCGGCAACACGGCTCACTCAGCTAATCCTCCACCTGCAGCGCCGACATCCCGGGTTCTAGTCCCGGTCGGGGCGCCGGATTCTGTCCCGGTTGCTCCTCTTCCAGTCCAGCTCTCTGCTGTGGCCCGGGAAGGCAGTGGAGGATGGCCCAGGTCCTTGGGCCCTGCACCCGCGTGGGAGACCAGGGGGAGGCACCTGGCTCCTGGCTTCAGATTGGCTCGGCATGCCGGCCATAGCGGCCATTTGGGGGGTGAACCAATGGAAGGGAGACCTTTCTGTCTTCTCTCACTGCCTAACTCTGCCTGTCAAAAAAAATTTAAGTGAATAAAAGCATAAATTAAAAATGCAAATTTCAGAAAAGTAGAGTAAATGTTAAATGCAAGGAAATCCTTTTTAAGCTGTCCACTGATCCCAAATTTTTACTGTCAGACCTGGGTGGCCATGTGGGTTATAATTCTGAGGTGGGAATGTTATGTATTGGGAAAACAAAAGTCAGAGACAGAACAAGAAAACTCTCAGGTTTGTGTTTGACACAGAAGTAGGGATGAAGAGCTCGTTTTTGGTGAAAATGACAAAGGAGAATAGAGAAACACTTTTTCTCCTTCCCCACAAAAGTGAAGAAAATGCCAGTTATAGGAAAACAAAGCAATTAACTGAACCCCCAGCACAGATAACATTTCCCACTTTGATTAGCCTAGGTATCCAAACCAAGTTGCTCCAAGGCATGGCCCTTTTAAGTGATTTTGAAATGCAAGCTGAGGCCAGAGGTCCTGTGCAACATGCAAAGGACTGAGAAAGCTGGGAAGAAAGATTCCATTGGAATTGCCCTCTAAAAATATTTGCCTCTTCCAACCTCTGCTTTCTCTACTCTGTCCTTTTGGGCTAGCAGAGGACGACAGTAGGGACTGTGCCTCATACCTGTTGGGTAGATTGCTACTGAGTTAGGTCTTCTACCAATCACTGTAGCTCAATGCCTAGTTTACCTCTGCACCTCCCAAGGCCTGACTTCCATTCCAAGTGGTGAGAGGCAAAGCTCTTCTAGGAAAATGAAGGCAGAGAAACACATCTGCACCATTATAGTCAAATGTCTGAAAATCTGGGGCAAGAAATGAAACTGGAGTAAAACTAATAACACAACATGGACCATACAGTACAAGGATTCTTGTTGGTAGAATTTTCAAGTGCAGTAAAAGGGAGAATGCAGCTCCAGTTCAACTATTATACTGAAAAATCCTGGATGTCTGGACTTTTACTCCGGGTTTTCTTTTTTAATCAGAATTTTTCAAATCATGTGAAGTACCTAAAGAAAGGAACAGTGTACACATGACCCAGTGGTGTCCTGAAAAGTCAAAAATCACATTAGGAAACATGAGAGTACCTTGAAAGATTCATAGAAAATGAAATTAAAAGGTAAGCTTACTTTGGTGCAAAAAATAATTAGTAATCTATGTATAATTCTTTCATAATATTCATTTTCCATCACCTTTTTGAAGATCCCTTATATATGTAGGATTCAGAATTTTTTGCACCAAAATAAACTTACCTTTTAATTCTGTTCTTTTGTGAGCTTTTTGAAGTGCTCTCATACGACAGACTGGTGTAATAGAAAATGCCCTTCCTGAAGCCTGTCGGCAAGAAGCAGGATTTTGAACCTGAAAAACACCTTAATACAAGACCCAGCATTAGGCTAGTGATACCACCTGACAGAACGAGGCACGGAGCCTTGGGAGGGGCTGGTGCTTAAGGAGCCTGAAAGCTTAAGTGTGTTAGCTTCCTGGCCTGTCTACCAAGAACCCAGCCATATAATTCCTTTAAATAGCTGCTTACTGCTTTTTCTTGAATTAAAGATCTTTAAACTGGAAAATGTGAACTGACTTGTCCGTGGCCGTATAGCTAGTTGGTGGAAAAGTCAGGGGGTCAAAACCAGCCTTTTGAATCCAAATCCAGAACTGTTTTCCCCATGTGTACGACATCCCCACCTACTTTTCATACACCTCAAATCATCTAAAAGTGGCCCTTTATTAGCTATTTATTGACTTTGGCCTTAGGAAGTCAATAAAAAGTCTTAATGACCTAACATCCCAAAAGAATCAACACTTCTAACATTTAGAAGCTTCCTAGGGACTCAGTCCAGCCCCAAACGGCAGCCAGTGGGTGACACATGGCACCATATGTCAGGCTGGTGACAGCCCAGATCTCTCCTGCCTGTGCTCATTGCTGTTCCCCACTTTCTTCAGAATCAAGTGCCAGGGCTAATTAAACCCTGATTAATGCCCACGGCACCACTGGGAGCTCAGCTTGTAAGCTGGCTGGGGAGAAAGCACAAAGTAGTCCCTGCTATTTGATTTCTACTGGCCCAGAGAGTAACTTAATGGAGCCAGCAAATATTTTCCTAGAGCACGAACATGTTCACTCATCCATCCTCAGTCATGCATTCGTTCACCCATTCATTTGACATTCTTAGTGAATACCGTGGTGCAGAGAACACAGTGAGGCATGTATAGTCCATTTAAGGAGAAAAGAATTCAGGAAAACAAGTTAAGATGGAGTGACTGCAGGCAGACAGGACAGAAGATGAGGGTCAGTGCTTCCTCCAGACAGAGCTTATCTGATCAGGAGGACTTCAAGGAGGGCAGACAGAGCCTGCCAGATCCCGGGAAGACCTGGCGTGGAGCCTCGAGCGCCTTCCATCCCGGGGTTGAATAGACAACTATCCCAGTGACGCAGAGGAGCAGGAAAAATTAGCCCCCGTTGCTTGGGCACGTGTTAGTTCCTAATGGCTCCCCACAGTGCAGGAGAAGGTCACAGGGGACCGGGTGTCCTCACTGCACACAGATGCCCTGGGACAAGGCTTTAGTCTGGAAGACAGACCAGCCTTTCCTCAGAGGGCTGGTTTCACCACCATAGTGGCTCTCGGCCACATCCAATCCAGAGCTCCTTCTTGTAGCAAATAACCTGTAGCTCTCCCTCTGTCATACTGGAATGAAACCTATGGATAACATAATCTACCCACACACAAAATTTCCACCCCAATCCGTAATACTGAAAATATATCATGTATTCACTGTGTTATAATCAAGAAATGAAGAAGAGCAAGTTAATATAAAAGTAGTTGGAGACCTGAAATACCTGGTGCACAACCACACTAGAAGATTTAATGAAGTCCTATTGGAGGACTTCAAAAAGTTCTTGGAAAATAGAATTAAAGGGTAAGGTCATTTTGGTGCAAAAAAGCTTTTGAAATCCTGTAGAATGGCTTTTCCTGCATCTTGAGTCCACTGGGCTTCAGACTAGACCCACACCATTGCTTCTCCTGGGTCTTCCAGCTTGCTGACTCAGACTGCAGGTCTTAGTACTTATTTTCAGCTTACATAATCGTGTCAGCCAATGCCTTATAATAAATCTCTTTCTCTATATATCCTATTGGTTCTGCTTCTCTGAAAAACCCCCAGCTAAGATACTCCCACACAAGTCTGGATCCTGTCCTGGCCCTGGCCTGCTTCTTGCCTTCTGTTCCCTGACTCTGGGGTTCTGGGCTCTCAGCTGTTACAGTTTTAGTTCACCCTAACCTGGACCTCTCAATCAGAAGGCTTCAGCTTTGTCACCCAGGATTCCATCCCAAACTCAGCAGGAACCAGGCAATGGCAAACAGGAAGGGAGGGGGAGCACCAACAAGGCACCATCTGTGAGTTGACTGAGCCTCAGACTTCTACCTGTTTTCAGTGTCTGCACATGCAGGCTTGAGGCCTCTTGTGGAACAGGGGCCTTCAGAGGAAGGAGTCCAGTAGTGCCCCTCCAAGAAATGCAACAGGCACATCCGCAAGGTCAAGGTCAATAATTTAGGTGTGCAGGTGTAGAGAACCCCTTCAACTCCACCTGGGATAGAAAAAGAGGGAGCAACATATGTCCTACAGGGCAAGGAACAATGAAAAAGAAAATGGTTGTACTTTCTCCCATCATCTGGATGAGGTTTGTTTGGTGTGGGTGTGGTGAAATATAGGAACAGGAGACTTCAGGAAGATTTGGACACGTTGACTTTGAGGTCCCTTTGGGCCTCTAAGTAGAGCTATGCCATTTGGTAGTTGTCCTTGTGAGTGAGCCCAGAGCTCAGAAGAGAGGCCTGGGCAGCAGAGAGAGGGTTTGGGGTTTTAGGTGGTGGTCAGAAACTTTGGGAATCACCAAGAGGAGAGGCATCGACAGAGAAAGGAGGAAAGGGAGAACCCTGGCGAACACTAGCAGTTGAAGGGGACAGCGGCTGGACAGACCATGGAGGCTGAGGAGGAACTGGCAGAAAGGGGGAGGAAGACCAAGGAAAAGTCATCTTGGAGAAGCCGGGGAGGAAGTGTTGCTGAGTCAAAGGTTGCAGAAAGTTCACATGCAACTGACTTTCAGACTGAAAAGTGTTCACCATACTTGGCAGAACAGTCAACAGTACACTTGGCAGGATAGGTTGAACACTAGGTGGGAAGAGAGGCTACATGGTTATGATCTAAGGAATGATGAGGGGCGAGGAAGTGGAGACAAGAAAAGTACAGCAACACCAAGAGGGCTGGCTGACACTGAGAATAGGTGGTGTTGGATTGTGTGATTTTTTTTCACATTTGATTTTTAGCACATACTAGTTTAGGATTTCTTTGTAAATGATTACCTTATCATTACATTGCAATTCTCTCTTATTAGTGCTTTCAACTTGAGATTTCATTTTGCTGAGTAATAATATAGAACTGTTTCCTGTTTTGTTACTTATATTGCATGACCTGGTGCTATTTTATTTTTATTTAAACTGTTTTTTTTAAAGATTTATTTATTTAAAAGGCAGAGAGACAGGTAGAAACAGAGAGAGGGGCTGGCGTTGTAGCATAGCAGGTTAAGCCCTCACCTGCAGTGCCAGCATCATACAGTTGCCGGTTCGAGACATACCTGATCCACTTCTGATCCAGCTCTCTGCTATGTCCTGGGAAAACAGTAGAAGATGGCCCAAGTCCTTGGGCCCCTGCACCCACATGGGAGACCTGGAAGAGGCTCCTGGCTCCTGGCTTCGGATCGGCGAAGCTCCACCTGATGCAGCCATCTGGGGAGTGAACCGGCAGATGGAGGACCTCCTTCTCTCTCTGTGTAACTCTGAACTCTGACTTTCAAATAAATAAATAAATCTTTAAAAAAGAAGAAGAAGAAGAAAAGAAAAAGAGACAGAGTATCTTCCATTCACTGGTTCATTCCCCAAATGCCCAAAACAGCCAGGACTAGGCCAGGCCAAAACCAGGAGCCAGGAAATCTGAGTCTCCCATGTGGTGGCAGGAACCCAAATACTTGGATCATCAACTGTTGCCTCTCAGGTACATTAGCAGGAAGCTGGATTGGAAGCAGAGTAGCCAGGAATCCAACCAACCACTCTTACATGAGATGCAGGCATCCCAAGTGGTGGCTTAACCTGCTGTGCCACCATTCCCATGCCTATCTCAACATTTTAAACATTTTATTTATTTATTTATTTATTTGGCAGGGGAGGAGGGGTGTGGAAGGTAGGGGAGAGGTAGAGAGAAATTGTCCATCTACTGGTTCGCTCCCCAAATGCCTGCAGTAGTTGGGGCTAGGCTGAAGCTTGGTGCCAAGAACTCCATCTGAGTCTCCCACAGAATGAGTGGCAGGGACCCAAGTACTTGAGCTATTACCTGCTGCTTCCCAAGGGGCACATTAGCAGGAAGCTGGAATCTAGAGCAGAGGCAGGACTTTAACCCAGGCATTCCTATACGGACGTGGGTTTCCCAAGCAGCATCTTGCCTGTTATGCAAACACTTGCCCCCTTTTCAACTTTTTACAATCATTTTTGTTAAATGTGTTTTTTCTTATATCTAATTTTGCTGGTTTTTTAAAAAAGGAATAATTCTGTCCACATTTAATATAGCAAATAATGCAGTTGGCTTGATTTCTTGTAATTTACTTATGTTTACTACTCAATTGCCATCCTAGATCCTTGGTATTAATTAGCTCATATTCGCATTCTTGTGTTTCTCTTGCTAATTTGGAAGCTCTACTCGGTTTTTCCATTCTGCCAGCTGTGTCTTCTTTTTGTCACATGTAGTCAGACTCATTCTAAAGATTTACTTATGTATTTGAAAGGCAGAGTTACAGAGAGGCAGAGGCAAAGGCAGAGAGAGAGAGAGAGAGAGAGAGAAAGAAAGGTTTTCCATCTGCTGATTCACTCCCCAGATGTCTGCAACAGCCGGAGCTGCACCGATCTGAAGCCAGGAGCCAGGAGCTTCTTCCAGGTCTCCCAGGCCCAGGCCACAGCAGAGAGCTAGACAGGAAGAGGAGCAGCTGGGACTCGAACCGGCGCCCATATGGGATGCCGGCACTGCAGGCGGCGGCTTTACCTGCTAAGCCACAGTGCCGGCCCAATCAGATTCATTCTATTCTTGTATTATTTGAAGAGTCCGACTGTTTCCCCAAATTTCCATTCCCCTGCTGTTCCTCCACTCCTCTCTGGCAGAATGAACCCTTTAGAATGCTTTCACTTCCCACTCACACACCAACAGGAGGCCCGTGGAAAACTTCTGCTTCCCCTCTTTCTCCTTTGGTACTTGCGATTCCTTTCTCTTGAAATAAGTCTCTTCTATTTTCAGCCCTTATATTACAGTTATCATCTGACTGAACTTAGCTCATGCTGTATTGTAAGGATCTGCGCACATCACTCTTTCATTTCCCCTTCCTATCCTCTCTCCTGAGGCCTGTAAGCTGATTCATTGATTGTTCGGGTAGATTTGGTCTAAACATCTTTTTTGTCTGATGGGAGATGTGGGTGACATGTCCTTGAAATCCTTGGATAACCTCAGACTTGTTTGCTTTACCCTGCCAGGGCTGAGGTCTTGCTGTAGGATTCTTGGTGTGTAATGTTTTCCTCTCGGTAATCACCACTGAACTCGCCTCAGTCTTCTCTGTGTCGGGTGGTTACAGAAGAAAAAGTTGATCCTCTCATGCTCTTTCTTCCTCTATAAGGAACTTGGTCTTCTTTGCTGCAAGATTGTAAGGTGTGGATCCTTAGACTTCAGGAACTGCCCACCTTACAGATCATTCGTCCCGCTCACAACTTGATGAAGCCTCCCAATCTACAGAGTCAAGCCCTTTCTTTAGCTTAGGACATTTGCTTCAGGTTTGCTATCATCCCTTTTTCTAACACTTTCCAACTCTGACTGAAGGTTTTGTCTTTTGGATCCAGAGAATCTGGTGGTGATCTACCAGAATCGTTGTGTCCTGAAGTTTTCATTGTTAACTTGTCACTGTTGTCCAGGGGCTTAGCTCTGTGCTAAGAAACATTGCTGGGTTCTCTTGGTATGATGGTCACGGTTTTGGTTTTTTGTTTGTTTGGTTGGTTTCCCTTCTGGACTCAGTGCCAGTGGTTGGGCTACCTTAAGAGGACACAGACCCACCAATGGTTCTATCATGTCAGCAGGGGGAAGACTCATTTCCCTGTTCTCTTCCCTCTTCCAGCTTAAGGAGTAGAGCTAGATACAGCACATCTGTACAGCTCCCTCCCTCTCATCCAGCTGGGTCTCTGCCAAGGTACCTGCTGGTGCCCAGACACTGGTATCCTCTAATGATGGCAGAATTGGGGGCAGTTTGGAGACCAGATATGTATTTACACAGCTTTAAAAAGTAGTCGGCATCAGGGAAGAACTTCATTCTGAACAATTTTGGCCTGGAATGCTACTCAATTCTAAAATCACAAGGCCAGTTTCAAAAAGAGCAAGAAGAAAATGAAGGTAGCATGGGTCCCATTCAAGAAATCACCTCAAGGGCAGGTGTTGTGGCTCAGGGGCTTAAGCTGCTGCCTGCCACTCTAGCATCCCATATGGGGGCACTGGTTCGAGTCCCTGCTGCTCCACTTCCAATCTAGCTCCTTGTTAATCTACCTGGCAAAGCAGAGGAAGATGGCACAGGTACTCGGACTTCTGCCACTCATGTGGGAAACCCAGATGGAGTTCTGGGTTCCTGGCTCTGTTGTGGCCATTTGGGGAGTTGAACCAGCAGATGGAGGATCTCTCTCCACCCCCTTCCCCACCCCACCATCCCTCCTTATAATTCTGCCTTTAAAATAAATATTAAGAAGAAGTCATCTCAGTTCCAGGCCCTCAGCCTTCCTGGGCTTCCCCCAGCCGGGGCCACTCCTCCAGTTCCTGGCCTGAGTCTGGCTCCACAGATGGGTACAGGTTTGATATTGGTGGGACTCTTGGTCCCTCCCACCCTGCCCTGGAGAGGCGAGACCCGTCTCATCTGTGCAACCCGGCTTTCCACTCCGGTTTCTGAATGCAGGGAAGTAAAGGTCTTCGGCTGAGATGACGGTTCCCCTGCCTGCTCTCAAAGAAACCCTGCGCTCATACCATTGCTCCCTCAACGCCTCCACAGAGTGCCAGGGCGAGGGGGCCTGGCTTACGCACAGTAGCAGCCAGTGCTTGCCGTGCCTTTGTTCTGAGCCTTGGCGCCAGGAGCTGCTCTGAGCCTCGTCCACTTCCGTGGTTCAACTCCTTTGCCTGCTTCCCACCCATCAGCTTGAGCATTCCCAGCTGGCCTAAGACTGGGGCCAAGAAGTCTCCCACTTTGGGTCGGTAGGGCATGGCTGAACGCTGACGGAGCTTCCAGTCTGACCTTGGGCAAGTCACCTGAGCCTCCCGAGGCCTGGCTTCCTCATCTGGGGAATGGTTCTGCAGCTGCCCCGCCCACTTCACAGGCTTATTATGGGACTCCAATGACACGAGAAAGTACTTTGAAAACCGAAGTGGTCTGCACACGGAAGGTTTTGTTTTATCTGTTCAAAAACAACAGCTCACGTTTCATAAGTGGGGCTTTGCGGTATTAGCTTACTTCCGTGGGCTTAGCAGTTTCAAATTCAGGAGTGAGTCGCGTGATCTCACAGGACCCACTCTTAGAGCTTCCCTTGGTATTCTTATTGTTTCTGAAGACAATATTTTTTTTTATTCATGGAAAGGCCATCATTCCTGATAAAGAAGAAAACGACTTCCACAGTCGGACATGGCTACAGCTGAAAGTCTGCTGATGTGGGAACTGACAGGCTAATCAGATGGTTGCTATGCACAGGAAGATGTGGCCTGGTTCACCCTTCGTGGAGGGATTGGTGGCAGGGATGGAGGTTTGTGTATGTCTTATCTGGCCTATGGTCACAGCCTCCTGGGAGCAGCTCACATCTTTCCTGTCACCAAGTGAGCTAAGGGTAAAGGCCCAGCCACTGTGGCCTGACCTGGGACACTCTGATGGGCAACTCTAAGTCGGAGCTCCCACGTGAGCTGGCCAAGGCTTTTCAGCACTGCATTGAGTTGGATTTCTCCCTGCCCAGTCCTGCTGCCTTTCACCCTTTCAACTTCATGGTTGCTGATCCCTAATAAACATCTCACACCACAAGATCCATCTCATCATCTGCTTGCACACAACCCACACTGCGATAAGGCTCCAATGCACTAGAAGAGTGGGCTGGCGTGGAAACACTGTCTGCTGTGAAGAAAGGAGTCAGAGCTGGTACGGGGGACCTGACACAGCCCCTCTACTACCAATATGGACAGCTCCACACCTAATGGATCGACGGGCCTGGAACTCTGGCAGGTGGGACTCTGTCGTTACCTGCCCAAGTAGGGCCATAATCTCACAGGGAAAGCAATAGCATCTGTTCTTACTCCCAGCCCTAGAGATAACCTGATTGGTGCTGTCACATTGAAATACTAAAGGCTGACTTGTAAGAAAATGCAAAATCATGCTGGGTGTCAGACAATCCCTCCTCCCCCCGCTGGCATCAAGGTTAGCTAATAATCTAAATGTTTGCTCAAAGTTCTGGTCTTCAGCTGTCTTTATATGTGCAGATGAAATAAAGAGAAGCGTCTTTCTAGAACTCAACGCCTTCTTATTTCATTTGGAAAGGAGATGGATCCTAACGGAGGTCAGAGATTGACTGAAGACACCTCTAATTCTGGCAATAAAAGATAATCTGCTAAAATGAAGATCTGTCATCCCTTTACCCAATCCTCATCCCTCTACCCAATCCTCCCTCTTACCACCCCCACCCAACACACACACACTTAAAACTCAGTAGCTTTCTATTGCTTTTACACTAATAACTCCAGGCTTTCCAAGCCTGGCCCCTGGCATCAGCCTGTGTTCACTCCCTTCTCGCTCCCAGTGTCTCCGAACTGCAGCCACATTGCCCCCCTTCACATGGATACTCAAATAAGCCACGGCACCTCCTGCCTTGGACCACGAACATGCTGTTCCCCAGGCCTGCAACCCTCTCCACACCCCCTCTACCTAGTTAACAGCTCCTCCTCTTCAGATTCCAGCTCAGGCAGCCTTTGCCAACCCCCGCCCCCTGCACCGAGTGCAGGACAGGCTCCTCAGTGACAAGATCTCAGAGAATTATGTTCACTTCTTTTACAGCATTCATCTCACAGTCTGGTTCAGAATTATACCTGCATGTCTGTGATGACGCGGTCATTCTCTGTGTCTCTACTTCGATGGTGGGCTCCAGGGAGGCAGGAATGCTGTTCTTTCTTCTCCATTCTATTCCTGTATCCTGCACAGTCCCTGGCAGATAGTAGGTGCCCAGTTAGCATTTATTGACTAAATGGATCAATGAATAAGCAAATGAAAGAAAAAGAATTGCTGGCTGTGGTTAAGTGGCTTGGCATTTCTTGGGGTTAAGGTATGAGAATGGGGAGTTAAAGCCAAAAACAGCTTGAGTGGGAAATAAACAAGGTGGCCACTCTGAGACAGACTTTCTCTGTAATCAGCAGCAGGGGGGAAGGGTGAGGTGGGCAGGCAGCAAAGCCCCATCAGAAGTCACAGCATAGCTGCCACCCTCATCAAGGAGTGCCAAAGGCCCAAGTGCCAGGCCTTAGAGTAAATGAGAATTACTCACTTGACAATCAGGAGGGAATGCTGTGAGCTGGAGTTGGAGTATATTCTTGAATTGGATTTGATTCTCCAGAGCCCTGAAGTTACCTAGCTGGAACCATTTCTTAAGGGCCATCCTATTGAACCTTTGGAAATGAAGCATCTGTCTTTTAATGGAAAAAACCTATTTCTCATTGTAAAGATGGCACACAATGTTCCTGCTGCTTTGGTCTTCAGAAAAGAGAATTCAGATATCTCCCTGTGTCCCTACTTTATTTGAAGCCCCCTATGTCAACAAAACAGCCCAGACTGATTGCTAACTTTTTTCTTTAATAACAAGTAGAAAGTACCACCCATCCTGAGAAGTACCAGGCAGGACAGACTATGCAGACGTTTGTCTCTCAAGAAGTTTCGAGAGGCTTAGGAATCCACAGATTGCAGGGCCCCGCATAACCCATATCAAAGCCATTCTGTTCAGACAAGAATCCCAGCTGACCATGCATTTAAAAGTCCTGTCCCTTAAAAAGCATTAAGGAATGTGATTAATTAATCAGTTAATCAAATATTCTTTCATAGTACAAGTCCCTGTTGTGAAGGACGCAGTGAAGGTGGGTCCAGTCCCAGCCATAAGCATACTACAACCTGACCTGCAGAACAGAAACGAGAAAGAGCTAAGTTGTTCGGCAGCACAAGGTGCACCGTCCTGTCTGCAAGTTCATACGGTCCATACCCAACAGCACTGGCCCACGTTGAGAATTTGCTACATGCCAGTGTTTCGTATGCATTTTCTTGTTAAAACTTTACAAGCCTAGGATGTAGGTACACCTGTCGGTCTCTTTAGAGACATTGAGCAAGGCACCCAGAGTCACACAATTGAAGAGCAGCTTCAAGCTCAGGTTGGTCTGATCCCAAAGCCCATGCCCCTAAAGCTTGCAGAGTTCAGGGCGAGGGAGAACTTGGAGCTGGCAGAAGGCAAGGTTTGCTGAGAAAGGGAGCTCCGAGCTAGGCCTTAAAGGGGGGCAATACTGAGTTAAGCTAGTGAAGGAGAGACTGATGCATAGCTCTGGGGCAAAAAGAGGGTTGTAGACAGAAGACAGGGGGAAGGGGGAAGAGAACACACAGCAAAGCTGCTGCCTGGATGCAGACCCCTTGGAGTCAGAGATGAGGGGCAGCATCTGCCTGGCGGGCCCGGGCACCATGCTCCACCCCTCTTTCTTTGTCAAATGCTGCAACCCTACACAGAAAGGAGTTGGAGAAGAACCTGGGAGAGGAGTTTGCCCTTTCCTTTGCCCTCATTCTACCTCTCTCTTGGCCCCAGTGCAATATCCCAGGCTCTGCACGCACCCAGCCCACTAGCGGAGATGCCACGAGGCTTTTGAGTCCTCCATCTCAAGAGAGGCAGTTTCCTGGCCCGTAGCTTTCTGAAACAGCTGGGCTGCCTCCAAATGGGCTTCAGCGCCGCTCTGTATACTGGTTTTGAACTGAGGTGGGAAGCATTTCAGGCTACCACGCTTTCCCTGACAGCCTAGCAAGGAATGCAGAGGACCGGGCACCAGCTCTGTCACATGCCACCACCACCTCACAGGGTCCTGCATGGCAATACCCTCACTCTGCAGCCTTCCACCCACCCATTCATGCACTCCTTCAGCAGGAAATTACTGAATGGTGGTTTCAAGCTGTGGAGCGTGCTGTGTGATGAGGGTGATGGGTTGAGACACTGTGCAGCCTCTAACCCCGGAAGCCTTTTATTCTGGTGGTGGTGGTGGGTGTCGGTGACAGATGGTCAGTCTGCAGTGATGGTAATGAATGTTAGGATTGAAAAGAGCAAACAAACCCAGAAAGCCCCATGCTGTTGTAACTGCTCACATTGGAAACTGCTTGTCTCGTTCACTTCTGTATCTCCAGCAGCCATCATGGTGCCTGACACACAGAAAGTGCTCGGTAAGTGTTTACTGAATTACACAAAGATCTTAGTGGTGCTGAGCCCAACTCTGGCTCTTGCTGGCTTCTTCCCATTGGCCCTGACACCTGGATGAGAAGAAATAGAGGTACAAGGTGAAGGATACGTGACAGTTCTTCAATTGGGCCACAGCATGCTAGAATCATTGGGAGGAATCAAAGCTAATGACGTCACCGTCATCCTCTGAGTGTCATCCATGTCCCCACAGTGAGAGTCCCTTGTGAACCACTGGGACAGTCATGCTTTTTTGACTCCCTCCTCATCCTGGGTGCTCTTCTAAGGATACTCAAGTTGGCCAGTGTTCCTGTTCAAACTCAGAAATCCAGACCTGGACTCAGAACATCTGATTGACCTGTAACTTCTGTTTTCGTGGGCGTTCTCAGAGGCTCAACCCTGGCTCACCTCGGAGAGTAGGGAGCAAGAGGTCTGTTACCACCCAGACTTGCTCTCCCATGCCAACATACCCACCTGCAGGAGCTGGATGCCAATCTGTGTGGACTAGATGCTTACAGAGCTCCCGTCCTTGGTCTCCCCTCTGTCAGAGGAGGCCTCTCCCCTTGACTGCTCCAGCTGGCTCGATGGCAGGGGATAACCCCTCCTTGAGGTGTTGAACCTCGGAAACAGCTGTCTTGGTTTCTGGTTGGGTCTTCCCATATGAACAGAGCCTCCTGCAGGGAAGCAGAGCTAGGCTGGGAAAGGCTGAGAAAGACTGAGTGGAGAGACCGCAGGTGGAGTGTCTCTGAGGGGCACAGTGGTCCCCAGGGCAGCTGTTGTGAAGAGTTCATCAGGAGGCCTAGGACAACTGCAAGGCAGGCTGGGTAGGTCCCGACGCTGGCCAGGCCCTCCAGCCCTGCAGCCCGACGGTACGGCGGCATGGTGTGCCCTGCCAGCTGGGTGGTGGCAGAGTGGCATCACAACTGGAGCTCCTGATTCCTGAGGTGGCTTTTGTCTTGTTTTTTCCCCCCTCATCACCTGGCCACCTTCCAGGTGTGGGTCTCCTGGGAAACCTTGGAAGTCTCCCTTAGGGTTGACTCCTGCTTGCCAAGGAGACCTGGGCTTTCCCAGTTCTGATGGGTGGCCACTGAACCCTCCAATGCCACTGTATCCTGTCCCTGCCCACCCCCTTCCTGAGAGGGATCACCGGGGGGGTCTCCAGTGGCCCCCAGGGAAGAGGGATGAGCAGCCGGGCAGGGGGCGGGGGAGGGCAGCAACAGACGGTAGGGACAGCAGGCACGTGCCTTGGCATCTAGGCACACTGTGCCTTTTCTCCAAAGAGGCAGTGTTGGGGGAGAGGGAAGTGGAATCCAGAGACTTCTCAGGCCCTAAGAATTCCTGCCCTCCCCCTCAGTCTGACCCCTCTCTCTGCCTGTCTGGGCCACAGCAGTGCCCACGGAAGAACAGCGAGAAAAGGAGGGAGAGGCGGCTTGGCTTCGCTGGTTCACTCCGCCGCCAAACCAGGCTCCCGGAGCGCAAGCCATGCCTGCCCCTCCTCCGCGCGCTGTCTCCACTGGCTCCTCTCCCCCGCTGCCCGCCTGTCCCTCTGGGCTGCCCGGGCGCCACCACTGCTGTCCCCAACCCGCCCCGGCAGACGTGCCAAAGGGCAGCGTGACTCACGGCGCTGCCACCAGCCCACGGCTTGCCCCGAGACGTATAAAGGCTGCTCTGGCCCGGGGCTGCCTAGCCGAGCCCTGCCCTGCCCTGCCCTGCCTGGCGCGAGGCGCGCAGAACATGGCCCAAGGCGAGGAACGAGGGCGCGGGCCCGCGGGCTGGGGGCTGCGCGGCGCCCTGGCAGCCGTGGCGCTGGTGTCGGCGCTAAACGCGGCGGGCACGGTGTTTGCGCTGTGCCAGTGGCGGGGGCTGAGCGCGGCGCTGCGGGCGCTGGAGGCGCAGCGGGGCCGGGACCAGCGGGAGGACGCCGCCCTGCGCGCCTTCTTGACCGAGTTGAACCGCGCGCCGCGCAGGCCGTCCGCGCCGCCCGCGGACCCGGCGAGCGCCGCGCGCAACAAGCGCAGCCATGGCGGGGAGCCCGCGACGCACCTCCGCGCCGAGAGCCAGGACATGCTCATGATGATGACCTACTCCATGGTGCCGGTAGGCGGGGCCCCGCGGGTGGTGTGCGACAGGGGGCGTCCGGCGCCCTCCTCTCCCCTGGCCAAGAGGCGAGGTGCCGTCGAGAGGGCCCTGGCTGTGAGTCTGGCTGGGGATGGCGCTTTGGCAAGCACCGGCATCAGTTTCCTCTTCTGTTGGGGGGTGGGGTGGGGGAGTAGGCTTCTCGCACCTCTGACAGCATTTGAGCCTGCAGGTGTGTGGGGGGGAGGGTGTGCGTAGGTGGTATTTTTAAGGTCCTTCTTTCCGTCCCAACTTCTGACCAGTTTCCGCTGCCACCTGGTGTGAACGCAGCCCCGGCGACCTTCTGGGCTCTCTGAAGGGATGGAGGTTCCTGAAAGCGTGCAGGCTCCCTCCACAGAGGGCATTAACCGTCTAGCGGGCTGGCTTTTCACCTGGCCTCGGCTCACCCCACGAGATGGCCGACTTAACGGCCTGCGCTGCCCTGAAAACAGTCAGCCCAGACCTTAACGCTCGCTTGTCCGGGACCCACGTCCTGCGGGGATCGCTCCTGGCTGTCAGACAAAGAGAAAGGTCTTCCTTTTCCGTTGGTTCACCCCCTAAATGGCTGCTACAGCCAGAGCAGTGCGCTGATCCGAAGCCAGGAGCCAGGTGCTTCCTCCTGTCTCCCATCCGGTGCAGGGCCCAAGTACTTGGGCCGTCCTCCACTGCCTTCCCGGT
Source organism: Oryctolagus cuniculus (assembly GCF_964237555.1). Lineage (NCBI taxonomy): Eukaryota > Metazoa > Chordata > Mammalia > Lagomorpha > Leporidae > Oryctolagus > Oryctolagus cuniculus. The sequence goes on from NC_091443.1 coordinate 74,075,644, forward strand.
CCACAGCAGATAGCTGGACTGGAAGAGGAGCAACCAGGACAGAATCCGGCGCCCCGACCAGGACTAGAACCCGGGGTGCTGGCGCTGCAGGCGGAGGATTAGCCTAGTGAACCGTGTCACCGGCCAGCTCTGCCATCTTGAATCAGGTGTCAGTGGAGCTTTGGAATCTCGGGTAAATCCACTTAAAGCTTCAGTAAGAGAAGCTTTTAGATACCTACCACCAGCTGCAGTTTTTTAAATTGCATCCAAGTGCTGCGCGCTTCTACCGCATCTTGAGAGAGACAGTGTTCCATCCTGGCTTCATTTTTGAAACCTATATTGTCATTTTAAAATCTGGACCTCAGCAAAAATTTGAAAAACACCTTACTGGGGGGTTTCACCCCTCTGTCTCGCCTCTTCCGCGTTTAAAGTGCTTTTGAAATTCTCAAGAAGGGATGAGCCAGGTCAACAACGTTTTCTATTTTTAACCTGCTTTGGGGTGGAGGGTAGAGTTTTTGTCTTCAGATTGCCACCTGACTAGTCACCAACCCGTGGAATGGAGAGACTCCTTTCTGGGTCGTCTGAAAGCTTCCTTTAACTCTAGGCCATCGGCAGTGCCCCCAGCAGCCCTGTTACAAGTTGGGGAGCAGGGGAGACTTTTAGGGAGTATCATCAGCTCATCCCCCACCTGCATTGGGTGTGTTTTGACCTTTTCAAGTCACTGAGGAAATTTCCATGAGGCCGGGAGAAGGCAGCCGTCATAGGGCTGACTTTCCTCTCGGGAGCCGTTCTCCACCAGTCGGCTTATGGATCACCTGGAACTGCATGAAGCATGCAGATTCCAGGGTCCCACCCCCAGACCCACAGAATCTTCATCACCGATCTGCTTTCCCCACCCTCCCATCCCCTTGGTGAGCTGGAGGCAGGTGGTCCCAGGCGGCACTTTTAGGAACACTGCGCCTCTAGCTGCCTTACACACAGAAATATCTTGGGGATATCGATTCTGAATCGGAAGGTCCAAGGGGAGGCCAAGATGCTGCGTTCCTGACAAGCCCGCACTGATCCCAGCGTTGCTGGTCCGAAGACCACACTTTGAGTGGCAAGATTCTTGAGCACTGGTTAAACATCAGAATCATCTGGGAGTTTTTAAAAAAGAAATCACTGATGTCTGAATTTCACCCCTACCCCCCAGAGTCTCGCAAGTAATTGGTTTGGGTTTGGCCTGGGAGTTGGATGCTCCCCACAGCAGAAAGAGCCTTGGCCTCACTTCCTGATGTTAGCTCTGTTAAGCATGTTTTGTTTTGTTTTGTTTTGTTTTGTTTTGTTTTGTTTTTTGACAGGCAGAGTTAGACAGTGAGAGAGAGAGACAGAGAGAAAGGTCTTCCTTTTCCATTGGTTCACCCCCCAAATGGCCACTACGGGGCCGATGGGCTGCGCTGATCCAAAGCCAGGAGCCAGGTGCTTCCTCCTGGTCTCCCATGTGGGTGCAGGGCCCAAGCACTTGGGCCATCCTCCACTGCCTTCCTGGGCTACAGCGGAGAGCTGGACTGAAAGAGGAGCAACCAGGACAGAATCCAGCGCCCAAACCAGGACTAGAACTTGGGGTGCCGGCACCGCAGGCGGAGGATTAGCCTAGTGAGCCGCGGCAACGGCCAGCATTGTACTCTTCCAAACACCCATGAAAACGTCACTTCAGAAGGAGAAGCCAGTTTAGTCACAAAAAACCTTTTACCTTATTCTCGCAATATGCTCACCATTTGCGTTCACAAATTTTCCTATCTCTCTGCTTTTCTTGGAACAGAGAATTACTCAATTGAGAAAACATTGGCTTTGTTTTTGTTTTTTAAACAAAACTTTTTAGACAGAAACTTTAGAGAAGTGCTTGAGAGAATGCTCTAGTCCAAGGGTACTTCAAAAAGTTCATGGGGAAGATGGAATTAAAGATGAGCTCAGAGTCGGGCATTTGGCCCTGCATTTAAGATGCAGGCTGGGACCGCCATGTCGGAGCACCTGGGTTCCGGTACTGGCTCTGCTCCTGATTCCAGATTCCTGCTAATGTGCACCATGGGAAGCAGCCAGTGATGGCTCAAGTAGTTGGGTTCATGCCACCCCTGTGGCAGACCTAGCCTGAGTTTCTGACTGCTGGCTATGATGGGCATTTTTATTTATTTATTTATTTGTTTTTGTTTTTGTTTTTGTTTTGACAGGCAGAGTTAGACAGTGAGAGAGAGAGACAGAGAGAAAGGTCTTCCTTCCATTGGTTCACTCCCCAAATGGCCACTATGGCCGGTGCACTGTGCAGATCTGAAGCCAGGAGCCAGGTGCTTCCTCCTGGTCTCCCATGCGGGTACAAGGGCTCAAGGACTTGGGCCATCCTCCACTGCCCTCCTGAGCCACAGCAGAGAGCTGGACTGGAAGAGGAGCAACTGGGACAGAACCGACACCCCAACCAGGACTAGAACCTGGGGTGCCGGCGCCGCAGGCAGAGGATTAGCTTAGTGAGCCACGTCGCCGGCCATATGGTGGGCATTTGACTAGCAAATGGAAGATCTGTCTCTGTCTCTGAAATAAGTAAATAAACAATTTTAAAATAAATAGAAAAGTTAAGTTTATTTTGGTGCAATTTTTTTAAAATCATAATTTGTTTTTTTAAAGATTATGTATTTATCTGAGAGGCAGAGTTAGAGAGAGAGAGAGAGGGAGAGAAAGAGAGAGAAAGAGAGAGAGCTCTTGGAAGAGCTCTGGTTCACTCCCCAAATGGCCACAATGGCCAGAGCTGGGCCTATCCAGAGCCAGGAGCTTCCTCCAGATCTCCCACGCAGGTGCAGGGGCCCAAGGACTTGAGCCATCTTCTGCTTTCCCAGGCCACAGCAGAGAGCTGCATTGGAAGAGGAGCAGCTGGGACGTGAACGGGTGCCCATGTGAGATGCTGGCACTGCAGGCAGCGGCTTAGCCCACTATGCCACAGCACTGGCACCCATCGTTTTTTCATAATACACATTTTCCTTCAACTCTTTGATGTGTTCTTGTATTTATCGTGGAGGTAGGCATGCACCTTGCCCCAGCCTTCTTGTCCAACACCAGATGAGATGCTCACCCTGAGTTCCTGTGTCCTCAGAGATCTAGGAACAAAGAAATAAACTTTATGCCGACTGATGTCAACATTTCACACGGGCTTCCAGAACGGTTCAGTTATCCCCGATGAGCCGCCTCAAGTTTCTGAGCTTCCTGCTGAAAGCGCACCTGCTCAGCATGGCCATTCTGATGAGCACATTCCGACCAGAAAGTGGTTGGCAGCTGCAAGTGACTTTGTTGAAAAGGCAAGACAGTTAATCCTTAAGGACAGTTAATTTGGTATAGTCAAGTACATTAAATGTTTAAAAACAAATGGGTACCCCGGGGAGAAAGTGATAAAGGGGTCCTGCCTGGGCCCTGGTGATCCCTGAGCCAGGCCCGTCCTGGGACCAGGGACCAGGTGAGGGGTGGGACTGGAGGAAATCGGAGCCGTCTGCCGCTGACTCCGGAAGGCCCTGCTGCTTTGTCCCTTCTCCCAGGCTCCTATGCTACTGCCTCCCTCCCCATCAGCCACTCTGTCACCCCATCCTTTATATTTCACCCTTGCTGATGTTGTGGTAGCTTTATAATCTTGTCTTTATCTGCCCCAAATCCGGAGCATCTAGGTGTTTTGTAAGTATCAAGTTAAACGTAGAAAAGGTCTAATATGCTGAGACTGGTCAGTATGTCTCCACAGTAACTCTACTTGGGGGGCTGGTCGTGTTTCTATGCCCAGAACAATGCACCTCCTTAGCAAAGAAAATCAGAATCATTTCCATGTGTGGGTTGCAGATATAAATGATAAATTCAAGGAGCCCAAATATAACTCAGTGATTGTCAAATGATAAGGAAACATGTGACAAAATTTAACACATGTACTTAATGTACAAGAAGATAGGAATCAGTTGTTACTCCATAGCGTGATAAAATGCAGTTTATATCTCTCACCCCAAACCCAGCTTTCTGTTTACCAGAGAAACCTGGAGATGGCCCTACTGAGGTTAGTGTCAAGACTGGGATGCCCGCTCTCAGCACTAGTGTCTCACGTCATCCAAGAGGACTTGCCAAAGCGATTAGACGTGGAAATGTGGTCTAAAAATGCTGGGGAGAAAATGTTTGGCTATGTTTAGATCATATGGTTATATACTTGGAAAACCCAAGAGAATCTATTGGGTAATCTACTGCAAAGAGTAGCGGAATCCATTGGGAATTAAGTTATAAAAGTATTATAATGATATCAGGAGATTTTTATATCCAAACTGTTGAAATATATAATAGAAGAAAAGACATACAAAACCAATGTGTATATCAATATCTTTTTTCTTTTGCACTAAGAAAGAGCTTGGGGACCACTCTTGAATATTGCCTAAGATTCAAACAAATGGAAAGAAATCCCATGTTTTGGGTTATGAAACTTAGTGTTAAAGTGAGTTAACTGTTTTCCAATTAATCAATCTCGTCCCACCCCAACATAAAAATATCAATAGGGGTTTTTCCCCTGGGAGTAGACAAACTCATTCTAATAATCACATGGAAAAATAAATAAGCACACGTAGCAAGGAAATATATGAAAAAGAGCAATGGGGAGGACAGACTCTACCAAATATGAAAACATAATTAGGGCCCGAGTAATTAAAACAACGCGAATGTGAATAGACCAGTGGGATGGAACAGAACGTCTGGAAATACCAAATAGAGCAATTTAGGACACGATAAAGACAGCATCTTGCATCAGTGGGGAAGAATAGATTTAATAAATGGTGTTGACAGAATGGGTCTGCCCTCTAGCAGAAGGAAAGGGTTGGAAAAGGGTAGTTTTATTCTCATAATGTGCAACTTAACTGGCTCTAACAAGATCAAAAAAATGAAACTAAAATCATCAAAAAATTGCTAAAATAATTTTTAAAAGATTTATTTTTTTGAATGGCAGAGTTACAGAGAGAGGGATCTTCCATCTGCTGGTTCACTTCCTGAGTGGCCACAACAGCTGGAGATGGGCCAATATGAAGCCAGGAGCCAGGAGCTTCTTCCAGGTCTCCCTGGGGCCCAAGCACTTAGGCCATTCTCTGCTGCTTTCCCAGTCACATTAGCAGGGAGCTAGATCAGAAGTGGAGCTGCTGGAACTCAAATTAGCTCCCACATGGGATGCTGCTATGCCACAACGCTGGCCCCACTAAAATTATTCCTAGTCTTGGGATTGAGAAGGCTTTTGAGATTGAGAAGGCTTTTGTTTCAAATGATAACTCAAAAGCCAGAAGCAAACAATAAATGAGTAAATCTGACAGCATTTTAAAAGCATACAAGGGCTGACGCTGTAGTTCAGTGGGTTAATCCTCTGCCTGTGGTGCCAGCATCCCATATGGGTGCTGGTTCAAGTCCTGGCTGCTCCTCTTCTGATCCAGCTCTCTGCTGTGGCCTGGGAAAACAGTAGAAGATAACCCTAGTGCTTGGGCCCCTGCACCTGGTAGGACACCCAGAAGAAACTCCTGGCTGCTGGCTTTGGACCAGCTCAGCTCTGGCCATTGCTGCCATTTGGGGAGTGAACTAACAGAAGGAAGACCTTTCTCTCTGTCTGTCCCTCTCGCTGTCTGTAACTCTACCTCTCAAATAAATAAATAAAATATTTTTTAAAAAAGCATACAAAAAAACAACAAAGCTTCCACATGACAACAACAAAAATACCATAAACAAAGACAAAAGATAAATGGCAAGTATTTGCAACACATGTCATAGCTATATACTTCATACACACACACCTGGGGGTGGGGAAGAGGGGAGAGGGAGAGAGAGGGAGCGCTCCTAAAAGTTGATAAGAGGGCCGGCGCCGCGGCTCAACAGGCTAATCCTCCGCCTAGCGGCGCCGGCTCACCGGGTTCTAGTCCCGGTTGGGGCACTGGATTCTGTCCCAGTTGCCCCTCTTCCAGGCCAGCTCTCTGCTGTGGCCAGGGAGTGCAGTGGAGGATGGCCCAAGTGCTTGGGCCCCGCACCCCATGGGAGACCAGGAGAAGTACCTGGCTCCTGCCATGAGATCAGCGCCGTGCGCCAGCCGCGGCGGCCATTGGAGGGTGAACCAACGGCAAAAGGAAGACCTTTCTCTCTGTCTCTCTCTCTCACTGTCCACTCTGTCTGTAAAAAAAAAAAAAAAAAAAGTTTATAAGAAAAAAACAAGAATTTTATAAGAAAATCAACAACAGAAATAAGAATCCAAAAGGAAAATGGAATGTTCTCTTTGAGAACAGAAATACAAATGTCTCTTGAATATGTGGGGAAAATTCTGTTAATTTATAAACAAAAGTTACAGAAAATACAGAAGTATAATTTTTGCCTGTCAAAATGCCAAAACTACCAAAGTTTGACAACACACCCTTGGGGAAGCTGAAGGGGGACAGACATGTTTTTACATTGCTGTACAGAAAGCAATTTGGCACAATCTGGAAAAATTAAGAATGCATTTTCCCTTTGACCCAGCAACCTCCCTTGTGGGAATTGTTTATCCTCCCAATAGACTTCATCACCTATGAGTGACATATGTACATCATCATTCATTGCAGAATATCTGTAAAAGCAAACGCTTATAACCCAGCTCCATCAACCTAGAATCGGTTAAATAAACTGACCTGTACACCCCTGGAATGCTAAAACTATACAGCAGGAATGAGGAAATTCTCCGTGTAGTGCCTGGCCTAATCCTCAGGATATTTTCTAAGTGAAAAAAGAAAGGCAGAGAAAAAAGTACATATTGTGTTACCTTTTATAAACAAGAAAGGAGTGCTTATGGGTGAGGATGAGGAGGGGAAGATCCTTTTCACTGGGTAATTTTGTATTATTTTTGACCTTTGAACCATGCGGCTGTGTTATTCTCTTTTTGACATTAGTGAAAGATCTATAACCACACATTACAGGGCAGCTGTGACCGTGCTGAGGAGCAATGGGGCACGGTGGAGACTGTACAAACCTGAGGTTCTGTCTTGGCCCATGTTCTGTTGCTGCAACAAAATAGCTGAGAGCAAGTCATTTATAAAGAGTAGAAGGTTGTTTGGCTCACAGTCCTGGAGGCTGGGAAGGCCAAGGTCGTGGCTCTAGCATCTGATGGGGCCTTCCTCCTGCACCTACCACGGCAGAGTGCATGACATGGCCAGAGGGAGCCAGTGCACTGGCCCAGGCCTCCCCTCTTCTTATAAAGCCACCGTTGCCACCATGGGTCTCCTTCATGACCTCACCTGATCTAGATGAGTTCCCAAGGCCACCTCTCTGAATGCCATTACCATCGGAACTTGGGGCTTCAGTGTTCAACACATGAACTCTTGGAGGACGATTCAGACCGTAGCAGGTTCACATGCTGTTGTCTGCCGGGGATGCTTTTGCTGATGGTTGCTTTACAACAACCAAGCCGACTGTGCCTCATCTTTTGATTATTCTTTCAAGAGAAATAAAAACTCCGAACTTTCTTGTGAAATCTATGGCTTTTGAATATTGACAACAATTAAAAGTTTTTCGTCGGCTGACAACACTCGCATTGTTAGGGGCTGTGTTAGGACTTCTACACATGAGTTCGTAGCAGTCTCACTTTATAATCCTGAGTGATTTTGAACAAAAGTGTCTTTATTTAGTGTGACCACAACCCCTGTCTTTACCAGCCTGATTCTGAAAAGGCATCAGTAGCTGTGACTGATCCTGGTTGAGGGAACAGTGATCCTGTTGTGTGGGTTTTGGGGTGGCCTGGGTTTTGTTTTGCTTTTGCTCTTTCTAAAATTCAACTTTACCTTCCGTAGATGGACAGTTCCTGTCACTATGGCTTTTCCAAGTCTGTGCTGCCAATTCTGAAAGTTACTCTCAGGAGGACAGTCTAGCTGGGTTAAGCAGTAACATTAGTGTAGCAAACATACATCTTTTCATGATGACTGCTATGAAGTACACCTCTTTGGGTCTGTAGATTCTATTGTTTATGTTGGAGACAGATGGATTGTAGTCACAGTTCCCATTTGCAGGGGTGCTGTATTTCCCGAAATCGACTGTGCAAGGGTTTGCTACCTTTTCCCATCTCCCTGGACTGGGTTACTTGTGGGTGGCCTAAGAGCTGAGGATGTAGACCAGGGCCCGTGGGCCAAACCCAACCCACTTCCTGTTTTTGTCCCACCTATGAAGCAGGAGTGGTTTTTATACGTATAAATGGTTGGGGGAGAAAATCAAAAGAATATAAATATTTTATGACATGGGAACAGTGTATGAAACTCAGATTTCACTAACCGTAAGTAAAATTGCACTGGAATCCAGCCATGACCTTTTGTCTCCATGTTGTCTGTGGCTGCTTTTGCACACTTTAGCAGGGTTGGGCAGTTGCAAAGGAGACTCTGAGGCTCCCCAAGGCTAACATACTTTCTGTCTGGTCTTTTATAGGAAAATTTGCTAACTCCCCAGTTAGACCACGGTCCACTAGGGCAGCACTAAGCAGCCCCCACTGTTTCAGTTATGGTTAATTCTGAGGTCTGGGGAGGACGCTGTGGTGCAGCAGGTTAAAGCCCTGGCCTGAAGCGCTGGCATCCCATATGGGTGCTGGTTCGAGTCCCGGCTGCTCCACTTCTGATCCAGCTCTCTGCTGTGGCCTGGGATAGCAGTAGATTGGGCCCCTGCAGCCACATGGGAGACCCAGAAGAAGCTCCTGGCTCCTGACTTCGGATTGGCACAGCTCCGGCCATTGCGGCCACCTGGGGAGTGAACCAGCGGATGGAAGACCTCTCTCTCTCTCTCTCTCTGCCTCTTCTCACTCTGTGTAACTCTGACTTTCAAATAAGTAAATAAATCTTTAAAAAAATTTTTTTCTGAGGCCTAAGACCCCTCCCATGGAGACTGAAGGCAGGACAGAGCCAGCCCAGAGCCCCTCCCAAGGAGAGCTGTAGGCTTAGCCGAGCCATAGGCTTCCCAGATCAAGAGCAGTCAAGATCGGGACAGCTTCTAACCCATTAACCCTGAATCTTGGCCTTGCTTCATCCTCCAGCTGTTCTCTTCAATTGAAAGAGAGTTATACCCCATTAGTCGTGCTGTGTGGGCCTTATGGAGATTAGAGGCCTGATGCAGGAGGACAGAAAAAAGCGCAGCAAAGTCATAGACCGGGAAGCAGAGCGTGGGAGCTGGGTTTCCGTGGCCCTCCTCCCAGCAGCACGTGCACTTGAGGTGTCAGAGCCCGTGTACTCGGAGCGCACCTGACGCCGTCTCGTTGGTTGCATGCCAGAAGCCATCCCTAGATGTCAGTTAAGGGTAGGGAGGGAACTTGAAGCTACGTGTCTGCCGAGACTGTGTCTCAGCAGTGTTGCTGCTACAAACACATTCGTGAGCCCAACTCATGTCTCAGGTGATGGTGCTCCACTGAGGAAGACCGCTGAGCGCTGGCCCCTTAGCACCATCCTGCAGGCACCTGCTGCATCAGCGCATACGTGTCACATGCATGATTAAAACAGTCCATGTAGACACGGTCAGCCTTCTCTACCCGGGGTTGCATGTCCGTGGATTCAACCAACCTCAGATCCAAGTGTTCAGAAAACAAAATTGTGTCTGTACTAAACAGGTTCAGACAATTTTTTTTTATGAGTGTTCCCTAAATAGCATAGTCTAACTGCTATTTACATTGTATTATGTGCTATGAATAATATAGAGATGATTTAAAGTGTATGGGAAGATGGGCCTGCATTACATGCAAATGTGAGTGATTCCAATTTATAGAAAAGACTGTCCTGAAACCAGTACCCTGCCTGTGTACTGAGGGACAGTTATGTATAACCAAGGTGCCAGTCCGTTCCTTATCGCATTCACGAAGACCGTGCCCTCATGGCCGAATCACTCCCTGTGGGCCCCACCTCCTGATATCAGCACAGTGGCGATTAGGTTTTAGCACATAAATTACGGGTGGATGAGAACATTCAGACCTTAGCAATCGCTGTGACTTTATCATGAGCCCTCCTGCCCCCTGCTCTCGGCAGTTTGCTTCTGGGTTTACTCTTTATTTCCAGTTTTGGCAGCGTCCGTCTGTGCTTTCGTCAGCTGCTGCCTTGGATTTAATATTCGGCCCCTAAAGCCTGGGTTGGCATCACACCAACCTAACACACGTTGTCTTGGATCACAGAACAGGGTTCCCCCTGATATGGCAGTAGGGCTTCTTCAGCAGTGGAGGGCTTCCCGGTTCCCACCCCGTGGTACCACCAGTGATGAGGAGGTTTGACGCCTGCGGGACAGGAGTCATCGCCACCCTTTTCTGACCAGCTCAGCTGTAGTTCACTTGTATTGATTCCTGTTGGTGGCTTTCCTGCAAAACATTGTGTACGCTTGGATTTGGAAAATGGAGAAAATGTGAAGAGAAGGTAGAGGAACAACAACTAAGAAAGAAGAAGCGTTTAGATCTTAGTGATCTTGTCTTCTCCAGGGTATGCTTACCTGTGTGAGAACTGTCAGTCTTCAGATTTGAAGACTTACGTGATTTAAAAAACAGCAACAACAAAAGACTTTCTTTTGTCTGCATTCCTCAAACTGCCCCCCCTCCACCACCACCAAAAAAGAAATCCTTGGGCAAATCTCGTTGACATTCAAGCTTAATTTACATGCATTTTATCTGCAGATGAAAGGTCATGCTGTATGAAACAAGCTAAAGCTTTTAGGTTGTGATTCAGCTACAAAGAGAACACTTTTCAGCCCATCAGCTGCTTTTATGTAAATCTTTTTTTACAGCTCTTTATTTTAAATAGATATAATTTATTTCTAGTTTAAAGTTCAAGACACAATTTTCTTTACTGAAAGACAGAGTTGAAACAATAAGACAAACTAAAGATCATTCAAGATGCAATTTGTAGAGTTTGTTCTGAATGCAGTAAATAGAGTAACCCCTTCATCTAACTCTCAGAAAAAGGTTCTTGTGGTTTGCCCAAGTGCTGGGAAGTTTGGACGCCTTGCCTAGGCTACATGTAAAGGCTGTGAAGTAGTTTGAAAAGGGTTGTGGGTAATGTACCCAACCTAGAATACCAAGCTGTTTGTTGACTGCAAAATAAATCCCCAGCTTTTCAGTAACTCAGGAGATGAGGGTTGGAGTTAGAATCTTTTATGGCCAGCGCCGCAGCTCAATAGGCTAATCCTCCGCCTGCGGCGCCGGCACCCCAGGTTCTAGTCCCGGTTGGGGTGCCAGATTCTGTCCCGGTTGCTCCTCTTCCAGTCCAGCTCTCTGCTGTGGCCCGGGAGTGCAGTGGAGGATGGCCCAAGTGCTTGGGCCCTGCACCCGCGTGGGAGACCAGGAGAAGCACCTAGCTCCTGCCTTGGGATCAGCGCGGTGCGCCTACTGCAGCACACCAGCTGCAGCAGCCATTGAGGGGTGAACCAATGGAAAAAAGAAAGACCTTTCTTACTCTCTCTCTCACTGTCCACTCTGCCTGTCCAAAAAAAAAAAAAAAAAAAAAAAAGAATATTTTACGCCAGGAAGTGGGGAATACTCCCTCGTGATAGGCAACCCTTTGTGACTGCTGGCCTCTCTGAACAGTAGGATATATAGAAGAAATTCCTCTGCAGAGAGTTCTATGATGAGCGTGGGGGCTGTGAGGGAGAGAAACAGAAAATGGGTCCTCACTTCGGCGATGGAGGAAGGGTTCGTGGAGGAGACAGAACCTGATGTGGGCAACATGGGTTGGGTGAGGTTTGGGCGGACTGGGAGGATGCCTCAGTCATTGCACGTGCATTTCACTTCAGTCAAGGCCTGAGGGCTGGTGTGAAGATGGCACAAGTCAGCGAGAGCACTGAGGAGTTTGGGCTGGGGGAGGGGAGCTCCAAGGTTGGCTAGACTAGAGAGAGGCTAGAATTTCCACTTTGGAGAAGTTGAGAATGAACCCAATGAGCAATCAGGAGTCATTGTATACCCTTTACCAGAGGGAAGTCACAAAGTGGTTTTCTAGGGAGACAGAGCTAATGGTACCACGCGGCAAAGACTGAAGTGGCAGAGTCCAGAGCAAAAAGAAAAGTTTGGAAATCATTCTATTAATCCAGTCAAGAAGTGATTTGGATCTGGCTAAGGTAGTGGCATGAGGTGGAGAAGGGATAGATCCTAGAAATATAAGAGATACAAGTGAATGAAACTCGGTAACTAATTGGCTGTAGGAAGTGGGGCAGGCATTTGGCACAGCAGTGGAGTTGCTGCTTGGGGAGCCCACTTCCATACTGGAGTGCCTGACTGGAGGCCGAGCTGCTCCACTTCTAATTCAGCTTCCTGCTGCTGTGCACCCTGGGAGGCAGCAGATGAAGGCTCAAGTCTTGGGATCCTGCCGCCCATGGAAGAGGCCCCAGTTTATTTGTAGTCTCTTGGCTTCAGCCTGGCCCAGTCCTGGCTGCTGTGGTCACTTGAGGAGTGAATCAGGAGATGAAAGATCTCTCTCTCTCTCTCTCTCTGCCCCCCTCCCTTGTTCCCTCCCTCCCTCTCTCCCCCCCACACTTTCTCTCTTACTCTCTGTCTTTCTAAATAAAATGAAAATTACTAAATAAAAATTTGAAAAATACAGAAAAGTTGTGGCATCATGGCACAGCAGGTAACTGCCACTTGCGATGCCACATTCCATGTTGGAGTACCTGGGTTTGAGTCCCTATACTGAAGCTTTTTTTCTTTTCTTTTAAGATTTATTTATTTATTTGAAAGACAGAGTACAGAGAGGGAGAGACAGAGAGAGACAGAGAGAGGAAGAAACAGAGGTATCTTCCATCTGATGGTTCACTCCCCAAGTGACCACAATGGCTGAAGCTAGGCAGGTCCAAAGTCAGGAGCCAGGAGCTTCCTCTAGGTCTCCCACATGGGTGCAGGGGCCCAAGCATCTGGGCCATTTTCCCCTGCTTTCCCAGGCTCATTAGCAGGGAGCTGGGTCGGAAGTGAAGCAGTCAGGACTCGAACCAGCGCCCATATGGGATTCTGGCTTTGCAGGTGGCAGCTTTACCTGCTAGGCACCAGCCCCTCTATGCTGCTTCTGATCTAGCCTCCTGCTAATGCACACCCTGGCAGGCAGCAGAAGATGGCCCAAATACTTGGGTCCCTGCCACCCACTGGAGAGACCCAGAAGGAGTTCCAGTCCCCTGGCTTCTGGCTGGCCCAGCCCTGGTTGTTGTGGGCATTTGGGGACTGAATCAGCAGGTGGAAGGAAGGTCAAAATTTCTGTGTCTCTCCCTTTCTGTCATACATAAAAGTAAATCAGTACAACTTAAAGGAACGGAGCCACCTGGTCCAGATATACGCAACCCTGAGAGGGAGGGTGGAGACATGGACAGGAATGAGGACCTGCGGAAGCAGGTTAGTTTAGAAATGAAATTCTGGGTTGGGGAATGAATGTGCCATGAGGCGAGAGAAAAGAAGAAAGGAAAACTGCAACAGGATGTAGAGTTCCAGGAAAGAGCATCCTGCTTCCAAGAGCTGTGCCTTCTCCCTGAGAGAGGGCTTCACACGTCCACACTGGGAAAGGCGCCCCCAAGGTGAGCTAAACCTTTCCCAGTGGTTGAGAGCGTGAGCACTGGGACGGGGCTGTGCATTACTCCTGGCCCTCCTATGGCTGTGGCTGTGTGAACTTTGCCAGATCACACCTCAGTTTCCTTATCCTTAAAGAGGCGGCAACAGCTCTATCTAACCTAGGTGCTACCCTAAGGACTCAATTCAGTAATCCATGCAAAGTCCTTAGCATGCGCTTATAACCCAGCCAAGTTCAGTCATTGGCTTTGTTATTCTAGTCTTTCCCACTGGCCCCCTTTCTGTGCTTTGGGGAATTCAGAAGCCTTGGAACAGGAAGAACTTGCAGATGGACTCCAAAGCACTAGCCAGAAAAAGGACGAGTATAGGATGACTCTAAAGTTTGGAATCCTGGGTAATTGTAGCAACATAGAAAATTCTAGAAAAAAATACTGTTTTCTAGAAAGCTGTTTTGATGCTTAATGTGTACAAAAGGAAAAAAATGTATTTGTATATCAGATTTAGGAAAGTTAATTAAGCTAAGTGCAATTTACAGATTTTTTTATTCACTGTGTATCCATGCATTCATTTTTTTTTTTAAGATTTATTTATTTTACTTGAAAGAGTTACACAGAGAGAGGAGAGGCAGAGAGAGAGAGAGAACTTCATCCACTGGTTCGCTCCCCAGGTGGCCGCAACAGCTGGAGCTGGACCGATCCAAAGCCAGGGGCCAGGAGCTTTTTTCATGTCTCCCACGTGGGTGCAGGGGCCCAAGGACTTGGGCCATCTTCTAATGCTATCCCGGGCCATAGCAAACAGCTGAATTGGAAGTGGAGCTGCTGAGTCTCGAACCGGCGCCCATATGGGATGCCGGCATTTCAGGCCAGGGCATTAACCCGCTGTGCCACAGGCCCCACATTCATTCTTGCATGCACTAAATCTGCGTGCTTGTTAGACCGAGGGTCCCATGCAGCCAGGGTTGTGATACTAACAGCTTCAACAGTTGTTTTGTAAGTAAACATCTCACTACAACCTTGAGGGATTTACCCCCCCCTTTTTTTTTTTTTTGAGTAACCGCTTGTAGATACTCCCTTTGCTAAGGAAGGAGGGACTGAGCGCAGAGCAGGTTGCTAAGACATCTTCTGCACACACGTCTTTGCTATATATAAAGAGTGCTGCAGGGCAGAGATTTGGGATAATGGTTTAAGTCTTTTTCTATTTCCTGTGACACAGGTAAGTCGCTTAATGACAGTGTCTGCACACTTTTGAGAGAAGAATGCTGAGATAAGAATCCAAAATTACAGGCCGGCGCCGCGGCTCACTAAGCTAATCCTCTGCCTGCGGCGCCGACACCCCGGGGTTCTAGTCCCGGTTGGAGTGCCGGTTCTGTCCCAGTTGCTCCTCTTCCAGTCCAGCTCTCTGCTGTAGACCGGGAAGGCAGTGGAGGATGGCCCAAGTCCTTGGGCCCTTCACCTGCATGGGAGACTAGGAGGAAGCACCTGGCTCCTGGCTTCGGATTGGCACAGCGCGCCAGCCATAGCGGCCATTTGGGGGGTAAACCAACGGAAAAGGAAGACCTTTCTCTCTCTTTGTCTCTCTCTCTCACTAGCTCTGCCTGTCAAAAAAAAAAAAAAAAAAGAATCCGAAATTACCTGGAGATGCTTGTTGAAGGGAACAGTATGAACACACAATACCGCTAGTGGCAGTGAAAGATGATTCCATCACACTCCTGCTTCAGAAACTGCATGAGAGGCCTGGGGAGACAAGTGGTTCTTAGCTCGCTTCAAAGCACTCATCTCTTCCTACCTTGACTGCTTCTGCACTTACTCGTCTGTGTCACACAGCTCAAACTGTTTCTGTGCAGTTTGGGGCTTTAATTTGCCACCATTAGTCACCTTGTCTCTCTAAATATGTCTCAAAGTTCTTACCCTGCCTCTAGTGAGGTATTTGATGAACACTTATTGATTGATAGATTGATCCACAGCCCAGCAGATACTAATATAAGTTCAAGTTTATACCCGTTTCTGAGCCTGATTTCTTGCCGTGGAAGTTTTGGAGGTAGATCTTGGAATATAAAAATTCTTACCACTATATTCCTAAAGTGGTACCAATGAAATTTGCATTCATTAAAAGCTTTAAAAAAAAAAAGAGGAAAAAAATTCCCTCCTAGAAATTTGTGCTACCCACCATCAGGTATTGGTAAGACTGAGAGACCTGCTCCTCTCCCATTCAGAGGGAAGTCATGAGCCCCTGCTATGTCCCAGACACTAGTGTAAATACATAAGAAACAGTTGAACAAAACATACAAGTCCTGTCCTCTTGGGGTTTAATTCGGAGACAGAGGGCCACACAAAACCCATAGCAAATCAGTAAGTTATCTACAGTATTAGACAGTGATAAACAGCACAGCAGGGGTGGGAAAAACTGGGGGCGGGAGAATGGGAAGATGTAACTGGAAGTCGTGTGACTGGGGAAAGCCTCCTTGAGAAGTTATCACTGAGCAAAGACTTGAAGGAGGGAGGGAGTGACCCGTGGGGCTGTCTGGATGCAGGGTCATTTAGGCAGAGGGAGCAGCATGTGCAAAGGCCCTGAGGTGGCCCTGGGTGTCCAGAGAGCTCAGAGAATGGCAAGGAGACAGAAGCAGAGTGAAGCAGGGGCAGAGGAGTAGGAAATGAGGTCAGAAAAATAACAGGGGAGAAGAACGAAGGAACCTGTGCATGCAGGCCCTTGCAGGCTGTTGCAAGAACACTGGCTTTTATGGGAGGTTTGTGGAGGATTGGGGCAGAGCAGTGATGTGACCTGACCTCTCTGTGATGGAAATAGACTCTACATGTAGACAGATCTCGTAGCAGACATAGGAAAGCCATGTGTATAGCTGTTGCAGTATTGTAAGTGAAAGAAATGGTGGCTTAGACCCAGGTGGTAGCAATAGAGACGCTAAGAGGGAGGCGGTGTCCTGATACAGCTGGTGGTTGAGTGCGGGCGGGCACAGCATGGAGTGCCCCAAAGTGAGAAGGAACCCGGAGGAGGAAGCTCCATATCAAATATCAAAATAGTTTATTAAGGAAACTTACAGCCAGGATGGTAGCCAGGACAGAGGGATGGCCTGAGGACATGAAGCATGGTGGTCATGGTGTTTTTCCACACAGCATGGCACAAGGGTCAAAGTTGTACACGTTTCCAAGTCATAAGGGAGCTGGGGGTTGGAACTTGTGTTCAGTATCCCTTTCCTGTTCATTAGGAATCAGCCCCTGGGGCAGTCCTCTGGGAGCCTGGGCCTGAGATAACCTTTAAGGGTGTGGCTGGATGACTGCACCAGCTAGGTTGGCAGGTGGTCCAGACAGAGGCTGCAGGATGGTGAGAAGAATGGTTTGCCATCACACAGTGACACAGTGGAGCAAATGGAATCTTCTGACAGTGAGGAAGGGGGGAAAAAGAGTTAAATGACTTCAAAATCAGTGGCTGACCCATAGGAGGGAAGAATCGCCATTCACAGAGATGCAGAACCACAGAAGGAACAGGTTTGGGGGAAGATGGGGCATTGAGTCTGGGACATTGTTGATGCTGAGGTTGCCAAGAGATGTCCAGATGAGGGTGGGGGAGAGGTGTCTGCACACGGGAGGCCGGGGGGGGGGGGCACTCAGCAAACGCTGGAAACAGTGTGTATGGGAGGACCCCTCTCCTAGGCAAGAGAAAGCTCTCATCCAGCCTGTCTGCTCCTTAGTAAACCCGGACTATTTAAAAATAAAAAGCTCTTCTATAAACCACCATATTAAAGCAAGTAGCTGTATTGTAAGCCTTTTGTTAAAAGCATCAGGCCTAGTTTATCAAATATTTGCTACTAAACAAATAGGTGCTTCTAAACCAGTCTAAGAGATCTTGGAGGGGCTGGCACTGTGGTGCAGCAGGTTAAGCCATTCTTTGCCATGCCAGCATCCTGTATCTGAGTGCCAGCTCAAGTCTCAGCTGCTCTGCTTCTGACACAGCTCCCTGCTAATGCACCTGGGAAAACAGCAGGCAATGACTCAAGTTCTTGGGCCCCCGCCACCTAGGTGGGAGGCCCTGATGGAGTTCCAGGCTCCTGGCTTCAGCTTGGATCAGCCTCAGCTGTTGAGACCACTTGGGGACAGAACCAGCAGATGGAAGATCAATCGATCTCTCTCTCTCTCTTTCTGTCTGTCCCTCTCCCTCTCCCCCCCTCCCTTCAAATAACTAAATATGTCTTTTTAATCCACTTTTTCTTTTCAGCTTCCACATATGAGAGTGAACATATGCTGTTTGTTTCTGGGTCTGTTTGTTTTACTTAGCATAATGTCCTCCACTTCCATTCACTTCCCTGCAAATGACAGGACCCTATTCTTCATTGTGGCTGAACAGTACTCCACCAAGTGTAGACCAAATTTTCTTTCTGCATTCATCCATCACGAGCAGCTAGGTTGAAGCCATCTCTTGGCCATTGTGAACAGTGTGGCAATGAACCTGGGAGCGCAGATAGCTCTTTGATAGGCTGAGTTCATTTCCTTTGCATAGCCGGGTGTAGCCAGGAGCTGGGGCATGTGGCAGCTTTCTTGAGGAGCCCGCATACTATTCTCAGTAACTGCTGTGCTAATTTGCATTTCCACCAACAGGGCCTTAGGGCTCCCTTTTCTCTATATCCTGTTGTACCTGAGCAAGTGCAAACAGGAGCACCACACCTTGATACAATTTGACCTTTTTTCTGGTGGTGGTGTGCGGGCTCATGCCCTAAAGAACTCTTCACCCTGGAGCCCAAAGCAACAGGGTTTATAAAGGCAAAAAAAAACACCAAAATTGGAGGGGGAATACATGGTTACTAGGATCAAGCTAACCTAAAGCCTACACAAAACTAATACCAATTATGATCTAATTGTAATCTTGACATTAATCCAGGTATTGGCCTAAATCATATGTGGACATAGACAAATTACAATCTTATCATTAACCCAGGTGCAGCCGATCTGTTTTTAAGATTAACCGATCATGTTAGGGGGTTTCTGTGCTTTGCCAAGCGTGATGCAGTTTACCAAGTGCAATGTAGGGGACTGCTATTGTCTGAGTGTTTTAAATCAGAGTTTCAGACCAGAGTCTCACAGTGAGGGGTGCTTTCTCAAGATGGAGTCTCAGGTGCTCCAAAATGGAGTCCCTACTGTCAAGGTGTTACTTCAATCTTTGCCAGCATTTGTTATTTTTTTGTCCTTTTTATAATAGCTGTTCTTACTGGAGTGAGGAGATATCTCACTGTGGATTTTAATTCTTTTTTTATTTGAAAGACGGTGTGCTCCCATGTGCTGGCTGTGGCTGAGGGGGTCCTGTAGCTTGGAACTTGCAGCCTCTGGTCCAGCAGTGGCATGTGGCAACATGGTTCTACCCCGAATGTCACTGTGCCAACGCAGCCTGGGCTCTGGGGGCAAGAGGGGGAAATGATGCAAGAACCTTGCTCATGGGTCCTCTAACTGGGCTCCAGTTCTGAGACAGCTGTAGCATTCTCCTCTTGCTAGCGATGCTGGCATCCACAGTTACCAGCTGGGGAGCTGGGCTGTGGCTCTCTGTTGTGCCTCATTCCACTCTCCATGCCACTGTCTCAGGTGTGTGTCTTCCAGGGTTTCCATCTCTCCCTGGCTGGGCTCTCTGCCACTTGTCCCAAGATGCAGCTGCGTATTTGTAGCTCTGGTCTGTGGAGGAGATGAGCACTGGGTATTCCATTCAGTCATCTTGCCCTTTCTCCATTTTGATTTACTTTTTAATGTTTATTTATTAGTTTCATCTACTTGAAAGGAAAAATAACAGAAAGAGAGAGAAAGAAAGAGATCTTTGGCCCAGAGCAAAGCCAGGAGCCCAAGACCCCGTCCTGGTCTCCCACAGAGGTGGTGTAGGCCCAAGCACCAAAGTCGTCATCCACCACCTCCCAGGATGCATTGGCAGGAAGCTAGATCCAAACCAGAGTAGCCAGGACTCAAACTGGCACTCTAGTTGGGGATGTGGGCACAAGACCTGCCCCCCCTTTTTTTTGTTTTTAATAAAAACCTCACATTCCCTTTGAGTTTTCAGATTGCCTTCCCTACACATTGGCTACAGCCTGAATTCCTGTTTCTCCCAGGGATGAGTCCAGAACATCCGAGCTTAGCTTCCAATCCCCTTCCACATCCGTGGTCTACCGTCCAGTGCCAAGCAGCTGGCCCACCACCTTCACAACCTCGTCTCTCCAGCCCAAGGAATCTCAGTCAATGGCAGATTGATTATCAGCTCCCTGGAGCTTTTTTCTAACATGTACAAAAATAACAGCAATTTGCATAATGAGGGAGATTTATGCATAGCATTTAATGGTCTAAGAGAGTTGGAATTTAAGGCACTACATAGGTCAGATCTGGAGGGTAACTCAGAATTTGAACAGTTTTCCAATTAGCAAAGCGGGGCCTGTGCTTGTGGAACTTCAGAACAAGCAGGACTGGACCAACACGTTCTTCCAGTAACACAGAAACCAGAGCAGGCTGGTGGCACTGGGCAGGCTTGTTCTCTTGCTTTTTCCTGAGTTAATCCCAAAAGTGAAAGGTGAGAGGAAAGCAGTTCAAGAAGGCAGCCAACCTGCCTCTGCCAGGCTTTGGATTCGATGGGCCATGGCGGGTGACTGCAGTTAGCTCTACTCATCCTGATGAGAAAGACACACTTGCAGTGGAAGCGTTCACCTTTGCACAGACATGGACACATTTCCCACCACACCTTTAGCAGTGCAAATCTAAAATCCTGTGCGTTTCAAGCTGCATTCAGACAACTCTTTGTGCAAAGGCTCAGCAGTGAGGGTAATTCAATAAGGGGTGGGGGATGGCAAATTATTTGAGAAAGATGAAAGTCTTAGGGCCAATGCATAGTTTCAAAGAGAGTGGACTAGACAGCTGTCCTCATTCTTTCTGTCCATTTGTCTAGAAGCAACAGAGGTCTGCATAAGGTATTTCAAGTGCTGGGTCCTTGGACCCATTGTTTCCCTGGCAAGTCCTTCCTTCCCCCTCCCCCTCCACCTCTCCCCCAACCCTTCAATCACTAAAAGCACAGCAAAGTGTCAGTCAGGTCAGCCGTCATGGTGCAGCAGGTTGAGCTCCTGCTTGGGCCACCCACATCCCATTTTGAGGTGCTGCTACAAGCCTGGCTGTTGTGCTTCTGATCCAGCTTCCTGCTAATGCAACTGGGAGACCTGGTGATGGCCCAGGTGCTAGGGTCCCTGCCTCCCACATGGGAAACACAGATGGAGTTCCTTGCTTCGGACTTCTGCCTGGCTCAGCCCCAGAAGTTGTGGGCATTTGGGGAGTGAACCAGCACATGGAAAGCCACTCTCTCTCTCTGTTTCCCTCCCTCTGCCACTCTGCCTTTCAAATAAATCTTTTTTAAAAATCACCAAAATATCTTTGTAAAACTATATAAACAGGGGCCAGCCTTCTGGCACAGCAGGCTAAGCTGCTGCCTATGATGCTGGCATCCCATATCAGAGCACTGATTGGAGTCGCAGCTGCTCTTCTGATCCAGCTCCCTGCTGATGTGTCTGGAAGAGCAACGAAGTATGACCCAGTACTTGGGCCCCTGCCACCCACATGGGAGGCCTAGATGAAGTTCTGGGGCTCCTGGCTCTGTTGTAGACCAGCCCTGGCCATTGCAGCCACTTAGGGAATGAACCAGCAAATGAAATAACCATCCTTCCCTCCCTCCCTCCCTTCCTCCCTCCCTCCCTCCCTCCCTCCCTCCCTCCCTCCCTCCCTTCCTTCCTTCCTCTCTCTCTCTCTTCCTTCCTTTCTTTCTTTCTTTTTTCTTTCTTTCTCTCTCTCTTTCTCTCTCTCTCTCACTCTGCCTTTCAAAACAAAATAAATCTTTTTTTAAAAACTCAGGACCAGCAATGTGACATACTGGTCAAGCATCCGCCTGCGGCACCAGCACCTTATGTGGGTGCCAGTTCAAATCCTGGCTGCTCCACTTTCAATCCAGCTCTTTGCTATGGTCTGGGAAAGCAGTGGAAGATACCCCTAGTGCTTGGGTCCCTGCACCTGCGTGGGAGACCTGGAGGGAGCTCCTGGCTCCTGGCTTCAGATCAGCCCAGCTCTAGCTGTTGTGGCCATTTGGGAAATGAACCAGCAGATGGAAGACCTATCTCTCTCTCTCTCTCTCTCTCTCTCTCTCTTTCTCTCTCTCTCTGCCTCTCTTCTCTCTGTAATTCTGAATTTCAAATAAATAAAATAAATCTTTGAAAAATATTTATTTATTTACTTGAGAGGCACAGTTACAGACAGAGAGCAAGAGAGAGAGAGAGAGAGAGAGAGAGAGAGCCCATACGGGGTGCAGATGGCAACTTAACCCACTACTCCACAATGTCAGCCCCAGATAATCTTTTTCAATCAGAAAGTTCATTGTGCTATGTGGCTTGGTCTGCACCTTGCTTTTATCACTGAACAGCATGCCGGAGCTGTCTTCCCAGATAGCACGGATGGACCTACCTCATCCTTTCTCATGTGTTTGACAAGTGTTCCTTACCGGTTAACACTGAGATCATCTGGGCGTTTTTGCCACAGTGTTGCAGCGAGCAAGCTTAGTCACATGTCTGTGTGTGCTCTTCCTACCAGTGAGATTCCTCACTCATAGCATTTTCTTCCTAATGCTGCCAAGCTCTGTTATATCTCCATTTAATTTGAATTAGGGCCAGGTCCAGCCATCTGAGGCCAGATGGTGCTTTCCCCTGGGGTCCTTGCCCAGGATCCCATGAGTTCTGTTAACCCAGTGAGAGCCAGAGAGAAAACCGCGAGGGCTGCTCAGACTGCCGGCACGCCCGGCCTCGGCTGCCTCCTCTAGTGGCTCCCTCGTGCGGCCGGTGTGGGGGTGGGAATGGGGGTGAGCGCTGTCACGGAGAGCCATAGCCGATATCCCTACCTCAGAAGACAAGACTGCAACAGAAGAGCGTAACAAGCGTGGGCTCCGGGCCTTTGGATGGAAGACCTCGAGTCTCAGGGCCAGCCAGCCATTTTATGAAGAATGGGCAACCATTGAGCAAAAAGGGTGTGACCAAGTAGGGAAATGCAGCAGGGCCTGCCGGTCCTGATTCTTCTGGGCTCATCTGCACAGCATCCTTCCCTGCCATGTACAGAGCAAGAGCCTTTCTGAGATGAGGATTTTTTAAAAAGATTTTACTTACTTATTTGAGAGGCAGAGTTACATTTAGTGAGAGGGAGAGACAGAGAGGTCTTCTATCCACTGGCTCACTCCCCAGATGGCTGTAATGACTAGAGTTTAGTCGATCCAAAGCTAGGAGCCAGGAGCTTCTTCCAGGTCTCTCATGGGGGTGCAAGGGCCCAAGGACTTGGATCATCTTCCACTGCTTCCATAGCAGAGAGCTGGGTTCGAAGAGGAGCAGCCGGGACTTGAACTGGCACCCACAGGGGATGCCTGCGCTGCAGGTGGAGGCTTAGCCTACTAAGCCACACTGCCGACACCTGAAATGAGGATCTTAAGATCCACCATCAAACAAGGTAGGTCAGAGAATTTCGTTATGGCCAGCTAAAGACAGAAAGGCAGCGGAGGATCGGAATAGTATGTTCAGGCTTTAAGGCTTGCTTTGGGGAAAAAAGGGGTTTTAGTGCCCGTGACCCCTTTGGGAAGGGAAACTCTGGTTCCTATGCCTTGCCTTGGGGTGTGGGTGCATAGAGAAGAGAGCAGGAAGCCAGAGGACAGGAGAGGGACAAGGAGAACTTTGCTCCTGGGGCCCTCACTTTGGGGTATTGGCTTCTGAGCCCCCCAAAATTATCAGTGCTGAAAGTAAGTCCCTGCACAGTGCAATGTGTCCTCATCCATGGCTGCGCTGATCTTTTCATCCGATGGGGGACGTCCTGGCCACACTGTTTCTTCTTGAGGTAAATTCACCTCCTAGCAATGCTCATGGCCACTGGGGCAATAAGCCTGAGCCTGGAGGGCACTGTCCTTTGCCTTATATTCTGGGTTACAGCTGTTGTTCCCACACAGCGGGTCCTCCAGGTTAGAGTGGCTGGATAGGGAGGAGTCTCTCACCACTCCCCCAGGCCTTTCCCACTGCCTCCCGCGTTCCTTCACAACACGGTCGGAGTCTGGTTCCATAAGCCCAGGGAGCACCTGGTTGTCACCCATCTCAAGGCAGGTCCTCCCTTAAAGAACACAGAGGTCCTTTCCCGCTTGATCAGTTTCTCCCCAGTGGAAGCCCTAGGCCCGGCCCAGTCACTGTCCTCTGTCCTGGACACAGGGCGAGTCGTCCTGCTCTCAGAATGCTCCAGTTCTCTGGAGAGCAGTGGCAGGTAATAAATGCAAG
The DNA here is from genome assembly GCF_964237555.1 of Oryctolagus cuniculus. Lineage (NCBI taxonomy): Eukaryota > Metazoa > Chordata > Mammalia > Lagomorpha > Leporidae > Oryctolagus > Oryctolagus cuniculus. The sequence goes on from NC_091443.1 coordinate 74,099,454, forward strand.
CACAAGCAGGCAATATTGGAGCGTAACGGGTGCTGCCAAGACAAATGCCAGGTGAGGTGATGGAGCGACTGCGTGGGTTCCTTTTGGTGGGTATTCAGAGAAAGCGAGACTTGAGGCCTCACTGATCCAACCAGATGAAGGTGGAGGGACCCGGCATGACACATGATGGAGGCCTGTATGACTGGAGCAGAGACACAGGGGAAGAATGTTGAGACACAGCCTCCGCAAAAGGCTATCCATGAGGCTGGCATTGTGGCATGACAGGCAAAGCTGCAGCCTGCAACGCTGACAACCCGTGTGGGCACCGGTTAGAGTCCCAGCTGCTCCACTTCTAATCCAGCTCCCTGCTAATGTGTCTGGGAGAGCAGCAGATGATGAACCAAGTACTCGGGCCTCTGCAACCCATGTGGGAAACCAGATGGAGTTCCAGGCTTCTGACTTTGACCTGCCCCAGCCCTGGCTGTTGTAACCATCTGGGGAGTGACCCAGCAGACAGAAGACCTCTCTCTCTGTGTCTCTTTCTCTCTGTAACTGTGCCTGTCAAATAAATAAATCTGGGGGTGGGGGGGTGGGGGAGTGGAGAGGCAGGCAGGCTGTTCTGGGCTGGATCAAACAAATACTCCAGGGCAGTGACCTTGAAGGCCTCTTCCAGCTCAAATGTCCTCAAACCTCAAATAAAGATCTAGGGAGCCCTGTCAGCCAATCATGACTCCTGAATCTGACCATGTAGATTTTGTGATTTTTAATTTTTAATTTTCTTTTTTTAAAGAGTTATTATTTATTTATTTGAGAGGTAGAGTTACAGACAGTGAGAGGAAGAGACAGAGAGAAAGATCTTCCTTCTATTGGGTCACTCCCCAAATGGCTGCTACAGCTGGCGCCGCGCCAATCTGAAGCCAGGAGCCAGGTGCTTCCTCCTGGTCTCCCATGCGCGTGCAGGGCCCAAGCACTTGGGCCATCCTCCACTGCCTTCCTGGGCCACAGCAGAGAGCTGGATCAGAAGAGAACAGCTGGGACTAGAACTGGTGCCCATATGGCATGCCGGTGCCACAGGTAGATTAACCTACTGTGCCATGGCGTTGGCCCTAATTTTTAATTTTCTTATTTTCATCCATTCAAAGATTTATTTGAAAGGCAGAGTGATACACAGAGAGAAGGAGAGTAGTTTCTGCCTTTTTGTCTCATCCTTTTCATACTGTGTTTTCCCTCTCTTATGTAGCCTGCGTTTGTTAAAGAAATATTCCCATTTTCTGGTAGATATCTAAGCTGACTCTTAGCATTTAAGTGAAGCCAAAAGGTCAGGAAATGCAGACTCCTTCTTCATGGCTGTTAGCTGTGCCTGGCCGGGGCGTGATGAGCATCAGAGAGAAAGGCTCATTTTCCCTATTGATGCACCTGCTGTTTCCAACTAACCCCTTGTGCTGTGATTCCCCAGGCAACAAACGAAGCATTGTGGAGTCTTTTCTGATCTTCTCAATGGGCAATTATACATCTTTAAGACAATAAATTTTGTCCGTAGAGCTGCTGATTACATTCACTTCTGAAAATGCCTAAAAACAATGAATCAAAATTTCTTCTGCCTCGTTACATTGAGATGCTCATCAGAGACGTAACAGAAGGTACGGTGGACCTGGAAGCAGGTGTCCTGGAGCGTGGCTCTTCTGGAGCCAGCTGTGGGACTTGGAGTCTTCAGCCTCACCTCCCCAAGCCTGGGGTTTCTTACCTGTGTGAAAGCAAGAATGCTGCTCAGAGAGTTGTCAGGGGTGGGCGGGAGGAAGCTTGCGAGGCGCTGGTGTGTTGCCAGTTCTTAAGCTTGGGTGCTGGGCAGTCCCTTCACACCTGCAGGGCCTTGGTTTAGGAACCTGCTGAGCATAACAACATCTGAAGATGTGCAAATCCTTTATAAAGAACAATATAGGGGCTGGCGCTGCGGCACACCGGGTTAAGCTATGCCTGCAGCACCGGCATCTCATGTGGATGCTGGTTCAAGTCCTGGCTGCTCCAGTTCTGATCCAGCTCCCTGCTAATGTGCCTGGGAAAGCAGCAGAAGATGGCCCAAGCACTTGGACTCCTGCACCCGTGTGGGAGACCTGGCTCCTGGCTCCTGGCTCCTGGCTCCTGGCTCCTGGCTCCTGGCTATTGTGGCCATTTGGGGAGTGATCTAGCGGATGGAAGATCTCTCTCTGTCTCCTCCTCTCTCTCTAACTCTGCCTTTCAAATAAATAGATAGTTAACAAGAAAAAAACAGTATAGTATTTGCATATAACCTACACATGTCTTCTGGTATGCTTAACATCATTTGAGATGACTTATAATACTTAATACAATGTAAGTGCTGTGTGAATCATTGCTACACTGTTTTGTTTAGGGAATAATGGCTGGACAAAAAAAAATCTGTACAAGTTTAGTACACTTGCATTTTTTGGATATTTTCCATTCCTCTGCTGGTTGAATCCACAGATGTGGTACCTGATACAGAGAGACAACTGTATGTGTTTGTTCTGCTGCTCAGTTTTAAACTGTTTTACACATTTTGTACATTTATGGGGTATATGACGTATTTCACATATAAAGAAGCAGCAGTAGGTACCTGCTTATTCTTGACAGAAATGGATGCATTTTCCTGGATCTCCTGGCAAATGAAATGAACCACGATAGAAGAGACATTCCGCTTTCTCAAATCAAAGCTCATTCTTTTCCACCTGGTCCAACTGAAAGAGTAATCAGTGAACATTTCATGAGGACAAAGGGCACATGGCGCTCAGTGCGGCCCCTTCCACCGTGGCCCTCCACACTCCTCACTGGAGTTCGCTTAGTTTTCTCAGAAATATGCCAGGAAGCAAAGCACAGAGAGAGTGTCTTAAAAGTAGCAAGAGAGAAGCTTCTAGAAGCATTTGTGGGTGTACCTCTATTCTACAAGAAAGAAAGCGTGTTATTCATGCTGCTCTATACTTCGCTTTGTTGTTGTTATTGTTTATGTTATGTTATGAAAAGATCTTTCCCTATCAGCCTACGGATTTGAAGCGATCAGATCTGGTTTGGTGAAGCTCATGGGAGCAGTGTGGAGCATGGGTGTGGGGTGCCACGTGTGGGGCCTGTTGACCACACTGCAGCATCCACTCCACTAGGGACAGTTTCCAGGTGCTAGGGACTGACCTGGCTTAGATCATTTCCATTTTCTGAGCAGGAAACCAGAGTTCCTGCGGCCACCTGGTTAGTCTGCATTTGCTCCTGACCCCTGGGCTCACCTCCATCTCTTTCCTGAGGCCAGCAGATTGAACCTTCAGATGCTGGGGAGCTGGCTCATTGCAGTACTGGGAATTGAATTTGCTGGTGCTCTCACCACCCTCTCTGTTCTCCGAACTTGAGGGGAGTCAGGGCAGTGGTGTTGATGCCTCTGATGGGTGAACTGCTGATCCCAAACCCCCTGCCATCTCCAAGGGCTTCTTTCTGCTGTGGTTGGAAGGTTGTCCTCAGACTCCCTGTGACTCCTGTAAACCCTCCTGTTCCATGGTGGACTTCGGTGACTGCTTTCTCACTGTCTGCTGTTAACCCGCTCTCATCCCTGCAGGTGCGAGTGATGGTGGACCTGTGCAACAGCACCAAGGGCATCTGCCTCACAGGTAGGCTGGCCGACCACCGAGCCAGGGCCACCCACAGCACATGCGTGTGCTGGCCAAGGGGACCGTGGCAGGGTGTGCACCCGGGGACCCTGTGTGTTATGAACATGCATGTTTGTCTGCTTTCACCACATGTCTTGAACATGCTGAAAAGCAATTGTAATATAATGAGGAAAAATTAAGTCTTCAGGATTCCCATGGAAATATGGCCATGGAAGATAACGAGGACCTGGGTGATTAGCAAAGTGGGGTACTTTGAACCTGGTGTCTTTCTTATCCCCATTGGCTTTAAAAAGGGAAAAGGAGAAAGGGCCCTTGCTAAGTGATAGAGTTCTTTGATAAGAAGCAAGTATGTCCCTATAGCATAGGAGAGGGGGCTTCAAAAAGTTCGTGGAAGGTAGAATTGAAAAAAATGTTTATATTGGTGCACAAAAATTTGAAATTCATTCATATGAAGGATTTTCAAAAAGTTCAAGAAAATGTATATTATAAAAAGTTATGCATGAATTTCAAAAAAATTGCATAAAAATAAAATTATCTTTTTAAATACATATGTATAGGTATGTATGTATGTATTTGAAAATCAGAGTGATAGACAGATTTTGCATCTGCTGGTTCACTCCCCAAATGGCTGCAACAGCCAGGGCTGGGTCAAGACAAAGCCCGGAGCCAGGAACTCCATCCTGGTCTCCTGTGTGGGTGACAGGGTCCCAAGTACTTGTGCCATCCTCTGCTGCTTTCCCAGGCAGAAAGCAGGGAGCTGGATCAGAAATGGTGCAGCTGGACTCAAACCAGAACTCCAATATGGGATGCTGGCATTGTGATCGGCAACTTAACCCACTATACCACAGCACTGGCCCCAAACTTATCTTTGAATTGCATTATTCTATGAGCTTTCTGAAGTACCCTCACATATAGCTTGAACATCTGCGAGCTCATTGGGGCTGGAGGTTGGATCCCTTGGCGCAACTGGAGGTTGCACTCGGTGAATCCAGGATCCAGCTAGCAGACATGTCAGGCCCTGGGGACCAGGAAGGGCTGATGGCTGACAGATGGGAAAAGGAAGAGATGGCGTTCTATACCTGAGAGGAGCGCCATTTGCCTCCCGCCTCCGGAAGTGAGAGCCCAGAACAGCCCTCGTTGTCCCCCACGCCAGAGAAGGCTCTGGCCAGGCGGAGGACAGTCCTTTGGGGTGGATTGGGGGCACTGCCTTTCCTGCCTCTCCAAAGGGCATGGAACACCCTGAAGAAATGAGAAACTTATTTTCTCCTAAGAACAGCCCGCTGGGCTCACACTTCAAAAGATCACGAGACTATGAAGCCACTGGAAGTTTGTGGGGCCCAAGTTTGTGGGGCCCAGGTGGTACGGCCACAGGGTCTGGGGCAGTTCTGGGCCCTCCTCCCCCAAGGAGCAACCGGGTCCAGTGCATATGGGGTGTGAAAAGCCTAGCCCCTTGCCATCTGCTGTCTCCCGGTTCCCGTCATGCCTGAGGGCGAGTTACGAGGGTAACTCACTCCACGAATTTGTTGCATGCAGAAGCCAGTGGTTCCTGTGGTCAGCCGCTGAGAGAAACTTGTCTCAGGAAGCCCAAATCCAAGTCTGACTCCCATTCGCTTATTTTGACCCTGGAGAGGAGAAATGGATCCTGTGGCTTCTTGGGAAATGCTAATTGCATTACTCAAGTCACACTTGGGCCCTCACGGGAAATTCAATATCTTCAGAACAGCTCGGTCCTTTATTCTGAAACCCTTGAGACTTAAGCACCTTTCTTCCATCTGTGGAAGTCCCCTTTCAGAGTCCCCACGTGTGACAGCGAGGAGTGCTAGAGAAATGCTAAAATGGATGGAATTGCAGGCACAAAAGCCTTGTCGAGAGGCACAGGAAAAGCATCTTCCTTTCTGAGTTTTATAGTGACAGCCCTGAGAGCCATCGAGACCACTTAGAGGAGAGCGATGGGGAGCGCGGGTCCCCTCCGCGCTGGAAATGGGTTGAGTAGGTGATTCTTCGGCACCTGCAAATGCTTGTCAAAAGCCAGCACTTTCTCCCTTGAAATTAGGTCTCCTTTTGCACAAAAAGCTCTTCGATTAAAACTTAGGTGTGAAAAGTATGAGTTACGAAGCCCTGGAGCCAGGGAGCCCGGATTGCACTGGGCTGCTTTGGGCAGAGGGTCTTGGCTGGGGCCCAAGAGGGTGCTGAAAGGCAGGTTGCCTGGGGGCTGGTGCCCTAAAGCAAGACGTAGCTTTATGCTGGGTTCAGATGCATGTAACTTGAGTGTAAAAGAGTGTGTAACTTAAGGCTACTCCAGCTATGCCAGCAAAATTCCATTCCTGTCCCTGATGGAAAATGTCTAAACAGCACTGGCTGAACATGTATGTTAGGGCCAAGGCACTTCAGGTCCTCACGGCCAAGTGCCCCCAGCCCAGGGATGGCACTTTGTCAACACCCCCCACACCCCCTGTGTTATATATTAATGTTAGCCATCGCAAAACACACCAGACACCGGAGTAAGGGAAAGGGTTTATTGGGGAACACCTTACAGACTGGAGTGAAGGGGCGGTGAAGGAAAAAGAGAGAAGGAGACTGTAAGAGAGAGAGACAGAGAGGGAGAAGAGAGACAAGAGGAGGAGAGAAGCCAAGAGAGTGCAGGAGAGAAGGACCAAGATAGCACATGTTCAGGAACAGGCCCTTTTAAAACTTTGCCTGAGGGCTGCCAGGGAAGCAGGAGCAGCGAATCCCATTAGGATGGGGGTGGAGCCTGGCTCAGGTAGCTGGGCCTTGTGGCCGGCCACCTGGCTAAAACTGCACCAGTTTCCTAACACCCTGCACAGGCCAACTTCATGTGGATCCCAGTTACTGCGGAGCCTGGCCTCGTGGCATTCTTCTCTAGTCTTCCAGAAAGCCATGACTCATTGCTTGGAGTGGGCACCTGAAAGAAAACCTGTCTGCCACCCCTTTTGTCATTTCTTAAGGCTCCCATGGTTATTGTTTGAAGTTGAAATCCCCCAGTGAATGGGACTGAGCTGAAGCTGCAGTGTACTGGGGATGTGTGAGCAAAGATGCCTTTCCAAGTCAGGTGCCTGCCACTAGCCCAACAGCTGGTGGTTGGCCCTGTGCCAGGTGTACCAGTGCACAGGGGGTAGGGCTGAGGCCACAAAGCTGCAGCCAGTGCGACACTGGGAAATAAACACGGCGGCCACACGTAGAAACCGCTCTGGGGGCTGATTGTGTTTCTGCTCAGCTAAAGGCACCCACCAAAGCTAGCTGATTGCTTTAGTGTTGGGAGAATCAGCCTCCAAGCGTGAGAGCTGCTCAGGTCATCTTACAGAGCACGCCTAACTCTCGTAGGAAAGGAGGGGGCACCACGCGCCTTTGGGCCTGAGCCCCTGTCTAGCCCTGAAGCTGGTGTTGGCGTGAAGGCCAAGTCCTGGCTAGGGGGGAGGAGGAGGAGGAGGGGGAGAAGAAGAGTCAGGACCAGACCTCCAGACTGGCAGCCTCGAGTTTATGGAGCTGCATCGTTCGCTAGCTCAGTCTAAGACAGCAGAGCCAGGCCTGGCTTTCCCAAGTGTCGCATTTGGCTTGGTTTGGCTTCCTCGTTTCTTCCATCAGAAGAATTTGGGAAATGCGTAGCCTCTGCCTCCCTGGTCGCTGCTGGGCTAAGCAGGTGCCTTGGTTTCGAGAGTGCCCATTCAACAGCATCCGTGGGTCACAAGGGAGGCTCCGGGGGAGAGAGGGGGGAGACTGGAGGTCCTCGGGGGTGAGTCGCTTCCCCTTGATTCTGCATGGCCACTGTGGGAAGAGCCCGGTGCTCAGGGGCCTGCTACGTTGGCCACTGGCCAGTGCCCTCATGCTTGTCTCTATCACTTCCACCCCACAGCTGCGGAGCCTGTATTTCCTATCTGAATTAAGACTCTTCTGGCTGCTAGTAGTAGAAGCCCACTAGAGCTTACTTGAGAAGAAAAGCCAGGGTGTGGGGGAGGGGCAGGGAAAAGGTATTAAACATTATTGTTAGAGGGAGTATCTGTCAAGATGAGTTAGGCCAAACTTTGGTGCCGACCAAACCACAAAACCTCAGTGGCCTCACCCAGCGAACGCTTATCTCTCATTCCACTAAGTGCAATGGAGTTTGGGTGAATCTTCTAGATAGTTCTGCTTCCGCCAGGGGCTCAGGGAGCCAGGCTGTGGGCTGGAGAAATGGAAGAAACTCAGTTGCTCAGGTTACAATCTCGTTAACTTGTCTGAGTGCTCAAGCAGAATGGTCCACAGTAGGACACGCCTCTGCAGAAGCACAGTCCTTTTGCTAGGCTGTCTGTAAATGATTCATCTATCCTCTTAGCTTCCCGGGGACTGACCCACTAAGGGGAGGTATCTGTTACCCGACCTGAGCTCGCAGCTTTCCTTGGCTGCTTCAAGCAACAGCAGAGATTCCCCGAGCCAGCATCAACAGTTCCCCTCAGCGGGCTGGACAGCACTGTCCTGGGCTGACACCCCTGTGCCCGGGCTGCACCAGGGCCTTGTCTTGCATTCATTGGCACTGATTAGATTGATGGCTCGAGAGATGATTAATAGATGCATCTATGGTGAAGCCAGCTCAGTAGCTATTCTCGGTGCATTGAAGCTAACGCCAAAGTGGTTTGCTTGGCATATGAGTCTATGCCAGTTTGTTGTTCAGGGTCTTTGGGGCTGATATAATGAGTTCTAGATAAAAGGCCCGGGATCGGTTTCTCAGGGTCAGCGGGTGACTGGGGCATTCGGAAGGGGGAGGGTGCTCTTCGGTGGCTGCGGTGCTGGCTTCTCTATTCCGCTGTGGTTTATCATCTGCATTTCTTTTTCTGTTGTAGGACCTCCCGGCCCCCCAGGTAAGAGCCCCTGGACTTTCCTACTTCAAGGGGAGGCTTTAGGTGGCTGGGTCCCTAGGATTCCACTGCAGGGACAGGGGAAGGGGAGGAAGAGAGGAGGGGTGTGTTGGCAGCCCTGGCTACGTCCTTTTCTCTCTCTCGGCTCCTCTCACTTGAGAGCCTGTCATCACCATCCCATCCCCATCTCTGCTTCCAGAGAAGGAGGGAAGATGCAGAAGAGGGTGCAGAAAAGGCACAGGTGCGGATGTTTCTAAAATGTTCCTGTCCCGTGTCTTGCTGCAGGACCTCCGGGAATCGGTGGCTTACCAGGGCACAACGGATCTGATGGACAGCCTGGCCCCCAGGGCCCAAAAGGAGAAAAAGGAGCCAACGGGAAAAGAGGGAAAATGGGTATTTTGGCAGCTCTTCTAATTAGCTTCTTTGTGGCTTGTCTCAGTGGCTTCATGTGGGATGGGCTACAGCGGGGCACAGCGGAGTGAGCTGCTGCTTCTCCAGGCTTGCCTGGGAGCCAGGCCGTCCTGGCTCACCAAGGGCGTACTTTTCAGCCCATCCCTGACGAATGTGTACGTGACGCCGGAAAATCTGTCTCGCTGGGAACAGATTTCCAGCTCTGCTCGCTCTGATGCAGGTGGAGAGGTGGGAGAGCAGGAGCAGGCAGCCCTGGGAAGCCCTGATGGGCCCTGGGCAGCCGTCACTGCCGAAGCCCCACGTTCTCTCAAGGTTCAGCACCTGCCTTGCCCACTCTCGCCTGCTCCTCCCCAGCGAGTCCTAGCCTGGTTGAAGTTCAGCGGCTAATGTCAGCCCTGGGAAGGTGTCGCTGGCTGCAGGAACAGCTCCCAGTGTCGAAACAGAAAGGCCATGAGAGGGGCAGGGTTACACAGAGAAGCCCCAAGCAACCTCACCCAAAGAACGTGGCACCTGCGTGGTGAGAGACCCCTCGGGGGCCCTTCTAGGAAAGCCCTGCTCTTAGCCAGTCAGGGCCACTGCTAAGGGCAGGAAGAGATGACTTTTAGTTGCAAGTCCCTATGCCACCAGGCACAGCTTTCCTGTTTGTGTTCCCAGAGCAGGGACGAATGGAAATCTCTCCTCCACCCGCACAACTTTGCTGGGATAAACAAAGACAGTCCAAGCAGGAGAAAGGCCGTGCCCAGGCCACAGCCCAGGTGGTGTCCCCGCACCCGCACCGTCCACAAGCTTCTGTCCCCTCCTTTTCCATAGGGGAGGAGGAGACAGGGAATGGAGACAATGTTGAGGGCTTGTGCAAGATGCCTGGGGAGAGTGGCTGGTGCAGGAAACAGATTAGCTCATACCAAGATAACCACTGGAATTTGAACCAGCCCCAGGAGTCCCTCCAGGTGGGTCATCTGCAGTCCCCTGTAACAAAGACAATTCTCCAGAGCGATGCAGCCTGTGCCTGGGCGGCCAGAAGCTTCATGGCCTTAGGGGGACCCCGATTCTGAGCCCGCCTCTAATGCCTTCAGTTTCCTTTTGATTGTACTGCTCAGTGGGCCACAAGGTGCTACTCTGGGGGTGGGGGCGCCGTTCGCTGGGTCCCAGCACCTTGGTGAAGTTCTCATTGCAGTGGGGAGGGTGGAGAAGTGGGCCTGCTGCACGGCCAGGGCAGGCGGGCAGAGAGGAGGAGTGAAGGTGGGGAACTGAGAGCAGAGGGGCAGCACGGCCCCACCGGGTCGCCCTGGACAGCTTAAGCACAGTGATTTGCTGGCCAGCGCCGTGGCTCACTAGGCTAATGCTCCGCCTTGCGGCACCAGCACACCGGGTTCTAGTCCCAGTCGGGGCGCCAGATTCTGTCCCGGTTGCCCCTCTTCCAGGCCAGCTCTCTGCTGTGGCCAGGGAGTGCAGTGGAGGATGGCCCAGGTGCTTGGGCCCTGCTCCCCAAGGGAGACCAGGATAAGTACCTGGCTCCTGCCATCGGATCAGTGCGGTGCACCGGCCGCGGTGGCCATTGGAGGGTGAACCAAGGCAATGGAAGACCTTTCTCTCTGTTTCTCTCTCTCACTGTCCGACCTTTCTCTCTGTCTCTCTCTCTCACTGTCCACTCTGCCTGTCAAAAAAAAAAATTTAAAAAAAAAAAGAACAGTGATTTGTACTCGGAGCAAGGTGGGGAGGATTTTTGTGGCACAGGGCCAAGCCCTACTCTACTGGTGAGGGGGAGCCCAGCAGCCATGCTGAGGGGGGCTGTAGGAGGGAAGGGAGAGGCTTGGAGCAAGGCAGTGCAAAGGTACTGGGGTCTGTTTGTCAGTGGGGCTCTGTTTCTGGGAAGGCCTCCTAGGGTGGGCAGCGTTGGCCTCAGATGCCTCACTGGAGCTGGGGATGGAACGTGAGTCACTGAGGGCCCCGCTAACCCCGTGCTGGTTGAATGATGTCAAAGCCAACCCTTGAGATGGAGGGCTGCTGAAAGAAAAGGACTTACTGGGCTGAGACCATTTTTCTGTAGTGAACGTTTAGGGAAGGAAGGGCTAAGCTGTTTATACTGAGTCTACCTTGGCTGTCGATGTGGGGGCAGGGGTTACATGAGGGAAGAGGAGGGCTTTGGGACAGGAGGGCCATACAGAAGAATTCATTGCTTTTGTTGTTAAAGATTTACTTATTTATTTGAAAGGCAGAATTACAGAGAGGGAAATAGAGAGATCTCCCATCCAGTGGTCTACTCCCCACATGGCCACAATGGCTGGAGCTGGATCAGGCCAGAGCCAGGAGCCTAGAACTCCATCCAGGTCTCCTCTGTGGATGGCAGGGGCCCCAGCACTTGGGCCGTCTTCTACTGCCTTCCCAGATGCAGTAATAGGGAGCTGGGCCGATAGGATTTCAGTCAAGCTTTCAACCTTAACCACCTTTTTTATCTCTGCCCTGCTTCTCTCCTTGTAATTAAATTTAGGTCATCTCAAATCTAAGACAGGGTTATCTGAGGCTGGCGCCACGGCTCAATAGGCTAATCCTCTGCCTGCAACGCCAGCATCCTGGGTTCTAGTCCTGGTTTCTGTCCCGGTTGCTCCTCTTCCAGTCCAGTTCTCTGCTGTGGCCTGGGAAGGCGGTGGAGGATGGCCCAAGTCCTTGGGCCCTGCACCTGCATGGGAGACCAGGAGGAAGCACCTGGCTCTTGGCTTCGGATCAGCACAGCACGCCAGCCGTAGCGGCCATTTGGGGGGTGAACCAATGGAAAAGGAAGATCTTTCTCTCTGTCTCTCTCTAACTCTTCCTGTCAAAATAAATAAATAAATAAATAAATAAAGACAGGGTTATCTGGAGAGCCTGGCTTTATGGAAAGGGGTTGCTGGAAGCAGATCAGCCCTGGGCCAGCCCAGGCTCCAGAGCAAGGGCCACCCTGCCAGAGCCCTGCCACAGGCCCTGTGGCCTTGCTTCTCCGCCCCCCCCCCCCCGCCCCCACTTCTGAGCCCCTGGAGGGATTGCCTGCAGAGCAAGAAGGAACCAGGTGCAGGGCCACAGCAGGGAATTGGTCTATTCTAGCACAGTGAGTGACAGGATCGGATCTTTCTAAATACTACGGTGGCTGCTGCTGTGTGGAGAGCACATTGGAAGTAGCACACGAGAGTGGGAGTCAGGGCAGGGAGAGCGTGCAGATGGCACCTGTTGGTGCAGGTGGAAAGACTGGCGGGTGGCTGTGGGAAGACTGGTAGAGCTGAGTGCTACTTACAGTTGAGGTCAGCAGCTCCTGATGGTGGTGATGTCAGGAGTGAGGGAGTGGGGAGGCACCAGCACTGACGCCAAGGCGATGTCCTGCCTTGCTGGCTGGGTGAACTGGTCCTCCCTGAGTTGGGGAGCCCTGTTCCCCCAACTGCGGGCCCAGCCTGAGATGTGCTGGCTTTGACATGCCTTGGGATGCCTGGGGAAGTATGTCAAGGACCCTGAAGATACGGATCTGCAATCAGAGTTGACCTTAGGGCTTCAAGGTGCACACAAGGGAGTTATCAAGGCATCCGGCAATGTTTGCCATCTCTTAGGGACAGGGAGTGACTGGAGAGGAGAGGCTCTGTGGAGCCCAGAGACGCTCCAAGGTCTAATGACCCAGCCGAAGGAAACGAGCTGGCCAAGGAGGCCGAGCGGAGGACTGAGCCACTGCAGGAATGCCGGGAGAGGGTGGGCGTGATCATGAGCAAACACTTCCTGAGCAGGTTTCCAGTGCGGGTGGGGAGCCAGCCTGAACCGTCAACAGCGAGCTACACCTACAGCACCACCTGAGACCGCTGTGCGCGGGAAAGGCTGGGGTGCTCCGAGATAACAGTGCGGGCCGGGGAGATCGCCTCCTAGGTCAGAGCTGGAGGGTGAGAGTCAAGGACAGGGGAGCCCTGGGCGAGGGCACAGCACACACCAAGACCACCAAGCCCTTCCAGAGCCTCTCTGGGTCTCGCTGGAGTGCCCCCGGGGCCCCGCAGGGTCTTAGGGAGAAGGCAGGGCCGGTGTGTCAGCTGATGGTTAAAGGACCTTTGGTTTGCTGCAGTGGGGAAGGGGGGGTGTGGGAGTACATTCCAGAAAGAGAGAACAACAAGTGCTGTTTCCAAAAAGGGGAGAAAGGGACAGGGGGTGGGATGTGCTCTCTGGCGACACTCCCCTGAACAATGGCAGACAGCTCCCAGGGGCTGCTGGGCGCTCTGCTAGAGGTCCCGCCGCACACTGAGCTCATCCGGGCCTCATGGTAACCCCTGAGACGGAGAGGCTTTGTTAGCTGTGTTTGTAACAGATGAAGAAATCTCTTTCAAAACATGTGTCCCTCTCTGAAAGTGCCTCCCGGGTTGGCTGTGGGTGTGCTGGGGCTGGCATCCCCGAGTAGAATGTGATGTCCCTAGGAGCGCAGGTCTCACCTCCAGTGCCTGAGATGCCCAGCGAGGGAACTCAGTGCATTCGTTGGTGAGTGGATGACCCTGGTGTGTCACACATCAAAGGGCAAGTAAATAGGGAAGCAGGACTTGAATCCAGGTCCCTCTGACTCCTGGGCCCTGCTCCTAACCCCAACAACACTCAACTGCCACGCTCAAGGGGCCCAAGGGGCGTGAGCCTAAGTGGTGAGAATAGGGTTATTGGAGGTACCACGGGGCAGAAGCAAGCAGGAAGGTGGGGCTGCAGAGCTGGTGCAGTCGATGGAGGAGATAGGGCTTGAAACAGCCTCCAGCCTCAACCCCAGTGCTGTCTCATGGGGAGGCCGGGAGAGCTCCAACCTTTCCTAGAAGTCTGCGGGCCATCAGTGAGGAATAACCTGTCCTTCAGGCAGACTGACCAAGGCGGAGAGGAACAGTGGAGGGAGTTCTAGGAAGACCTGCCTTGGTTCCGACTGCCCCAGTAGCCTCGGACAGGTCACCCCATCACTGGGCCATGAGGTACTCGTCTGTGCGCTGAGAATGTTGGGTTACAACTACCCTTACGTGGTCTCCAGTTTTAAATACACCGCTATGGTGTTGGTCCGTGAAGGCTGAGACTGGGCTTGAAGATTTTATTACCCAGCACAGCTCTTAGCCAGGCCTCGGCAGAGGCGCCCTAATTAATGAACGGAGAGTGCATGCATGCATGATGGAGAAGACTAGAACACAGTGCACGTCCAAAAGGGCCTGCAGGGTGGTGGAAGGCAAGGAATGCGTACTCCACAGCCATGGCCGTTCTAGTCGGGACACTTCACGGCAGGCAGCACTTCCCAGGCACCAGCTGGATTTCCGGTGCACACACCTGGCACCTAGGACCCTACATCAAGGACGGGTTGGGCAATAGCGCTAGGTATGGCAGCATCTTGGAAGTCAGTAGAGGGGAGGTAGGGAGGGCATTGCAGGGAGAGAACAGAAAGGCCTGGGCTCGTGGTTGTGAGGTCACCCCTAGGTATTGCTGGGGCCCCAGCTGCACTGGAGTGGGAGCCAAAGGCCTTCAAAGCAGGGCTGGGGGCTTTGGCTCCACGGATGTAAGAGGCAGTTAGAAGCCGCTGTGGGCTCCTACGGAGACTAGCCTGATGGAAGCTGCAGCTGAAGATCTGCAGCTCCACAAGTGCATCCAGGAAGCTGGAGTATCCGAGGGCCTCGGTGTGTGACCTCAGAACAATGCTGGAATGGCGTGGTTTGGGACCTGGGTCTTCCACCAACCAGCTGTGCACCCTCGGGCAAGTTGCTTAACCTCTCTGTGCCATAGTTTCCTTCTTTGTGAAACGGGAACAACCTTGGTATCATCCTCACAGTGCTGTTAGGAAGGCTGAATGTGCGAATGCATATTAAGTGCTGGCTTCTGTTAGGGCCTGGCATCTAGTCAGCCTGTGTTTATGTCTGCTCTTCTTTACTGTGGTGGTGCTTTGTAAACACGGGGAAAGAGAGACTTGGTTTTAGATCGAAAGGATCAAGGGGTGTGTCCGCCCTCATCTGAAGCCGCCGACTTGGATCAAGTGAAGGAGACGGCCAAGTTCTCGGCTGCGTCCCTGGCACGTTCTGTGCAGTTTGACATCCTGTGGTTCAAAATCCAACACCGGCTTGCTCTCCTGCCGTCTCTCTCCTCGTCACCTAAGAGGTGATGTGCAGTGCCTTCTCTAAAAATCGCATCCTTAAAAAAAACAGAAATAAGCCTCCTCCCCCCACTTCCACGTGTCTTGGGACTGGGTTCTGTGTGACACCCTCTGGCCCCCTTTCTCCTGCCTTAGCGACAGACAGATGGCACTGCCAAAAATAAGACGTCCTCGCTCAGCCCCTGCGGCGAAGCCCGTGGGAGTGGGCCCCAGCCTGGAGACACACAGCCCCAGCCTCGGTGCAAGAGAAGCCGTTTGTTTTGTGTGGGTGACGCCCGGGAAGAAAAAGTAGCAGGAAGCCACTTGCAGCACCGGAGTTAGTGAGGCAGGCAGAACCCGGCCTGTCTCCTCTTGCTGGGTGTGCAGACTCGAACCCCAGCCAGGAGCCCAGGGCCAGACGATGCCAGGGTCCAGATGCCACACGGGTCACTGGGCACGGCTGACAGCCCTGACCTTCCAGGGTCAGGGCAAGATAGAACGCCACACACACACCACAGCCCGTGCATGGCCAAGGCGATTCTGCCAGCAGAGACGAGAGGCTGCCTTGTCGCTCACAAGAGGCCCAGAGCAAACTCTACAGGGGACACGCTGCCCGCACCCTTCCTTAATGAAAGCCCCCAAGCAGTGCGGCGCAGCCCGGCCCAGCTCAGAGCCCCAGCACATCCTGGAGCAGAGGTCTTCCCCAGCTTTCAGTGCTTGCCCAGCGGAGGGCTGCCTTCTGGCAGGAGCCTCCTCCCATTTCACCTGCGGCTTTTCAGAGGAAGAAAGCAAAAGGCCTAAGAGGAAAGGAAAGAGAAAGGCAGGAGAAGCTGGCTGACGGCGCAGGAGCTCTCCTTGTTGCTAATGCGCAGAGCCAAGCTTGCAGTGGCCAGCAGCGGGTGCCATTGCCCCGGGCACGGCTAACTCCGACTCGGGTGAAACCTGGAGGCGGTGTCGGTCCCACCTGGCGCGCTGTGCTCTACGGCAACTTTACAGCCCTCTGTATCCTTCAGAGCACGTGCCACATTGCCCATTGAAAACACTGACCAAAGAATGGCTTGTGTGGAAGGCCCCACTACAGCCTCTCCTCCAAAGTGACTGCCCAGGTTGGCAGCCAGACGTCCTGGTTACGTGGCTGAGGGTGGCTCGGAGCCGTGGGTTTCCTGTGCTGCAGTGAGGGATGCGTTAGGAGCCATGACATCCCCAGGAGGCAGAGAACGTGTTCCTCCTCCGCCTCGTCGCGCAGGTGCACAAGGCCACCCGAGTTTTCCAGGCCAGCTGCCCAGAGTGTCGTGGTTTTCATGCAGATGTTTTGTATGATTGGCTGAAATGTAGCAAACGTCTGTCGGCTACACTTTCCAACAGCCATCAGTATCAGTAGCCGAAGTCGGTTTACGCACCGCCATCTTACTTGAGACAGCCCGAGGGTGGTCCCTTGAATCTGGAAGAGCAGTTTGAGTGTTAGTTCTCTCGGGGTGAGTGGAAGTGCTGAGAGCACATTTGTTTAAGGGAATAGCAGAGTGCTGGCTAATGATAAGATTCTGTTGTTTAGAGTATTTGAGTATGGCAGGATGCGTCATGATGTGAAAACGTCCCCATGGCTGAAGGGGCTGGGGCAGAGCCAAGTGAGTAGCACAGAAACCCGGTGGGGTTGGTGGGAGGCTGCTCTAAGCGGCCTCTAGGTGGCGCCTTCCAATCTGGACTCTCTTGGAAAATGATATTGGAAGCGAACAGGACTGGCAGGAGCAGGTGGGGGATGGCAGGAGCATGATCAGATATGGCTTTAAATCTGCAGGGGAGGCCGGCGCCGCGGCTCACTAGGCTAATCCTCCGCCTAGCGGCGCCGGCACACCGGGTTCTAGTCCCGGTCGGGGCGCCGGATTCTGTCCCGGTTGCCCCTCTTCCAGGCCAGCCCTCTGCTGTGGCCAGGGAGTGCAGTGGAGGATGGCCCAGGTGCTTGGGCCCTGCACCCCATGGGAGACCAGGAAAAGCACCTGGCTCCTGGCTCCTGCCATCGGATCAGCGCGGTGCGCCGGCCGCAGCGCGCCGGCCGCGGCGGCCATTGGAGGGTGAACCAACGGCAAAGGAAGACCTTTCTCTCTGTCTCTCTCTCTCACTGTCCACTCTGCCTGTCAAAAAAAAAAAAAATCTGCAGGGGAGACATTGGCAGTGCCACAGGATGACAGCCCGTGAATGGGGATTGGCCAGGTTGGTGGAACGTAAGAGAAGGATCCTGAGCAATCATTCAGCCAGAGACTGTAAGAAGGGGCATGGGGACTGGCAGGGCAGAGAGAAGGGTCAGAAGTCCTCTGGGTCGTGGACATTGAGAGCAACTGAAGACTGGTCTGTGTAGGGGCAAAGGGCAATTTCTCCCCTGTCCTCTGGGATTCGCTGGCACAACATGACGAAGACTCGGTAGGAGAAAAGGTGCAAAGGAGACAGTGGGGGCGGGGGACCACAGCACAGGGAAACACAGGAGCGGGATGATGCACCAGCCAGCCTCGTTCAGAAGCTCATAGACTTGGTTTCCTGTAGGAGAGAGGGAGAGCGGGGAACGCAGCTAAGTTGGAGGGATTGGGAGCCATCACTGGCGAGAGTCTGTCCAGGAGACAGCGGTCCGCCTATGAGAAGATTCTCTCTGGGATCTGAGCGATCCCCAGGACGCACATTATCCGGCTCTACTTCCCGGTCTTCCGCTGTCAGACGGTGAGATTTCAGGGTGAGGTTGGAAGGCAGCTGTGTTCCCTTTTACAGTCCGGTCCTAACGCAGACAGCGGATTCCACATGGCCCCTCCTTGTGCTTAGGTGGGCAGAGAGGGCACGAGCTTCTCCTTTGGGTCAAGTGCATAGCATGCTGGGGGTGCTGTACTTCGTGTCCCGTCTTCTGAAGCCCAGCGGTTGCACTGAAACTTGCTCTGGCTTTCCTGTGCTGCCCGAGGCCTCTGCCACTTTGAGCCACATCTCTACTGCGCAACATCTCTGAAAGCTGTTGTCCGAGTCTGCAAATACTCCCTGAGACAGGGGAGCTGTTGATTGATCCGTATCTGTCATCTGCTCCCCGGGTACCAGCACAGCTGCGTAGTCATGATAGCTTTTAAAAGATTCCTTCACAGCCGGCGCCGCGGCTCACTAGGCTAATCCTCCGCCTAGCGGCGCCGGCACACCGGGTTCTAGTCCCGGTCGGGGCGCCGGATTCTGTCCCAGTTGCCCATCTTCCAGGCCAGCCCTCTGCTGTGGCCAGGGAGTGCAGTGGAGGATGGCCCAGGTGCTTGGGCCCTGCACCCCATGGGAGACCAGGAAAAGCACCTGGCTCCTGGCTCCTGCCATCGGATCAGCGCGGTGCGCCGGCCGCGGCGGCCATTGGAGGGTGAACCAACGGCAAAGGAAGACCTTTCTCTCTGTCTCTCTCTCTCTCTCACTGTCCACTCTGCCTGTCAAAAAAAAAAAAAGATTCCTTCAGATTTTCTATGTAAACAACCATGTTATATGCAAATAAGGACAGTTTGAGTTCATCCTTCCCAATCTATATGGCTTTTCATTTTTTTTTCTTGCTTTATCTCACCAGCTAGGACCCCCAGGAGAGTG
This sequence comes from Oryctolagus cuniculus, assembly GCF_964237555.1. Taxonomy (NCBI): domain Eukaryota; kingdom Metazoa; phylum Chordata; class Mammalia; order Lagomorpha; family Leporidae; genus Oryctolagus; species Oryctolagus cuniculus. Next base: position 74,118,002 of record NC_091443.1, read on the forward strand.
TTAAGTAAAATTGGTGAAAGTAAATATTTTGGGGCTGACGTTGTGGCAGAGCAGATAGACACTGCTTGTGACACCAGCACCCCATATGGGTGCCAGTTCGTGTTCTGACTGCTCCACTTGCAACCCAGTGGAAGATCTCTCTGTCTGTCTTTCCCTCCCTCTGTTCTCCCTCTCTCTTTCAAAATAAATGAATTTTTAAAAAAATTTTTAATTAAAAATGAAAGTAGATATCTTTGGGTTATTCTCATTATTAGATATTAAGCTATTCAATGTTAAGGATGTTGTTAGCTGTAGGGTTTTTTTTTTTTAAGATTTTTTTTCCCTTTTGGAAGGCAGAGTGACAGGGAAAGAAAGAGAAAGGCATCTTTTTAACAAATTTATTTATTTATTTATTTGCAAGGCAGTGTTCCAAAGAGGGCGAGACAGAGAAATCTTCCATCTGCTGGTTCACCTCCCGAATGGCTACAACAGCCAGGGCTGGGGCAGGCTGAAGCCAGGAACCAGGAACTCCATCCAGGTCTTCTACATAGGTGACAGAGGCCCAGTTCTTGGGCCATCTTCCACTGCTTTCCCAGGTGCATACGCAGAGAGCTGGATGCAAAGCAGAGCAGCCAGGACTGGAACTGGCGCCCATGTGGGATGCCGGCACTGCAGGCAGTGGCTTTACCTGCTACACCACAGCACCAGCCCCTCAAATCTTGATTTTTAATATCCTGAAGTCCATAAGAACCCTGTAAAATAGCACTACAATGCTGGCCCCTAGCTGTAGGTTTTTTATAGACACTCTTTTGAAAACTGAGCAAGGACTGTTTGTTTGAATTTATCAAATCCCAATTTTCTGCATCCGTTGAAATGATCGTGTGGTTTTTCTTGCTGAAATTGTTAACATGGTAAATGACACTGAATGGCTCAGATCTTGGCCTTTCTTCTTGCAGTCACTTACAGATTAGTTTGAACCTTTCAAAGCTTGATTTAAAAAAAAAAAAAAGATTTATTTATTTATTTGAAAGGCAGAGTTACAGAGAGGCAGAGAGAGAGAGAGAGAGATGGCCACAATGGCCGGAGCTGTGCTGATCTGAAGCCGGGAGCCAGGAGCTTCTTCTGGGTCTCCCACGTGGGTGCAGCACCGGCCTCTGAAAGCGGGATTTTATAATATCTTTAGGTCCATAATGGCCTTTTTCCCACGGCTAATCTAACTCCACTGCAAAGACAAGACTTTCCAAGAGCTGTGGCCAGTAACCTGTTAGTTTGTGAGATTTCTCCAAGTTGACTGGTAAGGATGAGAACTCTCTGTGTGTGAGCTCCAACAAAGGACAAACATTTATCAAGCTGTCCGAATTCTTGTCTCGGCCTTGTGGAGTTCATTTCAATCAAAGACTCAAGGGTGCCCTCTGCAGGTCTCCAGGGTTTTCTACATCGTGCTGCAAATTCTAGCCACTTCCACATCTGCAAACCCAGATTTTTGGCCCCCCACTCCATGAGGTTGCCAGGCTCTGTTTGGGTTCCCCCACCCTGTACCACTGGGGCCTACTTCGAGGCAGTGAGTTGGGATAGTGGGAGGGGGCCCTGTGCTGCCCGTGGCCCAAAGCTGACATGAGCTATCGCCTAGACCTCGACTGATTTCTGGCTGTGTATGAGTGGATAGCAACTCCTTGGGGTGTCAGTCTCCCAAAGAACAGAAGCAGGAGTGTCACCCCCTCCTTTGTTCACACTGTTACCATACCTGCTGAGGGCTGTGCTAAAACAACCTTCCACATTTCGCTGTTGCGATTGAAAGTATTTTGCATTGGACAGTCCCAGTGATGGCAGTGGAAAGGGAATCGGAGGCCCTTTGGGGCTCACTTGACAGTGTCAGGTTTAGCCAATGTAGGCCTTGGTCTCGACATCTGTGAAGTGCCAGGAAGGATAAGTGCTCAGACGACCTCGCTGACAGGTTGTGAGGCATAAACTTAAGTACTGCGGGTGATATATGCTGTTGCAACACCAAACAGACCCCACCCATTGACCCAGTGACTCTTCGTGGGGACAGTGCCAGCCTTTTTTTTTTTTTTTAATTTTATTTTATTTATTTGAGAGGCGGAATTACAGAGAGAGAGACAGAGAGAGAGGTCTTCCAAATGCTGGTTCAATCCCCAAATCGCTGCAACAACTGGGGCTGGGCCAGGCCAAAGCCAGGAACCAGGAACTTCCTCCAGGTCTCCCATGTGGGTGCAGGGGCCCAAGCACTTGGGTGATCTGCTGCCGCTTTCCCAGGCACATTAGCAGGGAGCTGGATCAGAAGTAGAGCAGCCAGGACTCAAACCGGCATGCATATGGGATGTTGGCGCTGTAACCAAGGCTTTGACCCACTGAGCCACAGTGCCCTCCCCATTGCCAGCCTTCTAATCAGGCCTTCCCACCCATTTCCTCGGTGGCCCTCATCCCTCTGGGGGCTCGCTCCTCTGCCCCACACAGCCATCTACCTGGAAACAGGATTCCTTGCTGAAGGCGTGGCTCCCTGCTGCCCCAGCAAGGTTCCATGTTTTCTTCTTCAGCTACTTTGCCCCTGAAGTGCAAAACACAATGATCGCAAAGTGCCAAAGCAGGATTTCTTGCTCAACAGACTAATATCTCTTTTCTCCTCCCACCCGCAGGGCTACCTGGAGCCATAGGAAATCCCGGGGAAAAGGGAGAGAAGGGGGACGTCGGTGAACTGGGCTCCACTGGCAACGAGGGCCCGCCGGGGCAGAAGGGGGCCAAGGGAGACAAGGGAGATGCATCCAATGATGTGCTTGTGGCAGGTGAGAGGGCCCAGGGGCCCTGGGTCCATGCAGGGTCTGCCTGCACCCACGCCCCACGCTGCCTTGGCGTGGCCATCTGGCTCGCAGCGTGTTTTGCAATCTGTGTTTTCAAAAAAAAAAAAGAGAAAGCCAGCTTGTATTACTGCCTGTGGGCAGTACCAAGCTGAGAGCTACACAGAAGCCCTCTAACTAATTCAGATCTGAAAGCTGGGGTGGGATTGAATGGGCTGAAGGAAGCTTCCTTTTCCAAAGACTTAGTGAAATGCAGTACAGTCTGGAACAAGGTGAGTGACCGCAGATGTCACAGAGGACGCTGGCCAGAAAGTCACGGCTGAGCCCACCGCAGACCCTGGGCCTAAGACTTTGACGTAGAATTGGGGCAGACTGCAGAGAGTTAGCATCTGTAGGGCAGCAAGCCACAAAGTCACCTGGCGGAGAGAACAGGTGACAGCTGATCATTGAGGACGGAGAGGCAGGAGAATTTGGAATCTACAGTCCTCTGAGACCACTGCATCCTACAGACATAACCATCCGATTAACTCCGTAAACCCTGGATACCCAAGACCAGCATTCATGAACCAGGGACTTTGCTGGTGACTAGAAATATGAATAGGAAGATGAGCGAGGTGTAGTATCTGCCCTCAAGGAACAAGGAACAAGGATGGTTATAGGTGCTCAGAGCAATGACCCTGAATCAGGCACCCGCTCACCATTCAAAACAGATTTCCAGGCACTGCATCGAGGATGTAGATCAAATGATGTTTAGCACGCTTGGTTTCATAAACAGGGGGCATTGCCAAGCAAACTGCATAACACTGAAAAAGTGTTCTGACGGTGTCATGTTTTTAAGTGTTTGAAAAGCTGAGGTTGTGTTACAATGGGAAATCAACACATCTGGTATACTACAGCCCCTAACCTGCTGCGCAAGCGGGGGAGGCCTGGGCAGGGCAGAGCCGGGAGGGGGCGGGGTGCGGTGGGGGGCGTGATGACAAACCATCCTCCAGTGGATCCCAATTGAAGAAACCAGGCCGGAGCAGAGTGCGCCCCCTGTGGGGAGTAGAGGAGGTGCAGGAGGGCTGGCCCACATCCACTCTGCGCACAGATCTCTGCCCCTTCAAAGTGGACAGAGAGCCATCTTCAGCCCCGGTGGCTCCCATCTGCCCACTCCTGGCAGACTGAAAAGGCTGAATGGGAAGAGGCAGCTAAAGAGACCTCTGCTCGCCGTTCTCAGCTCAGGACAGGAAGTAAAACAGAGCCCGGCAAGTAATGTGCTCCTTAAGAAAGCTCCAGAACAATGGTCCTTGCCAAGCACTGCTCCCTCCTTGGCCACCTGCGGTTAGAGGCCTGTCTGCCTGCGGTGTGTAGGGAGCGGAGCTGCCAAAGTGTTTGTAGCAGTGACCTCATTGGTTTTCTCAGGGCAAGGGTCGTGATTCTCTATGAGGGGTTGATTTTCCTGCCCAAGGTCATGGAGCTGAATGGAACCCGAAACGACATGAGCTCCTGCTTTCTTCCACCCTTCTCATCCCTGACCACATGTTGGTCTTTAAAAGGTGCAAATGGTCAGCCCCTTCCACCTCCCCCAACACTTGATGCAGTTGGTCAGGGGTGGGGTACAGGCCCTAGAAGGTTATTAGAGCTTCTTAGATGATTCGAATGAGCACTCAGGGACAAGCGCCCATGAAGAGAGGATGCACGTGGAGTGAGCACACCTGGAGCCGAGTCCCAGCGCTTGCCCAGGCTGAGACCCTGGGCAGATCGATGAACCGTGCTAAGACTCGGTTTCTGGAGGGGATCCTCCTCCCACCCCCAGAGCGGTTTGGAAGAATGATGGGGAGATTGGTCAGACTTGGCACAGTTCTTGGCACGTGCCTGGTCCTTATCCCAGTGTAGACAAGTGCTGAGGTCACTTCCTCTGGGAGGGGCCAGGCTCGGTGAGGCTCCCAGGAGCTGATCACAAGTTCACTTCTTGCAGGTGAAACGCAATCTCTGTTTATAGCTCTTCATTTTTTCTTTCTCGCTTCCTCTCTCCAGGTGCCAAAGGTGACCCAGGCCCAGCCGGCCCACCTGGGCCCCCAGGCCCCCCAGGGCCTCCAGGGCCCCCTGGAAGCAGAAGATCCAAAGGCCCTCGGCAGCCAAACCTGTTCAACGGCCAGTGCCCAGGTCACAAACCCATGCCCGGCGAACCCACCTCTTCACCACATGACCCCCAACTCTGAGTCTGCACCCCACGACTTGGGACCAGTTTTCTAAAGCAGAGGGAGGAGGGTTTGTTCAGATGAGTGCTGCCCCTTGCAGCATGCTCATTCAGCCTGGGAGACGCTTAGCAATGACAGGGTGGGGCAGGCAGGTAGTCTCCTTATTTTGCTGATCAAGAAACCCTTTCAGACCATCCTGAGAGCATCCCTGGTGACAACAGAGAGGCCGCCTGTCTGTCCAGCACCCACAGCGTGACATGGACCCTGCGGGATTTGTCGAGGCAGTGGGCCTGGCCTTCCCCCAGGAAGCCCCGACTGCCCCCAACCTGCCCCCAACCAGTATCTCCCTCCAGGCCAAGGCACCCCCTGTCATCCTCTAGCCACGTCCTCCCCCTCCCGCTGCCTTGCTTCTGCCACCCAAGACACCTGTTCGCACAAGGTCCCCATGAAGCCCACTCAATAAGGGGCACATCAACAAGCCAAGAGCGAGGGATGCTAGCACAGGTGCAGCCCCTGTGGAGGCCCCGTGTCCCATAGGTCTTCAAGCAGGGGAGCTACAGGTGGGAGATGGTGGTGTGGGGCCTCCCACAGCCCCGAGCCGGGCTGCCTCTGGGTTCCTTCCTGTTCCTTCCTGTCCTGAGGCTCCATCATTCCTCTCCTGATGCCTCTCCCAAGAAATCGCCAGGCCAAGTGGGCTCCCAATCCCTCCCACCTGCTTCCCTGGTAGTGACACTCCCTCCATGACAGTGCCATCTGTGCTGGTGATGCTGCCCGCAAGCCTGTCTCTCCCTCAGATTGCTGAGGACTGGAAAAGCCTGGCTCAGGCCACTGCACCCCTTTTCCTGACTGCTGGGGTTTGAATGCATTGCCCAAAAGGCACGTGTTGAAAACTTAGTCCCCAGCTGCAAGAGTGTTGAGAGGCAGGGCCTCTAAGAAGTGGGTTAGGACCCAGCAATTAGGTTTAGCTGAGTTGGTGCCAAGGGTGCTGTCCTCGTGAATGGGCTCCCTGTGAGGGAGTCCAGCTGTTTTCTCTCACCATGTAATGCCCACTACAGTGTTAAGAAAGAGCAAGAAGGTCCTGACCAGATGGAGCTACTCGGTCTTGAACTTCACAGTCCCCGGAACATGAACCAGATAGACACATTGCTGTCTGTTATGAATCACCCAGTCTGGCAGGCATTTGGCCCAGTGCTTAAGATGCTGCATCGCATACTGGGCTGCTTGAATTCAAGTCGTGGCTCTGCTGCGTATTCTAGCTTCCTGCTAGTGCAGACACTCGGAAGTAGTGGTGATGGTGCAAGTATTTGGGTCCCTGCTACCCACATGGGACATGTGTTCTTGGCTCCTCACTTCAGCCTGGCCCAGCCCCAGCCATTGCAGCCATTGGGAGCTTCTCTCTAAGTAAAATTCAATTTTCAAAAAAAATAAAGTATTCAATCTATGATGTTAGGTTATGACAGCACAGAGTGGAATAAGACGTTGCCATCCTACTGGGAATGTATCTTAGCAATTACAGTTATAGAAAGTTTATTGAGAACTTGCCAAGCAGGGAACAAAACTGGAAGAGTTCAATTTAGGCTTGTTGAAAAGCGAACAACCAAGAAACTCTGTGGGCTTCTTGCAAAGGGGTGTTCGTGGGACTAGGTCTGGATGAGGTGGGGGAAGTAACAGTTATAACATTATGCAAATCTCCCAGAGCCAGCTGTATTTTCCCTGGGTAATGTCGCTGCTGTCATTGTAGGCGAGACATGTGCCATACCCAACGATGACACCTTGGTTGGAAAAGTTGACGAGAAAGTCAATGAGCATCACTCCCCCAAAGCAGGTACAGAAGAAATCGTCCTGTTTTGAAAGTGGGTGCCTTAAAGTCAGAGTTGGCACGTGACTCACTCCTCCTCTTCCCCTTCGGCTGGCAGAATCCACGATCACCTCCATTGGGAACCCAACACAAGTCTTCAAGGTCAAGGAGACTTTTGGGACTTGGATACGAGAGTCTGCAAACAAGAACGACAGCCGCATCTGGGTGACTGAACACTTTTCAGGTACTTTCACGTGACACGGGCTCTGCATCTGTGTTATATTCCTGGTTTGCTTGTTTTTCAATCTGTTACCTCTCTTCAGGCTTGTTTTCTGTCTGTGTACCTGAAACCCCTGCTGATTGGTAAAATAAATTGCTCCTTATTTCAGGAAGCACAAGTGAGTGGCCAAAAAAACAACTTTCTCCTTTTGAACTTGCTAACGGCGAGCCCTGCAGCGCAGGTCGCAGGGGCTCGGCTGGGGGACCCACAGTGGAGCCTATCTAATTTTAGGCAACGTACCCAGAAGGAAACTGCTTGATGAGCTTGATGGCTGCATGCCTTCCAAACCACAAAACCACAATGTGGAAGAAATGTCAGAGATAAATCCTTGTGTTTTTAAGATTGATTGCTTTATTTGAAATGCAGAGCAACCGAATGAGAGAGAGAGAGAGAGGGAGAGAGAGAGAGAGAGAGAGAGGAGTTTCCATCTGCTGGCTCACTCCCCAAATAGTCCTGGGTCAGGCTGAAGCCAGGAGCCAGGAACTCCATTCTTGCCTCCGGCATGAGTGGCGGAGGCCACACCCACTTGAGCCATCATCTGCCACATTCCCAGGTGCCATAGCAGGGAGCTGGATCAAAAGCAGAGCAGCTGGCACTCAAAGTGGCATTCCTATATGGGATGCCAGTGTTGGAAGTGGCAGCTGAGCCCGCTGTGCCACAATGCTGGCCCCGGAGATAAATTCTTGGTGCACTGCCCATCTTTCTCTAAGTTCAGCCCCCTCCCAGGAGAGTACTCTTGGTCATCTTTCTCAGTTATCAGTTGGACGGAGATCCCACCCACCTTACCATCACCCTGCCTCTACACTTGACCCCTCCCACTGTCCCAGAGATCTGTGGTCAGGGTTGGTCACGGCGCCGACAGTAGCCTTATCCCAGGAGGCGTCTGGCCAGCCATTGGTTGGAGAAGCAGCTGCTTTGATCCACAGGTTTGGCATGTCAGCTGACAGTAATCACCTGACTTCCAGTCAGAAGGATTTGGGGGCTCAAAAGGAAAGAGTAGGGGCCGGCGCCTTGGCATAGCAGGTAAAGCTGCCACCTGCAGTGCCGGCATCCCATATGGGCACCAGGTCAAGTCCCGGCTGTTCCACTTCTGATCCAGCTCTCTGCTGTGGCCTGGGAAAGCAGTAGAAGATGGCCCAAGTCCTTGGGCCTCTGCACCCATGGGAGACCCAGAAGAGGCTCCTGGCTCCTGGCTTCAGATCAGCCCAGCTCCAGCGGTTGAGGCCATCTGGGAAGTGAACCATCGGTGGAAGACTTCTCTCTCTCTGTGTCTCAGCCTCTGCCTCTCTCTAACCCTTTCTTTCAAATAAATACATCTGTAAGAAAAGAAAAAAGGAAAGAGTAGTGACACTGGCGCATTAGCCGCTGCCACAGAGGCAGGAAGAGCTGGGGGAGGCCTGGGTGATCACACGAGCGCCAGCTTCCTGCTCTTCCTGGGGTGGGCCTCTGCTGCTGGGGGGAGGAGGGAGCTTGCCCCTGTGCCCTCAGAGGGTCGCTGGGATACAAGGGGAAGGATCCACTAGAAGAGGCGTATGGACTGCTGAGCGGGTCTGGGGGCAATGGTAGGGGCGTGGTCCCCCCAGCCCAGCGCCGTTCAGAGCGTGTGCACCCCTTTTCTGGGGAGAACAGAGGTTGCTCACGCTGTTGAGGAGTTGTGAGTGATTACTGGGGGGAATGAATGGCCCAGCAGACAGGGATTCGCGTGTGAGATTCTTTCTAGAACTTGAATGAGCCCAGCGGACGGACACGGACGCGACCTTGGAAAGGCTATCACCCGGCGGGTTGCCTTTCTCAGTCTTCTTTCCTGAGACATAAGGAGGCGCGGGGCGGGGCTGACGGCTGCGTGCTCCGTCTCCCGGTCCTGTCTGGAGGCAGATAAGGGAATTCCAGGGAGTGTCTCCCTACACCTGCAGGGGCAGAAGCAACACAAGCGTGTCCTGAGGGCCAAGCGCTTAGCAGGGCAAGCACGCCATTTTCGGGGTACCGCTCTCTGAGCTCCAGCGCTGCTCTGGTAGGACGTTTCATATACACCGCAGAGATGGGGGAGGAGCATCACTCTCTACAGGGGAGCAGAACCGAGCCTGTGGCTATGGCATTTGAAGGACAGTTTCGGGTGCCACCGGGAGAGCTGGACTTTGAGTTTGGGACTCTTCACCCACGACAGGGGACCCTGGGAAACATCTCAGTCTCAGCTCCCCTTCCCCTGAATGCCCCGACTGTCCGCAGCCGGGCACCCTGGGCAAGCTGTGGTTGCTGGAAAGTTGGCCGCAGCTTCTCGCTGGCTTCCCTCCCGCAGGCATCATAGTGAAGGAGTTCAAAGACCAGGCCGCCCTCCTGAACGGCAGCTGCACGTTCATCCACCTGCCCTACTATTTCCACGGCTGCGGCCACACCGTGTACAACAACTCTCTCTACTACCACAAAGGGGGCTCCAACACCATCGTGAGGTGAGTCGCTCGGGACCACAGCCCCTCCCCCGTGCACCCTGGCGGCGAGGCATGCGGCCCAGGCAGCATCCACTGCGCATGCGTGCGGTGCTTTCCTGCGCTACTTGGGAGTCAGGACTGCGTTTGCATCCCTTATCTGTCGTCTGCATGTTCCCCAAGCTGACCTGTGGCCCGGGAAGGCCAGAGCCAAGGGCAAGTGGACTTAGATGGGCAGGCCCAGCTTTCTTGGGAGGGTGGCTCCCCTGATGGCAGTTTTGTTTGGAAAACCTTTGGGTGTGAAGAATTTCTTGTCAGACCAGGGACTGTAACCGGAAGTCAAGTGGCTTTGCCTTCAGATTCCCCTGTCATCTGGAGGGAGCCCCGAGACCAGTGCCCCCTCCCTCTGCATTTCCAAGGGGCCGCCTGGATAGGCTGTGCCCAGGACAGCAGCTGAGCCTTCCTGTCCCCCACAGGAGTTTTGTCCTCATGGACAAACAACAAGCTTGAGTCACCGTGGGCAGATCAAGGGAGCAGTGCGCGGAAGTCAGGGTGCCTGGTCCCTGGTTCCAGCTCTTCCGCCCTCTCACTCTGTGGCCTTAGCCACAAGACACAGCTTCCGTGGTCTCCCCGTCCTCCACTCAAACAGGAGACAGACCAGTGCCTCGGAGTCCTCCTGGCTCTGCCCCCTGTAGAACAGGAACCCCTGGCTTATGGAGGCCATGATCCTGATCGTTCAAAACCAGAGGCGGTGACAGGGAGGGGGCACTGAACCCCTGGGCCCCTCCTCCCCTCGGTGAAGCCCAGGCTGCCTGAGTGTGGCGTTTGAGTGCTCAGGCTGAGATGGGGTTGGTTTCCTGGTATGGTGTGCAGTGAGATCGGCCAGGTTAGACAAAGGCATCAGTCGTGGCGGGGAGGGAGGAGAGGGGGGTGCCCCTCCCTTACTTCATTCCCCTCTACCCAACTCCCTCATCATCTCTACCCATTTGGACAGAACTTGTGCCAGCAGAAGTGGACAAGTGACCACCCCTGCCACACAGAAGACATAGCTCCCGAGCCACCCTCTTTCCCATGACATTCCTGCCATGTTGTAGGGGCTATTGTTACACAGAGGAAGAGTAGCATTTCTGGGGTAGATGAGCCCCAGGATAAGGATTGGCCTCTTTAAGAGCGGGTGTCGGGGCCGGCGCCGTGGCTCACTTGGTTAATCCTCCGCCTGCAGCGCCGGCATCCCATATGAGCACCGGTTCTAGTCCCGGCTGCTCCTCTTCCAGTCCAGCTCTCTGCTGTGGCCCGGGAGGGCAGTGGAGGATGGCCCAGGTGCTTGGGCCCTGCACCCCATGAGAGATCGGGAGGAAGCAGCTCCAGCCATTGCAGCCATCTGGGGAGTGAAACAGCAGATGGAAGACTCCCCCCCCACCCTCTGCATCTCTGTAACTGCCTTTCAAGCAAATAAATAAATCAGAGAGAGAGAGTCCTCTAGCGAAGCAAAGCTTGTGATGACATAGTTAGGAGACCCGTACCCAGCCCCTGCTCTATGCCTGGCCACAGGCTGGGAGCCGAGGGAGAGCAGATCTGAACTGGAGCCTGCTCTTGCTGGGAGAGAGAAGTCTTCCTGAAGTGGGCAGCCGCCAGGGGCCGGTGGGACCGGCCACATGGCAGGAGTAAATCCCAGGCATCCAGAGGAAGAATGCCTGAGTGCTGAGGGGGGCAGGACCTCCCCACGCACCCCCTCCCCTCTAGCTCCTTCTCAAACTTGCTGCGAGGTTTCTGCATCAAAGCTGAGCTTGTTCCCTCAGATGCTCAGCCACAGTCCCACGGTTCCCACCTCTTGCGCTGCTCAATGGCGCCCTCTGCTGGTTCTCTTTTTCCTTCAGCCGAATTATCCCTGAATTGTCATTTCTAGAGTTAGTAACATTTTGAGCCATAATTCCCTTTTTTTAAAGAATGCAATCTATAGTTTCCACCTGCCACATCACACGGCCCCCAGGAGCGGAGGGCCTGGGACCCCACAGCACTGTTTATTCTGTCCACCCATTTCCCGGGCAAAGCCCTGACTTCCGTACATCCCTCATGAACCAATGACTTTCTTCTGAATCTTGAGGGCGATGAGATATTTTCCTTAAAATCATAGCACAGAATGAAGAACTAACCCCCATATGGGCACGGGTTCAAGTTCCAGCTGCTCCTCTTCTGATCCAGCTCTCTGCTATGGCCTGGAAAAGCAGTAGAAGATGGCCCAAATCCTTGGGCCCCTGCACCTGCATGGGAAGACCTGGAAGAAGCTCCTGGCTCCTGACTTTGCATCAGCCCAGCTCTGGCCGTTGCAGCCATTTGGGGTGTGAACCAGCAGTTGGAAGATCTTTCTCTATTTCTTTCCCACCCTCTGTTTGCAACTCTACCTCAAATAAAATCTTAACAAAAAAAAAAAAAAAAAAAAGGATTGGGCTGGGTCATCTGCCACAGGGGGCAACAGTGACCTGGGGGCTGGTGAGGTTGGGGTGTTTTCCCAGGGCTCGGGCTGGTGAGTGGTGGCTTCCATGTGAATTCATGCTGACTGCGGGAAGTGCTCTCTTTACCACCACCCTGCTGCCCGCCCTGCACAAGCTGGTCACGCACTGACCTTTACAGCCTGGCTGCCGGTAGCCCAGGGGGCGGGCCAGTGCACCAGGCATTACCAAGGCCTTGTTAGAAGTGCAGAATCCTGGCCTCACCCCAGACCGGCTAGCTCGGTTTAGTTAGAGGAGCCCCATAAGCCACCTGTGTCCACAAAACTCGTGACACGTGTCTGCTTCTTCTCCTTAACACATTTCAGATTCGATTTTGGCAAAGAAACATCGGAAACGCTAAAACTTGAGAACGCCCTGTATTTTGACCGCAAATACCTTTTTGCCAATTCCAAGACGTACTTCAACCTGGCTGTGGACGAACAGGGGCTGTGGATCATCTATGCGTCGAGCGTGGATGGCTCGAGCATCCTTGTCGCACAGCTGGAGGAGAGGACCTTCTCCGTGGCACAGCACATCAATACCACGTACCCCAAGTCCAAGGCGGGCAACGCCTTCATCGCCCATGGCATCCTCTACGTCACAGACACCAAAGACACGAGGGTAACGTTCGCCTTCGATCTGTTAGGAGGGAAGCAGATCAACGCCAACTTCGATGTCAGAACTTCCCAGTCCGTTCTCGCCATGTTAGCCTACAACATGAGAGACCAGCACCTGTACTCCTGGGAAGATGGCCACCTGCTGCTGTACCCAGTGCAGTTCCTGGCGGCTCCATTCAGCCAGTGATGTGCTGCGTTCTCTTCTCCTCACTGGATCTCACATGTCTTCTGGGACCATTTTTGTCTCATCAGAAAACCTGTCTTTAAAGGTAGCCGGGTTCTTAGAGCTTAATCTCACATCATGTGCATTCCCGTAGTCAGCGCGCCCCTGCAAAACCCTAGTGCCCGCTGTGGGGTAGCATCAGGCTGGAAGTTGCAATGGCCCTGGAGCTTCCTCCGTGTATGAGTTGGCCAGGTTGCCGCCCCTTCCTTGGGCCTTGGTTTCCCCATTGGTACTATTCAGCAGGTGACCAAGAAAATGGGCACAGTTTTCTCTACCTACAAGAAATGCTGTGGGTTTTGGTTACCGCTACTCTCACAGTTTTTATAGACCCGTTTTCTGTTTTTTTGTAGCCGGGTGCTAAGTAAATTTACCTGTAAGATCATAGCCCTGTTGCTTCAACAGTGAATTCTGCAGTGCTGTGAGAAAATGCGCTGAGCCTTTATGGCTTCGAAGGCACCATGCCGTCCATAATTTATTACTTTTCTCCACATTGCACCTGCTGCCTCAGAGTGACCCGACCCTCTGCCCTTGATTGCAGCTCCCCAATCAGCAAAAGCCAAGAGCAGCTACATGCCCAGGCTTCTCAGTGAGACAGCATCGGCCCTTCCGGGTTTCTATCCATTTCCCATCAGGCTGACTTGCAGCAGTGGGTCTCCAGGGCGCTCCGGCTGCTGCTGCTCCTTTTTTTTAAGGGAAAGGGTTTACTGATGGAAATCCGACAGATTGGAGGGAAGGGGTGAAGAAGAAAGAGTGGGGTCAACGGAAAGAGACAATGAGTCTGGCTTCTTCTACCACAGCCACAGATCCAGAGTAAAGGGGCCCCCCTGCCCCTGCCTTAGCCATGGTTTCAGTTCCCACAGTTAGCATAGTCCAAGAATACATCCAGTACAAGGAGGGATTAAGATATTCAGAGTGACACGCGGAGTGAGAGAGGCCACATTCACGTAACCTTTATTACAGCATATGGTTACAGTTCTCCTTAGGTATTAGTTATTGTTGTTAATTTCCGGCTCTGCATCATTTACAAATTTAACGTTATCATAGGTATATGTAGGAAGAAACCATGGCCTATATAGGGGTCGGCATTGTCTGTGGTTTCGGACCGGACAGCAGGGGACTGCTGGACTACATGCTATGGGAATGGACTGTGTCCGGCCGGAACTGTGACACTCTACAATCTTTGGAAGAGAGGTACCATTTGTGAGTTTATCTAGATCGGGGGTGGGAAAACTGGCCAGAAGCCAGTTCTTCACATGTTCTTGTAAATAAAGCTTTATTAAAACAGTCCCCTTCATTTGTTCATGTATCATAGACAGTCACTGTTGCTCTGTAGTAGTGGACAGGAGCAGGTGCAGCAGAGGCTGGGTGGGCCCACAAAGCCTAAAACATCTACTATCAGCTTGTTTCATTTTGTTCCAGACTGAGAAGTGGTCATTGCCATGGTCTGGGGTTTAGGCAGAGGGGAAGGCTAAGAACAGCACAAAATGCAGGGGCCCTGTGTGAAGTCCTGAGTGAGCTGCTCTTTGCTATAGCTAATTTTAAAGGTGGTGATCTAGGGTCCTTGGAGGGCAGGTGAGACTGCAGGTGAACCGGCTCCTAAGTGCCCGTACACACACGCACATTTTCTGCCGGCTCAGTTCTTTGTGCACCCTGCGCCGAGTGCCCTGCAGGGCCACTGGGAGTAGAGAGGACGTTGGGAAAAGGCCCTGGGCGCTGCAGCCAGGCACGGGAACTAGAACAGTGCTTACATAAAGCTCTGTCAGCAACTTGCCCCAGCCTGTGGGTGTCCTGAAACTGTCTGGACCCAGATTCGTTTTCAGTGGCCTTGAGTCATCGCTTTCTACCGTATTAACAGAAGTGTTTTCCAACTTCAGGGAAGAACAGATCTAATGGTTTCAGTCTCCCCCACTCTCCGAAGATACCTGAGCAGCTGTTAGCAACTTATTTGTTGTTGTGTTTTAAGATAATGGATATTTGAAACTAACCCCTCCCCTCACTTTTAATTACTTGGTTGCATTGTGTCATCATAGCTTTTTAAAAAAGCCCTTTCAAGGCCGGCACTGTGGTACAGAGGGTTAACACCCTGGCCTGAAGTGCCGGCATCCCACATGGGTGCCAGTTCAAGTCCTGGCTGCTCCACTTCCGATCCAGCTCCCTGCTATGGCCTGGGAAAGCAGTGAAAGATGGCCCAAGTCCTTGGGAGACCCAGAAGAAGCTCCTGGCTCCTGGCTTCGGATTGGCGCAGCTCCAGCCATTGTGACCAATTGGGGAGTGAACCATCAGATGGAAGACCTCTCTCTCTCTCTGCCTCTCCTCTCTCTGTGTAACTCTAACTTTCAAATAAATAAATAAATCTTTAAAATGAAAATCCCTGGGGCCAGCACTGTGGCTCAGTAGGTTAATCCTCCACCTGTGGCGCTGGCATCCCATATGGACACCAGGTTCTAATCCCAGTTGCTCCTCTTCCAGTCCAGCTCTCTGCTGTGGCCCAGGAGGGCAGTGGAGGATGGCCCAAGTGCTTAGGCCCCTGCACCCGCATGGGAGACCAGGAGGAAGCGACCATTTAGGGGGTGAACCAATGGAAGGAAGACCTTTCTCTCTGTCTCTGTCTCTCTCTCACTGTCTAACTCTGTCAAATAAAAAAAAAAAAAAAGCCCTCTCTGCAGATTCATGTTTTGTAACAAAGTCAAAGAATCTCACATTCAGGATCAGGATCAGTGTGTCTAAGGAATACTAGTGTTGATTAATGTGAGTATGTGTGTGGCTGTTTCTGCACACAGGTGACCTGGATATGAGTATAATCTTAGTAATAGTATTAGTAATGTATACAATATGGTAGCAACTAAAAGAGGTTAGTTATTGAATTGGCATATATTTCTTCTAGAGAATACTTTAGAAGTCCCAGTGTTGAGGGTCTGGTGTTGTGTTGCCGCAGGTTAAGCCACCGCCTGCGACACCAGTCTCCCATATCGGAGCACCAGTTTGAGTCCTGGCTGCTCCACCTTTCTGCTGATGTGCCTGGGGAGGCGGCAGATGATGGTTCAAGTGTTTGGGTCCCTGCTACCCACATGGGAGACCGGGGTAGAATAGAATGTTTTTAAGTCATGAGAGCTTTTTAGTAGTTTTAACTCTTGCTTATAACCACAGTTGCTTTAAAGCACTTTCAAATATCTGCACTTCTGCTGTCACACTCAAACTAGATCTCTAATTCTGCTGAAAAGTGAGTAGTACCATCCTCCCCACCTCAAACCAGACCGGAGCCTCCACCAAAGCGCCTTCTTTTGAGCTGAGACAGTGTCCCTCTGGAGCCGCCAGGGGGCTCTGTTCTCAGTGTGTCGCTCGCACAGGTGTCCTGGCAGAGAGAGAGTTCTGGGGTGAAAGTTTTAAAATGAGAGGGCTTCTGGGCTTCGCAGTATTCTTAGTTTCAAAGTCGCAAAATGAGAAGTCAAAGGAGACGGTGGTTTTTGAAAGCTCGCGTTCCAGCCGCACAGAGCACTTAGGGGCCATGGCTGCGTGCTGTCAACCGTGGCCAGGAGGAGGGAGTGATGCGTGCCTGTTCTCATCCAGCTGCTGTGACCTTGTGTTTCCCGTCAAGAGCCCCGATTTCTGACCGGTGCCCCAGATTCTGAATGAGAAATGACTAGCAGTGAATGCCTCTGGGGTTGTCATTCATTTGACTATACTCCATTAAAAGAACTGCTGAGCCAATCCCATGCTGAAACAAGTGTTCGGTTCTTTTTCTCTTCTGTTAATTTATCTGCAACAGTAAAAAGGAAAAGGCCTCACCCCCTAAGCAATACTGTGGTAGAACATAAAATCCTGGTCACTCTCTGTGGAGATGCTCACCCTCTGCCGGCCCCTTCTGCACCCTGAGAAACCACTGATACCGACAAGGTGTTTTTCTCTAAGAAAACGTGAAAAATGGAAAATCCAGTAACTAGAACGGGACCACACAGATATAAAGAAAGAGAAGACTTGCGAATTTGCCAGCAGAGGCAAAGCCACTGAGAACTTCATATTCGGGACTACAAATAAAGAGATAAATGTTCAGTCCTGGATTTGTGTGGCTTTGGGCAAGTCTCTGCGACCCTCCAAGCCGCTTTCCATCTGCGAAGTGTGGAGGGTGGGATTACTTACCTGAGCTAGTGCCTCTGTGAGAAGTGCTCTGGAAATCAGACAATTCCCCACAGACTGGAATTGTTGCTTTTAAAAAAAGATTTATTTGATTTATTTGAAAAGTAAAGCAACAGAGAGAGAGAGACAAAGTTCTCACTTCTGCTGGTTCACTCCCCAGATGGTCACGATGGCAAGGTCTGGACCGGGGGGAGCCAGGAGCCAAGTCTCCCACACAGGTGACAGGAGACCAAGTACTTGGGCCATTGTCCAGTGCCTCCCCAGCCCCCTAGCAGGACGTGAACTGGCTCTCCTGGGGTGGCCCCGCTGCGCCTCAGTGCACGACGCCTGCCCCTGAGCTGTCCTTGGGGTGGTCCATCCCCGCTGTAGCACAGCTCAGGGACTCCATGTCAGGAGTTCCCGCGTGCTGCTCCGTTCAGTCAGTGAGGAGCTCCAGGACCTCACCGAAGTCTCTTCACCGTACAGCAAACATAAAACAAAATTTCCTCCAAAGAACAAAGTTCAAGATCCTGCCTCCTTGGCCTCCAGAGCTGCTTTATAACCTCCCCTCAAGTATCTCTGTCGCTGGGCCACTCAACGATGCACTGCTGCTGACTTCTGTCATTGAAATATTACAGCAAAAAAATGAGAGGCCGGCGCTCACTAGGCTAATCCTCCACCTTGCGGCACCGGCACACCAGGTTCTAGTCCCGGTCGGGGCGCCAGATTCTGTCCCGGTTGCCCCTCTTCCAGGCCAGCTCTCTGCTATGGCCAGGGAGTGCAGTGGAGGATGGCCCAGGTGCTTGGGCCCTGCACCCCATGGGAGACCAGGAGAAGCACCTGGCTGCTGGCTTCAGATCAGCGCAGTGCGCCGGCCACAGCGCACTGGCCGCAGTGGCCATTGGAGGGTGAACCAACGGCAAAAAGGAAGACCTTTCTCTCTGTCCCTCTCTCATTATCCACTCTGCCTGTAAAAAAAAAAAAAAAAAAAAAAAAAAAAAAAAAAAAAAAAGGAGAGAGAGAGAGAAAGCGAAGTCCCAAAAGAGTAGTCTTTCTCCTTTAAGTGGGCTAGTCAGATCCCGCACGCGATCTTTTTTTTTTTTTTTTTTTTTAGAGTTGAGGGTGATAGGGAGAAAGAGAGAATTCTCACCCGCTGATTGCTCCCTAAATGCCAGTGATGGCTAGGGCTGGGCTAGACCAAAGCCAGAGAGCTGGGAACTCAGTCCAGGTGTCCCACACGGGTAGCAGGAACCCAATGACTCCAGCCGGCACCATCACCTCCCAGGGTCTGCATTAGCAGGAAGCTGGAGTGGGGAGCCAGAGGCACTCTGGTGCGGGGTGTGGCATCTCCACCAGCAAGGTAACCGCTAGACCAGACACCCAGCTGCATGGGATTGTAAAATGACTGACGGCAGGGCGGGTGTTGGGGAACAACAGGTTAAGGCACTTGCTGGCCCCATCCCACAGGCGAGCTCAGTCCTGGCCAATCCATGCTTCTGATCCAGGCTCCTGCTCAAGTTTACTTGGGTTTCTGCCACCCATGTGAAAGACGTGGGGTTCCTGGCTCCTGGCTTCGACCTGGCCTAGCAGCTGTTGAGCGCATCTGGGGAGTGAACCAGCACATAGAAGATCTCTCTCTCCCTCTCTCTCTCTCTCTCTTTCTGTCTCTCCCCATCTCTCTCTCTGCATTTCAAATGAATCTTTTTTTAAAAAAAAAAAGATAGCTCATCTTACAGCCATTTACAGTATTATTTAAAATAACAGTGACATTTGTGGGGAGCAACTCGGACTAGACTGTTACTGGAATTAAGACTTATTCTATGCATCTGCTCTCCCACAATATGGCACTGAGAAGGGAGTAACAACTTCTACGCAGCTGCCTCTCGCCAACTTGAGTGATGACCTGCAGGAGCTGCTCCTGCTCCTGATTGGAGGAGAGCAGCGTACTCGGCGTGTGGGTAGCAGAGTTAGGATTGGTGGAAGAGGACTATAAAGGAGGAGAGACAACATGCACCAGGAACATCTATCTGAAGGAACACCTGTGCAGCCCCCGAGAGAGCCGGCCGGCGGTGTGCCGCTCCCCCGCGGAAGCGGGGAAAGTGGCAGGGGGAACCGCCCTTCCACCGAGGTGGAGGGACGGTAGCCAACCCGGGAAGAACCAGCAGCAAACCCGGGGAGGGCCGAGCAGACGAAAGAACAGCGCAGGGTCTTGTGTCGTTCCTCCACGAAGAGGGGGAGTGACATAATGGTGCCGTGACTCGGATAGGAAACCTAGGCAGGGTTTAGTGTCGTTCCTCCACGAAGAGGGGGAGCGACAGACATTAATCTCCCATCTCCGTTTTTCCCTCTGATCCCTCCTAACAGCTGAGTTAGGTTTTAATGAAATGGTTACGCCACCTCTAAAATCTGATTCTTGTCTCTGCCGATGGGGCGTTGTCTTGTCCCAGACTTGTTTGCCGAGAGGCCACATCCTCAATCACTGGGCGCGATTCGCCGAAAGGCCAGCTCCGGCCGGGACCTGCCATAACACTGGCTCCCGAGAAGGCGAGACAGAGAGGCTGAGCCGCCACCTGCCTTGCAGCTGAAGTGCCAGTGTCGGAGGAGACTTTCCTGGTTTCCCGATTGTCGGCCACTTCAAAAGAAGGGTCTGGTTGTTTAACTGAATATGGGAATCATTCACTTTGAATATTTTTGTGAAAACACCCTTTCAAAAAGAGCTGTGTGTGTCACTCAGTAATACCCACCGTCACCTTTGGCGATGCTTTGCTGTGAAAACCCCTGCCTGCAGGGATGGCCCTCCCTGGACCAAAGTCTTAGGAACGTTGAAGTAGCTACCACTTGACACATTTGATGCACCCCATCCATACGCCATGATCTGTTCTAGGCAGACACCGTGATCTGTTCTAGGCAGTTTGTCAGTGTCCTGTCATTTAATCCTAGATGCCCACTATCATTCTCATGACTTGATCGTTACCTCCTCTCCACAAATGTAGCAGACTCTGCTGCACTCACTGCTTGGATCCTGCTTCAGGAAAAACCTTTGGATCCTGGTCCTGGGAGTGCCCTCAGCTGTGAGTCCCTGCAGGAAACCTGAGGACGTGGCCCCTAACACAGGGACTCTGAATGTGTGAGCCCAAAGGCCCACATCTTGGCCGAGCTTGGCACTGCTGGGAATGGCCCTGCTAGTGCCGGGGTTCCCCAGGGTTCAGCCAGGGAGCCAGCCCTGCAGACTGACTGCCCCTTGCCCTTCCTGCAGGGGGCGCCTCTCCCACAGGTGCTGAGCCAAGGGCGCTCCTTAATGACTCCCAGCCCACGCTGTGCCTCCGGGGCAAGGCCAGCTGTGGTGAGGCTACCATGTAAAATATAGGATCCCCAAGCCAAATTTTACCTGGACAGGGAAGTGGGGCCCGGACTCGAGCCAACTAGATGGTTGGCTGCCACCCGGCCGTGGTTTGTGTGGAGATCATGAGCGCTGGAAAGAATGGGGAAATTCAGGATGGGATAAATTAAGGTTTTTTTAAAGAATGATTTATTGTTTATTAGAAAAGCAGAGTTACACAGAGAAGCAGGAGAGAGAGGTCTTCCATCCGCTGGTTCAATCCCCTAATGACGGGGAGTGCAATGGCCATGGTTGGACGACGCCTGAAACTCCAGCCAGGTCTCCCACGTGGGTGCCAGGGACCCAGGCACTTGGGCTGTCTTCTGTTGCCTTCCCAGGAGCGTTAGCTGGGAGCTGGATCAGAAAGGGAGCAGCCAGGATTTTAACCAGCGCTCAGATGGGCTGCTGGTGTCACAGGTAGGGGAGGCGTAACCGCTGCACCACAACAACAGCCCCTAAATTAAGTTTGTTGGCAGACTCTGTGTAAGAGAACGGGTGTAAACACCTCGGACTGTTAGAGCCACGCAACTCTGCTGTTGTCCTTGAGACCAGCCGTAGACAATTTGTAAAGGAATGGGCGTGGCTCAATTCCAAAAATCTTTATTTAAGGACACTGAAAACTGAATCCTAGAAAATTTTTGTGTCACCAAATGTTTTTCTTTTAACCATTTAAAAAATGAAAAAGGCATTCTTAGCTTCTACATCATACAAAAACATACTGCTGATTCAATCCTGGTTGCTGATCCAGCTCCCTGCTAAGGCACATGGGAAAGCAGGGCTCAAGTACCTGGGCCCCTGCCACCCACGAGGGAGACCTGGGTGGAATTTCTGGCTCCTGGATTCGGCCTGACCCAGAGTTGTTTTACTCATTTGGGGAATCAACCAGAAGATGGAAGATCTGTGTCTCTCCTGCTCTCTCTCTTACTCTACCTTTCAAATTAACCTTAAAAAAAAAAAAAAAAAAAAAAAAAAGGTTGGTGTTGTGGCCTAGCATGTAACAACCCGCCACCTATGATGCTGACGTCTCATATGGATGCTGGTTTGTGTCCCAGCTGATCCATTTCCAATCCAGCTCCCAGCTAATGCACCTGGGAAGGCAACAGAAGACAGCCCAAGTGCTTGGGCCCCTGCACCCATGTAGGAGACCCACATGAAGCTCCTGGCTTAGCCCTGGCCATTTCAGTCATCTGGGGAGTGAACCAGGTTTCTCTCTGTGTGTCTCTCCCTCTTTCTTTGTAATTCTGACTTTTAAATCAATGCACCACCACTTGGGATGCCTGCCCCATATTGAAGTGTCCACCAAGTTCAAATCGCGGCTACTCCACGCTTCCAATCCAGCTTCCTGCTGGTGTGCCTGGTGGGTGGCAGATGATGACCTGGGCACTTGGGTTCCTGCTGACTGTGTGGGACTGCGTGGAGTTCCTGGCTCTGGGCTTCAGCCTGGCCCAGCCCTGGCTGTTGCAGGCATTTGGAGAGGAGTGAAGCAGCAGACGGAAGAACTTTCTCTGTCTCTGCCTCTCTGTCTGTAGCTCTACCTCTCAAATAAAATCTTTAAAAAACTACAAAAAAAAAAAGTTTATTTTTGACGCAAACATTTTGATATTTAGGCACAGTTTTTTCACAATGCACATTTTCCATGAACTTTCTGAAGTCAGTCTATGTGCTGTGGTTAACTAGTCTCTTGAACTTTTTCCATCTGACCAAAACTTTTTCCATCTTGCCCTCACACACCCTGCAGCTCTTGGTAACCGCCATTTTACTCTGCTTTTTATGAGTTCAGCTTGCTCGGGTCTCCCATAAAAGGGGAATCACTTTGTATTTCTCTGTGCCTGGCTTATTTAACAGTGTGTTCTTCGGGTTTATCCATGTTGTCTTAAATGACGAGGTTTTTGTTTTTTGGTTTTGTTTTGTTTTTTGTTTTTTTAATGTCATTTCCTTTGGATAAATACCCAGTACTGGGATTTCTAAACCATAAAGTAGGTCCATTTTTAATATTTTTAGGAACTTCCATAAAATTTTCCTTTGTGGCTGTACTAAGTTAGTTTCTCCCCAAGAGTGGGCAAAACTTCCTCATTCTCTATGTGCCCACCAAAGTTTATCTTTCTGCTAACAGGCGTGAGCTCTCTGGTTTTTAGCTTGCATTTTGCTGATGATGAAGGGTGCTGAGTATTTTTTCATAGACCTAATAGCCATTTATAGGTCTTCTTTTGAGAAATGTCTTTTCAGATTCTTTGCCCATTTTAATTTTTTTCTTTTTAAAAAATATTTGGGGGCCAGCTCCATGGTGCAGTAGGTTAATCCTCCACCTGCAGTGCTGACATCCCATATGGGTGCCGGTTCTAGTCCCAGCTGCCCCTCTTCCAGTCCAGTTCTCTGCTGTGGCCTGAGAAAGCAGTAGAGGATGGCCCAGGTCCTTGGGCCCTGCACCTGCATGGGAGACCAGGAGGAGGCACCTGGCTCCTGGCTCCTGGCTTCCTGGCTCCCGGCTCCTGGCTCCCAGCTCCTGGCTCCTGGCTTCGGATCAATGCTGCACCAGCCATTGCGGCCATCTAGGGAGTGAACCAACAGAAGGAAGACCTTTCTCTCTGTCTCTCCCTCTCACTGTCTGTAACTCTACCTCTCAAATAAATAAATAAAATCTTTAAAAAAGATATTTGAAAGTCAGGGAGGGAGAGACAGATTGTCCATCTACTGGTTCACTCCCCAAATGTCTCCAAAAGTCAGGGTTAGACCAATGCAAAGCCAGGAGCCGGGAACTCAATCCAGGCCTCCCATATGGATGGCAGGAATCCAACTGCTTGGGCCGTCGGCAGTCTTGCAGGCACATCAGCAGGAAGTTGGGTTGGAAGCAGAGGTGGGACTCAGTCTCCCCCCGACCCCGGGCTTTCTGATACGGGATGTGGGTGATAAACAATGTAAGCATTCCCTGCCCATTTTTTAATCATGTGTTTTCTTGCTAGTGAATTGTGTGAGGTTTAAGTATTCGCATAGTAATCTCTTACCAGAGGTATAGTTTGCCTGTATTTTCTCCTGGTCCGTAGTTGTCTCCTCACCCTGTTGATGATTTCACTTGCCGTACAGAAGCCCTTCAGTTTGATGTAGTTTGATTTGTTTGCATTTTAGTTGCCTGTGCTTTGGGGATCATATAATAAAACATCATCCAGTCCAGGTCACAGAGATTTCCCCCTATGTTTTCCTCTAGCTGTTTTACAACCTTTGGTCTCATAATCGTGTCTCTAGTCCATTTTGGGTTTATTTTTGTATATGGTGTGAGAAAAAATTTTTAATTTTTTCCTCCTACATTTGGATACCCAATTTTCCCAACCATTTATTGGAGAGCTTGTACTTTGCCCATGTGTGTTCTTGGCTCATTTGTTGAAAATCAGTTGACTAAATGTAAAGATTTATTCGGGGGCTCTCTGTTCATCCTGATGTTCTATGTTGCCTGGTTTTATGCAAGTATCATGCTGTTTCGATTACTGTAACTGTGTACAGTATTTTGTAGCCAAGTACAGTGATGTCTCCAGCTTTCTTTTTTAACTTAACATTTCTTTGATTATTTGGAGTCTTTTGTGGTTACATACATATCTTAAGAGGGCTTATCTCTATTTTTGTGGAAGTTGCCACTGAAATTTTGAAAAAGGTTGCATTTTTTATAGATCACATTAGGTAGGATGGACATTTAACAACATTCTCTAAATTCATGGACATGGGAGAGATACTGTCATCTGTTTTATTCCATTTTTTTCAGTGTACAGATCTTTTAGCTCTTTGCTTAAAATTATTCCTAAGTATTTTTTATTTATGGTAAATAGGATTTTTAAAAATATTTTTGTTAAAAATGCTACTTTTTATATATTGATTTTTCATCCTGCAACCTTATTGCATTGTTTCATTCTAATAATTTTTTGGTGAACTCTTCAGGGTTTTGTGTGTGTGTATACATATATATATATATATATATATAATTGCATCATCTGCAAATAAGGACTATTTAATTTCTTCCTTTCCAATTTGGATGCCCTTATTTTCTCTTGCCTAATTGCTCTAGCTAGAACTTCGAGTACTATTTTGAATATAAATAGTGGGAGTGGGTGTCATTGTCTTTTTCCTTATCTTTGAGGGAAGGCTTTTGATTACTTTAGCTTCAGTATGATATTAACCGTGAGCTTGTCATGCGACGGTTATTGTGTTGAGGCCATTCCTCCTACACCCAATTGCTCATAGTGTTCAGCAGGAAAGGATGTTACATTTTGTCAAGCCCTTTTCTGCATTTGTTGAGATGATCGTGTGGTGTGTTGTTCATTCTGTTAATGTGGTGTTTTAACTTTGTAGGTTTTTGTATGTTGAGTCAAACTTATATTCATGGGATATTTAAATCTCACATGATCATGTGAATGATTTTTTAATTAATTTTTTAAGGAATACAAATTTTATATGTATAACTTTAGGAATACAGTGATTCTTCTCACCATATCTGCCCTCCCATCCACACTCCCACCCCACCTCCTCCTCTCTCTTCCCTTCCCAGTACCATTCTCCACTAAGATTCATTTTCAATTAACTTTGTACACAAAAGACCAACTCTATACTAAGTAAAGATTTCAGAAATTTGCACACACACACACACACACCCCAACTCAAACTGTTTGAGGACAAATTTTACAGTTAATTCTCATAATACAATTCATTGAGGACAGAAGTCCTGCATGGGAAGTAAGTACACAGTGACTCCTGTTGTTAATTTAACAATTAACACTCTTATGTATGACATCAGTGATCACTCGAGGCTCTTGACATGAGCTGCCTATGCTATGGAGACCTTTTGAATCCACAATCTCCATCAGTATTTAGACAAGGCCATACACAAAGTGGAATTTATCTCCTCCCTTCAGAGAAAAGTACTTCCTTCTTTGATGGCCACTTTTTTCCACTGGGGTCTTACTCCCAGAGATCCTTCATGCAGAATATTTTTTGCCACAGTGTCTTGGCTTTCCATACCTGGAATGCTCTCAATGGTATTTTCAGCCAGACCTGGATGTCTTACAGGCTGATTCTGAGGTCATAGTGCTGTATAGCGCATCTGTCATTCTATGCGTCCTCTATGTGGCCTGCTTCCCATGTTGGAACATTATCTCCTTTTTAATTCTATCTGTTGTTATTACCAGATACTTGGTCTTCTTTATGTGATCCCTTTGACACTTAGTCTTATCTATATGATCATTTACACACCTAATATGATCACTTTAACACATAAGATGGCATTAGTACCACCCAGCTTAATGTGATTTGGAGTCCCATGTAAAGGTTTTAGCTTTACCATTAAGGGTAAGTCCACGGGAATGTGTGCCAAACTGTACAGTTCCTCCTTCTTATTCCCACTCTTATTTTTCACTGGGATCTATTTTCAACTGAACTTATAAACCTATGAATAATTCTGTGTTAAGTAAAGAATTCGACCAATGGTAAAGTATAAAAAGAAAATAATAAACTATTCCTCAACAGTCAAGACAAGGGCTGCAAGTCATTACTTCTCATAGTGTCAATTTCACTTCTACAGGTTACCTTTTAGGTGCTCTATTAGTTGTCACAGATCAGGGAGAACATAAGATAGTTGTCCCTTTGGGACTGGCTTATTTCACTAAGTATGATGGTTTCCAGATTCCTCCATTTTGTTACAAATGACCGAATTTGATTTTTTTTTTTTTACTGCTGTGTAGTATTCCATAGAGTATATTTCCCATAATTTCTTTATCCAATCTTCTGTTGGGCATTTAGGTTGATTTCATGTCTTAGCTGTTGCGGTTTGAGCTGCAATAAACATGGAGGTGTAGATAACTCTTATTTCCTGATGTCATTTCCCTTGGGTAAATTATGAGGAGTGGGATGGCTGTGTCATATGGAAGGGCTATATTCAGATTTCTGAGATATTGCCATAGTGTCATCCATAGTGCTTTCATCAGTTTGCATTCCCACCAACAGTGGATTAGGATACATTTTCCCCAACATCCTTGCCAGCATTTGTTATTGGTTGATTTCTCTATAAAAGCCATTCTAACCATAATGAGGTTTTTGATTTGCATTTCCCTGATGGTAAGGATCCTGAACATTTTTTCCTGTGTCTGTTGTCCATTTGGATTTCCTCTTTTGAAAAATGTCTGTTTAAGTCCTTTGCCCATCTCTTAACTGGGTTGTTTGTTTTGTTGTTTCTTGACCTCTTTGTAGACTCTGGTTATTAATCCTTTATCAGTTGCATAGTTTGCAAATAATTTCTCCTGTTCTGCCTGTTGCCTCTTGACTTTCCTGCTTCTTTTGCCTTGAAGAAACTTTAAGAAATGGGATTATATCAAATTGAAATTTTGGCTTTGACTGCCTGTGCCTCTGGGGTCTTTTTCAAGAATTCTTTGCCTGTGACAATGTCTTGCAGGGTTTTCCCAATGTTCTTTAATCATTTGATGGTGTCAGGTCATAGATATAGATTTTTAATCCATGTTGAGTGGATTGTTACGTAAGGTGTAAGGTAGGTGTCCTGCTTCATTCTTCTGCACATGGAAATCCAGTTTCCCCAGCACCATTTGTTGAAGAGACTGTCCTTGCTCCAAGGATTGCTTTTAGCTCCTTGGTCAAATATAAGTTGGTTGTAGATGTTTGGATTGATTTCTGGAGTTTCTATTCTGTTCCATTGGTCTATCCATCTATTTGTATACCAGTACCAGGCTGTTTTGATTATAACTGCATTGTAGTATGTCTATTTTTTTTTTTTATTTTTGAGATTTAAAAGTATTTATTAGGGTCAAAGGCCTCCAGCCATAGTGGCATGGAGGGAGACTTCCAAGAGAGGAATAAACGCAAATGGACTGGTGACAATGGGCTTTTTAAGTACAATTTTGAAGGAAAAAAAAAAAACTTGATAATCAGATTGGTATTCAGTTACCAGGCAGGAACAAAAACTATCCAAAGACCTCATTTACAATTCTCCATCCTGTCTGGCTTGCTAAGGGTGGAATAGGTAACTTGTTTTCTCAATAAGCTCTCTTGCTATTTTCATGCTAAATTTGGAGATTCCAAAGGAAGGAAGGAAGGCTGCCTGTTTGTTCTTGCTAAAGATAACTTTTTGGGGAAGGAAGCAAATATTTTATACTCAAAAATCCATTGGGATCCCCTGACTGTTAATCCCTCTGACTCCTCACATGCCCACCTCCCGAAGGTGGAAACCCGAACATCTGTTAGGGTGAACTGGGCGATGATCACTCTGGCTGCTTCATGCTGAAAGGAGCGTCTTTGGGAAGGGGAGTCAGGACAGGGCTCCAGCAGGTGGCTTCTCCAGGGGGATGTAGCGCTGCCAGCTTGCAGACACTGCTTCCATTGGAGGTTTCATGTGCATGGCCATCCAGAATTTTATTTTTTTAAGTCCAGAGAAAACAAATCTAACAGCAGTTTAAACTTAGGATCTAAAGCCAAGGACAGAGTTATTATTAGAGGCCCTAAGAAAAGTGTATAAACCATGAGAAAATTTTTTCATTGAGAGGCAAATACAAACTGACAGAAAGGATTTGAAAATAATCAGGTGGGCTTTAAGGCCTTATCAGTTATGAGGCTTAGACCTGTCTATCTCTTCACATGTGGTACATAATAAGGGAGGCACTCTGTTGACTTCCATTACCTAATTGGCCTGGGAGGAGAGCTGGTTCAAAAAGAAGGTAGGTGGCATTTCTAAAAGGAAAACATTTTTAGTTAATACACAATTCTGCCTGCAAGTTTTACTTGGCCATCCCCTCGAAAGTAGTGGTTACTTTCAAAGCTGGGCTGAGTGAAAGGCTTTTCACCTTAGAGAGAACAAGGTCTGTGGCTCTATCATGGAGCCCTTCAACTCCAGGGCTGGTCTGTTTCCAGTAACCCAACTCTTGCTGGCATAGCTGCCAGGGCTCCTCATATGCTGACATCTGCTGAAGCCCTAGAAATGGACTGGCCTGCTGGGTCTCTTTGGATGGCAGCATCATTTTCTCAAGATCTGAGAATATCTTTGGTATTTTGATTGGTATCACATTGAATCTGTAAATTGCTTTTGGAAGAATGGACATTTTCATTATATTGATTCTTCTCATATATGAACATGGAAGATTTTTCCATTTTTCATATCTTCTGTTTCTTTCTTTAAATCTTTGTAATTCTCATAGAGATCTTTGACATCCTTGGTTATGTTTATTTCAAGGTATTTGATTGTTTTTGTAGCTATTGTAAATGGGATTGATCTTAAAAGTTCCTTCAAAGCCATGGCATTGTCTGTGTATACAAAAGCTGTTGATGTAGCTAAAATTTCCAGGACTATATTGAATACCAATTGTGAGAGCGGGCATCCCTGTCTGGTACTGGATCTCAGTGGGAATGCTTCCAACTTTTCCCCATTCAATATCATGCTGGCCTTGGGTGTGTCATAAAATACCTTGATTATGTTGAGAAATGTTCCTTCTATACCCAATTTGCTTAGTTTTCATCATGAAAGGCTATTGTGTTTTGTCAAATGCTTTCTCTGCATCTATTGAGATAATCACTGGTTTTTGTTCAGCAGTTTGTAAATGTGATGCATCACATTGGTTGATTTGTGAATGTTAAACCCTCCCTGCATACCAGGGATAAATCCCACTTGGTACAGGTGAATGATCTTTCTGATGTTTTGTTGGATTAGATTGACTGAAATTTTGTTGAAGATTTTTGCATCTATGTTCATCAGGGAAATTGGTCTATAATTCTCTTTCTTTGTTGCATATTTTTCAGGTTTAGGGACTAAGGTGATGCTGGCTTTGTAGAAAGAATTTGGGAGGATTCCCTCTCTTTTAATTGGTTTGAATAACTTGAGAAGAATTGGAGTTAGCAGTTCTTTAAATGTCTGGTAGAATTCACCAGTGAATCCTTCTGGTCCTGGGCTGTGGGGAGCAACCCGGACTGGACTGAGTTACTGGAATTAAGACTTATTCTATGCATCTGCTCTCCCACAATATGGCGCTGGGAGAGGAGGCAACAGCTTCTACCCAGCTGCCTCTTGCCAACTTGAGTGATGACCTCCAGGAGCTGATCCTACTCCTGATTGGAGGAGAGCAGCGTACTCAGCATGTGGGCAGCCAAGTTAGGATTGGCGGAGGAGGACTATAAAGGAGGAGAGAGACAACATGCACCAGGAACATCTAAGGGGAACATCTGAGGGAACACCTGTGCAGCCCCCGAGAGAGCCGGCCGGCGGTGTGCCACTCCCCTGTGGAAGTGGGGAAAGTGGCCAGGGGGAACCGCCCTTCCACGGAGGTGGAAGGGTCGGTAGCCAACCGGGAAGAACCAGCAGCAAACCCGGGGAGGGCCGAGCAGACGAAAGAACAGCGCAGGGTCCTGTGTCGTTCCTCCATGAAGACGGGGAGCGACATAATGGTGCCGTGACTCGGATATGAAGCCTAGGCAGGGTTTAGTGTCGTTCCTCCATGAAGAGGGGGAGCGACACTGGGCTTTTCTTTGTTGGGAGGGCCTTTATTACTGATTCAATTTCTGTCTTGGTTATGGGTCTGTTTAGGTTTTCTGTGTCTTCATAGTTCAACTTAGGTAGGTTGTATGGGTCCAGGAATTATCCATTTCTGCTAGGTTTCCCAGTTTGTTGGCATACAACTCTTTGTAGTAATTTCTAATGATTATTCTTAATTTCTGTGCTGTCTGTTGTTACATTTCCTTTTCAATCTCTAATTTTATTGATTTGGGTCTTCTCTCTTTTTGGTTAGTTGGGCCAGTGGTGTGTCAATTTTGTTTTTTTGTTTTTTTCCAAAAAAAAAGCTCTTTGTTTTGCTGTTTTTTGTATTTTTTTTTTGCTTTAATTTTTTTTTTTTTTTGACAGGCAGAGTGGACAGTGAGAGAGAGAGACACACAGAGAAAGGTCTTCCTTTGCCGTTGATTCACCCTCCAATGGCAGCTGCGGCTGGCGCACCGCACTGATCCAATG
Source organism: Oryctolagus cuniculus (assembly GCF_964237555.1). NCBI lineage: Eukaryota > Metazoa > Chordata > Mammalia > Lagomorpha > Leporidae > Oryctolagus > Oryctolagus cuniculus. The sequence goes on from NC_091443.1 coordinate 74,148,275, forward strand.
GCAGGAGCCAGGTGCTTTTCCTGGTCTCCCATGGGGTGCAGGGCCCAAGGACTTGGGCCATCCTCCACTGCACTCCCGGGCCACAGCAGAGAGCTGGCCTGGAAGAGGGGCAACCCGGACAGAATCCGGCGCCCCGACCGGGACTAGAACCCGGTGTGCCAGCGCTGCAAGGTGGAGGATTAGCCTAGTGAGCCGCGGTGCCGGCCTTTTTGCTTTAAATTTTGTTGATTTCCTCTCCAATTTTAATTATTTCTTTTCTCCTACTAGTTTTGGGTTTGGTTTGCTATCATTTTTCTAAATCCTTGAGATGCATTGATAGCTCATTTATTTGGTGCCTTTCCAATTTCTTGATGTAGGCACCTATTGCTATAAACTCTCAACACTGCTTTTGCTGTATCCTCTTAGGTATGTTATCATTTTAATTTGTTTCTAGAAATTTTTTTTATTTCTCTTTTGATTTCTTCTATGATCCACTGTTCATTCAGGAGCATGTTGTTCAGTCTCCTTGTGTTTGCCTATGTTCTAGATAATCCTGAGTTTGTTGATTTACAGCTTAATTCCATCATGGACTGAGAAGAAGTCTGGTAGGATTTCAACTCTTTTGTATTTGCTGAGACTTGCTTTATGGCCTAGCATGTGGTCAATTTTAGAGAAAGTTCTGTGGACTGCTGAGAAGAATGTGTATTCTAATCGGCGCCATGGCTCAATAGGCTAATCCTCCGCCTTGCGGTGCCAGTACACGGGGTTCTAGTCCCAGTTGGGGCGCCAGATTCTGTCCCGGTTGCCCCTCTTCCAGGCCAGCTCTCTGCTGTGGCCAGGGAGTGTAGTGGAGGATGGCCCAAGTCCTTGGGCCCTGCACCCACATGGGAGACCAGGAAAAGCACCTGGCTCCTGGCTTCGGATCAGCGGGATGCGCCGGCTGCAATGCGCCGGCTGCAGCGGCCATTGGAGGGTGAACCAACGGCAAAAAGGAAGACCTTTCTCTGTGTGTCTCTCTCTCTCACTGTCCACTCTGCCTGTCAAAAAAAAAAAAAAAAAGAATGTGTATTCTACAAGTATAGGATAAGAAGTTCTGTAGATACCTGTTAGGTCCATTTTTTCTATAGTGTCATTTAAATCTGCTGTTTCCTTGCTGATTTTCTGTCTGGTTGACCTGTCCATTGCTAAAAGTGGGGTATTGAAGTCCCCAAATACTATTGCTTTGGAGTCTATGTCTCCCTTTAGATCCCTTAACATTTATTTTAAATAGCCAGATGCCCTGTAATTAGGCACATATACGTTTTTAATAGTTACATCCTCCTGTTGAATTGATCCCTTAATCATTACATAGTGCAGTCTGGTCTCACCTCACTCTCCTATGCTGGTGCAGAAGCTCTTGGCTGCTGGAGTTGTGAGCCATAGGCATCCCCACCCTCCACGTAGCTCCACTGTGTCCATTTAATTTGCATAGAATTTCCTCTGCTGTCTTCTTCCTCACTCTTCCCTGAGATTGTACTCTCTCGACTCTGTTTAAGCTGTCCTCTCCTAGAGTAAGTAAGAGCAGTAAGTTCCCGCCCTACTCTGCCATCTTGGAACCTGGTGAATGATTCTTTTAGTTTACTATTGGATACAGTGTATGTGAATTTTTCTGAAGGTTTTTTTCATCAGTGTTCATCAGGATCTTAGCCTGTAAATTTGGGTTCTTATAGTGTCCTCAGGGAAATGATAGTCTCATAAAATGAACCTATCAGTGTTCAACTTTTTGTTACTCTTTGAGAAGGACTGTATTCGTTATTTAACTATTTGAAAGAGTTCAGTGAAACCAACAGGTCCTGGACTTTTCTTTGCTGGAAGACTTTTTATCACTGATTTGATCTCTTGATTCATTATTGGTATGTTCAGATTTTCTATTTCTTCATGGTTCAATGTTAGTAGATTGTATATTTCTAGGAATGTATCTATTTCTTCTAGGTTTTCCAATTTGTTGGCACATTTTTCTTTTTTTAAAAAATTTATTTATTATTTATTTGAAAGGCAGGGTTGCAGAGGCAGAGAAAAAGGGATCTTCCATCTGCTAGTTCATTCTCCAAATGGCAGCTACAGCCAGAGCTGGACCAATTCGAAGCTAGGAACCTGGAGCTTTCTCTGGGTCTCCCACATGGGTACAGGGGCCTATAGCCTATAGCAGAGAGCTGGATCAGAAGAGGAGCAGCTGGGACTACAACCAGCATCCGTATGGGATGTCATCACCAAAGCTGGAGGATTAACCTGTGCTACAGCACCAGCACCTCGATAGGATTTTACTCATCTTAAATTGGCTGGGGCTGGCACTGTGGCACAGTGGGTTAACGCCCTGGTCTGAAGCGCTGACATCCCATGTGGGCACTGGTTCGAGACCTGGCTGCTCCACTTCCGATCCAGCTCTCTGCTATGGCCTGGGGAAGCAGTAAGATGACCCAACTCCTTGGGCCCCTGCACACATGTGGGAGACCCAGAAGAAGCTCCTGGCTTTGGATCAGCGTAGCTCTGGCCGTTGCAGCCAATTGGGGAGTGAACCATTGGATGGAAGACCTCTCTCTCTCTCTCCTTCTCTCTCTCTCTCTCTCTCTCTCTCTCTCTGCCTCTCCTCTCTCTGTGTAACTCTGACTTGTAAATAAATAAATAAATCTTTTAAAAAAGTAAATTGGTTAAGATTTGCTTTGTGGCCTGACGTGATCTCCCCAGGAGAATATCCTGGGTGCACTTGAGGAATGTGTATTCCTCTGCTGTTGGGTGTGGTCTGCGACACCTGTTAGCTCCATGTTGTCTGAAGTGTAGTTAAAACTGTCTTTCCTTACTGATTTGACTGTGTCCTTGGATGATCCACCTGCTGATGAAAGAGGAGTACTGAAGCCTCCTGCTTTCATGGTGTTGTAGTCCATCTCTCCCTTCAGGTCCTCCTATATTTGCTTCATATAGTCAAGTGCTCTGATGTTGGGTACAAATATGTTTACAGTTAAATTCTTTGGATAAGCTTACCCCTTTATCATTATGTAAGGACCTTCTTTGTCTTTTTTTATTTAGTCCCTTTCACCTGTTATAAGTATATAAAACTACTCCTGATATCTTCGGTTTCCATTTGTGTGGGCGATAGTTCTATCCCTTCTTTCAGTTGATAGGTGTTCTTAAAGTGGAAGGCAGTTTCTTCTAGGCAACCTAGAGCTGAGCCCTGATTTTGCTTTGTTTTGTTTTTATAAAGATAATTTCTGTCACATGATAGCATAATTCTTTTTTTTTTTCAAGATTTATTTATTTGAGGTATAGAGTCAAAGACAGAGAGAGGAAGAGACAGAGAGAAAGGTCTTCCATTTGCTGGTTCATTCCCCAGATGGCCGCAAAGGCCAGAGCTGAGCCAATCCAAAGTCAGGAGCCAGGAGCTTCTTCTAGGTCTCCCTCATGGCTACAGGGCCCCAAGCACTTGAATCATCTTCACTGCTTTCCAAGGCCATAGCAGAGAGCTGGATCAGAAGAGGAGCAACCAGGACATGAACTGGAGCCCATATGGCATGCTGGTGCCACAGGTGGAGGTTTAGCCCACTACACCACAGTAGTAGTGCTGGCCCTCCTGATTTTGTTTTAAATCCATTTTGCCAGGACCCATGTTGTGGCACAGTGGGTTAAGCCACCACATGCAATGCCAGCATCCCTTATGGGTGCCCCACTTCCTATCCAGTTGCCTGATAATGTGCCTAGGAAAGCAGTGGAAGATTATTCAAGTACATGGTTCCCTGCCACCCACTTCAGAGACCTAGATGGCTTTCCAGGCTCCTGGCTTTGGTCTGTTCTAGCCTCGACCATTGCATCCAGGAGGGTAGTGAACCAGCAGACAGAAATCTGTCTGTCTCTCCCTCTCTCTGTCTGTAACTTGGCCTTTTAAATAAATGAATGAATATTTTTTGTTTATTTTCCCCCCAAAGAAACCTTTGCTTTAAGGAATACAGGCTTCATGCATTTCATAAGTACAACTTCAGGAATATAGTGATTCTTCCCACAATATCAACCCTCCCACCCACCCCTCTTCCTCCTCCCTTTCCAATTCCCAGTCCCATTCTCTACTAAGATCCATTTTTGATGAACTTTATATAGAGAAGACCAACTCTATACTTAGTAAAGAGTTCAACAATTTTCATGGTAAAAAAAAAACTGTTCTTAAAGTGGAAGGCAGTCTCTTCTAGGCAATCTAGAGCTGACAAGGATTGTACAAAGTCACTGCATCTTGCAGTCCAGAGCCTTGTCTGTAAGTGTTGGCCTGAAGTCTGAGATTTTGGAACCTGGAGCAGGTCCAGTGTTGGTGGCCAAAGCACTAGTCCAGTGCTCAGTTCCCTCTCCTTCCCCCATGTGAAGGGCATTTCTGTTGACATCACGTTGCCTGGAGTTAGGGGAGGGCTGACATGGGTAATATGAAATGGTCCTTCCTACCCTCTTTAATCTGTCTTTTCTCATTTCTGATCCATATTCAGATGCTGCAATCGCTCACCTGGTTTCCTTGGCTCTTACAAAGTGCTTTCAGATATTGATAGTTGTCCAAAGTGATATTGCTGTGAAGGGATAAGAGCTGAAAAGTTCATTCTGTCATCTTGCTGATAGCACTCCCCAGCTCATGAGAGTGTGTGTCTGTGTCGCAGTCCTACCTTCAGGTAATACTGTCCTTCCCAGAAGCTCACAATACACTGCCATCTCTTCTCTCTGGGCCTTTGGGCTTTTGCCTGTGTATATGTCATAAACGCAATAATTCCTTTTTATTGTGCTTTAAAGAGATAGCTGTCTTTACAAGGGGTTTAAATAATGAGGAATCTACGTAGTTATTGTTGCTAGCACTCTTCATTCCTTTGTGTAGGCACATATGTCCTTGAGGAATCATTTTCCCTCTGCTCCAAGCACTTCCTTTACACTCCTTCCACATTTCTTGTAGTGCAGATCACTTGGTGATAAATTCTTTCACCTTTTCCACATCTTAGCATTTATTCCAGGTTCATTTTTGAAAGGTGTTTCCACTGGGTAAAGAATTCTAGGCAGACGGTTTGTTCTTTGAGGGCTTTAGGGATGTTGCTCCATGATCTTTTGGCTTGCATTATTTCTAGAACCAATCTGCTGTCATTCGTACCTTTTTTTGGGTATGTAATATGTCTGTTTTCTTTCTTATTCACTGACTTTAGGCAATTTGATTACCACTTGCATTTGTGTTATTTTCTGTGCCTTGTTTTCATCAAACTTCTTGAATCTAAAGTTTTCATCAAAATTGGAAAATATTAAGCTATTATGTCTTGGATTGTAATTTTTATTATCCCTTCCCCCTCTGATTCTCATTTTACTCATATTAGGCAGTTTCTGGTTGCCCCACACCTCACTGATAGTTTTTTTATTATTATTAAAGATTTATTTATTTGTAAGGCAGAGTTATAGGGAGGGGGAGGAGGGAAATAGAAATGGGAAGAGAGATCTGCTGTTTCACTCCCCAAATGGCCACCACGTCCAGGGCTGGGGCAGGCCAAAACCAGGAGCCCAGAATTCCATCCTGGTCTCCATGTGGGTTGCAGAGGTCCAAGCACTTGAGACAGCTTCTGTGGCTTTCCCAGGCACATTGGCAGGGAGCTGGACAGGAAGTGGAGAAGCTGGGACTTGAACTCGTTTTCATATGAAATGCTGGCATCACAGTTGGTGACTACCTGCTGTGTCACAATGCTGGCCCCCACTTGTGCTTTTTGTTTCAATGTTTTCTCTTTGAGTGGTTCACTTTGGATAGATTCTATTGTGGTATACTCATACTCACCAATCTTTGTCTAATCTGTGCATCATATCTACTGTATTTTTTTATCTCAGACATTAAAGTTTTTATTTCTAGAAATTAGACTTGGATCTTTTTTTGTCTTCCATGTCTACTTAACATGAATGGACATTTTATTCCTTATTATGGTGTTTACCATATTTTCATGACTGGTAATTTTGATTGCATGTCAAACATTGTTTTAGATTTTTTTTTAGTTCCCATGAACATTCTGCATCTTTGTTAGGAGATGGAATTTAGTTATTTTAGGAATAGTTTGATCCTTTCATTTTCAGCTTTATTAACTAGAACCAGAGCAGTGTTTAGGACTATTTTGTCCTATTCCTACAGCAAAATCTTCTGAGTATTCTATATTCTCCATGAATTATGAGATTTTCTGGTTGGTTGGTGAAAATATAAACTTTCCAACTCTGTATGATTATATTGCTCTCTCTAATCCTAATAGGGGGGTTATTTTCCTGGCTACCAGTAGTTTCCTTACACACATTTACTATCCATGCTCAGCTGAATAATAAGAAGGAACTTCTGCATGCCTCTCACTGTGCAGGTCTGTCTTTGCCATAAATTCTAGCCACCTTATATTCCCACACTCCCAGCCATAGCTCAGCATCTTAGACCATCAGACTCTGGATTTCCTCAAGGCATGTGGCTTGGAAACTCTGTCCAGGTTTGTAAGTTAGAATGATCAGAAACTTGACCTCTCAGGGATGACCGTCTTTCCCTGCTTGATGTCTGATGTCTGTCTCTCTCTTTTAAACTTTATTTTGCCTTTACTTGAAAGGCAAAGTGACAGAGAATGATATCTTCTATGGGCTGATTCATTCCCCAAATGGCCACAACAGCACGGGCTTGTCCAGGCCAAAGCCAGGGGTCCAGAATTCCATGCACGTTTCCCATGTGAATGGCAGGGGCCCGAGCACTTGGGCCATCTTCTGCTCCTTTCCCAGGCACATTAGCAGGGAACTGGATCAGAAGTGGAGCTGCTGGGACTCCAACTTGGTTCTCCAATGTGGGATGCGGGCATCACAAGCTTCATCTGCTGCACCGCGACACCAGCCCTGACATCCAGGGTCTTGAGAACCATCTGCTTTTCAGCTGTCTGAAGCCAAAGGGGGCAATCTGGAGTCTGTTCATCTGACACAGGAAGTTTTCTTCCCTTCTTCCGAAAACTCTCAAAGCATTTGGCTTAAAATATTCTACTCTGGGCTGGGTAGAGTGGTCTTGCTTTAAGCACCGGGATAATGAAGTCTCTGACAAGCTGACTTCATCTGGCTTATCTTGCCAGAAGGCATCCTCTGACCTACATGACTTTGGAACAAGCTCTGAGCCAAGCTTCAAATTTGAGTTGGGGTAGAAAGTAGGTCAATAGAGGGGCTGGGAGATTGTCTTTAGGTGCTGTGCCTTTCTCTCTCTCTCTCTCTCTCTCTGTGTGTGTGTGTGTGTGTGTGTGTGTGTGTGTGTGTTTAAAGTTAGTGAATGAAACTATCATGGGACCTAAAAGCCTGCCTATTAATATAAGTCTGGCACGCATTTATCTCAGACTTCACAGGAATCTGCAAATAGGACTCAGATATCAGTAGAGCAATATTTTCAATACTGTATACAGATAAGAGTGAACATTGGAGTTAAAACAAATTCAAATGCTTGCACTACTGTGTTCTGTTACTTCCCCAGGCCTTAATAACTTTACCTGAAAAATATGTATTTTTGCTTATTATCTCTAACAATAGAGATAATGCTTTATTATATAAATTACCTACCAAGAACATGTATACAGAAAATACTTTCTAAATGATCATTCTGGAGAAAAAATTACTATCATTCCATCTGAATCACATCTAAAACTTTAGTACCTAACATTGATTCATACAAATTTATCTTTATGTAAATTATGACAGCAAAACTTTTTAAAAATATTATTTACTTTGAAAGTCAGAGATAGAAGGGTGGGAAGGGAGAGAGAGAGAGAGCTACTGTCTGTTGATTCACTACCCAGATAGCCACGAGGACCAAGGGCTGGACCAGACAGAAGACAGGAACAGCAAAATTTTACTTATTTAATTTTTTATGCTTATAAAAACAAAGTAGAACTTCTAGTTTAATTCTGACATATAAAGAACTTGGAAGATATCATCCTTGTCTTTTCCATAAGAAAAAAGCCCAACACAATAAAAATCAACATCTGAGATCCACCAGAGAGAAGTGAGCGCACAGGCAAACATGGAGAATCACGGTTTCCTGGAAGCACAAGGCTGAGAAGCAACGGAAAAGCAGCTGGAGGCTGCGCTAGGGCTGGCAAGAGAATGTGAGCTCCTGGGGACCAGCCTTGGAGAGGTACCGCTTACCCCAGGAGTTGCACAAAAGTCTCAAGGTAAAGACGGGAGCAATATGCCCGCCTGCCCTGGGCAGGGTGAAGGGGAAACAACGCTTACAAAATAGGCCCGGAGCTGGGGCCAGCGTTGTGGTGTAGTGGAGTAAGCCAACACCTGCAATGCCAGCATCCTGCATGGGCAAAGGTTTGTGTCCCAGCTGCTCCATTTCTGATCCAGCTCCCTGATAAAGCCTGGGAAAGCAGTGGAAGGTGGCTCAAGTGCTTGGGCCCCTGCACCCACGTGGGAGACCTGAATGAAGCTCCTGGCTCCTGGCTTCAGCCTGGTCCAGTGCTGGCCATTGTGGCTATCTGTTTTGTTTTGTTTTGTTTTTTAATTTTTATTTGACAGGTAGAGTTATAGACAGTGAGAAGGAGAGACAGAGAAAGGTCTTCCTGCCGATGGTTCACTCCCCAAATGGCCGCCACGGCTGGCGCTGCGCCAATCCGAAGCCAGGAGCCAGGCACTTCCTCCTGGTCTCTTATGCGGATGCAGGGCCCAAGCACCTGGTCCATCCTCCACTGCCCTCCTGGGCCACAGCAGAGAGCTGGACTGGAAGAGGAGCAGCCAAGACTAGAACTGGCACCCATATGGGATGCTGGCGCTGCAGGTAGAGGATTAACCAAGTGAGCCACGGCACCGGCCCCGTGGCTATCTGTTAAGTGAGCCAGTGGATGGAAGATTCCCCCCCCCCAACAACCTCTCTCGGTCCCTGTGTGTGTGTGTGTGTGTGTGTGTGTGTGTCCCTCCCTCTCACTCTCTCTCTCTGTAACTCTGCCCTTCAAATAAACAATGCCCAGAGCAGTCTGTTCTTTATAACAAGGGTCTCTCCTGAAAAGGAACTACTTTATCAGAGTTTTATTTGCCTGAGATGCAGGGTAACTACAAAATTCCAGTGCCTGCTTCCTGTCTCACTTGAGAGGAGAAGCAAAAGAAAAACTAAAACTAAAAACTGTTTCTGAAGTTCATAGTCCAGGGATTCAAGCCCACTTAAATTAAAAAAATAAAACACCACTTTGAGATTTGTTTACATTGTAGACTGTTGCCTTTACCAAATACTAGTTTTCCAGGGTAATAACCATAACAAAGATATCTTCAAAACCAGATCCACTCGCCAAATGTGCAGCAAGCCTGTTCCATCAGGGTGGAGGGGGAAGTAGGTGTGGACTGCTAAGTGCAGAGCTAGGCAGCTGTTGCTTAATTCCCGGGCTCCCTGAGAGGTAACAGCCGAAGTTTCTGACAGATTGAGGCTGGGGTGGAGAGCCACTCGCTCAGCTTGTGTGCAGGTCCCCGGCTGTGCATCAGTGCTCATGGCTCTCTGTTGATTGGTCAGCAATAACTGTTCTTTTGGGAATTCTAAGGATGGCAGAGTAGGCTCCAGACAGTCACGTGATGGCTACTTCTTATTCAGGGCTTGGGTTCCTGGAAAAAGAAACCCCTCAGGACAAGATTGGACACCAAGTTGTTATCCACAGGGGAAATAAATGTCCTTATGATCCTGGTGATCAAGGGACCCTGTAGCGTTGGCTACAGCATTCCCTGAATTCCATGAATTAAGTTCAGTAAGAGATTGATTACAATCATAAAACCAGGACAAGGGAACTTTGAGAGAGGGAGTCTGGGAGACTAGCATTCGGAGGCATCAGGGCATCAAAGGTGCTGTGGAGGGGTTTGGTTTCTGCAGCATTGTAGAAATCCCCCAGAAGCCTGGGTCTGCTTGCCCAACAGGCAGCAAGCCCATCTCTGATGCTAGCGGTGGTGAGACAAAAGTAGGAGTTTGTTTTGCAATGCACAGAGCAAGGGATTGGGCGGTTACCACTAATTCCCAGACTCTGCGAGGTGGTGCAGTTTATGGATCAAATTGGGGTTGAGCAGTGTGTGATGGGCTCACGTGCAGGTCTTTGGTGCATGGTTGCCCGGCCTGCCTTCAGCTGGCCGGTGGTAAGAGACCTCCATGTTCTTTGTGGTGGTGAGTTGGGCTCTGCTCTCCCGGGGGTCGATGGGTAGATCGCGTACTACTTTATTTCATCAGGACTCGTGGTTTCTGTAATGCTTCTTGGAATAAGGTCTAGCATTGGGATGTGAACGACAGAAGGGTCACTGAATTCTGAGTCTCTGATTCGGGGTCCTGTGTGGCCCTGTCCTCCACTTGTGGCATTCCCTTAACTTAGTTAATATTTAGCAGGAACTGAACTTGCAACCATCAAAGTGAAGACAGGCACTGCGAGCTGAAGGAGAGAATCTGGGACCTGGTAGAGTCTGCCCCAGGGGCCGGCGCTGTGGCGCAGTTAGTTAATCCTCCACCTGCAATGCCAACATCCCATATGGGTGCCGGTTCTAGCCCCAGCTGCTCTGCTTCTGATCCAGCTCCCTGCTAATACACCTGGGAAAGCAGCAGAGCATGGCCCAGGGACTTGGGCCCCTTCCACCCAGGTGGGAGACCTGGCTGGAGTTCATGGCTCCTTCCTTTAGCGTGACCCAGTCCCAGCTGTTGGAAGCATTTGGAGAGTGAACCCATACATGAAAGATCTTTGCCCCTCTCTCTTTCAACCTCCAAATATATATCACTCAGTTTTTAAAATACATGATTTTTAGAATGCTTTACTTCTAGATAAGAATGACATCAGATTTCTCTTTAGAAACCACACAAGCAAGTAGAGAATAGAGTGAAATGTTTAAGGGGTTGAAAGAAGAAAAATTCCACCAAACCACAATTTTATACCCAGTGATATCATCCTTCAAAGGTGAGAAACTAAAGACTTTCAGAAAAAGGAAAATGGGGAGACTCTCACCTAAACCTAGAAGAAATGCTAGAAAGGTCCTCAGAGAAAGATAATTGTGTGTGTGTGTGTGTGTGTAAAAAATTTAGATTAACTTATGTTTCTGGTACTTTTAAAAATGTAAAACTAAAACAAACATTTTTCTTATAATTAAGCTACTAGTAACAGTTCAAACAAACAATAGCAACAATGTTTGGGCTTATGCATAAGTGAAATGACAGTGGCATGAGGAATGAAAGGGAAAAAAATAGAGACATGGTGTCACAAAACAGTTGACAATATCTGTGGGGTAGTATGATGTCACTTAAGAATGGACTTAGGGGCTGGCTGGCATAGTGGGTAAAGCCACCGCCTGCAGTGCCGGCATCCCACATGGGTGCCAGTTTGAGGCCCAGCTGCTCCACTTCCAATCCAGTTTTCTGCCATGGCCTGGGAAAGCAGTAGAAGATGGCCCAAGTCCTTGGGGTCCCTGCACCTGTGTGGGAGACCTGTAAGAAGCTCCTGGCTCCTGACTTTGGATTGGTGCAGCTCCAGCCGTTGTGGTCCATTGGGGAGTGAACCAGTAGATGGAAGAACTCTCTTTCTCTCTCTCTCTCGCTCTCTCTCTGCCTCTCCTCTCTCTGTGTAACTCTTTCAAATAAATAATTCTTAAAAAAATTTATTTAAATTGTAAATATATGTAGAAAATTCTAGAGCAACCACTTAAAATGTTTTTCTGGCATAATTTCTTTTTATATAACTGTCATTTTAAAAATATATATTTGAGAGGCAAAGAGAGAGAGGAGTGCTCCCATCCGCTGCTCATGAACCAAATGTCAGAAACAGAGTCCAGGGCAGGGACCACAGCCTGGAACCAGGAACTCAGTTCAGAGCAGGCACTCGAACCCAAGTACTTCAGTGTGGGATAAGACCATCCCAAGTGACAACTAGTAGGTCAAATGCTCACCCTGATTTGTTTATGTTCAACCATCCCTGAATCCCTAGGATCAATGATGACTATGATGAATGATTTTTTTATGTGCTTTTGGGTTCAATTTGTTAGTATTCTGTTGAGAATTTTTTCCATCTGACTACTGGGGAGATTGATCTATAGTTTTCTTTTGTTGCTGTTGTTGAGTCCATGTCTGGTGTTGGAATTGAGGAAATGCTGGCCAAGGAGAACGAGTTTAGAAGAGTTTCCTCTTTTCATTGTGTTTTGCTCTTGGGGGATGCTTGGAAATGAGACAATGTTGGTTCTTAAAAGTTTGGTGGAATTTAGCACTGAAGTATGGTCTCGGGTTTCTTTTTTGTCAGTAGACTTTTTCTTTTTCTTTTTCTTTTTTTTTTTTTTCTTTTTTTGACAGGCAGAGTTAGTGAGAGAGAGACAGAGAGAAAGGTCTTCCTTTTTCCATTGGTTCACCCCCTAAATGGCTGCCCTGGCCGGTGCACTGCGCTGATCCGAAGCCAGGAGCCAGGTGCTTCACCTGGTCTCCCATGCAGGTGCAGGGCCCAAGCACTTGGGCCATCCTCCACTGCCTTCTGGGCCACAGCAGAGAGCTGGCCTGGAAGAGGAGCAACCGGGACAGAATCCAGTGCCCCAACCGGGACAAGAACCCTGTGTGCCGGCGCCACAGGCAGAGGATTAGCCTAGTGAACCGCGGCGCCGGCCTATCAGTAGACTTTTGATTACTGATTTAATATTATTACTCTATATATATATATATTTTTGACAGGCAGAGTGGACAGTGAGAGAGAGAGACAGAGAGAAAGGTCTTCCTTTGCCGTTGGTTCACCCTCCAATGGCCGCCGCGGCCGGCGCGCTGCGGCCGGCGCACCGCGCTGATCCGATGGCAGGAGCCAGGAGCCAGGTGCTTTTCCTGGTCTCCCATGGGGTGCAGGGCCCAAGCACCTGGGCCATCCTCCACTGCACTCCCTGGCCACAGCAGAGAGCTGGCCTGGAAGAGGGGCAACCAGGACAGAATCTGGCGCCCCGACCGGGACTAGAACCTGGTGTGCCGGCGCCACTAGGCGGAGGATTAGTGAGCCGCGGCGCCGGCCATTACTCAATATTGATCTGATTAGATTTTCTATGTTTCCATGGTTCAATTTTGGTAAGTTACATGTTTCTAGAAATTGATCCAGTTCTTTTGGTTTTCCAATTTGTTGGTCTATAGTTGTATCTTTGTAACTCTATTTCTACAGGGTCACTTGTAATAACTCTTTTTTACCCTCTAATTTATGTGAGCCTTTTTTTTCTTGGTTAACAAATTAAAACATCACTTATTTTTATGATTCTCAAAAAAGCAACTCTTTATTTCGTTGACATTTTATATTTGAGGGGGAGACGTTTATTTCATTTAATTATGCCCTAATTTACTTCTAGCAATTTTGGTTTGGCTTGCTGTTTCTAGGTCTTTGAAGTGTACCATTAGGTTATTTAATACCTATTTTTTTATGTAGGTAGTTATTGTTATAAAGTTCTCTCCATACTACCTTTGCTGTTTCTCATAAGTTTTGCTTTGTGTTTCCATTTTGCTTCATTCAAGGAGTTTTTAAATTTCCCTTCTGATTTCTTCAATGATCCATTATTGATGTATTTCTGTACTCCTAAAGTTGCTTTTATTATTGATTTCTAGCTTTATTTTATAATGCCCAGAAAATATACATGATATGATTTTTATTTTTATAGACTTGTTTTATGTCCTAATATATGGTCTACCTTAGAGAGTGTACCATATGCCAGTGAAAGGAATTTATATCCTGCCAGTTGTTGGTAGAAATGTTCTGTTAAATACCTGTTAGGTTCATTTGGTCTGTAGTGTGGTTTAACTCTGATGTTTGTTGACTGTTTTTTGGAATGGATGATCTGTCCCACTGATGACAGCAGGGTGTTGAAATCCCCCACTATTATGCATTAGAGATTTCTCCCTTTTGATATAATATTTGTTTTACAAAAAAAGTGTGCCCTGGCAAGGGGTACAAATACTTTTCCAATCATTATGTCTCATTTTGAATTGATCCCTTGATCATTAGATAATGACCTTCTTTGTCTGTTTTTACAGTGTTTGTCTTACAGTCCATTTTGTCTGATATCAGTATAGATGCTCTTGCTATCTTTTGGTTTCTGCTTGCATGGAGTATCTTCATTCTTTTACTTGTAGTCTGCGTGTCTTTACTGGTGACATGAGTTTCTTGTATGTATCATATTGTTGGGTCATATATATATATATATATATATATTAGTCCCTCAGCCAGCCTATCTTTTTATTTTTAAAAAATATTTACTTATTTATTTGAAAAACAGTGTGACAGAGAAAGAGGGATAGATCTTCCATCTGCTGGTTCACTCCTCAAATGGCTGCAGTAGCCAAGACTGGGCCACGTTGGAGCCAGGAACTCTACAGAGGTCTGCTACATTGGAGCCAGGGACCCAAGTGCTTGGGCCATCTTCTGCTGCCTTCAGAGGCACAGTCACAGGAAGCTGGACTGGAAGCAGAGTAACTGGGATTCAGATCAGTACTTCAATATGAGATGCCAGTGTCACAGATGGCTGCTTACCCCACTGCACCACAATGCTGGCCACCATCCTGTATCTTTTAACTGGGAAATTTACTCCATTTACATTTATGGCTCTCATTTATAAGTAATGACTTGGTCCTGTTTGAAAATTTTTATACTATTTGTTTTGAATACCCTTCACTCTTCCCCTTTTGCTGTTCATCTTTGTGGTTTGGTGGTTTCCTGAATTCATAAGGATTGATTCTTTTGTATTTCTCTTTTTTCTATCTGCTCTTCTAACGAGTTTTATACACTTTGTTTTCATGGTGGTAGTGATTTCTTTTGCTTCTGGATATAGTATATCCTTCAGCATCTTTTGTAGGGCTGATCTGGTAGTGATAAATTCCCAGGTTTTTTTTTTTTTTTTGACAGGCAGAGTGGACAGTGAGAGAGAGAGACAGAGAGGCCGGTGTGCTGCGGCCGGTGCACCGCGCTGATCCGAAGACAGGAGCCAGGTGCTTCTCCTGGTCTCCCATGGGGTGCAGGGCCCAAGCACTTGGGCCATCCTCCACTGCACTCCCTGGCCACAGCAGAGAGCTGGCCTGGAAGAGGGGCAACCAGGACAGAATCTGGCGCCCCGACCGGGACTAGAACCCGATGTGCCGGCGCCGCTAGGTGGAGGATTAGCCTATTGAGCCGCGGCGCTGGCCAAATTCCCAGTTTTTACATCAAAACTTATTTCTCCATTTCTGAAGGAGGTGGATTTGCTGGACATAGCACTTCAGGTTGGCACTTCTTTTCTTTCAGAACTTGGTATATATCATTCTGTTTCCTCCAGGTCTACAAGGTTTCTGCTAAAAAAAAAAAAGTATCTGTTGGTCTAATGGGGGCTTCTTTTTGTGTGTGTTGGTCTAATGGAGCCTTCTTTTTGTGTGACTGGGTGAGTGTCCCACACAGAGTTTAGAGTGCTCCCTTTGTGTTGTACTTGGAGAGTTGACCACACTGCGTCATGGCGAGGATCTCTTATGACCGTGTATACTCGGGGTCCTGCGAGCCTCCCGTGCTAGATGTCCTTATTGTTCCCAAGACTGGGAAAACTTTTGGCTCTTATTTCTTTGAACTGGTTTCCTATGCCTTTGTTCCTTTTCCTCCTTCAGAGATACTAAAATTTGTGGATCTGTTCATTTAATGGTGCCCCCAAAGATCTTAAACGCTTTCTTCTTTATTAATGTATTTGGTCTGACTGGAATATTTCACACTTCTAGTTCATATAGTCTTTCTTCCACTTGTTCTAGTAGGTTGTTGGACATTTCAACTTTTTAAATTCACTGAGTTCTTTAAGATTTGTTTGGTTATTTTTCAAGATCTCCTCTCTCTGAGGAATTTCTCATTCATGTCATGTATTGTTTGCTCATTTCATTAAGCTGTATTTGTATTCTCTTGTATCTGTGAGACACTGAAAATCAAGCCTTAGATTTCTTTACAGGAATTCTGTCAATCTCCTTTGCCCTAGAGTCTGTTACTAAAATGCTATTTTGTTCCTTTGGGGGCATGATAGGGCTTTGCTTTCTCATAATTCCTGTTACTACATTGGTATTGGCAAATCCGGTAGATCAGTTGTCCCTATCACATTTTTATTAAAAAAAAAGTGACTTTGATGGTAAGTCTTCTTGCAGAAATGTGCCTTTGGCTGTCAGTTGGCAGGCTATTTTGGCCTTAGTTTCATTTGGATGCTGTAGTGTGCTCTCCCAGTATCATCTTCTGCTGTATCTTGATAGCAACTGGAGTGTGGGCCTTCCTTTCCATCTAGCCGGGGTGCACAGGTTGAGTGACATCCTGCAGGGTGGGGGTAGGGTTGTAGGGGAGCTGCCCCTCAATCCACAGAGGCTGGGTTGTGGGAATGCTGGCCCTGAGTCCCACAGGAGTCACTCAGGTTTTCCAGAGTGGCAGAGACATGCTGGGCTCATGGCAGCTCTGGCCTGCAGTCTGGAGGGACCATGCAGGTACCCACGGTGCCAGCTCCGTTTCCATGCAACATACTGTCCCCCACCCACCTTTTCTTCCCCCAGGCAGACAATTATTGTCTGTGTTGTGTTGCTGGGGTTGTAGGAGGAGTGGAATTAGTCTTGTGGCCACCTAGGCTGCGGTGCTACGTCACACCTGGAACCAGCAGCCCACAACCCCCGTGCAGCATTTCTCTGGGCTGACCACTGCTGAGGAAGACTTACAGCCTGAGGCCACTGAAGCCAGCCGCAGGTGACACTGGCTGTGTTTTTTCTTTTTTTCTTAAGATTTATTTATTTGAAACTCAGAGTTACACAGAGGGAAGGAGAGGCAGAGAGAGAGAGAGAGATTGTGAGAGAGGTCTTCCATCCGATGGTTCACTCCCCAGTTGGATGCAATGGCCAGAGCTGCACCAATCCGAAGCCAGGAGCCAGGAGCATCTTCCGGGTCTCCTACACGAGTGCAGGGGCCCAAGGACTTGGGCCATCTTCTACTGCTTTCCCAGGTCACAGCAGAGAGCTGGATCGGAAGAGGAGCAGCTGGGACTCAAACCGGCGCCTATATGGGATGCCAGCACTGCAGGTGGTTTTGCCTGCAATGCTACAGCACTGGCCTCAGCTGTGTTCTAAGTTTCCACCTGGCACCGGGGCAGGGGCTGTTAAGATCCGGCTGGTGCTACGAATGATCTGCCTGGCACTGAGTTCCAAGACACAATTCTTTGCTCACTTTGGCGTCGTATTTCTTAGTAGCTGGAGTCCTGCTCCCTTGCTGTGGGCCCCAGGTGGGGGGATGGTATGTGTGTGGGGTAGGAGTGGGGGGTGGGAATACAGTCCCTTGGCTGCCCAGTTCGGTCCTGAGCTGGGTCACACCTCAGGGTATGTGTTTGAAACTGGTGGGGATACAGACTAAAAGGCGCCAACTTGAGTGAGGGTCTCTTCCTGGCCAGGGCACATCAAGAGTTCCACACAGGACCACTGGCCTGAGGATAGAGACCTTTCAGTTTTATATGGGGTGGGGCCTCACAAGAGACACAACACTGAGTGTCCAGGAAAATTTTTTAAAAATTTTATTTGAAAGGCACAGCCACAGAGAGGTCTTCTATCCCCTGAGCTGAAGGCAGAAGCCAGGAACTTCTTCCTGGTCTCCCACGTGGGTGGCATGGGCCCAAGGACTTGGGCCATCCTCTGCTGCCATCCCGTTAGCAGGGAGCTGGATTGGAACCCACTGTACCACAACGCCAGCCCCAAGGCAGTCTTCAACTCACTTTCCTGCCAGACTCCCCAGTAATTGCAGACTTTGATCCACTTCTGCTGGGCAAGGAGTGGTGGAGGCCGCCACCTGGCCACAGAGCTCAAGAGGGACTAAGGCTCAGGCGGAAGGTACTGGGCTGAGGGCAGCTGCTGTGGGGCCTGGTCTAGCCCTGGCTTTCACCCACTGGCTCTGGCTATGGGAGGCCTGGTACTGGGTTCCATATCAAGGTCTGGACTTAACTCTCCCTCCCTTCCTCCACGGGCGGTGAGGCAGCTCCCTTAACACTGTGCTACCTGGACCTGGAGGAGGTTGGATTCGAGAAATTCTTCGCTTCCTGCCTTCTTCAATGGTCTTTTCTTATTATGCTAAAACCCAGCTCTATGGCCTCACCTGGCCTCTGTGGCTCTTCCGAAGGTGACATGGTGCATGGGAGGCTTTCCACTTGCTGTCTCGGAGGGAAGACGATGACTGGAGCGTGTCACACAACCAGCACCTTGCTCTGCCCCCCAGACTGTCAATTCCATTTTCCATGAACTTTCTGAAGCACTGACACACAACAGCGAAAATGCCACATATACAAGATGGTTTACCATAAGTGTGTTGAATGCGTGTCTGTGTTTGCCACTTCTGTCATGAGTTTCTGTGCAATCAGACGTCTTTGCTCCTCCTCTCTCCTCCCCACTAGAGAGCAGCTCTGTTCTCAGCTCAGCTCCTGCTCCCGGGTCAGCAGCAAAACCAGCACTTCATCTGCTGGACATGAAGTGTACCTGGAGAAGGTGTGCTGAGGCTTCTACCCAACTAAACCTCAGGGTGCTGTGCCGTCTCTCCCCATGGAGTCCCCTGTCCTGTAGTGAACATTTAGGACATAAAGTGCTAAGCCAATGTTTCTTTTTACAAAATTATTTATGGGGCTGTCACTGTGGCATAGCAGGTAAAGCCACCACCTACAGCACCAGCACCTCATGCCACTGATTCACATTCTGGCTGCTCCACTTCTGATCCAGCTCCCTGCTAATGTGCCTGGGAGAGCAGCAGCAGATGCCCTGCGTGTTTGGGCCCCTGCACCTATGTGGGAGATCAGGAAGAAACTCCTGGCTCCTTGCTCTGGACCCGCCCAGCTCCAGCCGTTGCAGCCCTTTGGGGAATGAACCAGTGGGTCAAAGGCCTCTCTCCCCTGTCTCCCAGGTGGATGGTGAGGACCCAAGTACTTGAGCCATCACCTGCTGCCTTCCAGGGTGTGTACTGACAGGAAGCTGGAATCAGAATTGGAACTGGGATTGGAAACCAGACACTTTGGTATGGCACGTGGGTGTTCCAAGTGATATTGTAACCACTTTACCAACTGCCTGCCCCTCAGTAAATATTTCTGAATAATGTCCAAATAGCTTAAATATCCTCAGTTTACTATGGTTTGACTATGATTTGGCCCCCAAAGTCATGCCATTTAATCCCCAAAGTCTTATGTTAACAGCACAGAGAAAACGAAAACTTCATTCACTTGTGTTCAGAAGTGGACCTTCGGGAAGCACGTTGGACTAGGCTGTGGGGGTGGAGCCTCTGTGATTAAACCCTGGTGGCTTAATGAAGAGGCCATGTGGACACAGGCGGGCACTTGAAAAATCATAGCAAATGGGATTAAAACATTGTTTATGTACATAGAGTTCAAAAATCCACACGCAGCTTTTCAAATTGTTTTTCATGAATTTTTTGAAGACTCCTTGTATATGGATTTCATATTATTTTTGTACCAAAAGAAACTTAATTTCAGTTTCCACAAATAGCCACATGCTCGCTCTCACCACGTGATGCCCCATGCCATGCCACCTTGCCTTGACTCTGCCTGAGAGACGGCCATGAGCAGTGGCTGAAGCAATGGGGCCACCTGGGCCGGCGCTGGCACTGTGGCTCACTAGGCTAATCCTCCACCTAGCGGCGCCGGCACACCGGGTTCTAGTCCTGGTAGGGGCGCCGGATTCTGTCCCGGTGGCCCCTCTTCCAGGCCAGCTCTCTGCTGTGGCCTGGGAGTGCAGTGGAGGATGGCCCAGGTGCTTGGGCCCTGCACCTGCATGGGAGACCAGGAGAAGCACCTGGCTCCTGGCTTCAGATCAGCGCGGGGCGCCGGCCGCAGTGCGCTGGCCGCGGCAGCCATTGGAGGGTGAACCAATGGCAAAGGAAGACCTTTCTCTCTGTCTCTCTCTCTCACTGTCCACTCTGCCTGTCAAAAAGAAAAAAAAAATGGGGCCACCTGATCCTGACTGTGAGCGTCCAGAACTGTGACCCACAATAAACTGTGACCTTCTTTATGAAGGGAGCTGCCTCAGGTGTTTCACTATAGTAATGAAAAATTAATATATAAGATTTTATCAAATGACAAATCATCTCCACCATTACATCCAGTATCAAAGAATGACAGGTCAGTGAGTGTATTTAAACAGCCCAAACCAAGGTAAAACTCTTAACAAACGTTTATTTTTCTTTGACATACGTGTTTCACAACCTGAACATCACACTGCCTTCAGAGAAAGGTGCTTTTATGCCATAATATTTTACTATGTACCGGCCAGGCATTAAACATTCTCATTAACATGATGAGACAATTTGCTGGTAAACATTTAACACAGAGACATTAGTTTCAATATCTCAAGAACATATTTTTGGTCATAACCAAGGAAATACATCAAAATATGACAACATTGGCTAATATTTTACAAGCAAATAATATTTAACTCTGCATAGCTTATACAATAGGCTGTGGCAATAAATAATATCACCAATCTCATCAACTATTAACTGGCCACAAAAAGCCTAACATTCATTTTTAATTGATATGAAATGCTCTATTGGTGTGGTTTCAACATAGCCTTAAACATGGATGTTTAACCCTGAATGCATGAAAAGAAAAAGTACTAAACTAGACTAAGAAGGTATGTTTCAGTTAACTACAAATATGTCATGTTCACATATTACATTCCTAACATGAAGGCAAATATTTAAATAGAAAAACTAGCCGTCCAAAAAAATGTGAATATGCAAATTGTGAGGAAAACATTGCATTTAAATTTGCACTCATTTGCAGGTTACAGTACTAGCTCAGTAGAAACACTAACAGGAAAAATATTCAGCAGGAAACAAGGACAATGGCCTCGGAGCAGAGGCCAGGTCTCGGCGCCCTGCTCCAGGCGGAGGGAGCGGCTCTGAGGTCTGGGTTTCTAACGCCTCAGGACAAGCCTTCACCCAGCCCAGGGGCCACGGGCATGCTTCAGTCGGTGGTAAGAACAGGGAGAAACACCTGAACAGCAACATCCTTACAAAGGTTCTTCTCATTGCTTGAACTTGCTCACTGGCTACCTTGTAATGTTTTCTGAATCAGGTTTACTAGATGTTGCAAAGAAGAGCTACCCTTCATGGGATACAAGGTTGGATGGGTTCTGACGTGTGTCAGCACTCTCACAAGGAGCATGCACAGTCCCTCTGCAGACCCGTGTAGGCAGTGCTCAGTGCAACACCCAGCGGGGTCTGACTCAAGTTCTACAGACTCTCGGTCAGGCTTCCAGTGTGCTAACTGCCCTGAAAGCAGAAATGCCTACGAAGTACTGCAGTTGAAACAGATATAAAAATAAAGGGGCACTATCTCAGTCTATAGGATGTCAAGAATTCTAGGAGGGATGTTAAAAGCACTGGGCAAAACCCTGGTTTTCAGCGTGCCGTCGGCGCCACAGGAGAAGACGCGGCCGCCCTGGCCGATGTCGATCTGCATGACGCCGGCCCCGATGTTTCTGAATATAGACTGCTTCGCGTGCTCGTTCTTAAATGAATGAACCAGCCCGTGGCCTGTGAGTCTCCACACCTAGTTGAAGAATTGTAAGTCAGTAAAGAAATACCCACAGTGAAAACATGGTCCTCACTTCTCCTGTGGCCCAAGTTTCACAGCCCCCTCTTTCCGCAGAGCGCCTCCCCCTGGCAGCCCAGCGCAGTGCCACTCCCGCACGTCACTGTCCTTGCATCTTGCTCGCCCTTGCTTCAAGCTTCCCTCCACCGCCTCCAGCACCCTGCTGCGTGATGGCCGGCCGGCACAGCCCATCTCTGACTCCAGCACTCGGGTTAGCAGGCTTCGTGCTTCTACCCCTCCAGCAGGTGCAGGGTCCTCGATCACTGGAAACCTCACCTCAACCGCCTGAGGGCCAGCACTGAGGGCCCCTAAGGATGGTTCTTAAGAGCCAGACTAGTGCTAGCAAAAACCCCGGTGGTAAGCACGCTCAGGTCCTTGGCTCCTACCAGAGTTCTCTAAAGCTCTCTACCGACGAGAGTGTGCAGGCAGCTGGGTGTTCTGGTTTTCCAGCCCCCACTGTTGAGAAAGAGCCGCCAGCGTCTGCCCAGGGCTTCAGCGCCTGCCTTCACTGTGGATGGTGTCAGCAGAGTGCGCTACTACTGGGTACCTTCCAACCCCCGGTCCCGACTGACTCACCTTTATGTTGCCTTCGGCTGAGCCTGTGGTGAAAAATTCCTCACAGGGATCCAGGGCCAGAGCTTTAATGGCTGAGTCATGAGCCTGGAATGTGTGCAGGAGCTGCCTCTGCCTGATGTCGAAGACGCAGACGTAGCCTTTCCTGCCTCCGGAGATGAGCAGCTGCTGTTTGGGCGCATACTGCAGGACCGTGGCACCGTGATCGTGGCACGTGAACCCTGCACAGGAAGACAACCAACACCGATGTCACAGAGGCACTTGTCTCGAAGGTACGTTTAGGAGAGGACATCAAAAAGTTTATGGAAAGTGGAATTAAAAGGTAAGTTTATTTTGGTGCAAAAAAAAAAAAAACCCTTGAAATCCAAGCATTAGAGTGGTCTCCAGCAAGTTCACGAAGGGCAGTGGCACGGGGCACATGGTTAAGATGATGGTTAAGAGGCCTGCATCTCCCAGCAGTGCCCAGAATGCCTGGCTCCAGCTTCTGGCTAAGGCAGACCATGAATGATGGCTCAAATAACTGGGTTCCTCCACCTACATGGAAGATCCGGATCGAGTTCTGGCTGCCAGTTTTGGCAGGCACGAGAGCAAGGACCAGAATATGTAGGTCTCTGCCTCTCTAATAATGTTGAAAAAATTTAAGAAGTTAATGGAAAATGCGTATTATGAAAAAACTTGCAATCTTGCTTAGTTTGTTTCAGTACAAAAAGTTGAATTCCATTTGAAACTCCCTCATATTTTAAACGGCTGAATTTATGTAATCATATTGACTAAACAAAAATTCCAAGCAACGTCAGGAAAAACAACTATCCATAATCTCAGTAAGAAACAAACACACAGAAAAAGGAAATTTAAACCTCAAGTCCCAAGTTATGCTGCCACGTAAGTATGTAGAAGCAAACATGAGGAGGGCTTTTTAAAGACTTATCTACTTGTTAGAAAAACCTCTCTCTGCCTCTCTAATTTTTTCAATCTGCTGGTTCACTCCCCAGTTGGCTGCAACGGCCAGACCTGCACCTATCTGAAGCCAGGAGCCAGGAGCATCTTCCGGGTCTTGTACCAGGGCCCAAGGACTTGGGCCATCTTCTACTGCTTTCCCAGGCCATAGCAGAGAGCTGGATCCGAAGTGGAGCAACTGGGACTAGAACCGGCGCCCATATGGGATGCCGGCACTGCAGGCAGCAGCTTTACCCACTATGCCACAGCGCTGGCCCCTTATTTACTTATTTGAAAGGACAGAGAGACAGGGATCTTCCATCCCTGGGTCACTCCCCAAGTGGCCACAACAGCCAGGGCTGAGCAGGCTGAGCCAGGAGCCTCTCCCCGGTCTCGCATGTGGGGCAGGCCCATGCACGCGGGCCATATTTGTCACTGCTTTCTGAGGCCCTTGCCAGGGAGCTGGATCCAAAGTGGAGCAGACGGGACAAGGACCGGCACCATATGGGATGCCAGCGCTGCGGGTGCCAGCTTCACCCACTCCGCCACAGCGCTGGCCCTGAGGCCAGGCTTCTTTATGGTGTGGTCATCCCATTATTACCCATTCATGACAGATATCTGCCCCTGCCTAGTGCTGTCCCATACCTAAAACATGGCCAAAAATCTCTTGGGTAGGCATTGATCTCTGGTTGAGACACCTGCATCCCATTTCCAAGGGCCTGGATTTGAGGCCTGGCTCTGCAGCAGACTCTAGTTTGCTGCCACCTGCTGGTGTGTATCCTGAGAGGCAGTGGCGATGGCGCTAGTGGAATCCCTGCCGAGGTGGGAGACCCAAATTGAGCTCAGGTTTGGCTCAGCCCAGCCTCTGTGGCCATCGGGGGAGTAAACCAATGGGTGGGAGCTCAGTCTTCTCTGCCTCTCAAAGGAAAAATAAGTAAAATTTAAAAACTCCTCCTAGGCAGGCAATGTTCAACTACAGTTGCATGAATATTTTCAGTTGTAAGTGAAAAACAGCATTGCTCTGCTACATTTTTTAAGAAAGACATCTTTGAAAATGCACTTCAGCAAATTCAGAGTAGGAAATGTTTCTGTTAGATTTTCATTTAACCCAAACAGAATGGAGCACCCGGGTTACATCTTTATATGGAAGAGATCTTTATATGGAAGATAGTACTTGCCAAATTAGTGTTCCTAACAAAAGGAATAATATTTAAATGGAACTATTTATATCTCTAGCTCTTAGAAAGTTTTGTTTGGGCCGGCGCCGCGGCTCACTAGGCTACTCCTCCGCCTTGCGGTGCCGGCACACCGGATTCTAGCCCCAGTCGGGGTGCTGGATTCTGTCCCGGTTGCCCCTCTTCCAGGCCAGCTCTCTGCTGTGGCCCGGGAGTGCAGTGGAGGATGGCCCAAGTGCTTGGGCCCTGCACCCCATGGGAGACCAGGAGAAGCACCTGGCTCCTGCCATCGGATCAGTGCGGTGCACCAGCCGCGGTGGCCATCGGAGGGTGAACCAACGGCAAAGGAAGACCTTTCTCTCTGTCTCTCTCTCTCTCATTGTCCACTCTGCCTGTCCAAAAAAAAAAAAAAAAAAAAAAAGTTTTGTTTGATGGTTAAGTTTTTAAAAATATGATCTCATTGCTACCAAGCTCAACAAGTCCTCAGCAACTGTCCTCCATGGCTTTGGGGGTGGCAAAACTCCTAAGCTACCTGGACTTCTGTGCCCACAGACTTGCACCTCAGCAAGGCAGACAAACCTTCTAAACTTCTGTTTTTAACCTATGAGTGCACACTCAGGAGATGTACTCACTAAAATAAAGCCAGGAAAGCATTCTTTGATAGTCTATTAAGAACCACAGACCTTAACTTACCATGAATGAGGCTGTTTCCAGGTGATATTAATGTGTCCCAGAGGCAGACGTTTCTATGAAAGAAAACACAGAAATAAAAAAGGACATATAACAAAAACATAAGCAATTGTTCTAAGTTATCACTAGAGGCAAAGTTTATCTTCAAGTATTTTTTCTTATTCAATCTATTTTGTTCACTCACATTTACGGAGCAGGAAGGAGCAGGAGCCGGGGGTCTTTCCCCCTAAGAGCTGACTGTTTCACTCACTGCCACTTCCCCAACCCTGCTACCCACTCCAGGGGACCTGCACCGAGCCTTCCCCAGTGCAAGGGCTGTTCTACCCCAGGGGGCAGACAGCACAGGGAAAGGAGACGCTATTTACGAGCTTGTGAGGTCAAAGAACATGTGGAGAATATGATCAGTGTCAAATGCTTGTTAGTGCCGAAAGAACCTGAAAGTATTAAACACAACGAAAAAGGAGAAAAAGACTGCGTAGCTTTTACCATAAAATTACCATGCTTACTGACATACTACATGAGGAGTGATTTTTGTTTTTCTCTTTTTGGTAAAGAAAACTAAGAATTTTGTAAGGAAGTATTTTTATTCCTAGAGTAGAAAAAAAACACAAAAATATATCCATGCTTACTGCAAGAATACCTTTTTGCCTAACATCTTCCTATTTCTTGTTTTGTTCCTGTCAACCTACCTATTGTCATTGGACTGTCCAGATGTGGCGACCAGACTTGAAGAGGTAATAAATGCAAAGTCACTTGTGGCTTTACTGTGGCACTGCCAACTCTATGGAAAACAAAATGCATCAGGTATTATCTAAGCATCCCACAAAATGCAGCATTTTACAAACATGCAGCTCTGATAGTAACATACTATCTGTAGGAGCTATGAACTGTAAAGAATAAGTGATAGTAAGAATTAACTCATTTGCATATTTTGCTAATATCCTAGTAATTTCTTAAAACTGGAGTTGGTAAAACCATCGAATTAAAGATTTTGTTTTTCAATTATATAAGACCACAAAGTACATGAGCCTATCTAAATGAGCCTATTACATTAAAACTCAATCAATTATAGTACAAACAATTTCTAGTACCTTTAATCAACTTTAGATAATACAATGCAATATGGAATGTTCTTCCACGCCCAGTCTTAGGCTACGGTGTGAGGGCCTTAAGTCACATCACCCCTGTAACTATACACAAACACCCGTGTTCTGTCCCAGCTCCAGGGCTATCAGAAGTGGATATTCGAACAATGGGAAAAACCACTCACTGAGCTTACTTGGGGCTCAGGTGATGGATGGGAATTTGGAGCTGAGGGCCCAAACGGAGGATGTCAGCTTATTTTAAAATGGACATTTTTTCTGTCTAGAATGATAATGGTATAGATATGACTGAAGGTGAAAGAACAGATTCAACACCATGTGCATTGCTGTGAAGGCACTACAGTACAGCCTATACTAACTTACTTAAGAACCTGTGTGTACTCAATAAGAGTTTCCAAGCTTTTGAGTGCTCTGTCTGGACCCTCTCTCTGCTCCAGGTCACAGCCACCAGCACATACCTGTCCTCTGCAGGAGGTGTTTTACTGTGACTTGGGGAAATGGGTGAAGTGGCCCAGTGGGATCAGTTATAGTACAGTGAGCAGAATTGTGGGAGAAACTGGGATGGATGGTCAGACTCTACAAACTTCTGTCATTACCAGTTCAGAGTTTTCCAAAGATAGACATCTAATGAAGACTCTGAAAATTTTCAGATAAAATGGTGGACCCTCAAGGTAAAGAGCAAGATTGTTTTTCCTTTAGGCAGTTTCAGTCAAACACGGGGGTAAGGATGGGCACTACTGCCAGGGTGAGACTGCTGGACAGCCCTGTCCCCTCCCCGACACAACCACCCCCAGAGTCACTGGGGGTGCAAGTGACACTTACCATGTAAGGTTTAGGGTTGGATGCAGTTTGGTTAACTTGCCAGATACTGAGAAAACCCTCTCCATCTGCCACTCCACACTGTAAAAAAGGTGTAAACATGAAACCCAACCTCCCAGGCCAAAGGTGAAAACACCAGGAGAGCAGATCCCCTCAGAGCCACGGAGCCAGCATCCTGCCTAGCGCTCTGCCTGTGTTGCTGTGGTTCCCAGCAGGGTGCAAACACTCAAAATCCTGTCAGCTTTTAACTGCTTTTCTATATTCGCCTCAGTAACGGAATTTAGTAAGAAACTAGAAGGTTTCACTCGCGTACCTGACAGTGCTTACAGGCATCACCCAACTGGACAGGAGGAGTTTTTATTTGTTTGTTTAATTGATCCATAAACAGACTCCACCTGTTTGTTCTATTTACACCCAGCGTCACTGGATTTTTATTTATTAGATGTCATTTTATTAACTTTTACTGCTGAATAACTACAAGGAGTTTTGGCCAACTTTAGTGGTAACTATAAAGGACTAACCTTGTTGCCTTGTGAGTTAAAATATAACCTGGTGACTCTGGCGTTGCCAGCCTGGCGGAAGCACACGAGCTGCTGAGGTCGCGTCCACTCAAACATGCGCACGCTGCCGTCCTGGGCTCCGGTGAGGTCTGAAACACAAGGGGCCGAGGAGGAGCTGCAGAGTCAGAGTCCTGCCATCATCACTAAATCCCCTCCACAGGACAGAGGACACGCGGAAGGCTTCAGTCACTAATAACATACTCACAATATTGATGAACTGGGTGTGAGGTCATTCTCTTAACGTTATGTAGATTCCTTTTCATAAGCTTCAAAAAGGGAATTTTAAAAAAATTCATTTTGACAGTGTCAGAACAACTCTAACTGCAGTATTTATTCTCATGTAACTTACTTCTGAGATAAAGCCTGGCACAATGCCCTAAGCCACTTAGCGCAGAACACGTGTCTGAGCAGGCTGAGGAAGAAGTTACTTTCCTCGTGTAGCCCGAGCATCCGTGGACTGAGAGGTACCACGTAGCTAGAGCAAACGACAAAGGGTCGCTCCTCCACCTGGACACCCCGGGGCCTCTCCGATTCTCGCAAGCACAACATGAAAATGGAACTCTAACCATGGTGACAAGTAAGAACACGACTGACACTTTGAAAGCTGCAGAATCCACACCGATTCCTCACAGACTGCGATCATCCACAAAATGCTAACGGGGGGCGGGGACGGCACCCGCTTGCTAGGGTTGTTAGGAAAAACCAAAGCTGTTATCTATGGGCCACAGCCTCTGTTCTTTAAAAGGGTCATTCCTACGTCCAAGTAACTTCAGTGTTTCTCATGCACAATCATCGCTGAGTCAGCAACATACCACACTCGCTCCAGTGCTGGTCTGTCCACTGCCCAGCCAGGGAAGAGAAGAAGGTGGGTGCACCTGGCTTGCTGGATGGGGGGTTGTGCTGGGCTGATAGAGAGTTGTAGTAGAACCCCGATAATCAATGTCATCTGAGCTGTAAAAAACATGCATGCGTTACCAGGGGCATTCCATTTTCTCTGAACACAAATTCCAGCCAGAGAGCTGCAGGGCTACTCGTAACATGGACTTGACACATTGAGTAAGTGTCCATGAGAAAAGCGTAGGCACAAGTCTCAATCACATTCAGTTTTACTGGTTAATTTTGTCCTCTCAATAAAATAGTCTAATGTTTTGGGAGGAACTTTACTGCTGCACAAGTTGAACAAATAATTACTTTAAGTATTTAACAGATATTCTTTTCATCATATGTAGAAAAATATATGTTGCCTTCAAGTACTGATGTGCCATGTATCAAATTAATACACTTTACAGAAGAAAGCGAGACTCTATAAAGATTTCTTAGGCTAAGGTACTAACTAATTAATCACATAAAAATGTAAAAGTAATTTTTATGATGGACCATGTGATATGACATGATCATACCTACTCTGAAGGGGGATACAGAAGCCTAGTTACTAACAAAAGGCAGAACCCAGCCTCACAAGGGGAGAGGCTGTCAGTGCACCCTTCCCAGCTGAACCATACGTCTAGAATCTGCAGAAATAAAGGGGGACAGGCTGGCGCCACAGCTCACTTGGCTAATCCTCCACCTGCGGCGCCGGCACACCGGGTTCTAGTCCCGATCAGGGTGCCGGATTCTGTCCCGGTTGCTCCTCTTCCAGTCCAGCTCTCTGCTGTGGCCTGGAAGTGCAGTGGAGGATGGCCCAAGTGCTTGGGCCCTGCACCCACATGGGAGACCAGGAGGAAACACCTGGCTCCTGGCTTCAGATCAGTGCAGTGCGCCAGCCACAGCACACCGGCCGAGACGGCCATTTAGGGGTGAACCAACGGCAAAGGAAGACCTTTCTCTCTGTCTCTAACTCTGCCTGTCAAAAAAAAAAAAAAAAAAAAAAAAAAGAAATAAAGGGGGACAAACATGGAGGAGAAACTCCCAAATGAGAAAGTGTCACAAAATGTTCTTGGTGCAGTGTCCATAACGTAAAGGAAAAGTGAAGCTGTCTACATTTTTATCTGGAAAAAAAGTTCATGCATGCCTGGTCACAAAGAAATATGGCAAGATCACTCAGGAAATGTGACTCATTAATATACTAATTAATATATTTGTGCATACAATTATTTTTGGCTTTACTTATCCAGATCACCTGAATTTACTGAAGATTGTTTAATTCCTGACATTTTGGGAGGTTAAATGTCAAAGTGGCAGTTGTTAACATAAACTCAGTGTCAGAGACAATTCTAACATTATGAACAGTTTAAGGAGAGAAGCATGCTTAATTTATTCATTACTGTAGGTAAAGCCTTTTATTGGCAAATAAACTGATTATGTTTATCTCTTACCCAACTGAAGAGAGAGAAATATGTACTCTTCAAAATAATTCAAATCATGTACATACAGTTTAGTAGGAAATTCTTTAAGAGAACTACATTTCAAAACTGACTATGAGACACACCTTTTGGATTCTCTGTCATATTCTTCTCCAATCCATATATATGACTGACAGGCCAGTAGAGAAGTAACATCAAGTTCTTGAACATCATGTGTTGAAGCCAAAACAATTTCATTACTGTTTGCCTGTAATCCAAAGGTGGAGTCAATGTCTTAAGCAATTTCACTAAAAAGAATATTCTTCATAATGTTTCTATAAAGCTTTTACCTTGTTAACAGCAAATGCCATTATCATGTCCGACTCCTTATGAATGACCTTCGCTTTTCCTCCCGGATAGCCCAGGTCAGCTTCAACCTACAAAACATTTGTCCGCTCAAGCTGCTGCAGCATAGCTCTATGCAGAGATATACACATTCCAAAAAATGTATAAGGAGGGTAAGAAGAAAATGTAGCAGCAGTAGCAAAAAAAAAAAAAAAAGGAATAATTTGGTGTGTTGAAAATTAGTTTAAATTCTCTGACATCCTGTAATCACCCCCATTATAAAGATTTTCATTGTGATAACACAAAGGATGGCTAACATGTTTTCAAGAGTAGTTTATAACAGCAATATTATCTTTTAGTTTTCCGATTATCTTTTAGCTCCGAAAGTATATGAACAATCTGCAGTAAGAATGTACATATAGTAAGAGGCAGAGAATGGAGGAAGAAGACAGAGAGAGATAAAGGAGTCACCTATGAGAGGAGGCACTTAAAATGGGATGAAGGCGTAGGAGTGAGGAGAAGCCGGATAGGACAGTTCAAAGGCAGGAGATGGAGAAGAGGGTGCATTGGCTTGGCCTCCGAGGTGACAGGAAGGAAGAGAGAGCCAGAACCAAGAAGAGATGAAACAGCTCTGCTTGAGAACAGACTCCAGAAAATGACAGAAGTGAGGGTAGAACCAGGAAGCATCTCTTACTACACCACTCAGGTGGTCCTGGCGCAGTGAGTTCTCTGATTAGTTAGCCAGCAGGGAAGGCCACGGTTAGTACCAGAGGTGGGGAGGTTAGCTCCTTGAACTTCAGAAATGTACTAAGTACAAGAGCTTGGAATACTACCTTGATGTGGCAATCTTCTGCTACGCAGTTTTGTTTGACCTGCTCCACATGTTCTTCTACAGACTAAACACACCACACCGTCACAAGCACAAAACACATGCATGAAACAAAATGACAGAGAGTGAAGAACTTTATGTTGAAATGGTCACTCCGTTAGAAATGGTAAAAATGGTTGAAAAAAATCAGGGGAAAAACTTGAACCAAATGCTATCAAACACAACATGAAGCCAAAACAGCAAAGTTAATGTGACTTTTACAGAAACATAAATGCTATTTTAAAAGAAAAATCTGTATGCCTGTTATTTAACTTAAAGTTCTTAAAACTGTCATCTGTAAATAAAACTTTTATGAGCAGACATATTCAGTTCTACATAGATCCCTATCCTACAGGGGTGGACTGCAAATACAAATTAAAACTATTTCTAAACACAGACTCAGAGCACTAGTGTTTCTCTCTTGCTCACAAGGCATATGAGTAATCAGATGATGTTTCTCCTTATAAAAAAAATGCTTAAATAAAATGAGGCACAGGAAAGAAATCATACAAATGACGTGCCCCTGGTCGGGGATGGGCCACCCAGGATGACAACGCTCAGAAGTAATATTCCTGCTGTGTGCTGGGAACTTACGAGGGCTGATCAGAGCAGCCAAGTCCTCCGGATACCTGTGAGGTAACTACGTTCCTCTCAGCACAAAGGACCATTTAGATTCTCTGACCAAGCCGTAAGGGACTGCCCCCCAACTCCGCCACCCCTCGCCAGGCTGCTGTCAATGGAGCATCCAAGAAAACCCAAGAGGAGCAGTCACTGCGTGCAGCTGGAAGTCAGAGTGCGGACAGACCTGCTGCCTTCCATCAGCTGAATTCACCACAATTATCAACTTAACAAAAACTTGCTTTGTGCACCATTTTTCTTTAACATATTGAAAAAGTAAAGATATGAACACACCTAAGATTTTAGCATTTCTTGGGAATGTTCTTTAAAAAATTAGCCATCCTCCACTGCCTTTCTGGGCCACAGCAGAGAGCTAGACTGGAAGAGGGGCAACTGGGGCAAACCCGGCACCCATGTGGGATGCCGGCACCACAGGCAGAGGATTAACCAAGTGAGCCACAGCACGGGCCCCAAACCCCTATTTAAAATCTATAAAGTACTATACTATATGGGTAGTTTCAATAAATTTTACATATTTCTGAGTCTGACCAGTTTTTATATTGTTTTAACATAAGCTTTGCCATTTTTAATAATTTTTTTCTTAATAAAACAAGTTTTTCAGATCTTTGAAACTTGGTACAGACACTAAATATCTGTAGCTATTTACATTTAGATTAAAATTAAACAAAACTAAGAACTTAGGCCCTCAGTCGCAGCAGCTACATTTGAAGTGCTCAGTAATCATGTGACTGCTATACTGGACTGCACAAATTTTCATCATCACAGGAAGTATTACTGGTAAGACAGCACTTTCATTCAGGGTTTCAAAAGTTCTTCCACCCGAACTCCCAGCCATGTACTTGCCCTCTCTTAGAGCCCATGAATGCTTGGGCAGCAGTTTGAGCTGTTCAATTTATCAGCCTCACTTCCCTGCTCTTGGGAACCCTCTGCTGGGAGAAAAGTAGAATACAGCTTGGACTTCCTGGTCCCAAGAGCATGGAAACTGACTGGCGGAGAGGCTAAGAGGCACACTAGCGAAGGGGAAAACGATCCCGAAGGGCAAGACAGAGCATAACGCACACAGAAACCAGGACATAGCTGCTTGCCACAACATTCAGAGCCCTGATGGCCCATCCAAACCCACAAAGCTGAGGAACAGTTAAAATATTTCTGGTGGGGGCCGGCATTGGGGCATAGTGGGTAAAGCTGCCGCCTGCAGTGCCAGCATCCCATATGGGCGACTTTTCAAGACCTGGCTGCTCCATTCCCGATCCAGCTCTCTGCTATGGCCTGGGGAAGCAGAGGATGGCCCAAGTCCTTGGGCCCCTGCACCCATGTGGGAGACCTGGATGAAGCTCCTGGCTTCAGGTCGGCACAGCTCTGGCCGTTGTGGCCAACTGGGGAGTGAACCTGCGGATGGAAGACCTCTCTCTCTTGCTCTGCCTCTCCTCTCTCTGTATAACTCTTACTTTCAATTAAATAAACAAATCTTTAAAAAAATATTTCTGGTAAATCATTGAATTTAGTAATTTGAAGAACTAAGCACTCAGAAAATCAACTTGTCAATTGGCTTTCTGTGAATAAGAGCCCTAATTTAGCAAATATCATTTATTATAAATCTGTTTCTCAGATTCTTTTGTAGAAGTTTGAATCCGCATCATTACAGTAAATACTGTACATGGTGGCTTAAACGAAATACAAATAATTTGACTGTGTGATCTTCCTATCAAATATCATCCGTGTCCGTTTTTTACAAAAAGAAAACACAGGGGACTTGTGGCACGGTGGGTCAAGCAATCATCACTTGTGACACCAGCACCCATACTGCATTGATGGCTCAAGCACTGGCTGTTTTGTTTCTGATCACTCCTTGCTAATGCACCTGGCGAGGCAGTGGAAGATGGCCCACATCCTTGGGTCCCTACCACTCGTATGGAGACTAAGATGGAGGTCTTGCTGCCAGGCTTTAGCCTGGCCCATACCTGTGGCCATTTAGGGAATGAACCAAGGAATACAAGACCTCCCTCTCTCTCTCTGTGGCTCTGCTAATTAAATATAAATAAATAAACCAAAGAAGAAAAAATCTAGAGGACTCCAAAGAATTTTTTTTTTTTGGACAGGCAGAGTGGACAGTGAGAGAGAGAGACAGAGAGAAAGGTCTTCTTTGCCGTTGGTTCACCCTCCAATGGCCACCGCGGCTGGTGCACTGTGGCCAGCGCACCACGCTGATCTGAAGGCAGGAGCCAGGTGCTTCTCCTGGTCTCCCATGGGGTGCAGGGCCCAAGCACTTGGGCCATCCTCCACTGCACTCCCGGGCCACAGCAGAGAGCTGGCCTGGAAGAGGGGAAAGTGGGACAGAATCCGGCACCCCGACCAGGACTAGAACCCGGTGTGCCGGCGCCGCTAGGTGGAGGATTAGCCTATTGAGCCGCGGCGCCGGCCCAAAGAATCTTGATAGTTCATTTACCCTACTCCCGCATTTGAAAGCAAATACTTTTTTTCTGTATTGAGAAATGTTTTTATTTTTCAGTTTGAGTTACCTATCTTTTACATAAAAACTACAACATGTTTTCAAGATGAATGGTGGAGATGGCTAGACAATGTGAATTAAGTGTATGATTTTAAAAATCCATGGAGAAAAATATTCACCAGGACTGAGAACTGGCCGCACTCCCCATGCAGCTGAGGGAGGACCGTGTACAAAGCCTGCAGGTCTGGGAAACCCAGAGGCAGCTCCACGTTTTCCTGTGCAAGATGCTGCCACATGGGCTGGGCCTGTTTCCACTTTTCGCAGTGAAATGCAATTCCCGTTTCTCTTCTAGATTGTGTTCACCAAATCTTTCCTTACTCCTGACTCCCCACTCTCAACACTTTCCAAACTGCCCTTTGCTGCATTTAATGGCCAAACAGGCTGAAAGGCTTGCTTTATAAAATTATCCTGGATTTGCTACTTCTGAAGTTCATCCTATTACTTACTAAATATTAAATGAATAAAGTACTTTCAAGATGTTCTATTATATTTTCAATCACACTCATTTTTATAATAAATTCCCTAAACCATCCAGCACAATGTTCATTTCAGGTAAAAGTCCAATGGCAAACACTCACAAAGAAAATAGCAACTTTCACTTGATTACATGTGATTTATCAAGGGATGTTATTTCATTGATAAGAAATGAGAATTTCAAGTTTTATCTTCAAAGAAATTGACTATAGTACACTTGGACTATTACTCAAGATGTATGAAGAAAATAAGTTCCAACCAAAAAGACAATTTCAAAATAAATCAAGCACTACTCAGTTACAAATGTTAAAGCAAAACTGGCAAGAAAATATTTTTCTTAAAATACCTCACTCTGCTTTCTTTTCTTAGTGAAAATGTATCTAATAAATGTCTCTTGAAGGACTTCTTGTTTAACAAGGAAATGCCACAGTCGTTTGACTGGAAGTGCAGAAGAATCCCGGGATCTATTTAAAAAAGAACATAGCACACCATCTCAGTCTTTAGAAAATGTGCTCCATATTGACAGATGCTTTCTTAAAACCTCCACAATCTATTGCAAAGGTAACACCATTACGCTGAGTATGTTTTCTCAATTTATTTAACTTTTAGTTTTTAGTTCTGGAAAGCATTCCTTCATCTAGCAATGAATTCTGTAATTACACTGAATGAACTGGCTGCGCTGAGTGGCAAATGAATTTCTTATTCTCTTTTTAAACCTCACCTAAGATGGTCCTTGGGTGAAAGCATAGCACCAGCGAATAGGAAGCCACAGCACTCAATGCTAGGAACCCAGCAGGCTAAACTGCCTTGCTGCCTTGCAAGACTCCTGACAGCATGGCCTCCTACCTCAAAAGAGGCCTGGACAGGCCCTGGGAAGATGAAAACATCAATAAAACCTTCATGTGTCTACTGTTTTACTAACAAAAAGTGGCATCTTGTTTGTTTATGTAGATTATTTTCCAAAAACAAAAAAATTCTGTAGGAGTTCAGAAAATACCATTAAAGACATTAATAAAGATTTTCCCTTATTATAAAATCAATGCCTTTTGGATTATAGGAAAATCATCTTCTTTCCAGGTTTCTGATCTTTTCCTTAGAGAATACTGCTGGAGAGACTGCACACTCAAAGCTGCACTGTTTTAAAGACTCTTGGCATGCTTTCCCCACTGTCCCAGAAAGTGACACTAAGCTGTGCTCTCAGCAGCACTGTAAGAGCTTTCTTACTTGAATGGAGTATTTTCTGGTTCTAACATTGCTTTATTTCGAAGAATAGCTGGCCCAGCTCCTACTGAAAGGTCCGTTGGATACGTGTTGATATAGTTAGGGGGTGGGCCTTCAAAGTGGTCCATTTTCTCTTGCAGGATCTGTTCCCAGTTCTCCAAGTTCTTAATCACAGCAATACCTAACGGTGATGTCACAGGCAGCTCTAAAAGGTGACAGAATGTCATTTTTATTTTCAGAAAAAGTACTGATCATCATCCACATATTTACACTATCCAAATTCTTAGAGCCAAGATTCTGAAAACACAAATAAATTAAAACGTTAATCTAAGGCTATCTAGATTCTTTTTCATTTTTAAGATTTATTTATTTAAAAGCCAGAGTGCCAGAGGGGGAGAGGCAGGGAGGCTGAGAGAGAGAGAGACAGAGAGAGAGAGAATATCTTTCATCTGCTGGTTCACTCCCCAAATGGCCACAACAGTGGAGCTGGGCCAACTGGAAGCAAGGAGCCAGGAACTCAAGCTGCGTCTCCCATGTGGATGACAGCCTTCCCCTGCCTTCTCTAGCACATTATTAGGGAGCTGGATCAGAAGCAGAGCAGCCAGGCCTCAAATGGGTACTCTGATGTGGGATGCAGCATCTCAAGTGATGGCTTAGCCCACTGAGTCACACACTGGCCCTTGTTTAGATTATTAATGCTTTCAACAAGACAGAAGGCCAGCTTTCTAAATTGAATGGAGAAAATGTCTAGCTTCCTCAGACTGGTTTCCTGTTCTTTTATCCAGTGTTTTTTTCCTTTTCATCTTGGGGATGGGTGGGGCAGGGGAGAACGCATGCTCCCACCTGCAGTTGTACTCCCCAAATTCCCCCCACAATGGTAAGGGCAGTGGAGAGAGATGCTAGTGAAGCCTCCACAAAACACAATCCAGGTCTCCCAGGGGCTGGCAGGAACCCAACTACTCGAGGCATCATCACTGCCCCAGAGCTGGAGGCAGGAGTCTGATGTAGGCACTCTGATGTAAAATGTGAAGTCTCAACAGGTATCTCAGCTGCTAGGCCAAAATGTCTGCCCTCAATCTTCCACAAGACAGTGATTCTTGCTATGAATCAAAACCACAGACTAGAGGCTAAAATAAACAAGACTTCATAAAAATCTCCAATGCAGTATTCTTATAACTACCAGATGGCCCTTTATACAGCTTTTTGTAAAGGGAAACTTGATAGTAATTTGTTGTATTTAATAACATTAATTCTCAAATTCCAAACTCACCAGAGAATTCCAGTCCAGCAATGGGGAAGAAATTCTTGACATTGTGAAGTACTAGTTTAACCATTGTCAAATGCAGGAGAGCCCAGCTGGTCAAAAGAGACAAAAAAAAAAACTCAATTAAAAATTAATTGTGACAGGAGCAGTGATGCTCCCTATCAATTGTTCAGCCCATCTCTAACCAAGAACAAAAGCTGCCACCACCTTTCACTATACAAAGTGGCATCTTTCTATTCTTTGAAAATAAAAGAAATGTATCTATGTGCCACATTTGGAATATCTGAAAACTAACTAGTGAAAAAACACCAGTCATATGGAAGCTAACAGCATACATAGTGTTCTTTTTTTTTTTTTTAAAGATTTATTTTTATTTGAAAGTCAGAGTTACACAGAGAGACAAGAGGCAGAGAAAGAGAGAGGTCTTCCATCCGATGGCTCACTCCCTAGATGGCCACAACGGATGGAGCTGCACCGATCTGAAGCCAGGAGCCAGGAGCTTCTTCCAGGTCTCCCAAGCTTGTACAGGGGCCCAAGGACTTGGGCCATCCTCCACTGCCTTTCCAGGCCATAGCAGAGAGCTGGATTGGAAGTGGAGCAGCCAGGTCATGAACCGGCACCTATATGGGATGCCGGTGCTTCAGGCCAGGGCATTAACCTATTGTGCCACAGTGCCGGCCCCATACATATTGTTCTAATAGCACATCAATACTTGTCTTTTCCTCACTAAGAAAGTTGTGTTTGTAATCTGCATAAAAACTATTCCTTGAAACTGGATGTGAGGAAAATACTCTTTTCTAGAAATTTATCTCAAAGGTACAAAATTTCTAACCTGAAAATATCAGTCAGTTCCCATATAAGCTCATGGTAAAATGTTGCTTAAAATTAATAACATCTGGCCGGTGCCACGGCTCACTTGGCTAATCCTCTACCTGTGGCACCGGCACCCCAGGTTCTAGTCTCAGTTGGGGTGCCGGATTCTGTCCCGGTTGCTCCTCTTCCAGTCCAGCTCTCTGCTGTGGCCCGGGAGTGCAATGGAGGATGGCCCAAGTGCTTGGGCCCTGCACCCACATGGGAGACCAGGAGAAGCACCTGACTCCTGGCTTCGGATCGGCGCAACGTGCTGGCTGCAGCAGCCATTTGGGGGGTGAACTAACGGAAGGAAGACCTTTCTCTCTGTCTCTCTCAGTGTCTAACTCTGCCTGTCAAAAAAAAAAAATTAATAACATCAGAATTTTTTATAAAGGAAAGAAATAAAAGCCGTATTCACCTATAGGAGTTGGGATCTTGGTGCTCCTGTATTTGTGTATCTGAAAAAAAAGCGTCATCATCTTCCTCATCACTATGAATGCTTTCGTCAGAGTCATAGATCACACCACTGTCAGACAAGGGAAGAAAGGGCTGCAATGAAATGTAAGGTTAGTTTTTCAAATGTTATTTTGTACTTAAAATATATAACATATACTATATTTTATAACATATCTGTAACAATATTTTCTTAAAATATATGTTTGTCTAACTTAAAACTGAACACATTAAATGATGTCTCTTGTTCATGCTACTAGACCTAAAAGTCAACATAACCAGGTAAAACTCAGAAAACTAAAATAAGTGGCTAGCTAGACACATGAAAACATAAGTAGTCTCAAAAATCAACAGTTTTCTTCTTACATTATCAACAACAAAAAGTTGGAAAAGTCTAAAGAAAAAGATATACTGAAAAGCATAAAATACCAAAAAACTATGAAAACATAGAGCTACAGTGAAGGAAATTTCAAATCCTTGTATCAAGGGACTGAAATGTATGAAAAACACAATGAGTTACAAGTTATTTTACACAGTTTTAAAGTAACTGCAATAAAAGTCCCCACCGGGATTTTGTTTGCTTTTTTGAGATCTGATCATGATTCAAGTTAATAGACAAGGACAAAAAAGAATAGCTAAGAAATCATTTTAAAACAAGGTACCAGTTCTTAGTGGATATCAAAATAAGTAAGAAGAGTGTAGCCTAGCAATTGACTGATGCAAAAAATAGCCCAATGGTATAAGAGCTAAGACACAGACAGCATTTTAAGTCAGCATAGGTAAAGGGAGGATTACCCAAAGAATCATGCTAAAGCAACCACTAAGCTGTGTGTGTGAGACAGGAGAGATGAAATCTGTTCCTCATTTTATTCTAGATAAATAAGAGAATTAAAAGTTAAGGAGACAGAGAAGGAGGGGAATAAGATAATGAAAAACATACTAATGGAAGACTTTTTATGATAAAAAACGTTATAAATAGTAAAGAAAATAATGGATAGATATGCTTGAATAAGCTTTCAAGAATCTTTGTAGGTCAAAAAAAGCAAACTGGAAAGAGTGTCACAAGAAAAATCAATGATATCCTTAATAAGTAACTCTCAAAAATTAAGGAAAACCATTATAATCTCAAGATAATTCAGTTAAGAATATGAACAATTTCCTCAAGGTGGAAAATCAAATGAAAACATGCACATTAAAATTTCAATGTCATGATAGGAAATAAAAAATTATTTAACCAAAGTAACAAAAAATTATTTATTTTTTTATTTTTTTGACAGGCAGAGTGGACAGTGAGAGACACAGAGAGAAAGGTCTCCCTTTGCCGTTGGTTCACCCTCCAATGGCCGCCGCGCTGCAGCCGGCGCACTGTGCTGATCTGATGGCAGGAGCCAGGTACTTATCCTGGTCTCCCATGGGGTGCAGGGCCCAAGCACTTGGGCCATCCTCCACTGCACTCCCTGGCCACAGCAGAGAGCTGGCCTGGAAGAGGGGCAACCGGGACAGAATCCGGCACCCCGACCGGGACTAGAACCGGGTGTGCCGGCGCTGCAAGGTGGAGGATTAGCCTAGTGAGCCGTGGCGCCAGCCCAAAAAATTTTTTAAAAGTACTTAATGCTGATGAGGGTAGGGACAAGTGTACTCTCTCATCAGTCTAAAGAGAATATAAATTAGCAATCTGGAAAACAATCTGGTAATGTGTATCAAAAGCCCTATTTAGATTTACACACTTTAGCCCAGCACCACTTAATAAAACGATCTGATTATGAACAAGGTTTATCTTGGCAGATATTAATTTCACAAACAGCAAATCACCACTTTGTAAACTGAAATATTCATCAAAACAAACAGCTAAATGTTCAACAGAAATTATGCCCACAGAGAAACAATGACCAACCCAATGAGCACCTCCTCCATCTGACAGAGGTTGTTTAACATTTCCCACAGAAAGGATCCAAGGTCTTTGGAAACATGGTTGCACCCAGACTTGGGCAGGAAATATGCATGATTAGTATAGAACAACTCATCCTAGAATGCAAGAAAATTCAAAGGCTGGTAGCACAGTTTAAAAAAAAATTAGGGAGCCAACTGGAAGGGGTCCTCACTGGTAAAGATCGACAATCTGAACAGAAACAGAATAACTGCAGTGGAATGAAACACAGCACACAAAACAAGTCTGAATCTGTAAGATCATAACCAGCATAGAGCAAAATATAATTCACTGGATTCCCCTGAAGGATGCTGGGGAATAGACTTTTCAGTTTAAATACAGGTTCATGAAAGCAAGGAACAGAAGTATCCACCTTGTCTTTCCTACTCAAAAAGACTTCGGGGTCACCAAATAGCTTGATGCAGAAGCATCTTCCAACAAATAAGTGATCAGTAAATAATCAGATTACATTATCAGAATTTAAAACTCCCACTGAAATGCTGGAGGTAGGCAAAGATTATCAACCAACAAATTCTCAGGGGACAAGAAAAGGGGGCATTAAGTTTAAAAGGAAAGAGAGGAAGGTAGAACCTCCAGATTAACAGTTTTTTGTTTTTTTGTTTTTTTGTTTTTTTGTTTTTAATTTATTTGACAGGTAGAGAGAGAGAGACGGAGACAAGGTGTTGTGCCAATCCAAAACCAGGAGCCTGGTGCTTCCTCCTGGTCTCCCATGCAGGTGCAGGGGCCCAAGCATTTGGGCCATTCTCCATTGCCCTCCCGGGCCACAGCAGAGAGCTGGACTGGAAGAGGAGCAACTGGGACAGAATCCGGCGCCCATATAGGATACCGGCACCGCAGGCAGAGGATTAACCAAGTGAGCCATGGCGCCGGCCTGGCTGGGCTCCTCTTCCAATCCAGCACTCTGCTGTGGCCTGGAAGGGCAGTGGAGGATGGCCCAAGCGCTTGGGCCCCTGCACCTGCATGGGAGACCAGGAGAAAGCACCTGGCTTCTGGCTTCGGATCGGTGCAGCGCCAGCCGTGGTGGCCATTTGGGGGGTGAACCAAAGGAAGAAAGACCTTTGTCTCTGTCTCTCTCTCTAACT
This sequence comes from Oryctolagus cuniculus, assembly GCF_964237555.1. Taxonomy (NCBI): domain Eukaryota; kingdom Metazoa; phylum Chordata; class Mammalia; order Lagomorpha; family Leporidae; genus Oryctolagus; species Oryctolagus cuniculus. The sequence continues at coordinate 74,189,641 of NC_091443.1, forward strand.
CTGTCAAAAAAAAAAAAAAAAAAAAAAAAAAAAAAGACATAACAGCCAACACTTGTTGTGAATCCTCATTTAAACAAATCAGTTTAAAGGAACTTTTGAGACACAGGTGGGAAAATGTGAGTACTGGAATACCTGATAGGATATTCAAGAATTGTGGGTCGGAAAGAGACAAACAATGCTAGTGTCATTCTGCTCAAAAATCCTTTCTTTGAAACAAATACTAAGATATTTATGACTAAAATTTCATAACACCTAGATCTGCTTCCAAACCGTCTAGGGAGTGGGTACAGGTATAAATGAAGCAAGACTGCACAAGAACTGACACTTTCTGAAGCTAGATGATGTAAGGATTCCTTTTCTATTCTATTCTTTCTCCTTTGGAGTATGTTCAAGGTTTCTATAACAAAAGCTTTTAAATTTTTAAAATTTACCTTCATTTTAGTTGAAACACACACACACAGAAAAAGAGAGCAAGAGAGAGAGAGATAGAGAAAAAAAATAAACCCATCTGCTGGTTCATCCCCCAAATGCCAGCAACAGCCAGGCCTGAACCAGGCCATAGCCGGGACCCAAGAACTTGATATGGATCTCCCACTCGGTGGCAGGGTCCCAACTACTTGAGCCTTCGCAGAGTGTGCATTAGCAGAGTGTGCATTAGCAGGAAGCTGGACTGGACGTGCAGCTGGGGCTCAAACTCAGGTACTCTGACATGGAAGGTCCCAAGCTGTGTCTTCACTCAACGTTTACAAACGTCTGTCCCAATAAAAATCTTCTAAAATGACAGCTCTATGAATTGTTAATGGTGTGAGGAGCTGCTTACCTTATAATGTTAACTGGAAACAGCAAATACAGAACTAAATAATCTAATCCAATTACATACATTTTAAAAAAACTGAGCAAAAAAAGAAAAGAAGCAAATTTGGTTGGATAGGTAAGAGGTATTTTCTTTCTTTATACTTTTTTGCATTTTCCAAAAATTCAAAACTTTATATAAATCAAGGGGAAGTATTTTATTTATTTGAAAAGTAGAGTTACAGAGAAGAGAAAGAGGGAAAGAGAGAGATCTTCCATCCGCTGGTTCATCCCCCAAATGGCCTCCTGGGCTGGTCTGAAGCCAGGAGCCTGGAGCTTCTTCCAGGTCTCCCATGTGGGTGCAGGGGCTCAAAGACTTAGGCCATCTTCCGCTGTTTTCCCAGGCCATTAGCAGGAAGCTGTATAGGAAGTAGAGCAGCCGGGACTAGAACCGGCGCCCACATGGGATGCTGGCACAGCAGGCGACAGCCTTATCCACCACACCACCACTTTGGCCCAGGGGAAGTATTTTTGAAATAACTTTTTTTTTTTTTTTAAACAGAGTTACAGAGAGAGGTACACACACAGAGAGAGGTCTTCCATCTGCTGGTTCACTCCCCAGATAGCCACAATGGCTGGAGCTGCGCCAATCTGAAGCCAGGAGCCAGGAGCTTCTTCCAGGTCTCCCACATGGGTGCAGGGGCCCAAGGACTTGGGCCATCTTCTATTGCTTTCCCAGGCCATAGCAGAGAGCTGGATCAGAAGAGGAGCAGCCGGGACTAGAACCGGTGCCCATGTGGGATGCTGACGCTTCAGCCAGGGCTTTAACCGGCTGTGCCACAGCGTCAGCCCCTGAAATAACAACTTTTTTTTTTTTTTTTTTTGACAGGCAGAGTGGACAGTGAGAGAGACAGAGAGAGAGAAAGGTCTTCCTTTACCGTTGGTTCACCTCCCAAAGGCCGCTGTAGCCAGCGCACCACGCTGATCCGAAGCCAGGAGCCAGGTGCTTCTCCTGGTCTCCCATGCGGGTGCAGGGCCCAAGCACTTGGGCCATCCTCCACTGCACTCCCGGGCCACAGCACAGAGCTGGCCTGGAAGAGGAGCAACTGGGACAGAATCTGGCACCCCAACCAGGACTAGAACCCGGTGTGCCGGCACTGCAGGCGGAGGATTAGCCTATGAGCCGCGGCTCTGGCCTGAAATAACAACTTTCAATAACCACTTTCAAATCTTGAGGCTATCATTCACATTAATGATACAAGGGACTTTCAGAATGGCAAAGAAAAATTTCAAGTTAGAAAGGTAGTAAAGGGGCTAGGGCTGTGGCACAGTAGGTTAAACTTCCACCTGTGGCACTGGCATCCCACATGGCGGCCAGTTCAAATCTTGGATGCTTCACTTCTGATCCAGCTCCCTGCTGGTGATCTGGGAAAGAGTGGAAGACTGTCCAAGTGCCTGGGCCCCTGCATCCATGTGGGAGACCTGGAAGAAGCATCTGGCTTTGGATGGGCCCAGCTCCAACCATCGCAGCCATTTGGAGAGTGAAACAGCAGATGGGAAGACCTCTCTTTCTGTCTCTCCCTCTTTCTCTCTAACTCTGCCTCTCAAATAAATAAATGCATCTTAAAAAAAAGAAAGAAAGGTAGGCATGGATTTGGCATGGCATAGCAGGTTAAGCTGCTGCCTACAACACCGACATCCCATGTGGACAGAGGTTCAAGTCCCAGCTGCTCCACTTTCATTATAGCTCTCTGCTTGGAAAACCTCACTGGACAGCCCAAGTGCTTGATCTCCCTGCACCCACATGAGAGATGTGGATGAAGCTCCTGGTTCCTTGCTTTATCCTGGCCCAGTCCTGGTTGTTGAGGCCATTGAGGGAGTGAACCAGCAGATGGAGGACCTCTTTGTCTGTCTCTCCCTATCTGCAGCTCTGCCTTTCAATAAATAAATCTTTAAAAAAAAAAAAAAAAAGGCATGGGAACTAGCTTATTTAACTGTGCACTAATGAATGATGGCTCTGAAGAAAGCATCCTTAGGCAATTTCTTCTTGGTGGGAACATTATACAGCATTTTCAAAATGAGATGGTAGGGGCCAGTGCTGTGTCGTGGTAGGCTAAGCCTCCGCCTGCAGCATCCACATCCCATATAAACACCAGTTGGTGTCCCGGCTGTTCCATTTCTGATCCAGCTCTCTGCTTATGGTCTGGGAAAGCAGTGGTAGATAGCCCAAGTGCTTGGGCCCCTGAACCATGTGGGAGACCCAGAAGACACTCTCGGCTTCAGATCAGCTCAGCTCTGGTCATTGTGGCCACTTGAAGAGTGAACCAGAGGATGGAAGACCTCTCTCTCTGTCTCTTCCCCTCTCTGTCTGTAACTCTACCTCTCCAATAAGTAAATAAATAAAATCTCTTAAAAAATAAAATAAAATGAGATGGATACAATGTCACTAGGGAATACAATCTTACAGGATCACCAGCCCATATGTGGTCTAATGTTGATGGAAACATTCTTAAGTGGCACATGCTTGTATAAGAATAATTCAAAAAGTTCATGGAAAATGGAATTAAAAGGTAAGTTTATTTTGGAATACAAAACTGAAATTTCTGCATTGTTTTTTCATAATATACATTTTTCCTGAACTCTGAATACTCTTTGAATTTTTTTTTTTTTTTAAAAAGACTTACTGTTGAGCGAGAGGGCGAGAGAGTGAGAGAGAGAGCAATCAGGAGAGACAGAGCACGTGTGCTGCAAGCAGTCCTGTGATACACCTGCTGGGGGGCAGGGAAGTAGGAGCAGCGATCCCATTAGGGTGGGGGTGGAGCTGACCCCTGTGGTTGAGCTACAGGGCTTAGGACCAAAGCTTACTGTGTAAGGTGGCCACGAGGCCAGATCCTAAGATGGTGTCCGGAACGTAGATGGTGCCAAAGATAGGATGGCACCATCTTACTAACATTCCCCTCTTTTGTTTTTTACAAAGCAAGAGTTGTATAGGATTACATCAACCCCCAAAGTCCAGGAGGGGTGGAAGAATGATGATCTGTCTTTAGAGCTACTTCCTGCTGACATGAGGGCGACGCAATACTCTCTGTTGGCATGGGGCAATGTCTCAAGCCGCTGTTTCCTAGGTGGGGAGCCGAGTACATCCCTGTAGCAGCATTTGGCTGACCGCCTGGTTGGTGAAGGCTTTGGTTCATTCCATTATCACCTCCTGTAAACACTCGGGATTTGAAAGGCCAGTGTGTGCATATGGAGATCACAGAGCGTTTTGTGGTGTGTGTTTTGTGACTGGCAGAAATCCAGGATCCCAAAGCAGCTTAGATCCCCAAAGGGAAAGTAAAATCGATGAGAGAACCTTGAACTTTTTAACAATACATTAATTTCCTGGTTTATTCACCAAACAGAATTAAATGCAATTCATGAGCAGCCTCAACTGACACATTAGAATGATCCTGGAAGTATGGAATGGAATCCTAGATAGAGTATAAGCCTGGAAATTTGCACTCACAATCTACTTAAGCCAGTGGTTCTCAAAAGTGAGCACATGTTAGGAATGCCAAGTGTGCTCAATAAAATGGATTGTTATCCTCATTTGCAGATTTCTGATTGAGTAGGTCTGAGGCAGGACCCAAGAATGTACATTTCTCACAAGTTCCCAGCAGATGCTGCTGCCGCTGACACTATACTTTGAGAACCCCCAGCACAATCAACCAACATTTTCAGAGAGCAACATAAAGCATCAAACCGTCCTGGAAAGATCTGTAAAGATTAACTTAGCCTACCAAAACCACTGTGGGATCAGCACCTCAAGAACCTTAAGATGAGATCTAACAAAAATGTTACAATGAGAAGAACCATGACAGGTGAGGTTTCCCCTCTGGGCACACACAGCAGGGAGACAACAGCGTCAGTGTGTGTAAAAAGGGAGATGTGCCAAGAGAATGAAGGTGACAGCTGGAGAAAGCAAAGTGTAGAAACACAAGTATTAGCATGCACCACGCCTGCCAGAAGATGGGCTGCAATGGATACAACCACCATGACTTTTCTGATCCCCAGAGAAGTTTTCTCCGCTCCAGGGAAAGAAAGAATGTCATAGGACCTCATCAAAGCCTGATGAAACCTTCACATGTCCATCCATATCCTGCTCTGATTCCATGATGACCAAGGAAACCACTGAGAATCAGATGACAGGAGCCTGGAGGCAGACACCAGCATCACAGACACGAGAGTAAGATGACACTTATCACAGGTGAATAATCTGACTTCTGGTTTATACCTACTTCCCAAAGGGTTTTCCTTTGTCTCATCTTTTATCAAGTATCTGATCAACCCTGCCTTTACTATGACTATCAGTTTCTGGACTTGAGAGATGAGCTGTCTAACCTCTGGTGATTCAATCCGAAAGCTACCCCATCAGTCCTGTGATACAGACACAGAATTACTAAAACAGGCACACTGTAAGCCTGCAATTCTCACACCCTTACCTTTGCCACAAAATAATCCCACATACTAAGTTCAGGAGGAATAAACTTTTCTTTGTAAGATGGTCTTTCTGCAGGCACTGGTGGTGGGGTGGCATCTTTCACAGGCCTTCCAGGGACCAGCATTCGCATGTTAAATCTTCTCCGGTGTTTATCTATGTCTTCAGAAGGAACAGGAGGTGCTGAACAAAGAGAAAACAGCAGCACTGACTTTCCTTTACTTAATTCATGGTTCTTGTCATCCTACTCTTGCCACATTTTAGCCTAGGCTAAATGATCTGTTTGTGCCTCTAAACTTTTCTAGTCCCTCATCAGTTTTTCAGAAGTCACAGCACAGACAGGGATGGATGGCTCGCTGTGCCATAGCCTGTGTATTGCAGAACAAGGATTAAAGTAACTATATAAAATGTAGTAAATAAATGTGACGTTCACTAAGTTGTTTTTTTTTTTGTTTTTTTTTTTTGTTTTTTTTGGACAGGCAGAGTGGACAGTGAGAGAGAGAGACAGAGAGAAAGGTCTTCCTTTTGCCGTTGGTTCACCCTCCAATGGCCACCATGGCTGGCGTGCTGCGCTGATCCGAAGCCAGGAGCCAGGTACTTCTCCTGGTCTCCCGTGCGGGTGCAGGGCCCAAGCACTTGGGCCATCCTCCACTGCACTCCCTGGCCACAGCAGAGAGCTGGCCTGGAAGAGGGGCAACCAGGACAGAATCTGGCACCCTGACCGGGACTAGAACCCGGTGTGCCGGCGCCGCAAGGCGGAGGATTAGCCTAGTGAGCCGCGGCACCGGCCGTTCAGTAAGTATTAAAGAGAGTGAATGAGATTATTCTGACCATGTGTCTTAAGAAAGATTCACTATGTAGGATATAAGGTTGGACTTCACAGAAGGGTGAGGCCCCACAGGAACAGGGGAAAAGAGGCAGAAACAAATGTCCAAAGGAGGTCTGAGTAAACAAGGAGAGAAGCATGCTTGTTGGACAGGAATCAGGAAGGGCAAAACAAGGACACAGTCTACAGTTGGCTCTTTTGGGCAATTCTCCTCCTTTCTGGGCTAGTCACCTGATGAAGGATGGTTTGTTCACTCAATCTGAGAGGAAAGTGGAAGATGAAAATAGGAAAGGCCTGAACTAGTAAGGTGCTTGGCAAAAACTAGACAAAGGGCTAATATGAGGGCACAAAAGGATTCAGGAACTAATTAGATGTGGAGGGACCAGAAAGTAGACGCCACCCTGCTTCTTTCCTAAGCCTCCCCATTGTAGAAAATCACCATTTTATCTTGACCTCTCTTCTCCCACATCTGATACATCTCATCAACAAATCATCTACTCTAATGCCAACTCACATCCAGAACGTCAATACTTTTCACTCTGCCCAAGACTGCCACTCTAGGCTAAACCACAATTATCTTTTGTTAATCCTGTAAAAATTGAGGTGAAATGTATATAAAGTAAACTTAGCCATTTTTATTTATTTTTAAAAACTTATTTATTTATTTGAAAGTCAGAGTTAGAGAGACCGAAATCTTCCATACAGGGGTTCATTTCCCAGATGGCTGCAACAGCCAGAGCTGGGCCAGGTTGAAGCCAGGAGCTAGGAGCTTCTAGGTCTCCCACATGGGTGCACGGGCCCAAGTACTTGGGTCACCTGCTGCTGCTTTCCTGAGCGCATTAGCTCGATCAGCAGTGGAGCAGCCAGGACTTGAACTGGCGCTCACATGAGATGCTGGCATCACAGGCGGCGGCTATACCCATTACGCCACAAAGCTGGCCTCAACTTAGTCATTTTAAAGTGTGCAATTCAGTGTCATGTAGTACATTTACACTATCACGTGACCACTTCTCTCTAGGTCCAACATTCTTTGGAAATTGCTTGCCCATTAAGCAATCACTCTATTCCTTCTTTCCCCATACTCCAGTCTGCTTCCTGTCTCTATGGGTTTACCTGTTCTGGACGTTTCTAATAAATGGAATTATAGAATATGTGATCTTCTATGTCTGGTTTCTTTCACTTAACACAGTATTTTCTTACTTTCTTTCTTTCTTTTTTTTTTTTTTTTTTTTTTTTTTTTTGACAGGCAGAGTTAGAGAGAGAGACAGACAGAAAGGTCTTCCTTTCCACTGGTTCACCCCCCAAATGGCCGCTACGGCTGGCGCGCTGTGCCCATCCGAAGCCAGGAGCCAGGTGCTTCCTCCTGGTCTCCCATGAGGGTGCAGGGCCCAAGCACTTGGGCCATCCTCCACTGCACTCCTGGGCCACAGCAGAGAGCTGGACTGGAAGAGGAGCAACCAGGACAGAATCCGGTGCCCCAACAGGGACTAGAACCCTGGGTGCCGGCCCACAGGCAGAGGATTAGCCAAGTGAGCCGTGGCGCCGGCCTAACACAGTATCAGTACTTCATTACTTTTTCTGGCTCGGCAACACTTTGTTGTATGTATATATTACATTTTCTCCTCTTTGAAGGTAACCCACAATCATCTTTTAAGTGGATTTTACATTAATCCCTCTGCCCTCAATCCAAGCGCCCTACTATTCTTTTAGTTGTTGTTACAGTCTGTTCTCCACAAAGCAGCTAGCATGCATTTTTCGAAAATCTAAGGATCCTGTCACTCCTCTGCTTAAAATATTCTGAGTTCCCTATCATTTTCTAGAACAATGAAAGCTTTCTCATGATCCATGAAACCCTGAACAGCCTTGTCCTAGCTATTTCTCAACCTCATCTCCTACAACACTGCCCCTGTTCACGAAAGTATTTCCTGAAAAAGCCCAAGTCTGTTCCTACTCAGGACCTCTGTGTTCTCTGCTGTCTGCTTGCAATGCTCTGTCCCAGATATCTGTATGGTGTCATTCCTGACTTCCCCAGGGCTCTGCTCAAAATGCTACCTGAGACGCGTCTTCTGACCATGGTGACTAGACTGGCTCCAGCCCCATTCCCTCATCACTGTCTTGCCACTCTCTCTGCTCTATGTTTCTCATGGTTCTTATCATACCTACTGTGTGCCTACCTCCACAAGATGTAAGCTTCATGAAAGCAATGCATCTGCCTTGTTCATTCCTGTATCTCCAAAGCCTGGAACACTACCTAGTATGTGGCAGGTATTAAGTAAATGTAATGAACGTGGACATGAATACAAACTAAAGAATTTAAGCATGGATAACCTTCAAGGACAGAATTATCATAAACAAAAATCACAGAAAATTCAGTGGAAGCTGGTGAGATCACCTCCCGCACTGTGACTCAGAAACTCATCCCAGGATTCGGGTCACCTCCTTCCTGAACAATGTCTCCTCACTTACCTTCACCTTTCCCCTGTTTTCATCCTCTTCAAACATGTCTACTTTGCCAACTTCAAAAATGTTACTTCCATAAAAATAAAAGTAACAAACTATATGTTTTCCTAATATGAGTTAAGTTATTCACAATCCTAAAAAAATGTTTAAATATCACTGGTTTTCAAAATAAAATTTCTCAAAACATTAAAATAAAAACCCTTCTTCAAAACTGGAAATTATTTACATTTACATATAGTACTGGTGTCAAATTCATCTTACCTGAAATATTTTCTGATTGTCTTCGAGGTTTAACAACAAGTTTCACGCCCCCTCCAAAAACAGCAGCCCACATTCGATTATTTAATGGGTGGGCTGCAAGTCGGAACAACTCATTGGAAGAATTAGTGGCAAGAGCATGTATCAATAAACTCAAGTAAACAGCAACAACAGCTTCACATAACAAAATATTCAGTTTTGGCTGGTCTTCATCTTGAGCTGAACTCAAGAGATTAATAAGTGAGCTCACACCTGTAAGAGCATACAATATCATAAGTATGTCAGCATAAAGCCCCAAAAGGAAAAAACATCAGACCTGGCCATTCCTAAGTGTATTTTCTACAAAATAAATATTTCCATAATCTGAGTAACAAAATAATGATAGGAATGGATTATAACTTATAGAATAAGAATCCATTATTCTATACCAACATAATAAATGACTAAATAAGTAAATAAAAAAGGGACTTTCCTTATAATGGGATTTCAAGTAGTAAGCAGAAGGAATGACAGAATTAGAATATCATAACTGGTAACCACACAGTAATACCTTTGGGCAAGAAGCATCACTAGATATTAAACTCCTAAAAAACTTTACTAATTGATTTGACAGGTAGAGAGACAGACAAATAGAGCGCCCGTCTATTAGTTCACTCCCCAACTGTCTGCAACAGCCCGGACTGGTCCAGGCCACAGGAACCTAATCCAGGTCTCCCATGTGGGTGGTAGGGACCCAACGACTTGAGCCATTACCATCCCAGAGTCTGGAGTAGCAGGAAGCTGGAGTGGGGAGCCAGAGCCAGGTAACAAACCTAGGTACTCCCAAGGGAAACAACAAGCACCTAAACAACTAGACTAAATACCACCCCCTGGATGCTAAAATTTGGTATTTTACACAGCCTCAAACTAGCTCTTTAAGATACTGATAAATTGTAAAGGAAAAAAATTGTCACTTTACAAAGGGGAGACCTGGCAGAACCACCTTACTAAATGCTCAAAGTTAATAGCACAAGTACTGACATCATGTGCCCATCTTTTTTGTGGGATCCCCCCCCCAAAATACATAACCTGAATTTAATATTAGGAAAAAAATCAGAAAAAGCCAATACTGAGACTTTTTTTTTTTAAAAAAGGCCAGTATTCTTCAAAAGTGTCAGTCTTTTTATAAAAGAGAAAAAAAGGGGAGATTTTACTCCTTATTAGAAGACACTATTAAAGATGTTACAAGTAATTGGCACATGCATCATAAGGACATTAGTGGGACAACTGGCAAAATTTTCAAAAGGCTGATATATTAGAGAACAATATTGTGTCAGTTAAAATGTTAATATGTTAAATTTGGTAACTGTGCTGTGGTTACATAAGAGGATGTTTGTTTTAGGAAATGCAAGCATTTTGATGAAAAAGCATGTTATTCGGCAACTTACTCCCAAATATCTCAAAAAAATATGCAGAAATACACACACATTAAATGAGAGAGAAAAAGAATAAGTGATAAAGCAAGTATGATAAAATGTTACTATTTGGAAACTCTAGGCGAAGGTTATATAAAAATTCTTAGTACTACTTTTGCAAGCCTGAAATTATTTCAAAATGAAAGCAATATGTTTCTAAAAACCAAGCTAAAGTTAATTTTAAATACATACTTGGGATATGAAATATTGTAGTGAATGAGAAATAAAGCTCAACAGAGAAGGAGAAGGACTGACAGCACGACATATGGTCGCTGCTATCCCAATACATAAGTTTACACTCTTGGGAGTAATGGTATTCTCTCTGATGAATTAGTAAAAATATGTCTGTGGGGCCTGCACTGTGGCATAGTGGGTAAAGTCACCGTCTGCAGTGTCGGCATCCCATGTGGGTGCCGGTTCCAGTACTGGCTACTCCACTTCTGATCCAGCTCTCTGCTATGGCCTTGGAAAGCAGTAGGAAATGGCCCAAGTCCTTGGGCCCCTGCACTTGAATGCAAGACCCAAAAGAAGCTCCTGGCTCCTGGCTTTAGATCAGCACAGCCAACTGGAGAGTGAACCAGTAGAGGGAAGACCTCTCTCTCTGCCTCTCCTTCCCATTCTGTGTAACTCTGTCTTTCAAATAAACAAACAAGTAAATAAATTAAATGAATGAATGAATGAATACGTCTGTGAGTTTGCTAAGATTCTAATTCAGAATGTTTAAGGATAAGGAAGATGGAGTATTCCCCTGATATAGGGTGATGCTAAGACCTTCCTTTGGATGCTGGTCAACACAGCTGATTTGTGAAGCCTTGACTGTCTGTCTCCAGACAATACACAGCACTGAAGAACCCCTAATCCACAGGAGAGAACAGCATCAAAAACAAACATGGAAAGAGCCATTCACCAAGTCCACAAAGAGTGATAATCAGGAAACTGACCAGCAGATTTTTAAAAATGAATTGCCATTTTAAAAATTCATTTTAAAAATGAATTTACTTAATATATGCTAAACTGATCTTCTGTTTATAAAGAGAATTGAAAATGAATCTTGATGTGAATGGAATGGGGGAGGGAGAGGGAAAGGGGAGGGTTGCGGGTGGGAGGGAAGTTATGGGGGGGAAGCCATTGTAATCCATAAGCTGTACTTTGGAAATTTATATTCATTAAATAAAAGTTAAAAAAATGAATTGCCAAGTAAAACACTGGAAATTAAAAAAATAAAATCACACAATCAACCAGACAAAAATACACAAATTCTCACCAGGCCATTGAGCAGGAGATGAATTTGGTGTTGCATGTTCTTCAATGCTTTCTGTTCTTAGTCTTCGACGGTCACTTAAAAGAAGTCCTTGGTAAGCCATTCCTGTAAACTGATTTCCTTCTGTCTGACTGCTAAAACAAATAGGTTCAGTTACTTACCCCCTTAACAGAGGCAATGAGCAAAGATACTTGATACATATCATGTTTTGATAATCATTATTAAGAAACACCAAAATTCTTAAAACTGAATTCACTGTCTAAAAAAAAAATTATTTTATAAAGTCGTTGGATTTAGTTACATTTATTGATCCTTTTTAAGAACAAAATACTAAACTTAACTATGTTAGGCAGATGACATTCAGTCTTTCCATCTTTCCACAAGTCCATACTTTAAAATATTTTCTAGTTTACACAGGCTTTTTAAGTCTGGATAAGGAGACTCCTGTTGGTCTAGGGCACTGAAGACAGAACGTTTCAGGGTACTAGTTTGCTGCATTTCTTAGCTCTCCACAGTTGTGCAAACTTAACGTTGAAATAAAATATGAGCTAAAATCTAAATAATCATATTTTAGAATTCCCTAACCATAAAGCCAAATGTTCTTAATCATTGACTTCCCTCTTCATAATGGCTATCTTTGTGGAATGGAGAAAATACAAAAGCAGAAAGTAAAGCTGAGTTAAAGTTTTGAGTGTAAATCATATCCTCAAGCCTGGATATTACATACTGAAAACAATGTATCCAAATTCTCATTTGGTGCCATTTTAACCAGTGACTGATATCAAACAACTTATCTTTCATCAGTTAGATTACCATGCCAACTCAATAAGCTTTTTTTCTCCTTATCTGCATTTCTAAATCTCTGGAGCTATTTAGACATGGCCTAACTAGGACAAAGTCAGAGTTCAGGCCATTGTAAGACAGTAATCCCTCATCTGATATCAAAAGTTTGCACAAACATTTGCTAAATACATTTAATATCAATTTCACATAATATTTCTATAACAAACTTTTCACTTACTGATATAATTAATTCATTTAAATCTGGGTCATCTTTTCAAGAAGTTAGTAAGTTTCTTACTACTTTCATTAGTTATTGAAAATGCAAAGTATATATAGTACATATAGTATATAAAGGTAATTTTACACTTAGAAAAGTTCAAACCATTATTGTTAGTTGATATCACTTCCCAAAGACTTTAACATCATATATAAATGGATAAGTAAAATTTATTTTAAGAATTCAATTTTAGGAATCTATAAGGGTACTTCAGAAAATCTGGAAATGAAATTAAAAGACAAGTTTAGGGCAGGCATTTGACGTAAGGGTTAGGATGTCACTTGGTACGTCTCCATCCCATCCTGGAGTTTTCTGTTCAAGTTCCAGCTCTGCTCAGAACTGAGGCTCAAACAGTTGGGTCCCTGCCACCCAAATGGGAGAACTGTATGGAGTTCCCAGCACCAGAGCATTTGCAGACAGAACCAGTAGGTAGGAAATTTGTATTTCTCTCTGTCTCTATAAGTTTTTAAAAATTTTAAGATCACTTTATCTTGCTGCAAAAGATTTTAAAATCCATAATTTTTCCATAATATGCATTTTCCACAAGCTTTTTGACAACTGTGCTATGCATGGATTTCAAGTTTTTTGCCCAAAAATGCATTTTCCATGAACCTTTCAAAGTCCCTAGATAGTTTTTATATTTTTTAAAAATCTTTCCTTTCAACTGTGAAAACTAGTTAGGTAAACAGGAGCTAATCCAATGCAAAAAAAATAATTCCCAAGGAGGAAAAATAAGGAAATTTCATATTATAAATAATTTTGGACACTAAACTTTTTTCTTAAAAATGAAGAAAGATGGTAATGAGGATCATTTATATTTGTCATGTTCTATATTTCTCTCATTACTAGGCCACAACTAAACTGTTTTATTTCTGATTCTATCTTTCCTATTGAAATATACATGGCGGTCATATTTGGGGATTTTTCAGTTAACTAGGGAAAGAGACCCTTAATGAACTCTGGAACAGTTTAATGTTTTTGCTGTATTAACACTATTTGGGGTGATTTTTTTTTACCTGTAGCTATGACTGTCACATAATGCTTGGTAAATTGATGCAGAAAGGGATGCTGCTAGTGAATGAAGTGTGTGCACCTAAAACCAAAACAGCCACAGTTACAGTTTGTACTAACATTTCTACACAACAGTCATATTTTAGAATCAGAAAACACCCAGGAAACTAGCAATATCATAAATAAGACTCAGTCCTAAATAAGACTACTAACTCTGCTTTAAGCCTTCTAAAATCATTCTCATCCACCTTTCTATGCACACTCACTGCAAAGCTGACCGTTCAGACACAAATTTTTCAAATCTTTACTTAATGCGAGCCTGCCATTTACCAGGCTATGAGCAAAGTACTGAAAGTACTGATGTTACTGGGATGTCCTGGCTACCAACTATCAGCTTAAATGTCAGAAAAAAAAAAAAAAAAAAGGACCAAAGAACCAAAGTAAGCACAAGATTTTCAGTTTTTATTTAAGCTTATCTTATAATATTCTTAATGAAAATAAAGAGTTGAGCTTATCAGTAAGAATGAATTAAATTTGTTTAGTAAATATATCAATCACTGTGTGAAATGGCTAATTTTCCAGAAAGCAAGTAATTAACTTGGTACTCATACGTAGGGCACAGTCATAGTACGTTTCATTTAGAAAGTTTAAAAATTATCCATACAATATAAAAACCACAACCTGACATCCAGGCTGAATTTGAGACTCACAAAAATCTTAAAATTTGAAGTTTCATTACTCTTTGAAAGCCTAACCCAAATTTCAAGGAACTTGGAGCTTTTGCTTAAAATTAATATGCATTTTAACCACTTTTCTACATGTCCAAATTCATCTAGTAATTTAAGTAATCTGTGCTAAAATGCTCACAGCAATTAATTCACTATGTACAAGCAGTCTGTACTAGATTCATGTGAATAGAATATTATGGGTCCTTCAGAAAAATACTACCAGAGATGAAGCACACTTGTGAAATGAAAGAGAACAAAATTAAAATATTGGGATCTGAAGCCCCATCAGCCACAGAAGTGGGAAAAGCACCACACAAGTACACTTAGGCTGGCACAGTACTCGCCAGGTCTTGCCAAGCTCCATAGCATTTCTCAGGAAGTACCATTTTTTAAGTTCTCAGCATCGGATTGCAGGTTTAATTTCGGGTACATTCTGCCAAACTCTGATTGTCCCTACTGCACAGCTTCTAATAAACATAATCACCAAGGGACCAGTAATAAGGATACTTTATCTAGGATCATTTCTGATCAAGCATGATTTTCTCCCAGGAACTCAGCAACTTATATTTTCACATTATCTTGGCATGTAAACAGTCATAAATATTCCCAACGTAATGGTTTATTTAAGAGAAACGAAGATCTAAAGGAATAAATACAGTCTAGAAAAGACACCTTTTCAGAACTGTGAAGAATGCTTACTGTTAAATTGCATTCACTGGACAAATAGTCTTTTGCTAATTGAGAATGAGAAGGTAGCGTGTAAGAGCACATAAAATATTCCCTCTACATTCCAACTGGAAGGCAATTATGCATATTTACCTCCTCAGTGTGTACAGTAGCAAATAACCATAAACTTCACATTACCTTCACATCTTCGATATTGGGATGAGGTGGTGTTTTCATCTGAACAATAGTATAAAGTATATCATGGATGTGATTATTTAAGTACAATACAGGATTAGCTATGACTGTTTTTGTCGAAGCAATACTTGCTGAAAGCAGAGGTAGGGTAGTAGGCAATGGTAGTGGAGACTGAAGCTGTTTTACTGTAGTTTCCTGTAGGTGATAATGAATTATTTTTTTCAAAGTGATTAAAATGAAGGGGGGAAAACCCAATAGTTATCTGTTACAAAATGCTGGTGACAACACACTTGTATAAACACAGAAATGTCAGTTTCTTGTTATATGTTCTACTGAAATTACTGAGCAGTCAGTAAGTACCAGGTGCTATGCTAGATGCAAAAGACAGAGACGACAGCCATGCTTTCAAGCTTGTAAGCCCACTCCTAATTATTAGAACTTGAGACTGAGAAGACCCACATAGAATATAAGCTTCCGTCTCCTTGAATAGAGGAGCTGAATATTTTTATATTAACTAGTAAAATGAGTTTTATAGCTATAAACTATTGAAATCAAAGTGATTCATACCTGCTGTGATTCTTGCAGCAAAAACTTGAGTTCCATTCTTACTGAGGCCAGACCACCACCCTGGGCCCCATGAAGGCTGCAGTAACTAAGAAACACTCTGAGGAGATCTTGGTTTTTCTGCAGCCACAGCTTTCGTCTCTCTGCATGTTCACGTTTAGCCTGTAGTCTCCGCCTTTCTATCTGATGGCGCTCGTAGGAACCAATATCTGGTTTGTCCACCATTTCTTCCTGGTCCAGAAGCTCACTCTCTGCCTTCGAGTATGTTTTACTGGAATATTCTTTGATAACTGACTCATGATTACATATCTCATGCAGGGCAGCAATTTCCTTTTCAAGCCAGTTATAGAGCTGAAACCTGAGTTTTCCTCCATCTACTTCATAACCTGTGGCCAGCGTTCTTAGTTCCGTCATAAGGATCTTTAAACAAGCCCTGAATTTTAGTTGTTCGGCAATCACATCAACCTCAGCATCACCTCCGAGACAGTCCTCCTCCTGAGGAGTCAACTCCACAGCAGCCTCTGAAGCCTTCTCATCTTCCTGAGTGTCCTTTCTCCTGGCATCTGTGCTTTTCATTACTAAACCCACAGCATCTTCTTCCTCTTCTTCTAAGGCACTATCATGATCTTCACCCCAATCGAGATTAAGGGGTTCCTCATCAACTTTTACAATCGGCTGACTCCAGTCAAAGTGTGCGGAAGTGACTTGTGACCACTCAGTGCTAGAACTTCCATTGCCATCACTCACAGTTTTTGATTCTGAAGGGGCATCACCCAGCTCTTTGGACATTAAGTCAGGCTGATCTTTTTTTGCAGGTAAGGAAGATGTTTTGCTTACTTTTGGAATTTTGGAGAGTACCTCTAAGGCTAAAACAGGGCATCCAACTTTAAAATGAGCATTTGCAGTGGTAAAGAACAATTTTCTTTCTATGAGGTTAATTTTATCAACAAAGTTTTTCTCAGTTTTGAGACCTAAGGTTGCCAAAGTTCCTTCAGGGGAGGCAAGGTTTCTTCGGATAAGCAAAGGATGAGTTCGAAGGTAGTTGTAAAAGCTAAACACCGTTGGATTACAAGATTTGATGATAGCTATAGGAATCAGATAAAAACCACAAGGTTGTTAATTTGTATTTATATTACAAAATAATAAAATTCATCAGTATTTCTTCAAAATAAAAGACATGAAAATATTAATCTATAACAGGTTAAACTATGGTACATCCAATCATTTATACAACTGAAATCACAAGAATTTCCCTCCAGGCCATAGAATGCTGTCCATCACTATGGGGTGCTATGCAGGATATATTATGTTAAAAAAGATACAGAAAACAGATACAGTAAACTACCTTTTATCTTAGAATGTGCAGCGGGGATATAAACACACACTCACACACATCTGCTTATTCTCATATTTTTTAAATGGAAGAAAACACACACACACACACACACACACAAACTAACTGGCTCCCTAAAAAAGGAGACAAGAATAGGCAGATAGATTTCTTTAAAAACACTTGGTCTTGTATACTTTATTTCAAAATTATGTCAATATTTTATATAATCTTAAGAGAAAATTAAATTTTAAAAAAACTTCACAAAAAAACAAAGGCAGAATTAAACAAATGAATCTGAGTATCAAGTTGGTATCACAACCATATAGAGATGAACTATAAAAAGCAACTTTTAAATAATTAATCTGAGCATACTTACCAGGACATACCTTAAAAACAAAAAAAACTTAACCTGTTCTTAGACATCATGTAGTCATGAAAATTATTTCAAGTATTAATCTGAAACCATTACATGCATATAAAACAACAAATTAGTATGCTAATGCTAATGAGAATCTAAGCCTTTCATTATAAGGCATACATTTGAAATCTAGGAAGAAAGAACCCTATCATGCACATTTGAATTCAATCAGTGTAAAGGCCTAAACTCTCAAGGGTAAAAAATATTCCCTAGGGGGAGGAGAGACCTTCACTTTGACTATGGCCTTGTCTAAATAAGGTTGGAGTTTGTGAACTCAAGAGGCTTCCATAGCCTTGGCAGCTCATGACAAGAGCCTCGGGTAATTACGGACGTCATAAATAAGAGTATCAATTGTTAAATCAACAACGGGAGTCACTGTGCATTTACTCCCCATGTAGAATCTCTGTCCTTAATGTGTTGTACTATGAGAATTAACAGTAAAACTAGTCTTCAAACGGTGCTTTATGCTTTGTGTGTCTGTGTGGGTGCAAACTGTTGAGATCTTTACTTAGTAGGAACTAAGTTGATCTTCTGCATATAAAGATAATTAAGAATGAATTTAATGAAGAATGGGATGGGAGAGGGAATAGGAGATGGGATGGTTTGTGGGTGGGAGGGTGGTTATGGGGAGAAAAACCGCTATAATCCAAAAGTTGTACTTTCAAAATTTATATTTACTAAATCAAAGTTTAAAAAAAAACTACTAAAATATTCCCTAGGGACTGGCGCTGTGGTGTGGTAGGTAAAGCAGTTGTCTGTAGTGCCAGCATCCCATATGGACACCAGTTCAAGTCCTAGCTGCTCTAGTTTGAATCTAATTTTCTGCTATGGCCTGAGAAAGCAGTGGAAGATGGCCCAAGTGCTTGTGTCCCTGCACCAGCATGGGAGACCCAGAAGAAGCTCCTGGCTTCGACTCAGCTCAGCTCCAGCTGTTACAGTCATTTGGGGAGAGAACCAGTGGATGGAATAACCACCCCACACCTCTGCTTCTCTGTTTCTCTGTATCTCTATATCTAGCCTTTCAAATAAATGAATAAAAAACAATCTTTAAAAAAACTATCCTTCCACACTATGTATATATAATTTATGTATATATATTCCTTAGTACCATTCATTGAAACAGTCTAGGATCAATGATTCAATCAGTAACAGTGAGGATTCTCACGCCCAGACTTTTGTCTCTAAATATTATTCCCCACTAAATAGAAGCAGAGTTATTTGGAGGACTTGTGATTTCCAGGTCTAGGGTAGGAAATGTATAAGATGAGCCTGTACTGTTTTGCCTTCCCAGAAAGCATGGAAAATTGAGTATTATGGAATAATGCCAAACACTGGAGAATCTGAGATTCTATTAAAAACTGACAATGATTCAAACACAAATCTATTTTAATCTGTGAGTTCAAAATAAATTTTTTAAAATTTATTTGAAAGGCAGAGTTACCAGCAGGGTGGGGGAAGGAGGAGGGAGCAGATCTCCCATCTGCTAGCTCACTCCCCAAATGGCCACGATGGTCAGAGTTGGGCCAGGCCTAAGCCAGGAACTGGGAGCTTCTTGTGGATCTCCCAGGTGAGTGAAACGGGCCACACACTTGGGCCATCCTCTACTGCTTTCCTAGGCCATTCATAGGAAGCCTGATTTGAAGTAAAACAGCCAGATCTCAAACTGGTACCCATATGGGATGCTGGCATCACAGATGGCAGCGTAACCCACTACACCAAAATGCCAGTCCCTCAAAATAATCTTTTTTTATTATTATTATTTTACAAGTAGAGTTATAGACAGTGAGAGAGAGAGACAGAGACAAAGGTCTTCCTTCCGTTAGTTCACTCCCCTAATGGCCGCTATGGCCAGCACTGCACCGATCCGAAGCCAGGAGCCAGGTGCTTCTTCCTGGTCTCCCATGCAGGTGCAGGGGCCCAAGGACCTAGGCCATCCTCCACTGACTCCCAGGGCGACAGCAGAGAGCTGGACTGGAAGAGGAGCGACTGGGACTAGAATCCAGAGCCCATATGGGATGCCGGCGCCACAAGCATTTTTATTTTTAAAAACAATTTTTTTTATTTACTTATTTGACAGGTAGAGTTGTAGTCAGTGAGAGAGACAGACAGAAAGGTCTTCCCTCCGCTGGTTCATTCTCCAAATGGCCACTATGGCCGGCGCTGCACCCATCCAAAGCCAGGAGCCAGGAGGAGGATTAACCAAGTGAGCCACGGCGCCAACCCCAAAATAATCTTTTAAAAAAGCTATTGACAGCTTTACAGGATGCACTTTCATGTACGTACACCATATGTAAGAGGAATCTTCAAAAAACCCACAAAAATGCATATTGTAAAAAAATTCTCAAATAAACTGATCTTTTAATTGCATTTTCCACAAATCCTGAGGCTCCCCCATTTATGTAAAATGTAACAAGAATCACACTTCTCTAACTGTTTTCAATTAATAATAAAGCATTAACACATTAATCTACCTCATTTTTGAACGGTGTACTATTTCCATACTAGAATTTATTTAGCTATTCTATTGATAAATAATTAAAATATTCTCTTTTTATTATTATTGCAAATGATGCTGCTAAATACCTTTTTTAAAAAATTGACATGTGATTATGTGGGAAGAGCTGGCGAATGTAGCAAACATCCAAAATGCTTGTTTAATACACATGATATTAGAGTAATAGTGATTCTGTCTTATATACTGAATGTATGAAGGTTACCTACTACTGCTGAAATTATGTTAAAATGTTAAATTCAGCCACAAATAATAATCCTTTAGTCACACAAGAAATTTTCTCCTAGGTGAAAAATCATCGGGGAATTATTTTTTATTTTAATCTAAGTGAACATTAGGTAAAAATTGTCTCCCTTTAACAAAGAGAAAGAAACCACAAGGTCCCCTACCTTGGTGTTCTTCATCCTCCTTTGGTGTTTGCTCCAGTAACGTATCCAAGGCCCGCGTGTAATCCTTCATTACCCAATAGGCAAGACTACGCAGGAAAGGATCAGGATGTAATCTTTTGCAGTTGAATCCTGAGCCATCCTTCTGGCAACCCAAAACCTTCTGATTCAAGATGGATATATAAGTGGATGAAGTCTCAAATTCTGATTCATATAAGCGGGCAATAACCATGGCTAACTGAATATCTTCCATTTTTTCAAGACATACCTGCAAATTTAAATGTAAGTACTTATATAATGATATCTAATATCCTACTAATATCATCACATTACCTACCACTTGAATTCTCACAGTAGGAAGAGGAGGATTGGGACTGCTGAAGATAGTTACATGATTATTTCTTTTTTTCTTTTTAATTTATTTAACAAGTAGAGTTATAGACAGTGAGAGATAGAGAGACAGAAAGGTCTTCCTTCCGTTGGTTCACTCCCCAAATGGCCGTGAAGGCCGGAGCTGCGCCAATCCGAAGCCAGGAGCCAGGTGCTTCCTCCTGGTCTCCCATGTGGATGTAGGGGTCCAAGCACTTGGGCCACCCTCCACTGCCTTCCCGGGCCACAGCAGAGAGCTGGACTGGAAGAGGAGCAACCGGGATTAGAACCCGGCGCCCAAATGGGATGCCAGCGCCGCAGGTGGAAGATTAACCAAGTGAGCCACGGCTCCGGCTGCACATTATTATTTCATAGTAGATTAATACCAAGAAGACGAAAGAACTAGAACTATCTTTTTAAAAAAAAAAATTTATTTATTTGAAAGAGTTACAAAGAGAGGAGGGAAGGAGGGAAGGAGGGAAGGAGGGAGGGAAGGAGGGAAGGAGGAAAGGAGGGAGAGAGAGCGCGCGTGCAAACGCAAGCTTCCATCTGTTGGTTCACTCCCCAAATGGCTGCAATGGCCAAGGCTGGGCCAGTTTGAGGCCAGGAGCTTCTTACAGGTGTCCCATGTGGGTGCAGGGGCCCAAGGACTCAGGCCATCTTCCACTGCTTTCCCAGGCACATTAGCAGGGAGCTAGATAGGCAGTGGAGCCCAACAGGATGCCAGCACTGCAGACAGCAGCTTAACCTGCCGTGCCATAGTGCCGGCCCCTAGAACTTAACTATCTTCTAGCCTACAGAGATCATTTATGCAACAGGCATGAAATGAAGTATGTCAATGACATCTGAGACGTAGTTCAATTTAAATAACAAATTTTAAATTAAATACCACTTATGACATTTGAATTTAAGTATCAGTTCCTCTTAATTTCCAACATATTTCCATATAATAAACATAAGTATTACTAGTTCTAGAGGACCTTCTATCCACATAACAAGTTAGTAACATATAGGAAAGCTAAATATGCTAGTCTTATTTTCTAGGTGCCTATAATCAGATGGAAGTACTGCTTTTGAGACAGGTCATTTGTAAACACTTCTCATCTTTACTCAAATATGATGGAACTTCAAACAAAGAGTTCATAGTAATGGAATTCAAAGATAGGTTTATTAAGGTGCAAAAACAATTTGAAATCTATGCATAGAAAGGATCCTCAAAACAATCATGAAAAATACATATCATGAAAATACCACGCCTGGATTTCAAGCTCATCTTGTACAATAAATTTGTCTTTTAATTTAATTTTCTCATGAACTTTGGAAGCAAACTCATACATTCTAAGCCAAACTTCCCATTTCAAAATTTAAAAAATTTTTATTTTAAAAAACTCATATGCCTGAGATTACTGTGAAGAGACTAATTTAAACTTAAAGTACGTTGTTTGTTGGGTACTTCCTATTTCTTCTATTATAGATTATTTCTATTTTTCCTTTACCTTTCTGGACTGTTCATGACAGAAAGTAATCTAAGAAGATGATATTATAAACAAACAGAAGGATTTCTAATTACTCTCAGCTGCCAGGATTACATAAGGATACTTCAAACCGTTTGTGAAAAAATGAAATAAAAAATTACATTTATTTTGATCATTACAAAAACCCTCTGGGGGGCCAGCACCGTGGCACAGTAGGTTAATCCCCCGCCTGTGGCACTGGCATCCCACATGGGGCCCCAGTTCTAGTCCCAGCTGCTCCTCTTCCAATCCAGCTCTCTGCTGTGGCCTGGGATAGCAGTGGAGGGTGGCGCAAGTGCTTGAGCTCCTGCAGCCACATGGGAGACTGGGAAGAAGCACCTGGCTCCTGGCTTCAAATTGGCACAGCTCCAGCCATTGCAGCCATTTGGGGAGTGAACCAACGGAAGGAAGACTTTTCTCTCTGTCTCTTTCTCTGTTATTCTAACTCTCAAATAAATAAATAAATAATCTTTTTTTAAAAAATCTTCTGAAATAAAATACACAAAGGGTCTTACAGTTTATGGAAAAACTGCACAGATTTCAAAAAAATTTGTACCAAAATCTACATCTTCATATATCAAAAACTGCAAAGTTTTATCTCCTCATATTCATTTTCCAATATCTACAATTATGTTACAAAATAGCACATTGCAATTTCAAACTAAATTCTATAAATTTCACTTATAAGGAAAAGAACATAAAACATCTGCCTCTTTATACAGTATAAGGAGGTTGTGACCTATGTGTTTTAGTTTAGAATCATAAAATGGCCAGGAAGAAGACATTTAAACCATTTTCCATAATTCTTTTCATATATTTTATCTATTACCTGATAATTCAATATGCCATATATAATATTATGCTTCTCCTCTGAATTAATTAATTTTTTTTAAAGATTTATTTATTTATTTGAAAGTCAGAGTTACAAAGAGAGAGAGAAGAGGAGGCAGACAGAGAGAGAGAGAGGTCTTCCATCTGTTGGTTCACTCCCCAGTTGATGGCTGGAGCTGCACCGTTCTGAAGTCAGGAGCCAGGAGCCTCTTCCGGGACTCCCACACAGGTGCAGGGGCCCAAGCACTTGGGTCATCCTCTACTGCCTTCCCAGGCCACAGCAGAGAGCTGGATCTGAAGCGGAGCAGCCGGGACTCTAACTGGCACCCATATACGATGCCAGCACAGCTTTACCCACTTTGCCACAGCACCAGCCCCTGAATTAATTAAAATTTCATTTATCATATTGCCACCATTTTATGTTAAGCAATATCTGTAGTTATTCTCCATCCTTATAACTTTATGACAAAAAAATTCCAATCTTCTCACTGTAGCCATTGGGGAGTGAATGAGCAGATGAAAGATCTCTGTCTCTCTCTCTGTAACTCTCTTTCATAATACATAATAAATACATAAATAATTTTTTTTTAAAAATCCCAATCTTCTCTACAACCTTTTCAGGTTTCCTGTCTAGTACAAGTATTTCACAGCATGCTTTCTCATTTATACCTCGATGGCATCTTTCAGTGAACCAGCCAACAAGAAAAAAGCAGCAGATTGTTCAAAGCGTTGTTTTCCAAGTAAAGAAAAAGCATTTTTCAAAGCAGCTTTACGCCACCTATCCTCATTAAAGTTGTGGCTGAAAAATGTCGTCATTTTTTCATCATGCTGTGACCTGCAACAAGAGCACAATCACTGTGGATTCTGCCAAATTTAGAATGACTTTAATCCTATAGAGAATGTGTGCACACATCCACCACACAGGACGGGTAACTTCTGTGACAGGCATGGGTTTCAAACACTTCGTTATTTCTTCCAGGAGGGAAAGCTAATAATGCTTCATGCTTCACATACATACAAATGGAAGCCAGAGCACTTTTTACTTCCCAGGGTGCTTTTTTGTTTTTTAACAGCATCCCACCCTCCAGGTTAAGTTGAAAAGCTATGTTGCCCACTTTCCGGTGGATAAAGGAACTAAGACAAAAACAAGTTTTGCTGCATACTTGTTGTACAGTGTGAAATATGAATGTTGACCTTAGAACAGTCCCATCTCCTCTATAACATCAGTTTCTTACCAACCACATACCATGCTCTCCCAACAATGCTTTATCTTGAACAGTGACTAACGCAGCAATGTAAAAACTGCTGTTCCAATGGTATTTTTAAGGTAACAAATTGGTGTTTCAAAGATTAGATTTTGCTGTTGGCAGCTTTCTATAGACATGCTCCGAGAAATAGAAAAGTCACACCAAGTGTGGAGGTAACTTACCTAAACAGACCCCATACCACAGCTTTCTTCTTCATTGAAAGGTAGAATAATGCAGCATCCAAGGCATCATTGTTCCTTTGAAAAGAAGCTTTAGCAACCTATGTGGTAGACAAAATACCACTGTAAACCAATACTTGATGAAAGAACTGCAATCAATCCATCAACAATTAATGCTTTCCTGCTGCTTCCATGGCTATTAGAAATGATGGAAATGGGAAAAGTTGGCTCCATTTCATTGTCTCCAGCAGCTTTTTTTTTTTTTTTTTTAAGATTTATCTATTTATTTGAAAGGCAGAGTTACAGAGAGGCATAAAGAGAAAGGTCTTCTATCCTCTAGTTCATTCCCCAGATGGCCATAATAGCCAGAGCTGCACTGATCTGAAGCCAGAAGCCAGAAGCCAGAAGCTTCTTTTAGGTCTCTCATGTAGGTGCAGGGGCCCAAGACCTGGGCCATCCTGTACTGCTTTCCCAAGCCATAGCAGAGAGCGGGATGGGAAGTGGAGCAGCAGGGACTGGAACTGGCACCCATATGGGGTTCCAGCACTACAGGCAGCGGCTTTACCTGCTGTGCCACAGTGCTGGCCCCTCCAGCAGCTTTTAACACATGCACCTAGAGACAACCACTGGCTGCCAGGGATTACAAAAAATAACAGCAGGGATTCACTGGCTACATGCACATACCTGGCATCTGCCTAAGCACCTTCATTTAACCTGCTGAATCACTACAGGCCATTTTACAGAGGGAGTGACAGAGGCACACAGAGGTTAAGTGAAGTAGCTAAGGTCACACATTAAGGCGTAAAAAAGTGATTAGACTCAGGCAGTGATAAAACTAACACAGGACGCAGGATATTCAAGAGATATAGGTATTTTCTTTAAAATTCAACATATTACCTTTCTAAAAGTTTTATAAAACTTAACATGCTAATATCTGCAATAAAGGTGATTTCCCAATTTAGGGCTCTCAGAACTAATATTGATACAGACATCTACGAATAAACAACAACTAGATGCATATACATAGACACGCGTTACAAAAACGATGCACAGGACTTTGGGCCGGTTATGGAGGCTGCACAGGAGCAGTGCCATGTTCTTCTCGGAGGTCTCTTTTGCTAAGAGCAAGTAACAAATCATTCTGGTGATAATGACAAGCCAAGCTGGCACGGGTTTCTCCTTCAGCACCAAAGAGAAGCCAGCTACAGGTGAAACTGACTTGCATTACGATCCAGCTGTGAAAAAAACAGTCCTCTGTGTGGAACAGAAAAAAATATCCTCCTTCTACATACAAGAAATGAATTTTTTTTAATGAGAACACTGAGGGCAGGAACCTAATTCAGAAATCTGCAGTGTATAGCACAAGAGAAGAACTGGCATAGAATCACTGACTCCTGGGATTTAAAGGCCATTGTGAAGGAAAACAATGCAGTGAAGTAAAGTTCTTTGGATTAGGACAGATACCATTGCATCACATTTATTTATCTTTCTGGATATTTTTATAGCCCTTAATAAAAATATTAAATAAATATAAAACATGCAGATATATCCCAATATCTTTTTAAGCATACTTTTTCTGTTATTTTTCAAGAAAACTGACAATTCTGAAGTAGTGACACATTCTCACTTTTGAAAGGCAGCATTACAGAGAGAGACAGAGACAGGCAGAGACAGGCAGAGAGAGAGAGAGAGAGAGAGAGAGAGAGAGAGAGGTCTTCCATCTATTGGTTCACTCCCTAGATGGCCGTAACAGCCAGGGCTAGGCCAGGCTGAAACCAGGAGCTTCTTCTGGGTCTCCCACATTGGTTCAGGAGCCCAAGCACTTGGGCCATCTCCCACTGCTTTCCTGGGCCATTAACTGGGAGCTGGATTGGAAGTGGAGTAGCTAGGAATCTATTCGACGCCCATATGGGGTGCCAGCACTGCAGGTAAGTGCCCAACCCAGTACACCAGCCCCCTTTCTCACATTCTTATTCCTTTATTTAGGGTTTACAAATTTTAAATCTTAGTAATTCCACAAAGAAAAGCTTTAAAAGTACGTAATTCTCCATGTGACATAATTGAATGTAATCTTTGAATCACATAATCTTAAGTTGCTGAATTTATTCAGAGCCAATTGAATAATTCTAAAAATTAGGCCACTATCATTCTATGTAATTATATTGTTTTGAACAAAATATTAATCATGAATTACTTCTGTAAGATGCTGAGATGTCCTCTTCAGACCAGTTGAGAGTCATAACAATAAAAACACAGTGGGTGTTCTATTAGCTCACAATGACTGGAAACTTACTGAAGTATGAGGGAAAGGGGAAAAGACAGCTGAAATCATATCACAAAAAATGCTTTACACTGAATACTGCCTTAGGGGGTTCATTTATATTGCCTTCTTACTTTTAAAAATTATTTTACTTCAAAAAGTTTTATTAACATGGAATACTTTTTTAAAAAGATTTATTTATTTGAAAGGCACAGTTAGACAGAGTTCTTCCATCTGCTGGTTCATTCCTCAAACGGTTACAATGGTTAGAGCTGGGCCAGACCAAAGCCAGAAGCCAGGAGCTTCCTCTGGTACTCCCACGTGGGTGCAGGGGCCCAAGGATAGGAGCCATCTTTCACTGCTTTCCCAGGAACATTAGCAGCGAGCTGGATGGGAAATGGAGCAGCCAGGACCTGAGAGGTGCCCAAACAGAATGTCGCATTGCAGACAGGGGCTTTACCCACTATGCCACAATGCTGGCCCCAATATTTGCATTTGTTATGGAGTATAGTACAGTATCTCAACAAAGATACAACCAATCAAGCCAAAGAATTTGGCTTTACATTTCCTTTTCTTTCTGTTCAGAATCTACTAGCTCCTGTATTTGAGTTCTTCACATAGAGTGCAATACATTATTGTGAACTATAGTCTTCTCACTGCTATGAAAACACTAGAACTCATCACCTCCATCTGACTGTGGCTTTATCTTTTTAATGTGTGTTATAGTACCCATTACTCAGCCTCCTTCAATGTCTCTTTCCCTTGTCCTCCCCGGTCTCTAATAATCACTATTCTAAGTTCAGATCAACTATTTTTATTTTAATTTCCAAATGAACCCCTTCTGTCTCACATTTTCACTTAACACAGTGACCTTCAGTTCCATTATTTTACTGTGAATGTCAAGATCTCCTTCTTTTCATAGCTAGAGAATGTCCCACTGGGTAGATATAGCACATTTTCTTCATCCAGTCATCCAGCAATAGACATCCAGACTGATTCCTTATCTTACCAATTATGAACAGTGCTGCAGTGAACATAGGAGTACAGGCAGCTCTTTCATATGCTGATTTCATTACTGGAATATAAACCCAGAAGTGGATAGCTGGATCACATATGGTAGACCTATTTTTAGTAATGCTTTTTGGGGGACCTCTATAATATTCTCCATAATGACTACTAATTTCATTCCCACCAACAGTATATTAAGAGTTCCTTAGAGTTCCTTTTCTTTTTTTTTTTTTTTTTTTTTTTTTTTTTTTGACAGGCAGAATGGACAGTGAGAGAGAGGAGACAGAGAGAAAGGTCTTCCTTTTCCGTTGGTTCACCCCCCAAGTGGCTGCTGCGGTCGGCGCACCATGCTGATCCGAAGCCAGGAGCCAGGTGCTTCTCCTGGTCTCCCATGCAGGTGCAGGGCCCAAGCACTTGGGCCATCCTCCACTGCACTCCCGGGCCACAGCAGAGAGCTGGAGTAGAAGAGGAGCAACCGGGACAGAATCTGGCGCTCCGACCGGGACTAGAACCCAGGGTACTGGCACCGCAGGTGGAGGGTTAGCCTATTGAGCCGCGACGCTGGCGAAGAGTTCCTTTTCTACCACATCCTCACCAGCACTTGATATTCTTTGTCTTTATAACAATCACTCTAGAAGGAGTCAGATACTATCTTCTTGTAATTTTGATGTATACTTCCCCAGTGGTCAGTGATACTGAGCACTTTTTCATGTATTCGTTGGCCCTTGGTATTTGCTTTCTGAGCAAAGCCTATTCAGATGCTGTCTCCATTTCTTAACTGGATTTTTATTGAGTTTTTTTTAGTTTCTTATATATTTTGGATATTAACCATTTGTCAGATGTAGCTGGCAAATATTTTATCCTACTCTACCAGTTGTCTCTTCACTCTGTTATTTTACTTTGCAGAAGCTTTTTAGTTTGTTATAATCCATTTGTCTCTTTTTACAGCCTGTGTTTTGGGGTCCAATATAAAAATTTGTTGCCTATGTCATACATTTTGATATGTTGTATTTCCATTTTCACTGGTTTCAATGGGCTTTTAAATTTCCCCTTTTCTTCATTCAAGAGTAAGATGTTCCGTATTCATGTATTTGTATAATTCGGGGCTTCTTTTTGTTACTGAATTCTAGTTTTATTGCATACTGGTAAAAAAATATATATAACGTGATCTAGCTAAGTTGGAATTTTTTAAGACTTCCTGTGTGGCCTAATAAGTGAATTATCCTGGGAATGTTCCATGCTCTGAAAATAATGTATATTCTGTAGTTGCAGGATGGAATGTTCCATAAATGCCTCTTGGGTCTATTTGATCTGCAGTACAATTTAACTCCGATGTTGATTTTTTGTTTTTGGTGAGGGGAGTATGGATGATCTGTCCATTAATGAAAGAAAGGTTTTGAAGACCTCAGTATTGGAACTTATCTCTCTCTCCCTTTAATAACTGTTTTATAAAGTGGGATGCAATGTATTAGGTACAGATACATTTACAATAATCATATTTTCGTGTTAACTGATCACTAGATTACTGCATAGTGGCCTTTGTGTCTTTCTACAGCTTTTATTTTGTCTAAGAATAGCTACTTTTCTTGCTTTTGGTTTCTGTTTGCAAAGAGTGTGTTTTTCTATCATTTCACCTGTCTGTGTCATTGCCAGTGAAGCGCATCTCTTACGGGCAGCACATCGTTGCCCTCCTTTTAATCCTATCAATTGGTTCGTATCTTTTAGTTGGGAAATTCAGTCATTCACATTCAAGAGTTTTATTGATAAGTAATGATTTAGTCCTGTCATTTCTGAAAAGTTCTTCTGTTTATTATTTGTGTTTCTTTGGGGTATCGTACTTCCTTGCTTTTTTTTCATATGCCCCATTACACCAGAGCTTGCACATATAGGTATCGTTTGTTTCTATTGCTTTTATCGAGTGGCCTTCATGGTAAAAGGCTTTCTTTCTCAAGAAGTTTCTTTGAGTGTTGGACTGGCAGGCTCTTTTAGACTTGTTTCGAGTTGGATGCTGCAGCTTCATTTCCCTGTATTTCCTTCCACTGCAGCTGAGTTCCTGAACGCATCTTCCCCAGCCGCCATCTCGCTCCTCTCAGGGTTATGTCATTTCCCTTCCATTTTTCTTTATATTTTCCCTCTATCATTTAACTCAGTATTTCAATATGCTCAACCATTTTTAGAGAAAGTTTTATTCATATTCAGCTAAGGATTTATTTTACGTGGGACCTTCAAGAAGTTCAGAGAAAGTTAATTATGAAAAACTAGGTACAGATTTCAAAATTTTGCACCAAAATAAACTTGTCATTCAACTTTCTTCTTCCATAAATTGTTGAAATACCCTCAATGTATATTTTAAGACAAAAAATTATAAATGACCTTGATTTAATTTTAAGAAATAAATTATTTGTGAAAATACAATATATACACATATTGGAAGCAATTAAAATGACAAAACATATTGCTGACAAGAGGTCTTTAGAGGATGCATTAGAAAATGTTCTAATAAAACGATATATTCTCTCTTGTCTACTGCACTGGGGTATAAAAAATATAATGTAGATATTTATCATTTACTTGCTGTAACAATTTTCCCTGTACAAAAGGAACTACATTTCTTAGTTGGTGTGGGAAGGAATTCCTCCCTACAATTATGTCTATTAGGAGAACAAATACTGGTAGTTCCTAGACTGTCTTACATGCTTCAGAAAAATAATACTTGTATACTCATGTTTCAAACCTTCAGCTGGTAAACATGTACACCAGAGTCACAGGATGGAATTAAGATGGAGAAACCATAGCCCTAACACCAGTCTGCAAATTAAAATCTCTGGAGCGAGATGGGAAATATGCATTCTTTTAAGATTTTTATTTATTTATTTGAAAGTCAGAGTTACACAGAGAGAGAAGGAGAGGCAGCGAGAGAAAGAGAGAGAGAAAGAAAGAAAGAGAGAGAGAGAGAGGGAGGGAGGGAGGGAGGGAGGGAGGGGTCATCCATCCACTAGTTCACTCCCCAATTGGCCGCAATGGCCAGAGCTGCGCTGATCCAAAGCCAGGAGCTTCTTCCGGGTCTCCCACACTGTTATAGGGGCCCAAGGACTTGGGCCATCTTCTACTGCTTTCCCAGGCCATAGCAGAGAGCTGGATCAGAAGTGGAACAGTCGGGACGCGAAATGGTGCCCATACAGGGATGCCAGCACTGCAGGCAGCTGTTTTACCCACTATGCTACAGCACTGGCCCCAGAAATATGCATTTTAAATGTTTGCCAGGCAATTCTTCTAACATTAAAATTTGAGAACTATTGCAGTGGTACAATACAGGGAAAAGTCTTGCATCTTTGGGATTAAAAAATATTCACAGCTCATAAAATGTGCTGACTGTACTCCAGGGAATTTCAATGTATTCCTAAAAGTAAAATGAGAACTCTGTTTCCCAACCCTTCCAGAGTAAGAGCACAGTTATGAATGATGGGAGCTTGGGCCTGTTACTGAAACTCTGTTCTGTCATGCATAGTAGGAAATGGAAAACATGGAGTTGATGATTCTATGAAAGATCTATGAAAAACAATCAGCATCAAACCTGGTACAGAGTAGGTGCTCACTGAAGTCTAATTTCTGCCACAATGAAAGCATTTCAGCTTCCACTTACAAATGAAACAAAAAAGCATTTTTTCCAAAAGGCATCTACCATGTAACTGACTCCAAAAAACCACTTTAAAAAGTTTGTAGCCTGTTGCACTTGCTGCCCACAGATATGTACAAGAACACACAAATCAAAGCTATTTTTTATTGGATGATATCTTCAGTGTATAAAGGAAGCTTGCTATTTATTAAACTAGTCATGCTGAGAATACTTTATATAAAAACGTTTTGGGGCCAGTGCTGTGGCACAGATGGTTAAGCTGCCACCTATGACTCTGGCATCCCATGTGAATGCAGTTTGAGTCCCAGCTGCTCTACTTCTGATCCAGCTCCCTGTTAAGAGCCTAGGAAAGCAGTGGAAGATGGTCCAAGTGGCTGGGCTCTCCACCCATACGGGAAACCTAGAACAAGCTCCTGGCCTCAGTATGACTCAGCCCTGGCCATGGTGGCCATTTAGGGAGTGCATGGAAGATTCTCTCTCTCTCTCTAACTCTGCCTTTCAAATAAATAAAATAAAATCTTAAAAAATAATAATTTTTCCTATGTAATGTAGAAGGACAAGAACTTTAGTTTCTAAATTTTGATTTTTGTATTTTATTAAACTGGAACATATCTCAACCAATAACAGACAATATTGTTGTTCCACAGACACATATTATAAATTCAGTATACACAGCAAAAGACAAGTGATATCATAATATATGAACACTATAATAAAGCAAAGTTTTTGCAATCATCAAATAATTTTACTTAAAAAATGTTTCAAGAGTCTTTTGTTAAACTTCCAAATCTAATGAAGTAAAATTACCTTTTCAATGCATCTTCGAAGTGTGTTAATATTTCTCACCCACCAACCTATTCCCATTGCTCTTAACTCAGACCACTGAGGGTCCCCTCGCTGAATTGCTGGAATCATATTAATCAGTTCTTCCTCAGCCTCAGAATGAAATGCCCAGGCAAAATGGCAGGTGGACACACCTACATTGGAAATGAAATAACAACATTCAGAATGAGATTTAAAAAAAAGAAAAAGGACAAAAACACTCTTTGCATAGTGACATATTCATTCATTCTGGAAAGAAATTTTAAGTATAAAGAAAAATGTATGAATGCTGGTGAGGATGTGGGGAAAAAAGTATACTAATCCACTGTTGGTGGGAATGTAAACTGGTAAAGTGACTATGAAAGACAGTTTGAAGATACCTCAGAAATCTGAATATAGACCTATACCATATGACCCAGCCATCCCACCCCTCAGAATTTATCCAAGGGAAATTAAATCAGCAAATAAAAGAGCTATCTGCACCTCCATGTTTATTGCAGCTCAACTCACAATAGCCTAAACATGGAATCACCTAGGTGCCCGTCAACGGAAGATTGGATAAACAAATTATGGGATATGTAATCTATGGAATACTACACAGCGGTAAAAAAAAAAAAAATATGAGGGGCGGGCACCGTGGCGCAGGTTAATCCTCCTGGCACGAGCATCCCATGTGGGCGCCGGTTCTAGTCCCAGCTGCTCCTCTTCCCATCCAGGTCTCTGCTATGGCCTGGGAAAACAGTAGAAAATGGCCCAAGTCCTTGGGTCCCTGCACCCATGTAGGAGACTGGGAAGAAGCTCCTGGCTCCTGGCTTCAGAATGGCGCAGCTCCAGCCGTTGCAGCCATTTGGGGAGTGAACCAATGGAAGGAAGACCTTTTGCTCTGTCTCTCCCTCTCATTGTCTGTAACTCTACCTCTCAAATAAAATAAATAAAAATCTTTAAAAAAAAAAATGAAATCTAGGCCGGCGCCGCGGCTCACTAGGCTAATCCTCTGACTAGCGGCGCCGGCACACCGGGTTCTAGTCCCGGTCGGGGCGCCGGATTCTGTCCCGGTTGCCCCTCTTCCAGGCCAGCCCTCTGCTGTGGCCAGGGAGTGCAGTGGAGGATGGCCCAGGTGCTTGGGCCCTGCACCCTATGGGAGACCAGGAAAAGCACCTGGCTCCTGGCTCCTGCCATCGGATCAGCCGCGGTGCGCCGGCCGCAGCGCGCCAGCCGCGGCGGCCATTGGAGGGTGAACCAACGGCAAAGGAAGACCTTTCTCTCTGTCTCTCTCTCTCACTGTCCACTCTGCCTGTCAAAAAAAAAAAAAAAAAAAAGAAAGAAAAAAGAAATCTGATCATTTGCAACAAAATGGAGGAATCTGGAAAACATCATACTGAGTGAAATACGCCAGTCCCAAAGGGACTGTTCATATGTTCTCCCTGATCTGTGATGATTAACTGAGCACCTAAAAGAAAACCTGTAGAAGTGAAATTGAGAAGCAATGACTTGAGGTTGAGAAGCAATGACTTGATCAGCCTTTGTCCTGTCAAGGAACAACTTACTATTTTATTCTTTTTAGTATTTTCTTTTTTCTACTTAATACGATTGGCTGAACTCTTTAAGTAACACAGAATTATTCTTAGGTGTTTAAATCCAATTGAAAATTGATCCCTGTGGGAATAAGAGAGGGAGGAGATGTACAGTTTGCCACATGTTCCCTTGGACTTACTCATAAGGGCAAAGCTAAAAACTTGCCATGGGACTCCAAATCCCATTAAGTTGGCAGGTACCAATGCCATCTTTTTTTTTTTTTTTTTTTTTTTTTTTTTTTTTTTTTTTGACAGGCAGAGTGGACAGAGAGAAAGGTCTTCTTTTTTCTGTTGGTTCATCCTCCAATGGCCACTGCGGCTGAAACGCTGCGGCCGGCACACCGCGCTGATCCGAAGCCAGGAGCCAGGTGCTTCTCCTGGTCTCCCATGCGGGTGCAGGGCCAAGGACTTGGGCCATCCTCCACTGCACTCCCGGGCCACAGCAAGAACTGCTATATTTCAAAAGCTGTACCTATGAAATCTTTATTTATTAAATGAAAGCTTTCAAAAAAAAAAAGAAAAATGAAATTTGTCATCATTTAGGAGTTAATGCTGTAAGTTACTGAATTCAATAATATGACAGGACACGCAAAATCCAAATTCCTAACTTTTTGTAAAATTTTCCTCCTATAAAACTAGGGATACTAAGCACTAAAGCTTAATCATTGGAAAGAGAGAGAGATTTGAAGTCTGAGCCACTCACGTGTACACAGACCAAACTTGCTGACAGGGAAAGCATCACTCATAGCGGAAGCACTGGGCCTGAGTGCTGGAGCGTTGTTTCACAGCCCCCTTGCTGGAGGACCGCACTCCAGCACTGAACACTGAAAAGTGCCCCTCTTCCCTCTGGCCAGGAAGCTAAACAGCACTTTGAAACAAGCTCTAAACCTCATCAGAGTTCCAGGGAATGCCGGGGACACGTCAGTCACGTGGTACATCCCTCTGTTGTTAGTGCCTTGGGTCAGAAGTGGATTAAAGCTGCCTAATCATGATGCTACATGATAAACCTCATGTTTTGCTTTTGCTTGTTTGTTTGTTTGTCTGTTCTGGAAAAAGGCAACAGATATCAAAGGGTGTATTTAGGTGCAACAAAACAGGTTTGGTGGTATCAGCAGACATGGGAGTACAAATGAATTTATTAGTTTCCTGAAAACACTCTATTCCACTTGGAGCAAAGAGCGAATATGAGGGAGTGAACAACACATAGTGGTGACAGAAAAGGGAATGCTAGGAAGAATGCAGAGAAGCCTTGGAAAGAAGCCAGGGGAGTCCAGCAGCCAGGTACAGAAACTTATCAAGCAAAGAACTGTCTGAGGTCAGTGGGAGTCACATTACAACATGGACCTCCGAACACTGCAAAGCCGTCCATTTTACTAGATATAAGTTGTTTCATTATCAACTAGTATAGATTTCATTTGTAGTTTTAAACTTTTTTAATAATTGGTACTTTACAGTAATTCCTTTAGAAAACATAAAAGAACAATTTTGACTGAGTAATAATTAAGTCTTTTAAATGTCCCACTGCCAACATTTACATATACCTGTGCTTGAAATCATCACAAAATTATTGCAACAAGTCTTAACTACCTCTACAAATTTAGGAAATAAATGGAACAAATTTTAGTAACATTGATTTTTAAATAAATAACATAGATTTGTAGTTTTTTTAGGAACTAAAAGGCAATTAATTTTCTATTTAAATTTTTGTCTGGTTTAAGAAAAGCTTACTACATCAAAAAAAGTGGTATTCTGCTTTAGAAACTACTGTTCTAAAGCAACGCAAAATGAACAGTTATTGTTCATATAAAGTTCATAATATGTAATATACTCTACAACCCTAAATATAATTAACATTTTGATATGAATAGGAAGAAACCAAAAATGTACAAAGGCATATCAGAAGAATCAGGCTCAGAAGGCAAGACTAAGAGAGCAATGAATGTGTATGGAAACCTATCGGGTGAAGATATTAGGGGAAAAAGAACAAGGGCACCGGGAGGAGGTTGGTTTCATCTACCTCCCAACAGCCGGCTATTCGCTGCAGCTCATCTCTGCTCCTCATAGCCTTTCTATCTATGTAGCAGTTACTTCCCTTTTTCCCTGAAAACTGCTCCCAGGACCATCACCCACAACTGTAGTTAAAGGGAAATGGAATTTGACAAAGCTTTAGAATCTGACCAGTTTAGATCTCCTTGGGCAATGTACACCACTGTCATTAACTGATGAAATATGATTTGAATATCATTTCACAGTGAAATATTAGACAATGCTGGGGTTTCTATTAAAATGATCCAAGTGGCATAGCTTGTTTAAAGCGGTAATATCAAATGTTAGTACTGGGTTGAGTCTGGTATCATCAGACTGCTTCTGAACAGTCTTTCTGAAGGGCATTTTGGCAAAACTGAGCGCAAGAGTCAAGAATATTCATGTCCTTTGACTCCTGACCTAGAAATTACACTGCTAGAAAACATGAGCGAATCATCAGAAATATACATAAATATTTACATGTAAGGTTCTAAGATTGTTCATTAGTCATAATTCAAATAGGAAAAAGTACAACAAAATCTAAATGTTTCAAAAATGAAAGATTAGATAAATATATTTCAGACACATGAAAGATTATAAGTGAACTGTTTAAAATCATTTTTTCAAAAAACACTGATAAGGTAAAGGCTTGTGCCATGGGTATCAAGCCTGGTCCTCTAGGTCCTATAATACTAATGCATATGAGGATACGTCTAAAAGTTCATGGAAAATGGAATTAAAGATAAGTTTGGCCTGGCTGAGTCCTGGCTGTTGCAGCCATTTGGGGAGTGAACCAGCAGAAGGAAGATCTTTCTCTTGATCTCTCCCTCTCTCTCTGTAATTTGGCCTTTCAAATAAATAAATAGATCTTAAAAAAACATTTGTAAGTAAGAGGGTTGATATAAATCCTTATGTCTCAAATAAGGGTAAATGGCAGACAGTGCACACTGCAAGTTCAAAAACCACTGGGGCAACATGGCAGACCTTATTAAATGTCAAATAACTAAGAGTATAATGCTCACATTAAAATTAACACAAATATAACATAGACAGCAGAACTGATATAACTTTCAAAGGAAAGACAAGAGGTAAAGAAAATTTTTAACTACTTTGTGGAGAGATCCTTTGGGTTACAACCTCAAGCCTATCCCATTTACTCTCCATTAGTAAGATGGCACCATCTTACCTACGACATAATCTATGCCCCTGATGCCATCTTAGGCTCTGGCCCCTGTCACCATTGCTACAAGCCAGGTGACCAGGTGGCCCAACCACAGGTGTCAGCTCCACCCTTACCCTAATGGGATTCGCTTCTCCTATTTCCCTGTCCCTTGCAAAGGTGTAATAGGACCTGCTTCCCACTCACGTATCCTCCTGATTCCTCTCTCTCACCCTCCCACCTCGGTCTGACAGGCTTCTCCCACCCAACAATAAACCTTTCCCTTAACTCCAGTGTTTGGTGTGTTTTGTGGTGGCCTTACCCTCTCTAAGTTACTGTAACTTTCAGGAGTAAAGCCTCACAAACTGAGTTAGATAAATGAAAGTCACAGAACTGAGCTAAAAGATACACAGAAAAATGATATGCGACAGAAAGATCTTATGCCAGTGATGGGTATGCATACTCATATAATGATCTGCCCAATGCTTATACACAAACATAAATATATATACTCACCACTTCAGCACTAAATAAAAGCTGTGCAAAGGTTTAAGCAGTAAGTGAAATACCTTGATGAAGTAGCTGTGCTCGGTACAAAGGAGGCAGGGATGTCAAAAGGCATGTGTGCAAGCGCATAGCTAATAGGTATCTTAAACCACACTCATCTAATGTGTCTCCTCCTGTAATATAAATAGAAAATATGTTCAAGGAAAAAAGAACACAACAGACCACACACCAATAAAACATTAAAAATAAACATTAAATGTAATAACAATAATCTGTACCAAATCTATATATGTACATCTTCATAAAAATGTTTGAGTAATAAATTCCTAAATGATTAATGGTTTTGGAAAATGCAATGATCTGTCAGTACAGGAAACAATGACATTCACATTTATTCATAATAAATGAAATAAATCTTGAAATATAGTAAAAAATATTATCTATAAGTTATAGATAACTTTTAAAAATATTCATTACACGAATTCAGATGAGATTTAAGAATAGTAACTAAAGTGAAATGATCTGTTATATAATTAATAGATAACATTTTTCTGGCTGATAAGCTTAATGGAAACACAGTACTACCAAAAGGTTACAGGCCACTTGGGAAGTGCTTGGCTTTAATACTAAAGTGAGATGGAAGCCACTGATACAAACTGGGCAGGAAATGGTTTAACGTGATTTTGTTTTTCAAAAAAGATCACCAGGCCGGCATTGTGGCACAGTGAATTAATCCGTGGCCTGCAATGCCAACATCCCATATGAGGGCCAGTTCAAGTCTTGGCTGTTCCACTTCCAATGTAGCTCCCTGCTAATGTGCCTGGGAAAGCAGCAGAAGACAGCCCAAGTGCTTGGCCTTAGCCACCCATGTGGGAGACATGGATGGAATTGCAAGCTCCTGGTTTTGGCCAGGCATAACCCCAGCCACTGCAGCCATTTGGGGGTGAACCAGAGGATGGAAAATCGATCTCTTTCTCTCTCTCTCCCCCTCTCTCTCTCTAACTGTGCCTTTCAAATAAATAAATAAATATTTAAAAATAAAAAAATTTTAAAAAATCACTGGCTCCTTAGATGGAGGTAACATGAATGCAATGGATAAAAGACTTTGTAAGTAAATCGACAGGAGACAACAGTGCCTTGGACCACAGTAGTCACCACTGGGGTGCTGGGAAATAATTGTGTTTGGAATTTACTAGAATGGATACCATTTTCCAAGGGACTGGATGAGGGGTGTGAGTGAAAGCAGAGTCAGGAGTGCCTGTGAGTTGTCTCACCTGGATAAATAGAACTCATTTATTTAGCAACATTTACTGAGATGAGTAAACTGACTCTGAAGTAAATGAATTTAATCTCTGAACTCTAGTTTCCACCTGTGAAAGAGACATTCATTTCTGCCTTATCTACATCATGAATGTTCACTGTAACTGTGACAAACTATTTCCATACTGTCTGGCCAATGGTACAGTTTTGAACCAGAAATTTTAAACTATTGTTCATGGCTATAACATGCCTACTTTCTTAATGGCCAGAATAAAAACTAGTATTTGCAGCAAAAGCTGAAGGTTACTCTGAACAGAATCTCACTCTACTGCATACAACATAGTTACAAAATAGGTCAAAGGCTAAAGTCTTCAAAATTTGTTGTTCTTTCAATCTATACAAGAGAAAACCCTGAAGACATCAAAGGGGGTAAACCTATATGAAGAAATATTTTCAAAATGGCTGTGAGAACAGTCTTTTCAACCCAAATTCAGAAATCTTAAGAAATAGCAAAAAGGAATACAGGTCTGGTCCACACATGAACCATATTTCTGCTCCTTACTGCCTATATGATCTTAGATGAGTCACCTAATTTCCAAAGGTTCAGTGTCTTCATTGAAAAAATAATATAACAGTTACTGATGGAAAGGCTGCTGTGAAAATTAATTTGATAAAGTATATAAAGTGTCTGGTACCCAGCAATTCTTCACTATTCCACAATATTCACCAAGTAAAGGAACGGTCAATAAATTTTACTTTCCTTTACTAATGCCAGCATTTACACACAGCACCATTACCTTGAACAACCTGCTTAAAAGAGAATGGAGCCTAGTTTCAAGAGGTACCCAAAAGCTTTTCTAGTTAAAAATGAAGTTGCCAAGATAAGTATTACATGAAATGCCTGAAAACCACTTTCTCAAGGGACTTTCGGAGAAAATAATTGTCAACAAAACTCATGTCACTATGCACATGGATATCACAAACCCATGAAGTCACACGTGCAAGCAACAGCCTGCCATGCCTGTCTCTTCTTTTACAGTATATTGAGCATATGATAGAATGGCAATCATCTGTTAGGAAGGTCTTTTCCCCACTGGGTTTAAAAGAAAGGCTGCAATTTGTCAGTCACAATACAGGTAACACAAATATTTATTAATGACAACTTTATACATTTTTAATGAGAATATTTACCTGAGTAACTCTTATCTCTGCTTTCATCAAGCTCAGTACTGGTGGTAGCTACTGTATCAGCCAGGGCTACAAGAAACATCTGCTCCAAACGGGTAAGGCCTGGTAGACTTGAGTGCATAAGATGACTTGAAAGTACCCTAGCATGTTCCTGGCCAAAGTAAGCTGGTCCATATTGTGAAAGATTTATTACTTTTGACTTGTTTTCTCTCTTTTCTGGCTCTAAATCAATATCATCTGTTGTTACATCCTGGATTTGGAACAGCTCTGAATACTGATCTGCTTGACTTTCGGTATGATCTTCAAAGCTCTGTGGTATTTTTGTACTTTCCTCTGAAATTCTGTAGGATGTATCCTGATCTGCGGCCAGCAAGGCATATAGTGGAAGTGGAGGAATAGAATCTATCTCTGTATAATCTCGAGTACCATCTTTTCCTATGGTGACTGTATCCTTGGCTGTACTGCCACTTACACTAATAGTTCGAGAAAGATGTCGCTTAGTTCCTTCTCCAGCATCAGCATCTCTTACTATTGCAACTTCACCAGCGATACATTTTACTAAATGAGAGAGAATGGCTTTGGCCCTTCGAACTTTCCCTAAATCCATCAATTCTAACAGTTGAGTTGGATGATACTGTGGGAGAGTAGGGGAAAGTACATGTGCAGCCTCAAATAAGCCACCATCTTGAACCACAGTCGGTGAGGAGAAAACATCATCGGCAACAGCTGCACCTTCAACAATACTTTTTCTTGCCAACACATTAGATTTAAAGGCAGAATGATCACGTACTGCTGTCTCTTCTGCATCTGGACTATCAGCTTCAGGGTCTCCAAACTTGACAGCATGCTTCCACTGTGCATATACATGCATTTCACAATCCATCCCTACCACCAATATCCCATCTCTCACCCAAGACAGAGAGACAGGCAGTGATGGTGTGCCATCAACAGAAGACACTAAGTCTATAGACCTAAGAAGAACCCATCTTGACCTAACTCCCTGCTTGATACTACCACCTAGTGGTAAAGTAATAATAGCCACGCCATCCTTACTGTTGGTTTGCTCAGTTACAATTCCTGAAAGTCTCCCATACATGAAGATATTAGCACCAACTCCCACTGTGAGAATGTGGGAGCCATCTTCCTTTGATACCCAGTCCAAATGTACTAAATGTTTAATATTTGGAATAAGGTATCTATCTTTGCTCAAAAGTGCATCTGATTTGCTATATACAAACAGATTACTGTCAACACTGACCCTTGAATCAAGTACACTCCCAACCTTAACCAAATCATCGAGGTGAATTGTTTGTTCTAAAACCCATTCTGACCCTCCAGTAGATTCACATTCAAATATACAAACATGCATGGAAAATTCTTTAGAAACAAAACCATTGTGCTGGACAGGTTGCTTGTAAGCCACGGCAAGGCGACCTGTATATGAACAGCTAACAGCAACTGGTCTTCCCACAATGCTCACTGTACTGCTATTATCTTCTCCTTCATCATTCATCAAGGGCCATCTCCTCCAATGATAGGTTTCTTTCTCTTCACTTTTATCACATTGTGGGTTGGTTTCCATACAACATTTCCAGAAGCGTACTTTATTGTCAGAACAAGTTGTAACCACTAAATATGGTGCAAGGCACACTGGATAAATTGAAGAAGAACTCAGATGGCCTTAAAAAAAGAAAGCACAGATAGTCATAATAATTTAACCATTAAATAATATGCTAATAATCAAAGTCCAGGACACGATAAATCCAAAAGCATTATGAGCTTCTCTGGCATAACTCTGTAGTACCCTATTTTTTTTTTTTTTTTTTTTTGACAGGCAGAGTGGACAGTGAGAGAGAGAGAGAGACAGAGAGAAAGGTCTTCCTTTGCCGTTGGTTCACCCTCAAATGGCCGCCGCGGCCGGCGCGCTGCGGCCGGCGCACCGCGCTGATCCGATGACAGGAGCCAGGAGCCAGGTGCTTTTCCTGGTCTCCCATGGGGTGCAGGGCCCAAGCACCTGGGCCATCCTCCACTGCACTCCCTGGCCACAGCAGAGGGCTGGCCTGGAAGAGGGGCAACCGGGACAGAATCCGGCGCCCCGACCGGGACTAGAACCTGGTGTGCCGGCGCCGCTAGGCGGAGGATTAGCCTAGTGAGCCGCGGCGCCGGCCTGTAGTACCCTATTAATTAGTGTCCTATTCTAAATGTCAGTTGGCCAAGGTATCTAAAGAACTCTTGAACAGCCCATTAGTAAATCAAAACATGCAATGTCGAATGATTCTAGATAAAGTTTAAATGAGACAAAATTAAAATAAAACTGAAAATCAACAACTCAACCTTTAATCAATAAATGTGCTATCTGCTGTAATTTATAAACGCCTTCAGCATAATATACCGCCTCACTTTCAACACAGATGCTTAATTACCAATTGCCCTTCAAATGCCCCTACCCTGCACTCAAATAATCCAGACCCCAGATTTACTCCTATCATCTCTTTCACTTCAGAGAGCTAAACAGACCAATAGATCTCACCCTTTTTACCAGGTTGAATTCATCTTCTCTTAACACTGAACCATAACCCCCATTTTTACCACTACTGTCAAAGACTAACAACACCCATCTACTGTCAGCTATAAGATAAAGGGTATAAGTGATTAAGATTTGGGGTCAGAGGCCGGCGCTGTGGCCTAGCAGGTAAAGCCACCACCTACAGTGCCAGTTCAAGTCCTGGCTGCTTCACTTCTGATCTAGCTCTCTGCTGTAACCTGGCAAAGTAGAAGATGGCCCAAGTCCTTGGGCCCCTGCACCCTCGTGGGAGACCCAGAAGAAGCTCCTGGCTCCTGGCTTTGGATTGGCCCAGCTCTGGCCATTGTGGCCATTTGGGGAATGGAACCAGCAGATGGAAGACCTCTCTTTCTCTCTCTCTCTGCCTGTCCTTCTCTGTG
The DNA here is from genome assembly GCF_964237555.1 of Oryctolagus cuniculus. Lineage (NCBI taxonomy): Eukaryota > Metazoa > Chordata > Mammalia > Lagomorpha > Leporidae > Oryctolagus > Oryctolagus cuniculus. The sequence goes on from NC_091443.1 coordinate 74,232,565, forward strand.
TAGCTCTGATTTTCAAATAAATAACTAAACTTAAAAGAAAAAAGACGGGCCAGCGCCGCAGCTCAATAGGCTAATCCTCTGCCTGCGGCGCAGGCACACCAGGTTCTAGTCCTGGTCGAGGTGCCGAATTCTGTCCCAGTTGCCCCTCTTCCAGTCCAGCTCTCTGCTGTGGCCCGGGAGGGCAGTGGAAGATGGCCCAACTGCTTGGGCCCTGCACCTGCATGGGAGACCAGGAGAAGCACCTGGCTCCTGGCTTCGGATCAGCATGGTGCGCCGGTTGCAGGGCGCTGGCTGCAGCGGCCATCAGGGGATGAACCAACGGCAAAAGGAAGACCTTTCTCTCTCTCTCTCTCACTGTCTAACTCTGCCTGTCAAAAAAAAAAAAAAGAGTTGGGGTCAGTCCAGCTGTTGCAGGTATCTGAGGAGTGAACCAGTGGATGGGAGATAATTGGCATCAGTTACAACTTCCCTTGGAATGTTACTGTCAAATAAGATATCTGAAAGCATTTTATAAAGCCCCTGTAAAATACAATTTGTTAACATGGGCCCAAATAACCTTATTTATGTATATCCCAAACCCTCCAAATACTTGGAAGGATTCAAAAATCAGCCTAGATCTATGCTTGCCACACAAACCTGGAGTACCTCTTCCTAGTCTGATCTTCCCAACTGTGAATGCAAACCTGTCTAGGGATGAATAAGAGAACAGTTATATTTAATATCATTCACCAGTAAATGGAATAGTCTTAAACCTCCAATTCTAGTTCCCCAAAATATTATTCTAGGAATTCCTTAACTAACATTCCACAGTGGCCGATCACTTTAAATACAGCTGCCAGTTCTGCCCTCCAAATTATTTACCCACCTCGCTGAGCTTAGGCCAGCCAAACTAGTCTTTCATCCTATACTTCTTTTTTTTTTTTTTTTTTTTTTTTTTTTTTGAGAGAGAGACAGAGAGAAAGGTCTTCCTTTTCCGTTGGTTCACGCCCCCAATGGCCGCTGCAGCCAGTACACTCTGCTGATCTGAAGCCAGGAGCCAGGTGCTTCTCCTGGTCTCCCATGCAGGTGCAGGGCCCAAGCACTTGGGCCATCTTCCACTGCCCTCCCGGGCCACAGCAGAGAGCTGGACTGGAAGAGGGGCAACCAGGACAGAATCCGGCGCCCCAACTGGGACTAGAACCTGGTGTGCCAGCACCGCAGGCAGAGGATTAGCCTAGCGAGCTGCAGGGCCGGCCCTCATCCTACACTTTTCTCGAAGCATCTGCCCACCCTTATTCAAATACACATAATGACACATGACTAGTACAACATGGATGAAAAGCCTTAACTTTTATAAAATTTGATTTCCAACTGAATATATTTGTTCTTTGAAAATTTACTATCACAATATTTGGATACGTAAGCAAGACATCCCACACTAAAATGGTTATTCCACTTCCTGATAAGCTGATTACATCTGTCACCAGAAATTACATCTGACGAAGACATGTTTCTAGGTATCATTACTAGAAAATAAATCTTTATTTCAATGTCAATGTAGCACATATTTCTGAAGAGTTCATCTATCTTGTCCACTAGAGAGTTCACCCATTTTGTGACCTTGAGCTAACAACTGCTCAGTATTCCAGATACCTTACCTGCTGAAGGTGTTGCTCGAATTACTTCAACTGCTCCTGGGAGATCAAGAGGTTGGCTATACACCAGCCTAGAACTCAAAATAAGTTTACTAGCAGTTTGAAGATTGGCAATTGATGAAGAATGTGGCATGGGGCTCACACTGGGAGAGGTTTCTGGAGATGAATCCACATTCTTCTGTCCAGGGACTGAAAGTAGACTCTCCGAGGAAACACCTTCTGAAGCTTTGGCTTTGAAAACAAACAATCAAATTATAAAACATGTTTACTACTATTATCACTGCTATACACATGAGCTAGAATAGCATTTTGTTATCATTTACGAAACATGACATAGGCAGCCTTGTGGTAGAGCAGGTTAAGCTCCCAGTTGCAACACCAGCATCACTTCTGAGTGCTGGTTTGAGCGCTGGCTGCTCCGCTTCCTATCCAGCTCCCTGATAATGTGCCAAGGAAAGCAGCAGAGGATGGCCCACAAGCTTCTGTTTCTATTACCCACATAGGAGACCTGTATAAAGTCCCTGGCTCTTGGCTTTGGCCTGGCCCAGCCCTGGCTGTTGTGGGCATGTGGGGGAGTCAATCTCTCTCGTCCCTTGTCAGTCACTCTACCTTTTGAATAAACAAACAAACAAATAAGTCTTTAAAAAAAAAAAGAAAGAAAAGAAACATGGATTCTTAGAAGTACTTTGGACTGGTATGGTGGAAAGAATCACTATATTCCTAAAGTTGTACTTATAAAATCTGTACTCATTAAATAAAAGGTTTCTTTGGGGAAAAATAAATAAAAAATTAAAAATTATTGTATTAAAAATAGTACGTTGGAGAAAAGCTCAATTTTCAGACTACTGCTTTGTTACCTTGGTAAATTTCTTTTCTTGAAACTATTTTACTCTTTCTTATAATACCAACTCCATCACAAGGATGCTGTCAGTCAAGAGACAACATATAAGAACTGGGTGTTCCTAACCTTTAAAACACACTAAAAGCTTAAGGAATTTGTTAACACACAAATTCCCAGGTCTAACCACGGAGACAATGATTGAGTCCATCTGGGATGGACTCTAGCAAACTGCATTTTTAATAAGCAGTCTAGGTGGTTCTCAAACAGATGGATGATGAGTCAAATTCTAAAAAATATAGTATATTCCCAGAGATGAGGAAATTTAAACGTGGAAAGCGCAATAATTTTCCTAAGGTCACTCTATGAGCTAGTGGCAAAGAAGGCAGTAGAATACCATCCTCTTAATTATCAAGAGCTCAAGCAAGATGATTTCAAGAACAAATACAAAAACAGATGCCCCAAATGTATATAGTCTTAATTGACTGGCTTGGTAGGGCATATTAACCATAATCTACTCCTAAAGAAGTTCCAGCTCTCCTGGTACAGTGGAATATAAACCTCAAAGTGGATTCAGTTATTTGGGCTTGTTACAGGTGAGGAATCCTGGGCATTACTGTTACCTATTTGTGTGTCTGCCTCTCCCATCAGGAACTCAAGAATTAAACAAGAACAGTGATAATGTCTTACTGCTTTGAACAACTCAAGAAGCACCAAAATATGCAAGAGATAATAAATGATCCATTTTGCTTCTGTGAATGTTAAACATGTCACTCCACCTTACAATGGCAGGCTACTCAGTAAGAAATATGGAAACATTTTTGATAAAAACAGAATAAGACCACAGACATGAATCAGTGGTTAAAAGATAGGTGTCCAAAACCTGGTTCTATCACTAACTAGATGTATTTTCTTAAGCAAAGAACTCCACCATCTCTTGCTATTTTCTCATCTGCAAACTAAAGTTGAACTACTTTGTTTTCCTCCCAGGTTATTGTCTAACATATACTTCACACAACTAGAAAAATATGAGCTGGAAAAGAAGCAAAGACTTTAGAGCCAAAGAGGCCTGATTTTGAAACCTGGTTCTGCAACAAACTATCATGAATGGGACTTGGTCAAGTTACATTAGTAAACTGGGGACATTATCTAGCTCATACATAAAGCACCTACCTTGGTGCATGACACCTTAAAAGTACTCAACATGTTTCCTTCACCATCTACATTTAAGCTGATCATATCATCCTCTGACAGGATATTCAACACACTGGTAAATTCAAGTGTTGGCTGTAAATGGCAATATGTTCAGTGAATATTGGAATGAAAAAGGATAGATCCTTCTGTCACAGTGGCCAAGAGCATATTATTTGCTGACCTCCTCTGTAATCTCACTTTCTGACCTTTTACTGCTGGCACAAACAGGGCAGGCAACTTTAGACACGCCCTATCTAGCTTAGGGAAACAGCAGTGGGATTCTATCTTAATAAGCAGTGAGAACAAAAGTTTTCATGTGGCTCCCATCCTAAGGATCTGTTACTATCTCTATAAATCTCTTAGCCATTCATATCTTGGTGCTCAACTCTAGAAAACACTATATTCTCTGATGGATTAAGACCAACGAAACTAGATCCCTTACTCTTGCATTTCTGTAAAACAGCATGCAAAGGACTAGAATTAAATCCAGACTTTGAAAGGTTTTTTGAATTCCCAGTTTCCCAAGAAGCTCAGGCTCAATCAGGCAAATGTAGAGATTCCACTGGATGGTTTGTATTTTCTGACCACTTCATGGTTAGAACTGCTACCAACAAATTTTAGTATAATGTGGAATACAAAGTGAACAAAAAGTATAAGTTATTGTTCATTATATTAAATGTTTAATAAAACTGTTAAATTATATTATTTCCAGGAAAAAAAAAATCTTTGGGTGGGTGTATGGCCAGCCTAGCACTCAAGCTGCTAGTCAGGACACCCACATTCCACATCAGTGTCTGGATTTGAATCCTGACTCCAACTCCTGATGCCAACTTCCTGCTAATGCAGATTCTGGAAAGCAGCAGGCAATGGCTCAAGTAGTTGGGTTCCTGCCTCTCATGTGTAAGACCCAGACTGTTTCCAGCTTCCAGTTTTGGCAATAAGACCCCTTCATCCCACCCGGCTGCTGCAGGTATTTGAAATAGTGAATTGGTGCACAGGAGATCTCTCTCTCTCTCTCTCTTTCAAATAAATAAAATTTTAAATGACGAAATCTTTTTTTATAACTCTCTCAAACATTTTGAGCTAGAGTTTCAAGTCAGTTCAGTTTGATATGCCATTCATGCAGTTCTTCATTTTAACAATTATCTCTCAGAAAATGGTTTTCTTTAAAAAATGTTTGAATTTTTGCTTCATATTTTATATTTCTAATTTATTAGGTGATTAATCTCATGTATATAGCAAAAGCATGGTTGAAATAATCTTTTAAATATTCCTGCTGCTGCCTTTCCTAATGTTTTACAAAAGCTGCTCTACTGGGGCTGACACTGTGGCGCAATGGGTTAAACCCTGGCCTGCAACACCCACATCGCATAGGGGCACCAATTCAAGTCCCAGCTGCTCTACTTCCGATTCAACTCCCTGCTAATGTGCCTGGGAAAGCAGTGGAATATGGCCCAAGTCCTTGGGCCCCTGCACCCATGTGGTAGACCCAGAAGAAGCTCCCAGCTCCTGACTTCTGATCAGCTCAGCTCCGCCCATTGTGGACATTTGGAGAGGGAGTCAGTGGATGGAAGACCTCTCTCTTTTTGTCTCTGCCTCTCTCTATAACTCTGTCTCTCAAATAAATAATTTTTTTAAAAAAAAGCTCTATTTATAAAAAAGCTTCAGAGGCTCAATCATATTTAATCTAGCGGGAATGCTCTGCTTAGTAATGTGAAGTTGATCTACACTGTACCAGATAGCAATGTGCTTTAATCAACAACAACAACAAAATACAATATTCATTCTAAGGAGGACAGAACTAATTCATATACATAGCTTCCAGAATAGAATCATAACAGGCATTAAATAATTATTAACTGTAAGAACAAATCAATCAAGATTTTCTTTTCAGTTTAACTGATGTGCCTACATACTGGCTGGTTCTTAGAAATGTTTCATTAATGACTTATTACCCCGTAATTAAAAATTTGGCAGAGAGGTTATCTCAATCCAACAACTCAATTTACAGTTCATGAGAATTTAATTTTAAATGATAAATCAACCTACAGCATGTCCTATAAAATGCATTTATGTCACATCATCTCTGCATAAAATGATAGTGTACTTACCTAAACATGCTTGCACAGATTTAAGATGAAGGTGCCACATGTGGAGAACAGAGTTATTATTGCTGTCCTTTTCAATCACTACTAGAAAGAACTTCTCTGAAAATGGTGGTGGACGATATCCTATCATTCAGATGGAAAGGATGATTAAAATGAATGTTTCCATAGGGTAAAAAAAAAAAGCACATTTTTTAAAAGCTAATAACACCTCATTCTGCACAGAAGTTGGGAAGGAAAGGGAAGGCCACAGTTTGAATACAGTCTGTCCCCTCCAAATCTAATATTGAAATTTACACCCCATTGTGAGGTATTAAGAGGACGGGCATTAAGAGTTTGGAGCCTATGAAAGGTGACGAGGGTCAGGTAAGGCTGTTGGGCAGCTCTCACAATAAAATACTGGCAACTTTACTGGAAGAGGGAAAGGGACCAGAATATACAAACATGAACGTACACACACAATCTACACTCCCCATCTCTTGCCATGTGGCATTCTGCATTCCCTGGGACTTTGCTAGCAAGAAGGCAACCATCAAATGTGGCCCTCTGACCTTGGACCTGAACTGTGAGCCAAAATAAACCTTTTTTCTTTATAATTTACCCAGCCAGTGGTCATGTGTTATTAGCAACAGAAAACAAACTACAACATTGAAGAATACATTTTCAGGAGGAGTTTTACATAATTTATGTGGCAAAAGTTGGTTAACAATCAAAGTCCAATGGAACAATATGAAAAGTATAAAAAGCCAACATAAAAAAATATGTATTAGTCAAAAATGGGACAATTTGAGCACCAAAGGAATACAATTTATTACAACACATTGATTATATGAAAAAAAAACAGCCTTGATTTCACAAAAATATAAAAAGAGAGGGCACATAAGAAAGAAAGGAAAAGAAGGCATGGAAGGAGGTTCAAGGACACGAGAGCCCAAGCCAGCCCCAAGGATGCTCCCTGAAGTGCCTGAAGCACTAACTCCTTTCCTTTGGAAAACTAGCAATTCAAAGAAAAAAAAATGAAAAGAAAAATTTGACTTGCTTTCCCCATAGGAAGATAACTTAAAAAAAATTTTAGGAGCCAGCACTGTGGCATAGCAGGCTAAGCCTCTGCCTGTGGCACTGGCATCCCATCTGGGTACCAGTTCATGTCCCAGCTGCTCCCCTTCTGATACAGCTCTCTACTATGGCCTGGGAAAGCAACAGAAGATGGCCCAAGTGCTTGGGCCCCTGCACCCACGTGGAAGAACCAGATGAAGCTTCTGGCTGCAGATCGGTGCAGCTCCAGCCATTGTAGCCATTTGGGGAGTGAACCAGTGGATCAAAGAGCTTTCTCTCTGTCTCTCCCTCTCTCTGTGACTCTACCTCTAAAATAAATAAATAAAATCTTAAAAAAATTTAAAGTCATTGTAGAAGGGCTCATGGGAGGGTACAGGAGAGTCTGTAGAAGTTCCATGTTTTTTCATGAACAGACACTTTTGGACATAGTTTTCCAAGCTGATGATTAGATCCCTCCATATATGAAAATGAGATCTATAACAGGACAACAGAAACTTTCTTTAAAAATGAAAACTCCCAATGACAACTCCTTGGCAACACACACTGCCAAACTGTGGACTCTGAACAGCATTTCTCACTAAAAGAAACAGCTTGGAGGATGACTTTCTTCTTGCAAATGGAATAGACAAGAGAAGCCTGGCATATCTTGTGCCTAAAGAACGGCAACTATCAAAATGAGGTTGTGTCAAAAGGACTTGGGACAAACTTGGAAGAGCCTTTACTAGCCTAACACAGGACCATGTGAGCATTAAAAACAATGATCACCAAAACTGAAATGTAGTAGGCAATTAAAAATCCATGAGAAATATGAATATTTCCCTAATATTATTCTATAAAGAGTTTTATTAAATATGAGTTCATAACAATATTCAAAAGATAAAGTCAAACAACCATCAATTCATGAGTAACCACTGGAGGTAACTAGGCACAAACTCCTTACTCTAAAATTGACAACTAAAAATTAAGCAATTATCTGGCCTTTCTCAAAATAACTTGTTTTTCAAAATAATCAAATAGTAATAATTGACATGGGAATACTTTTCATTACAGATGCTTTCCAACAAGTAAATAAATGGGAACTGATGTATACAATCCCTAATGAGATAACTGATTTAAAAGCAACACTATTCAATGGAGGAAACCACGAAATACAAGATTGCTAGCAAGCAACATTGCAGCCACCACCTGAATCTTCTGAACACTGGTGTCACTAAGTCAGACATCCTAACATTATGTTCCTTCTGGTATGATACAGATGACGTACTCAATATCACCTAGGAAGATGGATCTAGAACTCATCAAACCCACAGAGCTAAATTCCATTTTGTAATAAATATGGTAGACAAGAAAAAGTTTAAAAGACACCAAAAGCAAATAATCCAAGAAATTCCTAAAAAATAACTTGCTCTCAAATGTCAGTCACATAACAATACATAGAAGAGGCTGTAGCCATGACCCACTTTGCTAATCCTCCACCTGCAGCACCAGCACCCCGGGTTCTAGTCCCAGTTGGGGCACCAGGTACTAGTCCCAGTTGCTCCTCTTCCAGTCCAGCTCTCTGCTGAGGCCCGGGAAAGCTGTGGAGGATGGCCCAAGTGCTTGGGCCCTGCACCCACATGGGAGACCAGGAGGAAGCACCCAGCTCCTGGCTTCGGATTAGCACAGCGCCAGCCACAGCAGCCATTAGGGGAGTGAACCAATGGAAGGAAGACCTTTCTCTCTGTCTCTCTCTCACTGTCTATAACCTATAACTCTCTCTGTCTCTCTCTCTTACTGTCTAACTCTGCAAAAAAAAAAAAAAAAAAAAAAAAAAAAAAAGAATACATAGGAGACTCACCAGATAAAAGACTCTTAATGAAGCACAGTATGTAGGTCTTGTTTGGATGTGAACAACAAAAAAAAACCCTTAACATTTCTGAGACAATTCAATTTCATAATAGTTATTACACCTCAGGAATTGTGTTATCAATGTGATAACAGCAAACATGTAAAAAAGTCACTTTTAAAAGAGGCTGATAGTTTATCATAGTGGGTTAAGCAGCTGCCCGTGACACCAGCATCTCACATGGGCAAAGGCTTAAGTCCCAGTTATTTCACTTCTAATCTAGCTCCCTGCTAATGTGCTTGGGAAAAAGTATTCAAAGATGGCCCAGGTGTTTGAGCCCCTGCCACCTACAAGGGAAATCTGTACGAAGCTCCTGGCTCCAGCCTGGCACAGCCCTGGCTATTGCAGCCTTCTGTGGAGTGAAGCAGTGGATGGAAGATTTTCTCTCTCTCTCTCTCTCTCTCTCTCTCTCTCTCTCTCCCCCTCCCTCCCTCCCTCCCTCCCTCCCTCTTTGTAACTCTTTGAAATAAATACATAAATCTTTGAATAAAAAAGTCACTTTTACAAATGCCTATGGAAGTATAAGGAGTAAACCAATGTGACATCTGGACTTGCTTTAAAACATTCATTTTAAAACATTCATTTCTAGAGAAATGAGGAAAATAAACAAAAATATACAGTAAATCAATCAAAGTGTGATAAAACATTAAAATCTTCAATCTACATTATAGGCATGTAGACGTTAATTTAATAGACATTACATTTATGTCTATATTTGGCATTATTCATAATTCAAAGCCTGATTAATATTCAATTTAGAACCTTAGAAAGTAAAAAATAAGGCAGGAACCAGGAAGAAGAGAAATATACACATCAGGTCATTACAATAAACAGCTGTAAAATGAGAAGAACATCACAGAGAAACTTCACACAAAATCTAAAGGAAAATCAAGAAAGTACTGAGAACATCTTTTGGCCTGATTCAGCAGCGGTGTAAAGAAATATCTAAAAACAGAAACAGAAAAAAAATAATTTTAAAGCCAAGAGAGTTGGTTAACATAAAGAAAAATACCAACTTTATATAAGCACTGTTTTATAGTAGGGTGGCAGTTAGAAACAGAATGATTAATGGTAACTAGGTTATTTGGAAAGCATATAAAAAAGTTCAACCCAAATAAAGGTAAAATACTACAGAAAGGCACATCTTAAATCTATGAAGCAGTACTATCATGCTACAGTGACAGCGAAATAAAACTGAATATGACAGCTGAAAAATTAATAAGTAAAAAAACGTTCTGATGTGTGAAGAAAGACACATGAAAGAAAAATATTATACTAGTTTGTGGGGTAGAAAAAGATGGAACTCTTTCTGATTTTCAACTAAAGTAGAAAAAACTATCTGTACAATTTCAGTAGAAATAGTTTTCTTAGACATCATATAATTCTGTGATAAAAACCATCCTAACAACAATTATTATGAGCATATAGACACTCATAATCTATAACCAAATGAGATAAAGTACTTGGAAACTCTTTGTAAACTCAAAGAAAAAGAAATTTAATTCTAAAAGTAGCATGTGTCTTTTTATTGAAATAGAACATGAGTTTATCATTACCCAGTTTTAACTGCTAAGGAACATCTTAAGATAAATTATAAAGTTAAAACTGAACACCAGATTGCTGTTTTTGAAAGGTCTTATGGAGAAATTAACTTCTTTCACAAAAAAGAAATATTGTACTTCAGAGTGGAAAGTGTGAGATGGCATCTTAAATCCACAGTAGCCATGAGGTTTCCAGTGTAGCAAACAACATAATATCTTACATCTGATTTTTATCACCGGTCTGTAGCGATTTACTGGGAACTTTGTAAACCAATACTAAAATTAACTGGTTTCCTTAAGACCACAGAGAATTCATATCAAAACAATTTCATTGTAGAGTTAAATAATTAAAGTTACTTTTTAAAACACTCTAAAATCCATAAACACCATTTTTTGGCAAAAGTTTGTGTCACCAGTGAACCATTTTTCCAAATGTAATTTTCACCCACATGCCGTCTTTATCTATAAACAATTTTGACAGAACTGATGTAGCTGCTGAAAATCTGAGTGGTGATTCTGAAGAGCCATGCTCAATGAACATTTGGAAGATTTTTTTTGTTTAGGCTTAAGGCAATTTTTAAATTCAAACTATTTTTTTTTAAAGTACCTTGTGATGGTTGAAAAAATATTTCTGTTTCCTTCTTCTCCATTTCTTCCTTATGTGGCTTGTATCCTATAATGAAGTCTTCTTGGAACACATGGAGCAACTGTGTGTGTGAGCCACACTACAAATATGAAAAATTTAAAAGTGAGGCATTATCTTTGAAATTCCTTGTCTTCTACCAAATACTAATGCAGAAGAAATGAATTTCTCTAACAGCTTCTAACTAACACAGAGGAAAAAAATAATTTAAACTATCTTAGCTAGGGAAAAATTACTTTTGAAGACGCTGTAGCCAAGAGCACAGAAGAGTTATAGTGAAAACAGACCTGCAAGTTTGCTTCTCAAAATAAATAGAAAACAGAGTTCAGTAACGTGCACCACTTTGAGCCTGAAGCACCAGTTCCTGCAGCTGGCTGGAGAGGCACGTTAACTACAGACACCTTAGACTGGTACACAACTAGTAGCTTTTCCAATTCTACTGGAGAACAACAACAAAACCCAGAAAGAGCCTCAAAACACTCTAAAGAGTTGTCTGGTAGGAACTGAGAGGTACCCTATTAATAGCCAGGGAGATGATACCGCTGCAGAAACAGATGTGCACGTAAGTAACTAGGAGGTCTAGAAGGACGGATGAAACGTCCCTGTCAGCTCTATGCTACAGGAGCATGATTTGATTCCATAGAGAAAAAAAGACAAGGAAGTGAAATTCAAGGAAAAACAAAAGCTTATTCTGGAAGTGTTTTGTGTCAAGATTATCAGATGGCTGTCTACAGAATTTAAGAAATGGGAGCATCTCTGACTATCTTGGCACTAGATTAACAGTGATGGAGCAAGGACAAAAAGCCTTAGATGCATTCTGACATCTCACCTGCATAACAGCAAGCAGGTCCCCATTTCTCTGCCCTTCTAATACAGCCCCACCCCTTGGCCAGTCTGCCCTGCCTGCACTGCTGGACACACCACTATCTGAAGAGTTAGCCATCAGCCTGAGCTCTTCCCACTCTTCCCAAGCTCTCTCCGCAACTCAGCAGCTCAGCCTGAGTCCAGCCTCAGCTTCAGCCCAACCCCTCCTCAGCTCAAACTGTGATCTCGCAGGATTTAGAACGAGCCCAAGCTCTCCCTCTGTCTCAGCAGCCCAGCTTCAGCTCAGACCCAGAGGAACGAACCAGTGGATAGATATTTTCTCTGCCTGTCTCTCTGTTTCTCCTCCTTTCCAAAAAAGAAAATTTTTACAAAACCATGCTAAGTCAGAGCGGACCATGCAAAGGTACTTAAAGAAGCTCATGTGAGCCAGCACTGTGGCATAGCGGGTAAAGGCCACGGTCTACAGTGCCAGCATTCCATGAGAACAATGATTTGAGTCATGGCTATTCCACTTCCAATCCAGTTCCCTGCTAATGTGCCTGGGAAAGCAGTGGAAGATGGTCCAAGTCCTTGGACCCCTACACCCATGTGGGAGATTTGGATTTGGCTCAGCCCTAATGACTGCAGCCATTGGGGAGTGAACCAGCAGATGGAAGATTCTCATTCTCTCTCTCTCTCTCTCTCTCTCTCGTCTCTCCTTCCCTCTCTCTCTATAGCTCTCTATAAAGTGTCTTTCAAATAAATAAATTTTTTTTTTAAAAAAGCAAAAAAAGAAAAGAAGCTGCTCATGGAAAAACAGGATTAAAAGCAGACTCATAGAATGGCAAATGCCCTAAACAGCACTCTGGCCTCAGAATCAGCCCTTAAGGCATTCGGATCTGGCTAAAAAGCCCATGAGACTTTCTCAGGCATGGAAAGCCAACACTCGTGGCAAGAGGACAGGAGAGGAGGAGAGGGGAGGGGAGGGGAGGGGAGGGGAGGGGAGAGGAGAGGAGGGGAGGGGAGAGGAGAGGAGAGGAGAGGAGAGGAGAGGAGAGGAGAGGAGAGGAGAGGAAAGAGAAAAGAAAAGAAAAGAAAAGAAAAGAAAAGAAAAGAAAAGAAAAGAAAAGAAAAGAAAAGACCTAAATGTAAGATCTCTGTGAGTGAGATCCTTCTCTGAAGGAGGAGAGAACTTCCACTTTGATTATGGCCTTGTCTAAATAAGGTTGGAGTTTGTGAACTCAAGAGGCTTCTATAGCCTTGGCAGCTCATTATAAGAGCCTCAGGTGATTACTGATGTCATAAATAAGAGTGTCAATTTGTTAAATCAACAATGGGAGTCAACTGTGCACATGTAAGACTCTGTCCTTAATGTGTTGTACTATAAGAGTTAATGGTAAAACTGATCTTCAAACAGTACTTTTACTTCGTGTGTCTGTGTGGGTGCAATCTATTAAAATCTTTACTCAGTATAGAGTTGACCTTCTATATATAAAGATAATTAAAAATGAATTTAATGAAGAATGGGATGGGAGAGGGAGTAGGAGATAGGAAGGTTTGCGGGTTGGAGGGTGGTTGTGGGGGGAAGAACCTCTATAATCCAAAAGTTGTACTTAACTGTGGGGAGCAACCCAGACTGGACTGAGTTACTGGAATTAAGACTTATTCTATGCATCTGCTCTCCCACAATATGGCGCTGGGAGAGAAGAAAACAGCTTCTACGCAGCTGCCTCTTGCCAACTTGAGTGATGACCTCCAGGAGCTGATCCTGCTCCTGATTGGAGGAGAGCAGCATACTCGGCATGTGGGCAGCCGAGTTAGGATTGGCGGAGGAGGACTATAAAGGAGGAGAGAGACGGCATGCACCAGGAACATCTAGGGGGAACATCTAAGAGGAACACCTGTGCAGCCCCCGAGAGAGCCGGCTGGCAGTGCGCCGCTCCCCCGCAGAAGTGGGGAATGTGGCAGGGGGAACCGCCCTTCCACGGAGGTGGAAGGGTCGGTAGCCAACCCGGGAAGAACCAGCAGCAAACCCGGGGAGGGCCGAGCAGACAAAAGAACAGCGCAGGGTCCTGTGTCGTTCCTCCATGAAGACGGGGACCGACATAATGGTGCCGTGACTCGGATAGCAAACTTAGGAGGGAAGAAACGGGAAGAAGTGGAAAATACCGGAGAGAGAGACTAGCAAAGAGCCTAGGGAAAAGCCGGATGAAAAAGGTGCCGGAAGAAGCTATCGAAAGCCTAGGCATAGACTCGGATATGGACTGTGGGAAAGAAGTTAGGATTTAAAGTGAAAGCAAGAAGAAACAGACTCAGATACGGACTGCAGGTTGAAAGTGAAAGTGAAACCTATAAGAAACTTAGACTTGGATACGGACTGTGGGGAGAGGCCAGGAGAAATGAGGGAGGAATATTGTTGGAAGAAAACTTAGGGAAACATACCGGGTAGAGAAAAATGTTAGGGAGGATGAAGCCGCGAGTGCAGGCCGAGGCGGAGACGTAAGCCAGCTTGGAATTCTTCAAGTCAGCCCGGGGAGCAAAAGGCGAAAATCTGGAACCAGAGGCAGAGACGTGGGCCGCCAGGTTGGAATTCGCCAGGTTAGTCCGGGGAACTTGGACTGAATGCCGGCAGCGGAAACGTGAGCTACGCTGTGTGATTCGCGGAAGCCGCCGCGTGCAGAGAGAGCACGGGGTGTGAATAGATAGGGAACGCGGGGCTGGCGCGAGGCCGTGGTGCGGGCGCGAAGGGCATGGAGACCGCGGAGCGCGCGAAGCCAAGCCGCGCAGATGGGAGAAGCGCGGGCTGAAGCGGCTCAGAGCCGGGAAGCCGCCGAGAAGCAGCCTCGGGGCGGGCGCCGGTAAGCCGCAGGGATAAGAGAAACAGAAGTTTAGAAGTAAAATGAGAGAAATAGGAATGCTGGTAGATAGAAGTAAAATAGGAGAAATAGGAATGCCTGGAGATAGAGAAATAGAGAAAAATAAGGCCTCCCCACAACACAGCAATGAGAGAGCTTGGATTCGGTCTGCCTGATTAGGACGATAAACACCTGCGGGTGGCTAGCAGCTTATGCGCCGCAGGTCACCGAAGACAGGCACGAATTAACATCAATAAGTCTCCCCACAATACGGCAATGAGAAGGCTTGGATTCGGTTTGCCTGATTGCTAGGTTTTGTAAGCACCTGCAGGCAGTTCTAGCAGAGCAGAGCATGCGCTGCAGGGCACAGAGCATGCGCTGCAGGGCACCGAACACAGGCACGCATCAGCGCCTAAAAACCTCCTCACAACATGGCGAAGAGAGGACCCGGATTCGGTTTGCCTGATTGGTAGGACTTGTAAGCACCTGTGGGCAACTCTAGCAAGCAGAGCAGAGTGTGTGCCACGGGACACTGAAGACAGGCGTGTATCAACGCCAAAAAAATAAAAAGAAAGGGGGATCTGTGGGGAGCAACCCGGACTGGACTGAGTTACTGGAATTAAGACTTATTCTATGCATCTGCTCTCCCACAATATGGCGCTGGGAGAGAAGAAAACAGCTTCTACGCAGCTGCCTCTTGCCAACTTGAGTGATGACCTCCAGGAGCTGATCCTGCTCCTGATTGGAGGAGAGCAGCATACTCGGCATGTGGGCAGCCGAGTTAGGATTGGCGGAGGAGGACTATAAAGGAGGAGAGAGACGGCATGCACCAGGAACATCTAGGGGGAACATCTAAGAGGAACACCTGTGCAGCCCCCGAGAGAGCCGGCTGGCAGTGCGCCGCTCCCCCGCAGAAGTGGGGAATGTGGCAGGGGGAACCGCCCTTCCACGGAGGTGGAAGGGTCGGTAGCCAACCCGGGAAGAACCAGCAGCAAACCCGGGGAGGGCCGAGCAGACAAAAGAACAGCGCAGGGTCCTGTGTCGTTCCTCCATGAAGACGGGGACCGACACTTAACAAAATTTATATTTATTAAATAAAAGTTTTCTATTAAAAAGAGTTTATTTTGGTGCAAAAAAAACTGAAATTCACTCAGTTTTTTCCTAACATGCATTTTCCCCAAACTTCCCCAAGACCCCTCATTTTAATATCACATGGTAAAGAATGCAGAAAGGGTTAACATCTAGTCCATTCAAAATTAGGATTTCTATGGGAAAGAAGCCAACTCACTCATCTTACACTGGAGGAACAAAGGCATGGAGTCTAGGGGGAAAAAAGTTAATGATTTCCCAGGAGGCTTCAGCAACCCGAGTCTAGAAGCTCAAGTTCCATCACAAAGAGCTGATTGGGTAATTTCTTTATGTTAGTGGAAATGATTTCATTTTCCCCAAAATAAACTGTGAGGCCCATAGAAAAACCATAATGCAACTCTATGCTTGTTTTGATTACAGTCAGCTCTTTCTTCATTTCTCTGTTTAATACATTGGGTATCTTCCTTGTCAAAGTAATCTTTTTCTGTATTTGAATATGTTAGTTCTATCCCTTAGTACATAAACATGATCTTGAAGAAACAAATATCCTGAGGGTAAATTGGTTGTACAAACTCCTTACAGAGAAAAGGGTTCTCTTTTTTCTTAGTAGCTGAGGAGGAATGCTGACTATCCTAAAGACTTGTGATTAGAAAGTACATTCATACTTTGATCTTTTCATCTATATTTCAGTGAATCTCATAGTAATATCCAACATGTGGGCTGAAAAAGCAAACACTCTAAGGCTGAGGTTGCCCTCTATGTGTTAAGATAAGGGATAATGAAAAAAAGCAAAATAGCAACCCAAGCCTCCATCGAGCTGCACTGCTTTTTCCATCAACATTTCAAGATCAAGGTCCTAGATTCCCTGATAGAATAAAATTCCTTTAAAGAGGAAATAAGGTCACAGATAAAAGTTCATCTGGAATTGAACTAATTCCTAAATCATTTGATTTTTCACTATGGGAATCAATAGAAGTTGGCTGTATATAGTATCAAACAAGAGAATTACTCTGAGACTTAAACATATTGTATACATAAAACACTCTGGGATAAAGTGTATTAATGTCACAAATTCACAAGCATGTTTTACTTGGTCAGTTATTGCATCGAGTTCTATAATGCAGCCAGGTCGAGCAGTAGACTGTTGGCTCACAATATTAAACACTTCTCCAATTAGTTTCTGTAAATGAAAAACACAAAATGTTAATCATCAACAACTTGTAAGTCTTCTGTCAATACAATACAGCAAGCTGGACATGAAGCTCCCTCTAAACATTCACCAACTGACAGCAATAATTTGTATATTCAACAGTATTTCAACGTTGTGCACTCATTTTTTTTAACTTTTATTTAATGAATATAAATTTCCAAAGTACAGCTTATGGATTACAATGGCTATGTGCACTCATTTTTTTTTTTTTTTTTTTTGACAGGCAGAGTGGACAGTGAGAGAGAGAGACAGAGAGAAAGGTCTTCCTTTGCCGTTGGTTCACCCTCCAATGGCCGCCGCGGTCGGCGCGCTGCGGCCGGCGCACCGCGCTGATCCGATGGCAGGAGCCAGGAGCCAGGTGCTTTTCCTGGTCTCCCATGGGGTGCAGGGCCCAAGCACCTGGGCCATCCTCCACTGCACTCCCTGGCCACAGCAGAGAGCTGGCCTGGAAGAGGGGCAACTGGGACAGAATCTGGCGCCCCAACCGGGACTAGAACCCGGTGTGCCAGCGCCGCAAGGTGGAGGATTAGCCTAGTGAGCTGCGGCGCCGGCCTGCACTCATTTTTAAAGCTAACTAAGAAGTTCAAAAAATTGATGGTGTTTTCATGCATAACACCTAACTTTAAAACATCTAGTTCTTTAAAAAAAAAAAAAAAGATTAATTATTTATTTGGAAGGCAAAGTTACAGAGAGAGAGGGTTAAGACAGAGAGATGGTCCCTCTGTTGGTTCACTCCCCAGATGGCCACAATGGCCAGGGCTTCAAGGCCATGAGCCAGGAGCTTCCTCCAGGTCTCCCATGTAGGTGCAGGGACCCAAGCACTTGGGTCATCCTCCACTACTTTCCCAGGCTATCAGCAAGAAGCTGTACTGGAAGTGGAGCAGCTGGGACACCACCTGGCACCCATATGGGATGCCAGCATTGCATGCAGTGACTTTACTTGCTGCACCACAACACTGGCTCCTGGACTCTATTTTTAAAGGCAAACATTCCAGAATTCCTTAGAGCATGAAGCTTTGAAAATCAAAATGGCTTAAGAGAGAATGGAGGCTCAAAAGACAGTGGAGGTTCCTAACTATGCAACTATAGGTATAATGATTAATGGGAGAAAAAAATAGTTGGTTAGTACAGTGGGTTGAATAGTATCCCCCTAAAAACTCATGTTTATACAAAATCTAAGAATGTAACCTTATCTGGAAATAGGGTCTTCGCAGTAATAACCAGTTTAAGATAAAGTCATACTAGATAACAGTGGTTTGCTAAATCTAATGCCTGGTGTCCTTATGAGAAAGGGACACACAGACATTCAGAGGGAAGGCGGCCACGTAAACCCAGAGGCAGACACTGAAGTGATGCGGCTACAAGCCACGGAACACCAAGGCTTCCAGGAGCCACCAGAAAATGGCTTTGCCAATACCTTGATTTTGAACTAAATGTACATGCAGCAAACAAAAGGAACACACAAAATGTGAAGCACAAAAAGGAGAAATGAGCACACTCATAATTATAGCTACAATTATACAGAGTTCACTCCTCTCTCAACATCTGATAAAACAATTAGAAAATCAGCTAAGACACAGAAGAACTCAATCAAAACTTTGGTCTCAATGACATTCATCAAACATACTGCCAACAACAAAATATACATTCTTTTCTAGTGTTCGTGGAAAACATATTAGGATAGACCATGTCTGGGCCATAAAAAAACTTTAATGAGTTTAAAAGGGCTAAAATCATATAGTGTGTTTTCCTACGACAATGAAATCATACTAGAAATGACGGGAAAGTCTCCAAATAGTTGGAAACTGAAAAACACACTTTTAAATAACCCAAGGGTCCAACAGGAATTCTCGAGAAATAGAAAATATACCGAACTGAATGAACACAAAAAGGCTGCATATAAAAACATCGAAGCAATGCTGAAAGGGAAATTTACAGCCCTAAATGGATGCATCAGAAAATAAGAAAAGTTTCCAATTAATAATCTAAGCTCCACCTCATGAACCCAGAGAAGGAAGGAAGGAAGGGAGAGAGGGAGTGTGGGAAAATGGGAAGGGGAAGGGAAATAGGAAGAGGAATGGGAAGGGAGGAAGAAAACCCCACAGCAAGCAGAAGGAAGGAAACAACAAAGGGCATAAATCAATGAAAACAAAATAAGAAAACAACAAACAGGCCAATGAAACAAATAACTGGTTCTTTGAAAACATCAAGAAAAGTAGCTAACACATAGGAGAATCTCCTCAACTTGATAAACTGTTAAAAAGGAACTTCTGTAAGGCAGAACAAGGAGGCTGATGTCTGTCTAGGGCAATGCTTTAGTCATCAAGAGATGCAAACATATACACATTAAACCTATATAAACTGAAATAAATCACTCATATAAATTTGACTTCCTTCTTTACTCCAGGATATTTGGTAGACAGGCTGTATTTTATTGGCAGAGTACATAAGAAACTGCCTCATGGAAATCCCTGAGACGAGCTGGAAAATATTCCAGATAAGAAAAATTTAAAAAGATTTTTAATGTATACTACTAGGCTTTGTCTTCAGAGTTGTCCTTTTGTAGTTGACTTAGATGAAGATGTACAAATAATTTTTAACAAATAGGTTGGAGACATAAGTCCACCATAAAAGGAGACATGGTTTACTAGCATAAACACAGACTGGGATATTTGAGAGTCAGCTTAATATGAATCAATTACACACAAACAAGGTGGACTGACAGCTGAAACGTAGCAGTCACTACAGAGCATCTGATTTCATCCAGCGGGCTGCTGCCCGAGTAACACCAGATGGATTCGAAAAGATACTGGGGCAGCTGGCATTTACCTCGTGATCACGATGCTCACATCCCACGTGTGAACTGCTGGATCTGGCTGCTGACTCCAGCTTCCTGCTAATGCAGACCCTGGGAGGCAGCAGTGAGGGCTCAAGTGATTGGATCCTTGCTATTCATGTGGGAGACCTGGATTGTATTCCTGGCTCATGGCTTTGCCCTTGGCCCAACCCCAACCACAGCAGGTGTTTAGGGAGTGAAGCAGTAGATAGGAGCTCTCTTACTTAGTCTCTCAAATGAATGAATGAATGAATAATCAAAAAAATAGATTCTAATATAAAGGTAAGACTAGGAAAATGAAACATACTACAGAAAACAGGCTCCCATTTTGTCCCCTAATTCAAATGCAAAATATGGAATGAAGGGGAAAAAAGACTTTGGAATATTTAATTAAGATTCAGTTCAGGGGCCTACGCTGTGCCACAGTGGATTAAAACCCCAGCTTGCAGCACTGGCATCCATATGCATACCAGTTCAAGCCTCAGCTGCTTCACTTCTGATCCAATTCCCTGCTGATGCACCTGGGAAAGCGGTAGAAGATGGCCCAAACCCTTGGGCCCCTGCACCCATGTGGGAGACCCAAAAGAAGCTCCTGGCTCCTGGCTTTGGATCACCTCAGGTCCGGCCGCTGTGGCCATTTGGGGAGTAAACCAGCGGATGGAAGACCTCTCTATCTGTCTCTACCTGTCTCTGTAACTCTGCCTTTCAAAAACTAAAATAAATCTTAAAAAAAAAAAAAAAAAAGATTCAGTTCAGGGACTGGCCCTGTGGTGTGGTGGGTGAGGCTGCCGCATGCAGTGCTGGCATCCCATATGGGCACTGGTTCTAGTCCCATCTGCTCTACTTCCGATCCAGCTCTCTGCTATGGCCTAAGAAAGCAGTAGATGATGGCCCAAGTCCTCGGGCCCCTGCACCCACATGGGAAACCCAGAAGAAGCTCAGGCTCCTGGCTTCAGATCAGCTCAGTTCCCATTTGAGGAGTAAACGAGAGGGTGGAAAACCTCTCTACCTTTAAATATTAGAAAAAAAAAAAGATTCAGTTCAATATGCATCAAAATTACATACAAACAATATGAAGTGATTGCAAAACGTAGAAATATTTAATGGGGGCCGGTGCTATGACGCAGTGGGTTAATGCCCTGGCCTGAAGCGCCGGCATCCCATATGGGCACCAGTTCAAGTCCCAGCTGCTCCACTTCTGATCCAGCTCTCTGCTATGGCCTGGGAAAGCAGTAGAAGATGGCCCAAGTCCTTGGGTCCCTACACCCACGTGGGAGACCTGGAAGAAGCTCCTGGCTCCTGGCTTTGGATCAGCACAGCTCCAGCCATTGCGGCCACTTGGGGAGTGAACCAGAGATGGAAGACCTCTTCCTTCTCTCTCTCTCTCTCCCCTCTGTGTAATGCTTTCAAATAAATAAATAAATCTTTTTTTTAAAAAAAGTATTTAATGAAAGAGACCACAGTATTGCTGTATTCTAGACATCCTAAGAAGCCCATAGTATAGACAAACTAAAAGCTGCTCAGAAAAGTAACCAGGGTCAGGGTAAAAAGTTAAAGAGACTTGATGGACAGAGCAGGAAGGTTTGATGTGGGGAAAAAAGGCTCAGGGGTTACATGACAGATGTCTTCGAACATCTGAAGTCCTCTCATATGCAAACGAAACTATACTTACCAAAGTGGGAAGATGACAAACAAATAGGATTTATGGAAAACATATTGATTTCTTTTTTTAAAAGATTAATTTATTAGAAAGGCAGAGTTGGGGCTGGGGACAGAGAGAGAGGAAGATCATTCATCAGCTGATTCACTTTCCAAAAGGCCACAATGGCGGGGCTAGGCCAGGACAGAGCCAGGAGCTGGGAACCAGGAGCTTCTTCCGCATCTTCCGCATGAGTGCAGTGGCCCAGGGACTTGAGCCATCTTCCACTGCTTTCCCAGGCACATTAGCAAGGAGCTGGATCCTAAGTGGAGCAGCCGGGACTCAATCCAGCACCCATATGGGATACTGATGTCACAGGTGATGGCTTAACTCGTTATGTCACAATCACAATGCCAGTCTCACAAATTAATTTAAATATAATGATGACAGTAATTCATGACAGAATAAACTGTATGATAGTTGAGCCTCTCACTGGTATTCACATGACAAACCCACAGGCATGCAGTATAAGGAGAGCACCAGAAAGTTGGTTAGGCTAGGCTGGGTGACCTTTACAGGATCTTCCAACACTAATGCTATGATGCTACCTTTTGAAACTTTCTCTACAACAAGATGGGAGTCCAGTCCAAATGGTTTTCTCACTATTCCTGGAACAAGCTTTATAGATATACTTTCTTGTATCCATACTTATTTTCAGGCCATTCTCTCATACAAAGAAAAAGGATTTGTTGTCCAGAATATTATCTCTTCATCAACAAAGAATCCAAATACTGGCTTTACTAAAGACTTTTGGGGGGCCGGCATTGTGGTGTAACAGGTAAAGCCACCACCTGCAGTGCCGGCATCCCCTATGGGTGACAGTTCAAGTCCCAGCTGCTCCACTTCCAATCCAGCTCTCTGCTATGGCCTGGGAAAGCAATAGAAGATGGCCCAAGTCCTTGGGTCCCTGCACCTGGGTGGGAGACCTGGAAGAAGCTCTTGGCTTCTGGCTCCTGGCTTCAGATTGGCGCAGCTCTGGCTGCTGCGGCCATCTGGGGAGTGAACCATCGGATGGAGGAGCCCTCTCTCTCTCTCCCTCTCTCTCTCTCTCTCTGCCTCTCCTCTCTCTGTGTAACTTGACTTCCAAATAAATGAATAAATCTTAAAAAAAAAAAAAGATGTCTATGTCCACTTTGAACTGACTTCTCTTCCCTCTGAACTATGAAATCTAGAGCTATCCTCTTGGCAATTAATTATACACCTTCCTTACATAGCTCTTCTGTCTTAAGCTGCTATTTATTAATAATTTTTCTCCTTAACAAAATTAAAAATTCTTTAAAGAAAGACACCAAAATATTCACTATGAATCCATTACATATCTAGTAGTACAAAATAGATGCTCAAAAAATAATCTTTGGTTTTCAATACTGTAAATATTTTTATTAGTTATTGTTTCATAGAAGTTTTTATACATAAATTAAAAATTCAGGGGCCGGGGCTGTGGTGCAGTGGGTTAAAGCCCTGGCCTGAAGCGCCGGCATCCCATATGGGCACCGGTTCAAGACCCGGCTGCTCCACTTCTGATCCAGCTCTCTGCTATGGCCTGGGAAAGCAGTAGAAGATGGCCTAACTCCTTGGGCCCCTGCACCCGCATGGGGAACCCGGAAGAAGCCCCTGGCTTCGGACAGGCGCAGCTCCAGCCACTGCTGCCAACTGGAGAGTGAACCATTGGATGGACGACCTCCCTCCCTCCCTCTCTCTCTCTCTGCCTCTCCTCTCTCTGTGTAACTCTGACTTTCAAGTAAATAAACAAACAAATCTTAAAAAAATTCAGTGTTCAAGTTTGGATTTTAATAACATATGACTTCAGTTCAAACACAGGACAATCAGAGAGAGATATTTCCACCCAGTGACAACATATTCTAATAAATGAATTTTATAAAATTGTAAGTCTGACTTGGAAAAGTTCAGATTTTCCAACCTACACACAAAGCTTGATAAAAATGCCTTCAGGGGCCAGTGATGTGGCTTAACCTTAAGCCGCTCACTGCCTGCAATGCTGGCATTCCAATATGGGTGCCGGTTCGTGTCCTGGCTGCTCCAATTCCGATCCAGCTCCCTACTAATGCATCTGGGAGAGCAGCAGAAGGTGGCTCAGATCCTTGCACCCACATGGGAGACCTGGATGAAGATCCTGGCTCCTACCTGCAGCCAGGCCCATCCACAGCCATTGTGTTCATCGGGGAAGTGAACTGGTGGACAGAAGCTCTCTCTCTCCCCCTCTCATTCTCTGTATCTATGCCTTTTGAATAACAGAAGGAAGAATGCCTTTAAAACCTTTTTCGAGCCAAACAAGATTAATAAGGCCAAACTAGAGAGTAAAAAATGCTAAGAATACTATTTTAGAAAAAATATATTTATATGTAAAATGTATTGATGTGTGATATGTATGCTGAAATTTTGTTTCATGTATCTTAGAATACAAATTAAGAAAGAAGAAATGTGCCATATGTATGTCATATAGAACCCAGATCATATGCTCACTTCCTAAACACCAACTAATAAATAAAGGTGCCAAACAAAGTAAGAAGAGAATTCCTTATCAGTTTAGATATATTAATGAGATTAGAAAATACTTACTGATGATTCTGGGTCTGACAATTCATCCAATAATTTCCTTGCATCTACTACAGCTTGATAGAGTCTCAGATTTTTGCCATCAGAAGCAACAAAGCAAGCACTTGCAGAATTACAGTATGTGCCTGAGAAAGAAAAATAAGGCCCTAGGTAATAATATAATGGTTTACATGTTATAATGTGTAGTTTGTTTTTATAATTGGCTGAAGTAGGAGAAACAAGTATTTTCACTCTTCTTTGTGGCAATACCATTTTCCAGTATCACAACTAAACAAATACAAATAAACAAATACAAATAAAATAATGGCTATAAAATTAACCATGGGTGTGGACATCATGGCACAGTGGCTTAAGCTGCGACTTGGGATGACTGCATCCCATATCAGAATATCATTTCAAGCCTCAGCAACTCCACTTTCAATCCAGCTTCCTACTAATGCATCCTGCGAGGCAGCAGAGGCTGCATCAAGTGCTTGGCCCCTGCCACTTAACAGACACACATAAGGTCCAGGCTCCTGCCTCTGGCCTGGCCCAGCCTTCCTACCCCGCCCCTGTACCTCCATCATGCTCTGCCTTTCAAGTAGAAGAAAATAAATAAACATTCAATTAAAAAGAATTTACTTGGGGGAAAAAACTAAAATTCACCAAAAATTTAATTAACAAATAGATTAGGTGAGGAAAAAGATTAAAAACGTAAAACTAAGCCTGGTGCCTACCTCTGAAGATTAACAATCATCTAAATAATGACAAATATAAATGATTACAAGTAACAATTTCAAATTCTTATTAATTTTACAATTAGAATGAACACTTACCAAGACAATAACTGGGAATAAGAGTTGGAAGCCAAGCCACATTAGAGAAGGCTGAGGTATGCAGGGAGTTGATTCGAGCCAGTTCTGACACTCCTCCAGTGTATGACAGAGGCCCTATTGGGTCTACACGCCACAGAATAAGTTCACTGTAGATGGCATTGGGGTCATGAAATGTACGGGTTGCTGCGTTTCTAAGCGGCTGTTTCGAGGAGCCTTTCACATGTTTTACAGGATCCATTAATCTACTTAATTTGTTGTCTGAGTCCCAACGACAATCTGATTCGGGAGTCAGCAGAGCATTGTGATGAGAGGATGTCAGTAACAGTGGCAGAACGGAATGACATGCCAGGTCATTGAGGTGAAATCGATGACCACAGTATCTAAATTTGTGGGATACAGTCAGGACGGTGGTAAAGGCAGACTTATCCGCAAAAGTGACTGCCCACTGGTTTAAAGACCCGTCTATGTGTTTAGAGACCATCATTACTGTGGGAGCAACAATGTTCATATGCGTGCTGTGTGATCTAGAGTGTGGCTGAGATCCCTGAGGGCTGCCTGTAGACATCACCTCTTGGTGAGACAGAGTGTAGTGAGAATCCTTTGTACAATTCACACAGGCATACATCATGATATTCTTACTGAGAGAGCTTGCATCGCCAGAGGGAAATGCAACAGGAATCCGAGAAGAAAAAGAAACCTGAAAAACACAATTCAGTGTAAGATACTTGGCACCTCTCAAAAATACTTATACAAAATCACATCTATTATGAAAATGTCAAATCTCAGCTTCCTAAAAAGTATCATTCTCAATTTTCTTTAAGGTCTTTTTCTTCTATGTATGTAAATCATATCTCTATTGATCCATGAGAAAACCAAAGGGAAAAAGAAAAAAAACATTTCAAGTGCCTTGCTTGTACATCAAAATGACCACAACCACAGATGTAAACAGCAATAAAGGTGAGAAAGGTAACAGTGCAGGCAGCTTGATTTTGCTAATAAAACTGAGGCTAAAGGGGGAATCATTTTGAGTCACATTTTCAGTGTATTTTCTTAATTTTATTCAAAATATGAATTCCCAGAAAAATCAACAAATATATATTCAAATAAACAGTATTTTTAAGTCAAAATTATTCTTTTAAAATAACCATAATGTATGGCCACCAATCCCTTGGAAACATGACTAAGTATTCTTTTTTTCAGTTGCTTATCAAAAACAAAATTTTTTAGTAATTCTGAAAGCCCGTTGAACATACACAACATTCTTTTTTTTAATGTAGTAATTAGTTTATCAGTTAACTTTACCTGGACTTGTCTAAAGATTCCAGGGTTATATTCATCCAAATACTTAACATGCCATACTAGGAAAGTACCATCTACAGGGTGTATTGTAAACAACATGTCAGGGTTCTTATTCCACTCGGTGAGCAGCATTTCAATCTTCCGATCAAGCAGGACCGTGGGTAGTGGCATTGGTATGCTGGGTCGTGAACAGGTCCTAGGACTTCCTTCTCTTTCTCCTTCTTCGTGTTCTGAAGATCCTGTACCTGCCTCAGATTCTCTATCCAGGGATAATTCTGAACCAGAAAGTACATTTTTCAGTGTACTAATTAATCATAGTATAAAGATTCATTTATATACAAGACTATAATTAATGGCATACTATCTTTAGAAACTATAAATCTATTTCCAATTTATGCTAAGGGGAATAACCAAAAAGGAAAACTATTCTCTTGTCTGAATTAAAAATTATTTTATATATATATATATTTTTTTTGACAGGCAGAGTGGACAGTGAGAGAGAGAGACAGAGAGAAAGGTCTTCCTTTTGCCATTGGTTCACCCTCTAATGGCCACCACGGCCAGCGCGTTGTGGCCGGCGCACTGCACTGATCCAATGGCAGGAGCCAGGTACTTATCCTGGTCTCCCATGGAGTGCAGGGCCCAAGTACTTGGGCCATCCTCCACTGCACTCCCTGGCCACAGCAGAGAGCTGGCCTGGAAGAGGGGCAACCGGGACAGAATCCGGCCCCCCGACCGGGACTAGAACCCGGTGTGCCGGCGCCGCAAGGTGGAGGATTAGCCTAGTGAGCCACGGCACCAGCCAAAATTATTATATTCTTACTTTTAAAGGAAAGCATTATTATTATTACTATTTTTTTTTTTTTGACAGGCAGAGTTAGACAGTGAGAGAGAGAGAGAGAAAGGTCTTCCTTCCATTGGTTCACCCTCCAAGTGGCCACTACAGCTGGTGCATTGCGGCTGGTGCACTGCGCCAATCCGAAGCCAGGAGCCAGGTGCGTCCTCCTGGTCTCCCACGTGGGTGTACGGCCCAAGGACCTGGGCCATCCTCCACTGCACTCCCGGGCCACAACAGAGAGCTGGACTGGAAGAGGAACAACCAGGACAGAATCCAGCGCCCCGACTGGGACTAGAACCCGGGGTGCCGGCGCTGCAGGTGGAGGATTAGCCTAGTGAGCCACGGGGCCGGCTACTATTATTATTATTACCATGCAAAAAACTTGTCTCCCCAAAAGCAGTATGTCACTCAAGGCAACATGCTGTAAGAAAATATAGAGAATTTCATGTTTGCAAAAGCTAGCACAGTGCCCATTCATGGTAGATGGATGGTAAATACTTGTGGAATGAACAGAAAAGTTAAAAAGAGAAAAAGTAGAAAGGAAGGATTCCAAACCAAAAGTGGCACTACAAAAATCGATAACTCAGGAGACAAAGAAAAATGCACACAGGATACTAACCATGGTCTAGTTTCATATGCAAACCCCTCTCTCTCTCCTCCTGTGGATGATCCTCATCTTCTCTATCAGCATCATCACTTTCATGATCTACTTGCTTTTCAGAAAGTTTTCGTAATTGATGCATGAATATTTCAGTAGATGATGTAAAATGAAACTCCTTGTTGTTTAACCAGTGAACTACAAAGCCCCCATTTCCATCATCAATGTTAAAGGCAGTACCACCCAGGACATTTGGGATATCTGTGGAAACAGAATAGTTAATTTAATTTCTTTAAAAATATGACAAGTGCTTAATCTATACTTACTTAGAAATGGTGCTAACCAAGTCAATATAACTGTAGTAGAATTTGTAAAACTTTAACTGAATTTAATCGTAAATGTGAACACAAGAACTGATAGGATAATAGGATAGGCTTTTAGCCTAGT
Organism: Oryctolagus cuniculus; assembly: GCF_964237555.1. NCBI lineage: Eukaryota > Metazoa > Chordata > Mammalia > Lagomorpha > Leporidae > Oryctolagus > Oryctolagus cuniculus. The sequence continues at coordinate 74,260,528 of NC_091443.1, forward strand.
GGTTAAGACATCAGTTAAAACACCAGCGTCCAATAATGGAGTACCCAATGTTCAATACTTGACTCTGGGTCCAGACTCCAGTTTCCTCCTAATGCAGACCCTGGCAGGAAGCAATGATGGATCAAGTAATTTTTAGAGCCCTGAATTGAGTTCCTGGTTCCCAGCTTCAGCCAGGCCTAGTTTCACCCACTGCAGGCATTTGAACCAGTAGATGGGAGCTCTTTCACTCCCTCTCCCAACTCACCTGCCCACCTCCTGCCCCCATTCATAAATAAATTTTTTAAATTTTAAAAAGAACTAATGGCATACACTTACACAAAGCTAAAAAGTTGAGTGTTAATAATGCCAAGAAAGAACACACAAAGATGGAAAAACTTTTAATTATAGCAAAATTTCTCCACTTAGGGTGACTTAAATTCATGAGAGAGATTAATTCATGATGGGCTGATGCTATGGCACAGCAGGTAAAGAAAGCCACCGTGTGTGACACCAGCATCCTATATGGGTGCTGGTTCAAGACTCAGCTGCTCCATTTCCAAACCAGCTCCCTGTTAATGGCCTGAGAAAGCAGTGGAAGGCAGTCCAAGCATATGGGCCCCTGCCACCCATGTGAGAGACCCAATGAACTTTCGGCTGCTAACTCTGGCCTGTTTCAGCCCAGGCCATTGTGGCCACCTAGATAGTGAGCCAGCAGATGGAAGGTCTCTCTGTCTCTCCCTCTCACTCTGTAACTCTGACTTTCAAATATATAAATAATTTTTAAAAAGAGATTAACAAAAAATAGGATAAATTAAAAAACCAATCACCTTAATTTCAAATCATGTTATACATAATTCATTCACAGAAGAACAACATTGTCCTCTGTGAAAAGAAGTAAAAGCCTATAGTCAAACTGCATAAACTATTTGATAAATATCAATAATAAACAATACTTAAATTATTCCTTCCAAAGACAGATGTTTATTCCAGCAGTTAAGCCACCAGGTTGGACACTTGCATCTCATACTGAGTTTTGAGCCCTCGCTCTGCTCCAAATTCCAGCTTCCTGCTAACGCAGGAAGATAGCATGTAATGGCTAAAGAAGTTAAGTCTCTTCCTCTCATCTGGAAGGCCCAGAAAGAGCTCCCAGCTCATAGCTACAGCCTGGCCCAGTTCCAGCCATTGCAGGCATTTGTGAGACAAACCAGAGAATGGGAGCGCGCGCTCTCTCTCTCTCTCTCTGCTGTATAAGTGTACACTTACACTTCCTGTGTAAATGCCTCTCAAATATATAAATAAAATTTTTAAAAAATAAGTAATTCTTTGCAACTCCTGGATGGCAATCCGGTTTTCACAACAAAAATGAAAAAGCCATTTAAAATAGGATTTGTAAACTATAAATCCTATAACTATGTTGCCTACAGACTATTCTTGCTAAAAGTATTGAACCTTAATCTTACCATGAACAAACATTCAGACTGCAAGACATTCCATAAGTCAACTGACACAGAGGGGACTGTTCTGAACTAGAGTAGTTTAAAGAAAAATGGCAATCAAATGCATTTAAAAACAGAATTTATATTTGAATATGAACTATATTACATGAAACTAACCCGTATCCCTTGCATGTGATGACAGTACAATGGCTATGGAGGTAAATCTTCTTTATATTGGGAGATATATTCTCAAATACTTAAGTAATACTGTAAAATATTTGGGGGTTAAAGGTAATGTCATCTCTTCTTCTCAGATCTGGAAAAAATGATGCTGAAATTCATATGGAGGCACAGGAGACCTCAAATAGCTAAAGCAATCTTGTACAACAAAAACAGAGGCAGAAGCATAAAATACCAGATCTCAAGACATACTACAGGGCAGTTATAATCAAAACAGCATGGTACTGATACAGAAACAGATGGATAGACCAATGGAACAGAATAGAAACACCAGAAATCAATCCAAACATCTACAACCAACTTATATTTGATCAAAGAGCTGAAACCAATTCCTGGGGCAAGGACAGTCTATTCAACAAAAGGTAATGGGAAAACTGGATTTCCACATGCAGAAGCATGAAGCAAGACCCAAGACACAAAAATCCACTCAACATGGATTAAAGATCTAAATCTATGACCCAACACCATCAAATTATTACAGAACATCAGAGAAACCCTGCAAGATATAGGCACTGGCAAAGACTTCTTGGAAATACCCCAGAGGCACAGGCAATCAAAGCCAAAATTAACAACTGGGATTACATCAAATTGAGAAGTTTCTGTACTGCAAAAGAAACAGTCAGGAAAGTGAAGAGGCAACTGACAGAAGGGGAGAAAATATTTGCAAACTATGCAACTGATAAAGGATTAATAAGCAGAATCTACAAAGAGATCAAGAAAATCCGCAACAACAAAACAACCAACCCACTTAAGAGATGGGCCAAGGACCTAAACAGACATATTTCAAAAGAGAAAATCCAAACAGCCAACTGGGGTTTCACCTCACCTCAGTTAGAATGGCTTACATACAGAAATCAACTAACAACCGATGCTGGCAAGGATGTGGGGGAAAAGGGACACTAATCCACTGTTGGTGGGAATGCAAACTGGTAAAGCCACTATAAAAGATAGTTTGGAGATTCCTCAGAAACCTGAATATAGCCCTACTACACGACCTAGCCATCCCACTCCTTGGAATTTACCCAAGGGAAAATAAATTGGCAAATAAAAGAGCTATCTACATCTCAATGTTTATTGCATCTCAATTCATAATAGCTAAGACATGGAATCAACCTAAATGCCCATCAATGGAAGACTGGATAAAGAAATTATTGGATAGATACTCTATAGAATACTACACAGCAGTAAAAAAAAAAAAATGAAATCCGATCATGTGCAACAAAATGGAGGAATCTGGAAAACATCAAGTTGAGTGAAATAAGCCAGTCTCAAAGGGACAAATATCCTATGTTCTCCTGGATCTGTGACAACTAACTGAGCACCTAAAAGGAAACCTGTAAAAGTGAAACTGACCCTACGAGTAACAATGACTTGATCAGCCCTTGTCCTCGCTGTCGAAGAACAGCTTACTATTTTACTCTTTTTAGTATTTTTTTTCTACTTAATACCATTGGTTGAACTCTTTAATTAACACACAATTATTCTTAGGCATTTAAATTTAACTGAAAATTGATACTTGTTAAAAATAAGAGTGAGAATAAGAGAGGGAGGAGATGTACAGTTCGGCACATGCTCACTCAGACTTACCCCTAATGGTAGAGCTAGAAACATGCCAGGGGACTCGAAATCCCATTAAGTTGGCATGTACCAATGCTATATTACTAGTTAAAGTGATCAGTTTAAGTTCATAATTAATCATAAAGATAGGAATAAGTGTCAAAGGGGTCACATAAATAAGACCAGTGTCTGCTAATAATAATTGATAGAATTAAAAAGGAGAGAACGACCCAACATGGGAAGTGGGATACACAGCAGACTCATAGAATGCCAAATACCCTAAACAGCACTCTGGCCTCAGAATCAGCCCTTAAGGCATTCGGATCTGGCTAAAAAACCCATGAGAGCATTTCAGGCATGGAAAGCCAAGACACTGTGGAAAAAAATGACCTAAATGAAAGATCTCTGTGAGTGAGATCCGAGCAGAAAGAACAGGCCTTCAAAGAAGGAGGTAACTTTCTCTGAAGGGAGGAGAGAACTTCCACTTTGATTATGGCCTTGTCAAAACAAGGTATGAGTTTGTGAACTCAAGAGGCTTCCATAGCCATGGCAGCTCATTACAAGAGCCTCAGGTGATTACTGATATCATAAGTAAGAGTGTCAATTGTTAAATCAACGGGAGTCAATGTGTACTTACTTCCCATCTAAGATCTCTGTCCTTAATGTGTTATACTATGTGAATTAATGGTATAACTGGTACTCAAACAGTACTTTATACTTTGTGTGTGTGGGGGGGTGCAAACTGTTGAAATCTTAGTATATACTAAGTTGATCTTCTGTATATAAAGATAATTAAGAATGAATTTAATGAAGAATGGGATGGGAGAGGGAGTAGGAGATGGGATGGTCTGCAGGTGGGAGGGCGGTTATGGGGGGAAAACCGCTATAATCCAAAAGTTGTACTTTCAAAATTTATATTTATTAAATAAAAGTTTTCTAAAAAAAAAAAAAAAAGGTCATGTCATCTCAATAACTATTCCAAATGCTTTAACCAAAAACCAAGAGTGAAGGAAGCAAAGATATACAGGAGTATAATTAGGGAGGTCCCCAGGCAGTGTGGGTGGTGCAGTGAGAACAAAATATATACAACAAGAGGGTAACGTGGTAAATCTGGGTAACAGCATATAGCATTCATTGTGCTATTCTTTTGGCTTTACTATAGGTTCAAAAATATTCCTTGAAGCAAGATGAAAAAGGATGAATCCTAACCACAAAACTATTTACATTTAGCAATCACTTTGGTAAACATAAAAGTTATATTTACATGCAAACCTATAAAAGCATGATGCTATATACTTTTTTTAGAGGTTTATTTATTTATTTGAGTCAGAGCTACAGAAAGAGAGAAAGAGACAGAGAGAGTGAGTTTGGTCTTCCATCCACTGGTTCACTCCCTAGATGGCCTCAACAGCCAGGGCTGGACCAGGCAAAAGTCAGGCACTTCATCTTGGTCTCCTAGGTAGGTGGCAGGGGCCCAAGCACTTGGGCAATCTTCTGCTGCTTTCCCAGGCACATTAAAAGGGAGCTAGATAAGAAGTAGAGCAACCAAGACATGAACTGAGCCCATATGGGATGCCGCCATGACAGCTTTATCCCCTATACCACAACAACTGTCCCAAAGCTAAATATTTTTTACAGTGATTTTAAAAATAGTATGTTGTTGGGGCCGCTGCTGTGGCATAGCGGGTAAAGTGCCACCTGCAGTTCTGGCATCCCATGTGGGCCCCAGTTCAAGTCCTGGATGCTCCACTTCCAATTAGCTCTCTGCTATGGCCTGGAAAAGCAGTAGAAGGTGGCCCAAGTCCTTGGGACCCCAAACCCACACAGAATACCAGAAAGCAGCTCCTGGTTCCTGGCTCTGGATCAGTGTAGCTTTGGCCAGTACGGCCATCTGGGGAGTAAACCAGCAGATGGAAGAACTCACTCACTCACTCTCTCTTCTTTCCCTTCTCTCTCTCTCTCTCTCTCCCCTTCTCCCCCCCTCCCCGCCTCTGCCTCTGCCTCACTGTAACTCTGCCTTTCAGATAAACAAATCAATCTTTTAAAAAAATAGTGTGTTGCTAAGTTAGGGTGACTATGGATAAAATTAGTTAAAAGATGAAAACAGCCAAACGTTGGAAGAGAAAGCCTACCGACCACAAGAACACAGCCAGGCCTTACAATATTCATGCACATTGAACAGTCCAAGGATCCCATGACCCTGATTAAGAGCGTGTATACACTTAAAAAGCCAGGCTTTCTGACATAGAACCAATTTACTGCAGATAATCACTGACTACATTATTTATTTATTTGAGAGGCAGAGTTACAGACAGCGAGAGGGAGAGAGAGAGAAAGGTCTTCTTTCTGCTGGTTCACTCCCCAAATGGCTGCAACCGCCGGAGCTGTGCCAATCTGAAGCCAGGAGTCAGAATCTTCCTCCGGGTCTCCCACGCGGGTACAAGGGCCCAAGCACCTGGGCCATCTTCTACTGCTTTCCCAGGCCATAGCAGAGAGCTGGATTGGAAGAGGAGCAGCCAGAACTAGAACCAGTGCCCACATGGGATTCCAGCACCGCAGGCGGAGGATTAACCTACTGCACCACAGCACTGGCCCCTGCATTTTGTTTTGAAGTTATAATTTTACCATAGTCAATAACTCAAGAGTTCTTTTTAAAAAGCTAAAAATTTATAATAATCTAAAACTATCAACATTTTGAAAACAGACATTCTTAAATACAATTAAAATGCTAGATCAGAAATGCTAATATAATTTAATCAGCCATCACAGCAATGTCCAGTAAAAATAAAATGCAAACCATAAATGCATGGTATATAGGTAATTTTAAATAGTTAATAAATATTTTAGTAGCACATTATATAAAGTAAAAAAGAAACAGGTAAAGTTAACTTTAACTTTAGTACATGTTTCCTTTGATTCAATACATGCAAATTAATATTATTTCAACAAGCACTCAATATGAAATATTTTTACATCTCTTTTACACTTACAGAGATCCAATGTATATTTTATAGCACATCTCAATTCAGATTAGCCACATTTCAAGTGCTCAAATGACTACAATGCACTGGAAACACACCTAAAGATACTGCTAAAGACCACCCTTTTGGAACTGTTATTTATTGAATATTATCTTTATATAGTAAGCATTTTAAAATAAAATCCCTCTTCACTCTGACACCATAGACATAATTTCAACAAAATATAACTAATTTTATATGCAGTTCTACCTGTAATATAATATTAAATTTACAGCCTTTCTCTTAAGTTTTTATGCAAAAATAATACATATTCCCCCAAATAGAAGCTCAAAATACTTCTCAGCTACATGGGAAGAACATGTAGAAGAGCTACCAACATTACAAGAAAAAAAATTCTCTTATTATAAGAAAGTCTACAAAGAAGGAAAACAAGATATGATGGGATTCAAGGAAAACCTGGTAAAATATATTTAGATAAGGTTATAAAGAAAGAAGAATAGTTAAAGTACTTTGAGAGAAAAATTATACTAATTAACCAGACTGCTACCACTTGTGTTCCCAGGCTCAACTAAAGCTCTCATTTGCTTGGAAGCCTTATTATATTCTAGACAAACAAAGGTGCTTAAAATCACTGAAATTATACCCTGAGAACCACACAGTCCCAATTTACGAAACAGTACTTTATCTTGTATTCTTATTCCAATTAGGACTATTTTTTTAAGGCAACAAGGACCAATAACACAAAATTTTAAAAGAATTTAAAGGTAGGCCCACTTTTCTCTTTATTTCAACATACTGGTAAGAAGTAAAATTTACTATCTTTTACCTGTGGCAGGGTTGATGCTTGCCGCAATGTGGAAATGACACAGTGCATTTGCATGGTGGGAAATGTGTCTCTGAACTTCATGTGTTGCCACCTGGTCATGCATTAAGTCAGTGTGAGTTACAAGGACAGAAGACCTCCTTTGTCCCTTCCTTAAATTTTTCAAGTGATGTATTGTCTAAAATAGAAAAATAATTGCTGGGTTTAATTCTGGAAGGTCCAATAAATGTCATTCTTAAATGATTTGTAAGGATTTTAAGATTTTCCATTCTGTAAAACCTAACCACTTTAAAGGAAATTTCCTTAATTATAGCAGAATAATTCTGGATATATTCTCTATAGTTCTTATAAATTTTATAGTTCAAGGCAAAAAGTAATTGCTCAAAAATATGTTTAGATGGCACCTACAAAACAAGAAAAAAAACCTTATTGAGACAATGAAGGTCAAAGATTTTTTATTTCCAGGATATCCCCAGGATAAGATGGAATTTATTACTCATAAAAGTAAAACAAAATACCTGACTCTTCCTACCAAAGAATAACACCTTGCAAAATTCTAACACTCTAAATTTCCAGGTGATTCATCAAATGCATGATCTCTGTTGTAAAGAAAAAAACAGGGTACAAAAGTAACAAGGAGAATTTACATAGACAAGAGTAGATGGAGAAGATCTTGTTAAAGCACTGATCTATGGGATGTCTGAGTTGAGCCATGTACACATGATAAAAATTCCTCCCTAGCACCTGGTAATGTGGACAGTTTTGAACATGGCACCACGTCACTCTTGGCATGATCACCTCTTCATATCACAACCCATCTCATAGCACTTCCTATTCTGTAATTTAACCCACTCCTGAGACCACACTCCAGACTTAATTCCCATTCTTTTCCTTTGTTGCCCACATTCAATTTTTAAAAATGTGGGGAGGGCGCTGTGGCGTAGCGAGTAAAGCTGCCACCTGCAGTGCCGGCATCCCATATGGGCACCGGTTCAAGTGGGTGGGAGCTCTATGTCTTTCTATCTCTGTTCTGACTTCTATTTTTAATTTCATTTATGCTTTGAATATTGAAAGAAATGTATAAACAGTGCTCAATGACAAAGTATCAGAGCAAGCCTACTTTATATAAAACTTTATATAAAATCAGTAATGTAGAGAGTTTATATATGTAGTATACAGTATATACATGTTTTTTAAAACACTTTATTATAAAATACTTCACTCCATACTGTATTTAAAAATTGGAAAAATTATTTTACTTTCAAAATATTCAACCATGGAAGCTAAAAACAATAATATGTGTTCATTTGTGTCTAATATCTTAATAAACAATATTTGTAAAGGAACAAAATAGTCATTTTTAATTAGAATAAGCATACCCTCACAAATTAACATATTTTTAGTTACAACCAATTCTGAGGATCTTTACATGTTTTACTGGTTAAAACTACTTACTCCTAAGGATTTTCACATTTGACGTGAAAGATAAAAGATCTAAAATTACATTACAATTTAAACTAATGTCTGAGCCCATTACTGTCTGTTTCTGGCTTCTGAGTGGCATAAAGTTGAGTACTTTTAGAAGTGTGAGAATGTAATGTACTGATTTCCTCATTATATACAAAGCACACATACCATGTGCTTATGAATTTCCAGCAGACCCACATATCTTTAAAATGTATTTACCCTCTTAAATCATACAATACCTCAAGGGCATGCTGGATCCTGTCTTTGTGTCTTCCAGCCTGAGCAAGGGTGCTGGCGACACTGGAAGTGGTAGTCTCACAAATCTGCTCACCCAAAAGACAATCTTCTGGCAATAAAGTTTCTGCCCACAGCCGGCACACACCATCATGGCATGAAGTCAGCAACACATTACAGACAGAACCCCTAACAGCAAATAGAAATAAACCAAGGTCACTGTGAACACCAATGAGATCAACTAAACAGAGGCTACTACCAGGCTCTGGAGGAATATTATCTTCCAAACAAAACAGCAAACACACACAAACACACACACACCAAAAACTAATCACTGCAAACTACACAATGATATAATAGGAAGTCATAAATAATATCATTAACTATAATTAAATTATCTGGCTTATGGCAATAGTTCCATCATTCTGCTTCATTCTACTTATAATCCAACCAGTTTTAAACAGACTTTTTAAAAAGGAGTATTTTCACAATAAAACTGTAAGGATGATATCACTTCAAGCTATAAATCAAATGCCACTAAATTTAAATAAACAAAAATGTCATAGCCTCCTGTAGTAGAAGTGACTTAGAAACTTGTTTCAAAATTTAAAAAAAATTCTCTTTTCAACAATGCTTACATAGAATCTGACTTGGACAAAAGTAAAAATGTATTTTGTAAATTAATAAATAGTACAATAATTTAAGCACAACAATCTTTTATTTGGATTCTAAAAATGTATAAATATTCCATGTTACCACTTATTGAGTACCTCTATGTGTGCTATATTTCCAAACATACCTCCGCAGTACTCAGATATACTTAGTAGGTAAAATTACCCTCCCTCATGAATGAATAAGCAAATATCTGAGTATCCAACAGCTTGTTTAGATCTATAGATATAATACAGGAGTCACTTCTATGAGCAATTTTGTAGTTGACTTAATTTCCAAAATACTTTTAGGGAATGCAATAACAATGAGGAAAACTTAGACAGCCTCTAGGTTCATGGGTACTATATCTGTGGCTTCAATCAAATGCAGGTTGAAAATGTGGGAGGGAAAAATTGTGTCTCTATTGACCATGCACAGAATTTCTCTCATCATTATTCCCCAAACAATACTGCATACCAACTATTTACATGGTATTTATGTTATACTAGGTTTTTTAAATTTATGGGTTATACTCAAATGCTGTACCATTTTATGTAAGGGACTTGAGCTCCACAGATTTTAGTATCTGCAGGGGGTCCTAGAACAAATCCCCCACAGATATATAGAAAAAACTGCCACCCACACACACACACACACCCCACCTTGAAAGACCTAAGATTTAAAACAAAATAACCCAGCCACTTTATTCACTGTGTAAAATTATATGCCTTACCAAAAGTCTACTACATACAGCTTATTACTGTGCTTGACGTCCTCACTATGTGCTTTTCTGCTACTTGCGATACACCTTTCCTAGAATCTTCTGTAGCTACTGCTAACACCACCAACACTGCCTGGACACAAGCCATGTGGCAAAGTCTGTACCAGGCATCTCTCTCTCTCTCAGTCACAAACACATGAACACACACACACGTTATCTCACAAAAACTCTCCAGAGTAGGTTCCATTACTACCCTTGTTTTACAGAAAGAAACACCGAGGCATAGAGAGCTTCAAAAATTCGGTCAGAGGCTCAGTGTCAGCAGCAGGGTCCCAGAGTCTCTGCTGTTAATCAACACCACGCCAGTGCACTACATGGACTTTATTTTCTTTTATAAACATAAAAGCACACAAACTACAGGTATGTATTTATCTAACCTGGGCATATACTTGCTAGTTTTACGCCATGAAAAACCTGTCACAGCTCGGGGATGTGCCAAGTAAACAAAGGAAAACTGAGTGGAAGCTTGTCTCCTTTTCACTTCATGATGATCCTGAGGTATAATTGAAGATTTCCAACCAGTCATAGGATACCACACTTTCAAAAGACAGTCATCCTGCAAAACATATAGGTCAATATGAAATTAATACGTACATGCAAAATTCAATACTTTAAAAAGTTTGAAGTTTTAAAGCTAAGCAATACCTAAAAACTAATGTGTGACCTTATAATGGTATAAAATCCAACCTAAAATGATGTTTATTACTCTAAAGAATGTAATTACTGAAAATAAATGGGCAATTTGTTCATTATCAATCTTCCTTGTGTTTTCAAAAGGAAACTGATACCAAATTCCCCCACTTAGAGACATATAGGTCCTTGTGTCTTTGGATTCAGATTGTGATGTCAGCACCTGCGTGAAGTTGAAAACAGTATCAGTCCCTGTTACCATCTTTCCCTTTCTAGAGAAGTGACAGGGTGAATCCTTTAAGAACTATTTCTTTCTCTAAATCAGGAATCACCAATTTTCTTCCCTAGAGAGCCACATAGTACATTAGGCTTACAGGGTCTCACAGGTCCATGACGTGACACAGACTCTTCTATTTTTGCTAATAATGCTTTGAAAAAGATAAAAAATGTTCTTAGCTCCTGAGCCACACTTTTTTGACACCTACTCTAAATGACGAGAAAGCATTTAGGTAAGTGTCAGGAACCATGAAAATGCCCACTTACAATATTTACAAGACACAGCAATAGTAATTGACCAACATTTTTCCAAGTTCTGAAAGTTTTGTTCAAGACCTAAATAATTGTGCCTTCTTTAACAGAAGCTATCTACTTCAGAGAGCTTTAACCTTAACAGTGAAAATTACGGGCCAGCACTGTGCTGTAACGAGCTAAGTCTCCGCCTGCGGTACCAGCATCCCATATGGGTGCCAGTTTGAGTTCCAGCTGCTACTCTTTGGTTCCAGCTTTCTGCTACGGCCTGGGAAAGCAGCAGGTGGCCTGAGTGCTTGGGCCCCTACAACCACATGGGAGACCTCAAAGAAGCTCCTGGCTCCTGACTTCAGATCGGCCCAGCTCCAGCCGTTGCAGCCATTTGGGGAGTGAACCAGCAGATGGAAGAGCTCTCTGTCTGTCTGTAAGTCCACCTCTCAAATAAATAAATAAAATATTTAAAGGGGGGGTTCCCTCCCTCCCTCCCTCCCTCCTTCCCTCCCTCCCTTCCTTCCTCCCCAGAAAGTAGCAACTACAAAAAGAGATAGCAATCACCCATACCACATCTCCTAAAAATACGTACATTTTAACATATTTTAAATATACGAGTATACTTTAATATGTTTGATTTCAATATATTAACCTTTTGATACAAATAATAGGAGGAAGGAAGTCAATTTTCTATATAATTGGATCACTACTATAAATATGCTAGAGAAAGGCCGGCGCCGCGGCTCACTAGGCTAATCCTCCGCCTAGCGGCGCCGGCACACCCGGTTCTAGTCCCGGTCGGGGCGCCGGATTCTGTCCCAGTTGCCCCTCTTCCAGGCCAGCCCTCTGCTGTGGCCAGGGAGTGCAGTGGAGGATGGCCCAGGTGCTTGGGCCCTGCACCCCATGGGAGACCAGGAAAAGCACCTGGCTCCTGGCTCCTGCCATCGGATCAGCGTGGTGCGCCGGCCGCAGCGCGCCAGCCGCGGCGGCCATTGGAGGGTGAACCAACGGCAAAGGAAGACCTTTCTCTCTGTCTCTCTCTCTCACTGTCCACTCTGCCTGTCCAAAAAAAAAAAAAAAAAAAAAAAAAAATATGCTAGAGAAAAAAGACCAGAAACCAGTATAATAATGTAATAACAGGTTATAGTGGTGAAAATATATGTGAGTTCTGTTTCTAAAAATTTCTGTAAACTGATAAAATTTTTACTAAGGAAAATTAACATCACAAGCATTAAAAGCAACCTATTTGTTGTAGCAAATCTCAAAGAAAATGTCTGGAATTGAGGCCGGCGCTGTGGCACAGTGGGTTAATGCCCTGGCCCGAAGTGTCGGCATCCCATATGGGCACCAGTTCAAGTCCCAGCTGCTCCACTTCCGATCCAGCTCTCTGCTATGGCCTGGGATAGCAGTGGAAGATGGTCCCAGTCCTTGGGCCCCTGCACCTGCGTGGGAGATCTGGAAGAAGCTCCTAGCTCCTGGCTTTGGATCAGCGCAGCTCCAGCCATTGCGGCCAACTGGGGAATGAACCAGCGGATGAAAGACCTCTCTCTCTCTCCCTCCCTCTCTCTCTCTCTCTCTCTGCCTCTCCTCTCTCTGTGTTAACTCTGGCTTTCAAATAAATAAATAAATCTTTAAAAAAAAAAAGAAAGAAAATGTCTAGAATTAACCACTGCAATATAAGACCTTTCTCTCTGTCTCTCCCTCTCTCTGTAACTCTCTCTCAAATAATCAAAGTCTTTAAAAAATAAAAAACAGTAAAAATTAGATTAATATAATAAATGTTATCAATTATGCAAAAACATCAATATCTAAGAAAGAATAATATATATTCCTAACAAGAGTATGTAGGTCCCAATGTTTTCATGTGAACTAGACCAATACTTCTGTTTTTTTCCATCGTGGCACTCATACTCAATTTATACCACATAATACAATGCATGTTTCCATTAATGTCTCACTAGTTTGGATGTATTAATCTTACAGTACATATTTTAAGTGTTAACTCTCAGACAACAACTTATTCATGTACTAATTGCTGTCCTCAAAGTACCTAAGTCAGGAGGAGAGGCAGAGAGAGAGAGTGTGCATGAGCTCTGATCTGTTGTTCACTCCTTAAACGTCCCACAATGGCTAGGACTGGGCCAAGGCAAAAGCTAGAAGCCAGGAATGAAATCCAGGTAACCTAAAAACCTAATCATTTGAGCCAGCACCGCTGTCTCCCAGGGTCAGCATGTGAGAGGCAGCTGGAGACAGGAACTGGAGTCAGGAATGAAACTCAAGTACTCAAATATAGTACACATGCATCTTAACCACTAAACCAAACACTTTATCCCCATTCTTAACCTTAGCATCAATTTCATGTAAACAAATTTACACATTCTAGAGCACTGATTTCCAACAATGTACCACAAAAACCCTAGAGGGCCTTCAAAGCCCCTCAAAAATCACAAAGAGTCCCACAGACAGGTGGTACTTTAGCCCCTTCTCCCATTCCCACCAATATCCCCATCAAATGAAGCAGTCCCACTTTCACCTGCTACAGCAGAAACTTTAAGTCAACAAAAGGATTGTAGCAGAAAGTTACCTAGAAATCTCCCAAATATTTTGAGTCTAAACAAAGAACTTATAAATTACGAGAAAACTTCAAAGGTACCTTGAGCTGAATGAAAATGAAATCACAATATTGTTTTTTAATTTGTGTTGCATCTGTATGCACTTTTGATACTCAAGTCTTGGGTTTGTCCAGATTTATTATTTTTAAAAGGTTTATTATTTACTTGAAAGGCAGAGTTACAGAGAGACAGAGACAGAAGCAGAGAGACAGTCATATATCCACTGGTTCACTCCCCAGTTGGCTGCAATGGCCAGAGCTGTGCCGATCCTAAGCCAGGAGCCAGGAGCTTCTTCCGGGTTTCCCACACGGATGCAGGGGCCCAAGGACTTGGACCATTTCTACTGCTTTCCCAGGCCATAGCAGAGAGCTGATCAGAAGTGGAGCAGCTGGGACTCTTAGCAAGCACTCATATGAGATGCCAGCATTGCAGGCGGCAGCTTAACCCACTACACCACAACACTAGCCCCTAATTTTTTTTAAGACAATCCTAAGGAATCTATCCCAAAAAAGCTGTTAGGGGACTGGCACTGTGGCATGATGGGTGAGTCACCACCTGTAGTACCGGCATCCCATGCAGGCCCTGGTTCAAGTCCTGGCTGCTCTACTTGCAATCCAGCTTTCACTATGGCCTGAGAAGATGGCCCAAGTCCTTGGGTCCCAGCACCCAAGTGGGAGACCCAGAAGAAGCTCCTGGCTCCTGGCTTCAGATCAGTGCAGCTCCGGCAGTTGCGGCCATCTGGGGAGTGAACCAGTGGATAGAAGACCTCTCTCTGCCTCTGCCTCTCTGTAATTCTGCCTTTCAAATAAATAAATAAATATTAAAAAAAAAAAAGGCTGTTGGAACTGATCCGTAAAATCTTGACTAAAGATAAAAAATTAATGTGTATTGGTTTTTTTCGATTTTAAAATTTATATAAGGTGAACAAATTCCATGTATTTCATATATACAGATTTAGGAGCATAGCGATACTTCCCACTCTACTCTCCCTCCTGCCCACACTCCCACCTAAGTGTATCCTTATATGTTCACAGTAACTACAAATGCAATTCTCTGAAAAAGTACCTTTTACATTAGGAAACTTAACAAATTTTGTGTAAGACAAGTACACTAAAAACTACAAAACAGGGCTAACTTAAAATTAGAGACCTAAATAAACAGAAAGACTATCTTCATGGTTCCCTAGGCCAAATATTACTAATATGTAAGTTCTTTCCAAAGTGACCTATGGATTTGCTATAAATACAACCAAGATCTCAGCAGACTTTGTGGTAGAAACTGGTAATTCCAAAGGCTGACAAACTTGTATTTACACAAAGACTTGCAAATGAATGGTCGCATTAGCTTTATTTTAGCCTAAAACTCCAACCAACCCAAATGTCCATCAACAGATCAATGGATAAACAAATTACAAATCCCTTAAAAGGAATATACATCAGCAAAAAGAACAAACTGTTGATCCTACAGCATGGATGCATCTGGAGAAACCTTTACTGAGTACAAGAAATCACAAACTAAAGTAGGTATCTTACAACTTAGTTCACAGGAAACCCTAGAGAAGACAAACCTGACCAGCAGTGATAGAAAATAGTGCAGTTATTATCTGTGGCCAGGGACGGCAGTAAAGGAAGAGGTAAAAGGAAACTGCAGATGATGAAAATGTCCTACAATCTGACAGTTGGTGGTGATGACACAGATCTTTAAACTGATCAAAACTAATGGAACTATATACCTGATGTATTTTTGTTTTATGTTAATTATACTCTAATAAATTTTAAGAAGGAAACAAGGACAAAATTTATATAAGGATATATAACTTAATAGCAATAGAAAAAATTAAAATCTTTTAATGTTCACGAATAGAATCTGGTAATAAATGGTACATTTATTAATATAATGGAAAATTATGTCACTTTTTAAAAGAGCATAAATTATGGCCAGCGCCGTGGCTCGCTAGGCTAATCCTCCACCTGCGGCACTGGCACACCAGGTTCTAGTCCCAGTTGGGGCACTGGATTCTGTCCCGGTTGCTCCTCTTCCAGTCCAGCTCTCTGCTGGGGCCTGGGAAGGCAGTGGAGGATGGCCCAAGTGCTTGGGCCCTGCACCCACATGAGAGACCAGGAGGAAGCACCTGGCTCCTGGCTTCAGATCAGCACAGCGCACCGGCCGTAGCGGCCATTTGGGGGGTGAACCAACAGAAAAGGAAGACCTTTCTCTTGGTCTCTCTGTCTCTCTAACTCTGCCTGTCAAAAAAAAAAAAAAAAGAGAGAGAGAATAAATACATGGGATCATCAAGGTTATCTATGATATGTAAAGAAATCAGGGGGGTGGGTGCCATGGCATACGTTAAGCATCCACGTGTGGCACCAGCATCCCATATGGGTGCCAGGTTCATGTCCCAACTGCTCCGCTTCCAATCCAGCTCCCTGTTGATGGCCTGGGAAAGCAGCAAAAGACGCCCAAGTGCTTGTGCCTCTGCACCCGCATGGGAGACCTGGAAGAACTGCAGCCATTTGAGGAGTGAACCAGCAGATCGCAGACCTCCCTCTCTGATTCTCCTTCTCTCTATCCATAACTCTGTCTCTTAAGTAAATAAATAAACCTTGAAAGAGAGAGAGAGAGAGAGAGAGAGAGAGAGAGAGAAGGAAGGAAGGAAGGAAGGAAGGAAGGAAGGAAGGAAGGAAGGAAGGAAGGAAAGAAAGAAAGAAAGAAAGAAAGAAAGAAAGAAAGAAAGAAAGAAAGAAAGAAAGAAAGAAAGAAAGAAAGAAAGAAAGAAAGAAAGAAAGAAGGAAATCAGGTTAAGAACATGATCTTGAGGCTGGCGCTGTGGCGCAGCAGGTTAACTAACGCCCTGGCCTGAAACACCGGCATCCCATGTGGGTGCCAGTTCTAGTACTGGCTGCTCCTCTTGCAATCCAGCTCTCTGCTACGGCCTGGTAAAGCAGTGGAAGATGGCCCAAGTCCTTGGGCCCCTGACCCGCGTGGGAGGCCCAGAGGAAGCTCCTGGCTCCTGGCTTCGGATCAGCACAGCTCTGGCCACTGCGGCCATCCGGGGAGTGAATCAGCGGATGGAGGACCTCTCTCTCTGTCTCTACCTCTCCCTGTAACTCTTTCTTTCAAATAAATAAAATCTTTTAAAAAAGAAGAACATGATCTTATTTGAGCATGTTTATATGCATGCACAATTCTGAGTGATTTACAAAGGCATCAAAAATTCTAAAAGGATGTATATGGAATAGAAAATAATGATATTTTTATTGAGAATTGGATTATTTGGTAGGAAAATTACATTTATTCTGCATGTTTTCTACATGAAACTATTAATTAAGAAACAGTAAATACATTTCCATTTGTAAGGAGGATGATAAATCAATCATTAAATAATCCCACACTGGGTCTAGATTAAACACTCTCAAAGGCACGGAAGTTTCTGGAAACATTTGATGACCCCCCCCCCCTTTCCCTTCTGCACAAATCACTCCCCTCCAGAAATAGCCCAGCCTTTGGGAATCCCAGTTTTTCATTTTGAAAAGATCAGAACATTTTAAATCATTTGCAAATTTTACAAAATAGCCATTATAAAAAAGTGTTCATAGAATTTCAATGAACACCTCCTAGCAAGCAGACCAAAGAAAACCAATTACTGAGCTGAAGTTTTAACCGTGTATATCTTATGGAGAGAAAAAGCTGTTAAGATTTTACTTTAAGCTTAGATAAAAACTTAAAATATCCTTAAGCCCCAAATTTAATTGACCACATTTCAGAAGAACGGATCTTTTGAAGAACAGATCTTTTGAAGAACTGTAACATTAAAAACCCTGGAGATGATCAGATTTGAGTCCCACAACACCTGAACTGAAATCCTGTCACGTGTAGCAGAGGGGGTGGAAAATGCCTTGTAGGGGGCCGGCCACACAGTAACCATCTGTTTTATCAAGACAGAAAAACTTGGCTTTATAACAGAACAGATTGCACCAAAGGAAAAAAAAAAAGAAGAAGAAGAAAGAAAGAAAAAGAAAACACTGTCCAAAATTTCAAAAACTTAATTCTGAAGTAATCACTGGTCTTTTTAATCAAGAAAAATTTTTTTATAATTTATTTA
The DNA here is from genome assembly GCF_964237555.1 of Oryctolagus cuniculus. Lineage (NCBI taxonomy): Eukaryota > Metazoa > Chordata > Mammalia > Lagomorpha > Leporidae > Oryctolagus > Oryctolagus cuniculus. The sequence goes on from NC_091443.1 coordinate 74,278,540, forward strand.
TTTGAGAGATAGAGTTACAGACAGTGAGAATGAGAGACAGAAAGAGAGGTCCTCCATCCACTGATTCACTCCCTAGATGGCTGCGGGTGCAGGGGCCCAAGGACTTGGGCCACTTCTACTGCTTTCCCAGGCCACAGCAGAGAGTTGGATGGGAAGAGGAGCAGCCGGGACTAGAACCAGCGACCAGATGGGATGCAGGCGTTGCAGGCAGAGGATTAACCTACTGTGCCACAGCACTGGCCCCATCAAGAAAATTTTAATTTATGTGTTATCTCTTCAAAAGTAAGTTTTTTTATTTTCAATATTTATTTTATTTATTTGAAAGGTAGAATAAGACAGAGAGAGGGGGGGAAAAAAACAGAGATCTCCCAAGTGCTGGTTCACTCCCCATATGGGAGTAAGCTGCCACCCATGTGGGAGATCTGGATGAAGCTCCTGGATCCTGGCTTCAGCCTGGCCCAATTCGGGCTAATGTGGCCGTTTGGGGAGTGAACCAACAGACAGGCGATCGTTCAGTCTTTGTCTCTCCCTCTCTCTCTGTAACTCTGACTTCTGAATAAAATAAGTAAATCTTAAGAAAAGAAAAAAAAAGTAGCAGAGGGGTGGTGTTTGACACAGTAATACATCACTTGGGAGGTCTGCATCCCAAGTGCCTAGGCTCAATCCTGCTCCATTCAATTCCCGCTTCCTGCTAATACACACCCTGAGAGTCAGCTGGTGCTGGCTAAAGTACTTGGATCCGTCACCTACATGAGAAACCCAGACTGATTCCTAGCTCCTGGCTTTGGCTTGGCCCAGCCCAAACTATTGTGGGCATTTGGGAAGTGAAGCAGCACCTGGGAGATTTCTGTCTACTTCTGCCTTTCAAAAATAAATAAATAAAAATTTGAACGTAGCACAGATAAGATTATACTAGCAAACCAGGCAGGGATAACCAGAGTTAAAAATAGGCAGAGTGGGGCCGGCACTGTGGCGTACCGGGTAAAGCCACCACCTGCAGTGCATGCTTCCCATATGGGCACCAGTTCGTGACCCGGCTGCTCCACTTCCCATCCAGCTCCCTGCTATGGCCTGGGAAAGCAGCACAAGATGGCCCAAGTGCTTGGGCCCCTGCACCCACGTGGGAGACCTGGAAGAAGCTCCTGGCTCTTGACCAGCACAGCTCCAGCTGTTGCGGCCATCTAGGGAGTGAACCAGCAGATGGAAGACCTCTCTCCCTCTCTCTCTCTGCCTCTCCTTCTCTCTGTGTGTAACTCTGACTTTCAAGTAAATACATAAATCTTAAAAAAAAAATAAGCAGAGAGGATTTTTAGGGCAGTGAAAACACTATGTATGATGATTAACACATGCCATTATAAATTTGTCCAAACCCACAGACTTGTCTGTCACACCCAGAATTTACACAATAAAGTAAACACTGACTGCCAGTGCTAATGAGGTGTCCATGTAGGCTCATCAGCTGTGACAAACGTGCCACTCTGGTGTGGGATTCTGACAGTGAGAGGAGCTATACGTATGTGGGGACTGAAATTACCAGAGCTATCTCTGTACTTTCCCCTCAGTTTTGCTGTGAACCCAAGACTGCTCTAAAAATATCTGTTCTTAAAGAAAAAAAATCAAGAGAGTATGCTGTGTCCTGGACATCAAGTAAAGAAAGTATTTGAAGGTAGAATAAGTCGTGGTGTTAAATCAGCCTCATATGTTAAGCAAGAACTGACCACAGGACTCAGTAACAGGAAGTCCTGGATGACAGTTTCAGAGGCATGGTGATGAGTGTGCTCAACTGAAAGTGAAGAGAAAAATGTGGGACAACAACTCCAAGCTACCCTTCGACATTCTGTACGCAGAGCAATGGAAGCAGGAGAAGCTGAGGAGGGGCTCTGGTTATTGTTTGTTTTACAATGACTGAGGTCAGAATCTACTTGGTGTGCTATAATGTGTTCATCAGCTTGGGATGCCTTAATAAAACACCACTAATTGCGTGGCTAAACAATAGGAATGCATTCTCTCTTGGTAATGGAGGCTTAGAAGTCCAGGCTCAGAGTGCTAGCACAGTAGCATTCCAGTGAGGGCTTTCTTCCTGGCCTGCTGATGAATGACAGCCTTCTTGCTGTGTGCTCACATGTGCAGAGCAAGCAAGCCCTCTGGTGTCCATCCTTACAAGGGCACTAATACCAGCACGAGGGCCCTGCCCTTGTGCCCTTATTTAACCCTAAATGTCTCTCAAAGATCCCATCCCCAAACACTATCCCGTTAGGGTTAGGATTTCAACACATGAATTTTAGAGAGGCACACATTCATTCTACAACATACACTAAGGTGATGACCCAGAGAAGAAGGGAAAACCAATCTGAAGAGAAAACTGCAATAGTGATGCCCTCGAGTGCGGAAGAGCAAAGGGGATCTGGTACCTCAGTGGAGGACTTGGCCAGCTCTAAGAGAACAGCTAATCGTTCATCCATGGTAACACAAGGAAAGGCAGAATATACAGGGACAGATGTAGAGAGGCAAACGGGCACAGGAAAGCGTGGGAGTTCATCACAATTCTCTTTTGACTGCATATATTTTTCTCAGGCAAGAACCCACAGTGAACAAACGCTGAAGGCAGTGACCAGACTGGCCTGCAGGAAACTACCAATACTCATCAAAATGGAGCTTCTGCTTTAAACACCTACGGAACACAAAGCACAGGGCTCATACAAGCCAAGAACCCCTCAGAACTACCTACCCCGGAAAATCAGTAAAGAGAACCCTCCCTGAAAAGGGCCATGGGAAGGGAAACTAGCAGTAAGCACCCTGAGTGCAGAGAAAGTCTCCCCTGAAATTGATACACCTAAAACAGGCCTCACCAGAGCCAAATCTCATTTCATCTGTGGCACAACTCTCAAGTTTAGGCTCTGTTCTGGGTGGGGAGTGCCCCCAGGTGCCCAGGAGAAGCCACCCAAAGATTTTCTGGAAGAATGCATTCCAACCCAGCCACAAAGAGTGCCCACAAATACACCACAGTAAGTATTTCCTTGGTGAAATACAAAGCCAGCTAATCACGGTGCTTCCATAGCCAACATGTGGGTACAAATCCCAGCTCTACCGTTTGGCTAGCTCTGTGCTCCTGGCAAAGCCCTTGAGTGGCAGTTCCTCTCTTCTGTGGAACAGGAATACTGCCTATCCCACAAAGCTTTGTGAACACATGGTTACCTAGTACACAACTCTAAACATCAGAAGTTCTGCTTATAACAGTACTGGTGGCTAGACAAATCTTCAGTTTTACTTAATAACAAAAAGTATGGGTCAGTGCTGTGGCATAGAGCGATAAACAGCTGCCTGTGGTGCCGGCATCCCATACGGCCACCGGTTCAAGTACCAGCTGCTCCACTTCTGATCCAGCTCCCTGCTAATGCACCAGAGAAAGCAGTGGAAGATGGCCCAAGTGCTTGGGCCCCTGTCACCCACATGGGAGACCTGGGAGAGGCTTCTAGCTCCTGACTACAGCCTGGCCCAGCCCTGGCCATTGTACCATTTTGTAAGTGAACCAGCAGATCAAAGAGATCTCTCTCTCACTAACTCACTCTCTCTCCCCTGTTTTATCTCTGCCTTTCAAATAAATAAATAAATCTTTATAAAAAAATAAAACATACAAGTTCTCACCACCAATAAAGATCTCCTGCATCATCTACCTCTCACCCCACAATAATTGAACTGGACTTTAATCCAGTCTCTGGAAAGCCCATGGATCAGATAGTGACCCACAATATAAATTAGAAAAGCTCATGTTTATAGTGATAATGAAAATAATACACATAAAAATATGAAGTTAATAAAACTCTGTGATACTCTATTATAGCTAACGTTAGAGGGAAATCTAGAATGTTAAATGTACACAATAGCAGGACCGGCGCTGTGGTGTAGCAGGTTAACGCCCTGGCCTGAAGCACCAGCATCCCATATGGGTGCCGGTTCAAGACCCGGCTGCTCCATTCCGACCCAGCTCTCTGCTATGGCCTGGGAAAGCAGTGGAGGATGGCCCAAGTCCTTGGGCACCTGTACCCGTGTGGGAGACCTGGAGGAAACTCCTGGCTCCTGGCTTTGGATAAGCGCAGCTCCGGCCGTTGCAGCCAATTGTGGAGTGAATCATCGGATGGAAGACCTCTCTCTCTCTCTCTCTGCCTCTCCTCTCTCTGTGTAACTCAAATAAATAAATAAATCTTGGGGCTGGCGCTGTGGCGTAGCCAGTAAAGCTGCTGCATGTGATGCCTGCATCCCATATGGGCGCCGGTTCGAGTCCCGGCTGCTCCTCTTCCAATCCAGCTCCCTGCTGTGGCCTGGGAAAGTAGTGGAGGATGGCTCAAGTGCTTGGGCCCCTGCACCCATGTGGGAGACCTGAAAGAAGCTCCTGGCTGCGGATCGCCGCAGCTCCAGCCGTTACAAACATTTAGGGACTGAATGCAGATGGAATCTCTCTCTCTCTCTCTCTGTAACTGTGCCTTTCAAATAAATAAATCTTTTAAAAAATAAATAAATAAATAAAAATCTTTTTTTAAAAAAATGTACACAATAGCAACAATATAAGCTGAATACTCTTCTAAAAGCATCTGAAGGGAAAGGAGGAGGAAGGAAAGGGCGAACAAACACAAATTAATCAAACAGAAAACAAACACGACAGTAAGTTTACAAAATCAGGTTAATTCTGTGAAAACTTGTAAAATTGCTAGTGTGGTGAAATATAGTAAGAAAAAAGAGGGAGGAACCGGCCCTTTGGCATAGTAGGTTAAGCCTCTGCCTACAGCACCGTCATCCCCATATGTGTGCAGGTTCAGGTCCCAGCTTCTCCTCTTCTGATACAGCTCCCTGCTGATGTGTCTGGGAAAACAGCAGAAGATGGCCAAGTGCTTGGAGCCCTGTGGGAGATCTGGAGGAAGCTCCATGCAGAGAGATCTAGAGGAAGCTCCTGGCTCCAGAATTCGGATCAGCCCAGCTCCAGCCATTGCAGCCATTTGAGGAGTGAACCAGTGGATGGAAGACCTCTGTCTATAACTTTGCCTCTCAATAAATAAATAAATCTTTAAAAAGTAAAAGAAAAAAAGAGGAAAACACAAATAATCAATAATAAATGAATAAGAAATCGTCACACTTGTATTACAGATTTTGAGAGAAAGTGTTTGGCGGGGGCCGGCACTGTGGTGCAGCGGGTTAAAAGCCTTGGCCTGAAGTGCTGACATCCCATATGGGCGCCAGTTCTAGTTCTGGCTGCTCCTCTTCTGATCCAGCTCTCTGCTTGGGCCCCGGTACCTGCGTGGGAGACCAGGATCAGCGCAGCTCCGGCTGTTACAGCCATCTGGGGAGTGAACCAGCAGATGGAAGACCTCTCTCTCTGTCTCTACCTCTCTGTAACTCTTTCAAATAAATAAAAATAAATCTTAAAAAAAAATAAATTGAAAGATAGTGTGGTATAACTTGATGCCAATAAATTTGAAAATTTAGATAAAACTGATATGTTCTAGATAAATACTACATACCAAAACTGATATAAAAAAAAATGGAAAATTTGAATAGTCTTGCAGCTATTTAAAAAGTTATCCCAGGGCTGGCGCTGTGGTGTCGTAGACTATGCCTCCGCCTATAGTGCCAGCATCCCATACGGCCCCCAGTTTGTATCCTGGTTGCTCCTCTTCTGATCCAATTCTCTTGCTTATGGCTGGGAAAGCAGCGGAGAATGGCTCAAGTGTTTGGGCCCCTGCACCCATGTGGGAGACCCAGTGGTAGCTCCTGGTTCCTGGCTTCATATTGGCCAAGTTCTGGCTTCTGTGGCCACTTGGGGAGTGAACCAGCAGATGGAAGACCTTTCTGTCTCTCTCTGTAACTCTGTCTTGCAAATAAATAAAATCTTAAAGAAAAAAAAAAAGGAAGAAGAAGTTAAATCCCACACACACACACACACACAAAAAAAAAAAAAACCTGGTCCAGATGGCTTCACCAGAAAGTATCCACCTCACACAAACTTTGTTACAGATAAATAAAAGAGAACTTTCCAACTCATTTCATGTGGCCAGAGGAACATCAACAGCAGAATCTGTCAAGGACATCTGAAAAATGAAAAATTATTGGCCAAATCTCATTCTAATACATAGATCTCACAAATCTTAAAAGATTAGCAAACCAAATCCAGGAAGGATAATATATTATAATCAATTTGGGATTATTACAAGAGCACAAGGTTTATTTAACACACAAAATCAGTCTCTGCAATTAATCTTATTAAAAGATTAAATAGAAAGAAGTGATCTCATTAGATGCAGAAAAAATTGCTAGAATTCAATATCATTTGTGATTTTTTAAAAATTCTAACAAACTATAAATAGAAATAACTGCCCTTATTCGAAAAACACCATCTACAATAAGCATCCTACTTGTTGGTAACACAGTGAAAGGGGTCCTTTGAGCCTGGTAAGAAGAAAACGATGTCTAATACTGCCACTTTACTCAACACTACACTAGAGGTCCTGGCTACTACAGTAAAAGATAATGAGATGAAACACACAAGGGCTGGGAAAGCTAAACTAGAGGTCTCATTATTCACAGATGAAAGAATTATGCAGAGGAAATCGGAAAGGATATACAGAGGAATACTGCTGGTTATAGAGCCAATATACAAAAGCTTATTCCATTTCTATACACTAGTAACAATTATAAAATGAAATTTACATAGTGATACCATTTACAATAGCATCAAAAATATCAAATACCTGGAAGTTACTCAAACAAAAGATGTTTAGGACCTTTATCCAGAAAATTATAAAATATTACTGAGAAAAATAAAAATGCAAAATAAATGAGGAGGCATGCGTTCACATCTTCATGGATGAGATTACATATAACTATGTCCATTTCCCTAAACTGACATATACAGTCAATGCAATCAAAATTGTAAGAAAAATTTTCTGTTTATCGATCCTATTCTAAAACTTAATAGAAAAGTAAAGGGTCAAGATTCGATAAGACAAAAGAAAAATCAGATGAGAAGGCTTGCTCTACCAGATACAAATACTTAATTTAAAAACTATAGCAATTAAGGTAGGCGGCACTGGTGGCCAGTATTGCGGTGTAGCAGGTAAAGCAGCAGCTGCAATGACAGCATCCCATATGGGCACTGGTTCATGTCCTGCCTGCTCCACTTCTGATCCAGCCCTCTACTAATGGCTTAGGAAAAGCAGTGAAGACGGCCCAAGTGCCTGGGCCCCTGCCACCCACGTGGGAGACCTGGATGAAGCTCCTGGGTTTGGTCTGGTTCTGCCCTGAATGTTGTGGTCACGTGGGAAATGAACCAGTAGATGGAAGACCCCTCTATCTTTGTTTCCACCTCTCTCTTTGTGTAACTCTGGTTTCAAACAGACAAATCTCTTTTATAAAAAAAAAAAAAAAAAAAAAGTTTAAAAGAGGTGGTATTGGTACAAGAAAAGAATAAGGACAAGAGAAAAGAGACCAGCAACAGACTCATGGAAATACAAAGTCATATGACGTTTGGTTTCATGACCAAAATGGTAATACACAGTGCTACAGAAAGGAAAGGCTTTTCAGTAAATTGTTAAGGACCACTGGATCTCCATAGGGAAAACAAAAGAAACATGGCCTCCTTCTCAAACCTTACCTAAAAATTATTCCATTTCGATTTTAGAACTAAATGTGATTCTAGACTAGGAATTCTTAACCTGAGGTTCCTGGACCCAAAGCTCTTGTGGATAGAATTCAAGATAGAAAATACATTTTGATACATCCTCTGTACATCATCATTCCTTAGGTTCTGGTGTGTCAGTTTCAACTGAGAGCATCTCTCTCTGAAATTTTCTAGGAGCTGATAATGAGTGCTGAGCATGGACGCCCTGCCCTCAGCAGCCCTCAACCCATGACTGATGTGTTCACGTGAAGAACGTGTGTGAGGAACACTGGATCCCACAGTATCCAGAGGTTTAAGCTTGTTGATGGACTTATTAAAAGGTATATTGCATGATAATTTCTCTTTGCATGACAATACACTCTTTACTAAATGCCTTCAATACCCTGCATCAAATTCAGTACATTTCTTGTGATCATTTTGCATGTTAATTACTTACACGTGACTCTCTGTTTAAAGGTCTGCATCTGGAGAAAACAAGAAAACAAAGATGCAGAGGTACCATGAAGTTCAATGGGGAAAAACAATTATTTCACTAAATTTTTAGCTGCTATTTGAAGGAAATGTTTCAACAAACCAAAGTAGCATTAGCAGTACATGTGACTTTATCTTAGAAACCACAAATGTTTTCATATCACCTGACAGTTGCTGTATGTCTTAAAATATTTTTACACTCAACCTTACTTCAAAATTGTTAGCAACTGGAACCAATACTAAATTGCAAATGACTGAAATTTCTTGTATATAATATTGTACAGCTTTCCGGTCTATAATGTTCACACAATAGTTGAGCAACTACCTCTTTGCTCAGTAGTTATGAAACTACAAAACAGTACAGTTGAATGTTCTTAACTGAAGATTAACTCAAAAAGCCCAGTGAATTCTGGTGTTCCTAGAAAGCCTAGCCTTACCATTACAAAGTAACACATGGAATTCCATACACAACTTAGTACAATTAAACTTTAACATGTATCTCTTTTAAATATACTTTGTTATACTTGAATACATTAATTAAAAATATAATGTCATACCACAAATTTATTTTTTATATCTTGAAGCTGTATTTTAATAATTTATTTCCTTTGTAATACTATGCACTTTCTTTTATGTATTTAAAAACATCACACTGGGATGCTTTATTTGGTTTCCAAAGGGATTCACAGCACAAAAAATGTTTAAGGAACTTTGTTCTGTAAGATTTTATAATACAGGGAAGTTTTCAGAATCTCAGAGCAGCAAAGACTTACTGAATACGTCTCAGAAAGAACAACACCAAAGGAAAAAAACTGATGACTTTGTCAACATTAAAATTAGGTATTACAGTTAAATATCTCTACTCATCTAAAGATACAATGTAATCATCAGAAGATACTATTGAAGTGAATGAGCAAGTAACAGACTGGAAGAAGATCTTCACAAAACGTACATTTGACAAGGAGCTCCTATCTGGAATAAAGAATTCCTACAACTCAGTAAGAGAAAAGATTAGGTGTGGAGCAGCAGGTTAAGCCACTGCTTCCAACACCAGCATCGCATACGGAAGTGCCAGTTCAAGTCCCAACCGCTCTGCTTCTGATCCAGCTCCCTACTAATATGCCTGGGAAGGCACCGGATGATGGCCCAAGTGCTTGGGCTTCTGCCACCCATGTGGGAGACCAGAATGGAGTTCATGGTTCCTGGCTCTTATGGTCATTTGGGGAGTGAACCAGTGAATGGAAGAACTCTCTCTCTCTCTCTGCTTTTCAAATACATAAATAAATCTTGTAAAAAAAAATAGGAGTTCAAATATTTACATATGAATAACATAGGGCATAAGCCAAAATAACTCATCTCCAGGAGGGATGAAATAGATGAAAAAACAATGAGCAGCTCCTGTGTTGTTGCTAGGGGAGTAGCCAGAGCCAGGACCACCAACACGCCCTTTGCTAGAGATTTACTCCACCCCTCCTTGGAGGAGAAAAAGAAGAAACATAGAAAGAAACAACTAGTTCAAAATCCGAATTCTTATTTTATGGATGCAAAATGCCCGGGTTGCTACAATCACCACAGTTTTCAGCCATGTTCAGAGAGTGGATCTTTGAGTAGGTGGTTCTCCAATTTTGCGCCAGCCCACAGCAGGAAGGGTCCGACTCACAGAAGGCTGTTCCTTTAGAAGAAAGCAACACTAGCGACCCACACAACCTCCTGGATTGGTGTTTTCTCATAGAAAGCCTTATCATGAGTTCAGTGATTCTAGCGAACCTACTAAGATCATGTAATTTTGTTTGGTTTTCTAAAGTATACCCCCTATTTTGATGTCAGTTTTTCAACAAAGTTTTGATTATGGGGGAAAAAAAAAAGAAACATAATTGGCTGGATAACAACTGTTGCAGTGTGATAGATACACACAGTTCATTATATTTCTCTACTTTTGTTCCTGTTTGAAAAAAATTTTTAATTTAAAGCATTATAAAAGAAAAGCCACAACTAAGAAAACTGACAAGGGATTCTTCATCAGAATATATAAAGAACTCCCTCAAAAATAAAGCAGTAAGAGTCCAATAAGCAAGTAAAAACACTTATATTCAATAGTAACAGGGAAAACATAAACTAAAGGCACATTATTGTGAGGACATAATCCATCATCACATTCCTATCCTGCTGTGGAAGTGGAAACTCGTACAACATTTGGAAAACAATTAGAATGCTTTTATGAATTTGAAAATGCACAGTTAATTCTTAAATATACATCTACACAAATCCTGCCCTGGTACACCAAGAGAGAGACGAACGGTCACTGCAGCATTGTTGTAATAGCAAAACTCTTTAAAAAAAAAAAAAAAAGTCTGTCATTAAGAGACTGGATAAACAATATTCACCTAACGGAATATTATATACCAGTAAAGATAAATGAATTTAGCATCAACAAGGATGACTCTCACAAATATAAAGCAGAATACAAAAAGTAAATCATATAAAAACACAAACTATGGTATAAATTCAAAGCTATGGAAAACTAAACATTTTAGTACTTTGGAATTTATACATATGAAACTTTAAAAAACACACACACAAAATAACAAGCACAGTATTTGGGATTCTGGTTGCCTGAGTCAAGAAGAGAAAGGGGGGATAAAAAGAGAAGATGAAAGCCCTGCTAGTTTCATGTTCTTTGTCTCAAGCTGAATAATCGATACTTGTGTATTTGTTTATTCTTTCATATATAAATTTTACATATACTTTGTTTACTTATGAAATTTAATTCAAAAAGGATCATTCAAGAAATAAAGGAAAAAACTCTTGGAATTTAAAAAAATGTGACAGCAGGAAAAAATATTTCAAAGTTAAAGCTGAAAAATCCTCCAGAAATTAATTACAAAGATGAAACAATGGAAAACAGAAGAGAGAAAAAAAAAAAAAAAAAACAGTAAATCAGTGCAGAAGGATCCACATCTGAGTAAGAAGAGACCCAAAAAGAGAGAAAGGATAGAAAATAATGTTCCAGAACTGAAGGACAAGAATTTTCAGATTGAACAGATTCACCAAACAGCCCCCACATACAGCCTTTATCTCGGAGAGACAGACACTAAACTATTTCTAGGTGATCAATCATCTAGAAATTTCAGAGCTCTGGGGAGAAAGAGGAGACCCTCCAAAGTTCTCCAGCTAGAGGGGCACAGACTGGTATAGTCTTAGTGGCTCTGTACTCCCAACAGCAACCACTGAAAACTAGAAGGCAACAGAATCACATTTTAAAGAATTACGAGGGATGGGCACAGTGGAGTAGCAGGAAAAGCTGCCACCTGCAGTGCCGGCATCCCACATGGGCACTGGTTCAAGTCCTGGCGGCTCCACTTCCAATACAGCTTTCTGACCTGGGAAAGCAGTAGAAGACGGCCCAAGTACTCGGGACCGTGTGCCCACATAGAGGACCCGGAAGAAGCTCCTAGCTCCTGGCTTTGGATTGGCACAGCTCTGGCTGTTGCAGCCATTTGGTGAGTAAACCGGCGAATAGAAGACCTCTCTCTGCCTCTGCCTCTGCCTCTCTGTAACTTTGCCTTTCAAACAAATAAATAAATCTTTAAAAAAAAATTACAAGATGGGACTGACACTGTGGCATAGCAAATAAAGCCACTGTCTTTATGGGTGCTGGTTTGAGTTCCAGCTGCTCCACTTCCAATCCAGCTCTCTGCTATGGCCTATGAAAGCAGTAGAAGATGGCCCAAGTCCTTGGGCCCCTGCACCCATGTGGGAGACCCAGAAGAAACTCCTGGCTTCAGATCACCACAGCTCCGGCCGTTGTGGCCATCTGGGGAGTGAACCAGCAGATGGAAGACCTCCCTCTCTCCCTCCCTCTCTCCCTCCCTCTCTCCCTCCCCCTCTCCCTCCCCCTTTCCCTCCCCCTTTCCCTCCCCCTCTGTCCCTCTCTCCCTCTCTCCCTCTCCCTCTCTCTCTCCCTCCCTCCCTCTCTGTAATTCTGCCTTTCAAAGAAATAAATAAATCTTTTAAAAAAAAATAGTGCATAAAACCAGAGGGCAGGAAAAACATCAAGAAACAGAAACACCACAAAGTTATTTAGGAATATAGAAGGAATATAAAAGTATTCAACTTGGGGGTAGACATTAAGATACAATGGTTAAGACACCACTTGGAATATCCACATCCCCACATCACGTATCATAATAATTGGATTCAATTTCCAGCTCCTCTCCCAAGTCTAGCTTTCTGCTCCTGCACACCCTGGAGGCAGCAGTAAAAGCTCAAGTCCTTGGGCCCCTGCCACATACATGGGAGACCAAGATTAAATTCTGGGCTCTTGGCTTTGGCCTGGTCTAATCCTGGCTTTTGCAGGCATTTGAGGCAGAGGGTGGTAGATCTCTGTCTGTCTCTGTTTTTTTTTTTCCTTTGAAATAAATATAAATTCAAAATAAATATATTTAACTTGACAAATAACTGACTCCAGGCCATAAGGATTAAAAGTAGGAACAATGAGACACTGTGAATCCAGTAGTACTATTTTACTTAAAACCAACTATTACTGCTATAATCCTAAAGTTGTACCTATGAAATTTATATTTATTAAATAAAAGCTTTCTATTAAAAAAAAAAGAACCAAAAAAAAATATTATTTCCCATGTGCCCACTACCTGCTGGAACATATCAAGCCTTTCACACACCATAATTGTTCTTCAGCCCAGTTTTGTGGAGTAAGATTACGCCGGTCTTACACATTAAAAAACTAAAAATGAAAATTAAAAGGAACACTTTTAACTGTTTTGCATCTTATGTGTTTTGTTCTGTCCTTTACCTTTCCAGCAGTCGCAAAATATTCACCATCAGGAGACCATTCCATCAAATGCACAGATACTGAGGTTCTGGGAAAACCAAAGTTAAACAACATTTTTAAAACCTGGTACACTGTACATGTAAAGGGTCATAACATAAAAAAAGATTCTCATTAACATCAAAGTCATAATCAGAATAAGAGTGCTTTTCACCCTCCTTAAAAACAAATTATGTAAAACTAACCCAAAATTCCTCTTGGGAAAAGCCAAATATAAATAACACCCAAAAGGATACACCTCTACCTGCGTGTTCCACCAATATCCTATAACTAACACATTAAAAACTGATCCGATCACCTTCCCTGGCCAACTGCTCCCCGTCACATAACCCATATCATGTTTACAGGACAGCCATCCTTCCCATGGAAGGAACAGCTGGCAACTTGCACCACATCTTCTTCCTCCCCATCTGCAGCTCACCCATTCATGAAAAATTCCTGTGTTACTCTGTCTACTCAAGCCTTGAATATAACTAGAATATTTTTATCCTTTTTAAAAATAAGAATTCACTGTAGCACAGACTGAAGAATGATATAACAGATTCTGCTTAGAAAAAGTCTGCTTTTGAGGCTGCTAAATGCAATGGTAGCATCAAAAAAATAAAGACCTTTGTGAAAAGAGTACTTTAGGAAGCTTTTTTCCAATTAACATACATAACAGAGTTAGACACTAACTTGCACTGCCAGACGCACTTCCAGTCATTTAAAACCGTGGGAATTTTATTATCAGTTTCTTCCTCCTCTTCTAGAATATCACCTCCTGGAGGAGCCCACAACTGAACAGAATCAGTTGCTGTCAACAATCTGTTATCTGAAAATTAAAAAAAGTCCTGATGAATAAGCAAGGATTATCTAGAGAAACAAATGCACATGTGGGCCTCTGTTTAGGTCTTTAAGCTACTATGTGAAAAAATAAGCAATACAGTCTATGAAGTACATTTGGAACATAACTACTAAAAGGAATCCATTAGAGGGGCTGGCACTGTGGCGCAGTAGTCCAGTAGGTTAATCCTCCGCCTGTGGCGCCGGCATCCCATATGGGTACTGGTTCTAGTCCCGGCTGCTCCTCTTCCAATCCAGCTCTCTGCTATAGCCTGGGAAAGCAGTAAAAGATGGCCTAAGTCCTTGGGTCCCTGCACCCACGTGGGAGACTGGGAAGAAGCACCTGGCTCCTGTCTTCAGATTGGTGCAGCTCTGGCCATTGCAGTCATTTGGGGAGTGAACCAACGGAAGGAAGACCTTTCTCTCTGTCTCTTCTTCTCACTGTCTGTAACTCTACCTCTCAAATAAATAAATAAAATCTTTATTAAAAAAAAAAAAAAAAGAATCCATTAGAGAAAAAAAAAACTCTTGACAAGAAAGAATAGTTTTTAGGGAAGATGAGAACCAAAAGGAAAAGCTTACTAGTTATATATTAAGCAAGTCTTAAAAAAAGAAATAAATGCTCCAAAAATAAATAACAGAAAAAGCAGAATAACAAATCTGAAAAATATATGAGATATAAAATGGTCTCAGGATATAAGTACTGAAATTTGTTTTCTACATGAAACATAAAAATCTCTCTCAAACTGTGAATGGAAAAAGGCATAACAGCCACCATCTTTAGAGGCTTCAAAGCTTTCAAAATCAAAAATAGTAATTTCCTGAAAACCAAATGCTAACCAAACTTTGGCCCTGATTTTATTTAAGATTTTGTTTCTTAGTAAACAAGTAAGACTAGAGTGCAGCACATATTAACTAAGGAAACAAAGCACTGCTGTTTTCTTGAAATAAAACATTTAAAGGCAGGGACAAAAAAGCATATAATTAATAGTAAATGAGCCACTATATTGCTAAAGTACTTATGAAATGCATGAAGTTTGTATTCCTTAAATAAAAAGTTTCTTTGGTGGGAAAAAAAAGTAAACGAGGGTCTGGCGCTGTGGTGTAGCAGGTAAAGCCATTGCCTGCAGTGCCAGCATCCCATATGGGCACTGGTTCAAGTCCCAGCTGCTCCACTTCATATCCAGCTCCCCACTGGTGCACATGGGAAGGTAGCAGAGGATGGCTCAAGAATTTGGACCCCTGCACTCATGTGGGAGACCCAGAAGAAGCTTCTGGCTCCTGGCTTTGGTTTGGCCCAGCTCCAGCGAGTGCAGCCATCTGGGGAGTGACCTAGCAGACTGAAGAAGTCTCTCTCTGTCTCTGCCTCTCTCTCTGTAACTCTGTCTTTCAAATAAATAAATAAAATCTTTTAAGAAACAGTAAATGAAGCATGGTACACAGCAACTTACACCAAGAAGGAAAAAAAAAGTATACTCAATAATGAACAAACAGAAAATATATATTATTTTCTCATTACAGAAAACCATATTGCATGGTACTCATACATTTCAAATACTTAATTTTAACAACATATAAATGTAACTACTAAATACCTTGAGGGTCCCATGCTAAGTTGTATGTCACAGAACTCAAAAAAAACTGCCCAGTTTTAAGCCACTGACACTTGAGTTGCTGAAACACATAAAAAGAAAAAAGATATGTTTTTTAAAATAATATACAAAAATATCACCATTTTATCATTTTCTTCATCCTAAAACTTTATGGTCTGAAAAACAGATACAACTATTCCACTAGTATTTTCACATACTGTTTTTAAGATAATTTTCAATGGTTCAACTTAATATTTATTCTACCGTATTGAGCTGATTGCCATACCCAAACAAAGCAGGTTCCCTCAGGCTTCCTTCCACTTCAGTAAATACATCCCTATACTTAGGATATTCTTTCCCTCACTTCTGCACCTGCAGACTCCTGTGCTTCTATTCAGAGCTAGCGAAATCATCGCCTCTGCTATGAAGCTTTCTCTAACATGCTGATACCATCTGTGACATCTTCCCATTAGGCCTTACAACAACGATCACGGGAACTGCTGCTTGTCTCTGTGTCCACTCTCCTAATCACAACTATTCAAGGGCAAGAACTTCCTTACATCCTAACAACCTTGCTATCTTCAGTGCTTTTAATAGCTGAGACACACGTTTATTAAAACAAAATAAAAGCACACTACAAAGAAAAGCAAATGATCTTAATCTCAAGGATTCAATAACTAAAAGAAAACTAGATGCAGCTCCCCCAAAACCTATTTGAATTATACAATATATATAATCTACAAGCTTAATTTATATTATATTGAAGCTATTTTCTGTCCTTTTTTCTTAATATTGACATTCTAAAAGGTGACTTGAAGTTTAGAAGTCAACAACCTTGGGGCCTATGCTGTGGCACAGCAGGTTAAAGCCCTGGCCTGAAGTACCAGCATCCCATATGGGTGCCGGTTTGAGTCCCGGCTGCTCTTCTTCCGATCCAGCTCTCTGCTATGGCCTGGGAAAGCAGTAGAAGATGGCCCAAGTCCTTGGGCCCCTGAACCCGTGTGGGCGACCCGGAAGAAGCTCCTGGCTCCTGGCTTCAGATCAGTACAGCTCCAGCCATCGCAGCCATCTGGGGAGTGAACCAGAATATGGAAGACCTCTCTCCCTGTCTCTACCTCTCTCTGTAACTCTTTCAAATAAATAAAATAAATCTTAAAAAAAAAAAAAAAAGGTCAACGACCTTTACCATTTGGGCAGGAGTTGTGGCATAGCAGGTTAAGTCGACAGCTTGGGACAGCCACACCCCACGTAGTAATGCCTGGTTGAAGTACCAACTACTCCACAATTCCAATTCAGCCTCCTGTTAATGTCCTGAGAGGCAGCACATGACGAATCAAGTACTTGGTGCCCTGACACCCATGAGTGAGAGCAGAATGAAGTTCCTGGTTCCTGCTTCAGCCTGGCCTACCAAGCTTTCTCTGTCTCTTTATTTGTCATTCTGCTTGTCAAATTAATACTTTTTTTAAAAAAAGTATCTTTGTCATAAATACAGTATGTTAAAAAATAAAAAAATACAGTATATAGGTTTAAAAAAGTTTATATATTTCTTTGTAGTATACAAATATACAATGTTATTTTGTGGTGGTATATTGCAATGCAAAACCTGTCACCTTAGGTAAGTCACACATTAACTGCTTGGAAAACAGTTTTTCAAATGACAATGTCCTCTCTACAATATTTTAAAAATATTTTATCATTATTTATGCAAGGTTTCTTCAACACATAGAATTAGAACTTAAAATACAGCTGTAAAACTTGGTATTTCATTATACAAAGTAACTTTTGTATTTTATGATCAGTGAAAATGTTAGTTTTTAAACTCTGCCACTGCTGACCAAAAACAACAATCGCAACAATATTTTTAATACTGCCCAACAAATCCATTAGAGAAATCATGAAAACATGCATAAGTATAGTCATCCTCAATGGTGTTTCCTCTAGTGTTCGAGGAGCAATCTGCAGGATAACCATATAGCAGCAATTGTAGGGACGAGCCCCAGGAATCTGAATTTTTAGCGCATACTCTGGTGACTTTTAAGCACTCCAAAATTTGATATCCATTTCATAACACTGATGCCAACCCCAGTCCCTAAAGCCTACTTACACTGTATCAGGCCCCAGAATCCCTTCCTTACCATGTAGTTCCTCAGTAAAGATTAGCTCATTAAATTAAAGGAGTGACACAAAGGTAAAGTCAGAGCAAGACTTGAATCACAAAGTGAGCATTAGATGCCCTGCTCTGCTCCTTGCTCTGTGCTTTGGAACAAACACCTACTTTCTTCACTGCTCCAGTGTTAGCGATTGGATTGCTGCGTGTCATGGAAGCAGACCCAGCTTTGGGGCTCTATAGCATCTCCTCCAACCAGTTTTGGAGTATTCTATAGCAATACCATTATAGGAAAGACTAATATTTTAAAGTACACTGTTTGGGGAAATACAAATATTCAAATCTACACATTTAAGCAAAAATATCAAAAACACTTATTTTAATGCATTACGTTTAAAAATACACTTTGAAAAAATACTTATATATATACACAGTGTTAGCATTCAGATTTAGCATTTGCAGTTCTGATTATCTGCAAGTGCACACAGTCACGTAGAATCTGTGGGAGTCAGCCCTGCAGCTATGTGGAGGAAGCATATTCTGCACAGCCAGAACCACAATGCAAAGGCCCCAAGAGAGGAGGATGACTGAGGAATAGTAAAATGTCAGTGCAGCCTGAGGGGGAACAAAGAGGACAAGAGGAGTGGGAGGCCAGATCTGAGAGGCAGGCAAGCGTGGTGCTGGTGGGCAGAGAGGGTGTACTCCAGTTTAGCACTTTTTGGCATTCAATTTGGAAGAAACAGGGAGCCACTGCAGGGTCATAAGCAGAGAAGCACCATGGGCTGTTTATTGTGAGCAGAGATTGGGGCAGGGATTACAGAACTGGAAACTGAGTTTCACACTCATACTAGTCTGCTAATCTAGACAAGAATTAAGAGTGGTTTAACCCAGGGGACAGATCTCAATACTGAAACAGGTTTCTCAACAGCCTAGGGCTAGATCCTTAGCAACTGTAAAGCACCTACCCAAAAAGCACCAGCCAGCTTCAGCTACTGTTCCAGCCCACTTCTGCCACCTGCTCCTAAGGGTCTCTGCACCTCCAGCACAAGGATTTTAAAGTTAAGTCAACTGAAAAACTGAAACTACAAAAGCTTTTTGAACAAAGTATACTAGATTCCAAAAGTGTACTACTATCAATTGATACTTACACAATTTCTCTTATGAGAATTTATGCCCAGGGGCTCAAAAATACAAACAGCATTGCCATATGAAGCTGCAATCTAAAAAAGAATAGACATGGCATTAATGTTTAGAAACATATAAAATATTATCCCTTTCACAATAATTTATAAGCTAATGACATACAATACAATACCATCATGATATTCAGGGCTCATTTCCTTCCATATGGATGTCTGAACGGTACTGGAATTAAGACTTTCTTCTCTGTTACCAAAAAATTCATGAGCCTTTATTTTACATATCAAATACGAAGTTGATCAATTCAAAGAAATCATCTTTCCTGGGGCCAGTGTTGTGCCGCAGTGGGTAAAGCTGCCACCTGCAGTACAGGCATCCCATATGGATGTTGGTTCAAATGCCGGCTGCTCCACTTCCGATCCAGCTCTCTGCTATGGCCTGGGAAAGCAGTAGAAGCCCAAGTCCTTGGGACCCTGCACCCACGTGGGAGATCCAGAAATAGCTCCTGGCTCCTGGCTTTGATCCAGATCAGCTCTGGCCATTGCGGCCATTTGGGGAGTGAACCAGCAGATGGAAGACCTCTTTCTCTGTCTCTCCCTCTGTCTGTAACTATGCCTCTCAAGTAAATAAATCTTTAAAAAAAATCATCTTTCCTGTGATGATCTTTTCTAAAAAAATTTCTAAGCTTTTTAATATAGAAATAACCGTATTGGGAAAAATACATTTAAATGGTGCATCTTTTTGTCAGAAACTTTGTAATAGAGTGAAGATATAAAAACCATGAAAAGTAAAGAAAGATATCAAATAACAGTCTTAAGAATACATCTGGGGTTGGTGCTGTGGCACAGCAGGTAAAGCTGCCGCCTGCAGTGCCAGCATCCTATATGGGTGCCAGTTCGAGTCCCAGCTGCTCCATTTCCAATCCAGCTTTCTGCTATGGTCTGGAAATGCAATATAAGATGGCCTACACTGGTGTGGGAGACCCAGAAAAGGCTGCCAGCTCCTGGCTTCGGACAGGCACAGCTCTGGCCATTGCAGCCATTTGGGGAGTGGACCAGCAGATGGAAGACCTCCCTCCCTCCCTCCTTCCCTCCCTCTCTCTCTCTCTCTGCCTCTGCCTCTCTGTAACTTTCACATAAATAAATAAATCTTTTTTAAAAAAAAGAATACATCCAATAAAATTGATAAATTATACCACCAAACAAAAAAATACCAACTGGGAAACCATCTAGAAAAAGAAATAGAAAACATGAGCCATGGAAAACCCAAGCAGCCATCTTCTACACCTGTGGGGCTGAGAGCTGATACAGAAGGCTCCGGAGGACTCACACTAGGGATTAGAAACCATAAAGACTTTGTTCCTAGTCACATGCCTGGTAATATGGGGAAAATTCCCTCTGCTTCTGGAAGTTATTTATTTGAAAGGCAGAGTTACAGAGAGAGAGAGAGAAACAAAGAGAGAGAGGTCTTCCATCTGCTGGTTCACTCCCCAAATGGCTGCAACAGCTGGAGTTGGGCCCATTTGGAGCCAGGAGCTTCTTCCAGGTCTCCCATGCGGGTACAGGGTTCCCCAGCACTTGGGCCATCTTCCATTGCTTTCCCAGGCCATGAGCATAGAGCTGGATCAGAAGTGGAGCAGCCAGGACTCGAACTGGCACCCACATGGGATGCTGACACTGCAGGAGGTGGCTTTACTCACTACGCCACAACACCAGCCCCACCTGAGCCCATTTTCTAATAATTCCTTGAAAGCAAATTCCCAGTTCACCTTGACAAGAGGGAATCAAACCATCCCTGTGACACCTCTGTACCCTAGGTTAACCTATAAAATTAAATTAGGAGCAGACATTTGGCCCAACAGTTAAGACATCCTTGCCTGGATTACGGTCCTGGCTTCACCTCTAGAATCCAGCTTCCTGCTAATTCACACTCCGGGAGGTAATCGGTTTAGGCCCTGTCACCCCCACTTGGGAGACCTGGATTGATTTCCCAGCTCCTGGCTTCTGCTTGGCCTAGCCCCAGGCATCTAGGGTGTGAATCAGCAGATAAGAGCTCTCTTTCCACCTGCAGTTGTGTGTGTGTGTGTGTGTGTGTGTGTCTCCATAAATAAATAAGTAAATAAACAAATACATAAATAAATATATAATGTCTGCCAAAAAAGGTCCACTGTGATTTTAGGGCACTCTCATATCAAAAAAAGAATTCTTTACTGCTATCTAATTCTTACATTCTCTACAAGAAAAAGCTTTTAACCCACAATAGTCAGGGAGAAGGTATTTCAAATGTGAACAATCAGGTTCAACATGTCAATGAATAAAGGAATGATGAGCATAACAGGCTAGCACCACGTCTCACACATGAGAAGTTATCACCACAAGGGCTGGAGATAAAGATGCTAAAGGAAGATGGCAATAAAGACAATGAAGAGGTCACAATTTGGCCTTCCTTGCTTTAAATCAGGTCTGAAAAAAAAACAGAAATACAGGTTTTTCTGCTTCCCATGGCTATAAGTACCAATGCCTCTACTTGCAGATCATTTGTTTATTGTAATTATCACTAGCACTAAGAAATTAATTAAAATCTACCTCTGATAACTATCTTACAACTCTAATCAGGTTTAAAGCTACCTTACTTGGCCTAGAGAAAAGACAAATGAAAAATTAATGAGAGGAATCCACCACTCTGTGTTTTCTAAATAAGCATATGTAATTCATAGAGTGAAAACCTGGAAAAAAAAAATCAGAAAAGCAAGAAACAAGTATAAGTACACACTAGAAAATTCAGTGTTTCTATACTAGGTCAAGTATATCCCTGGGTTGCCAAACACTGGTATATTTATACAAATGTTAAGGTTTGATACAAGCAGTAAAATGTGTCAGGAGAAAAAGTGTAATAAGATAATCATAATTTATCATCTTGTATAAATTTTCATGACTCTTATTTCTTACCACAAGTATGTGATTTAACATAACCTTGACAAAATTATCCAGTTCCCAGTAAAGAACAATTTCTAGAATACTAAAACTATTTAAATTACTATAATTGCAGGTAAATTTTTCAATTTTTTTTTTTGACAGGCAGAGTGGACAGTGAGAGAGAGAGACAGAGAGAAAGGTCTTCCTTTGCCCTTTGCCGTTGGTTCACCCTCCAATGGCCGCCGCGGCCAGTACACCGCACTGATCCAAAGGCAGGAGCCAGGTGCTTATCCTGGTCTCCCATGGGGTGGAGGGCCCAAGCACTTGGGCCATCCTCCACCACACTCCCTGGCCACAGCAGAGAGCTGGCCTGGAAGAGGGGCAACCGGGACAGAATCTGGCGCCCCGACCGGGACTAGAACCTGGTGTGCCGGCGCCACAAGGCAGAGGATTAGCCTAGTGAGCCACGGCGCTGGCCCCAATTTTATATTCTTATAGAGATATACAACTCTATTACATAATATTGGCCTTACTGAATTGCTGGAATATACAGCAAATATGATATATATACTTTACACACAACCAAAATTTGTGATGTATTATGTTTAAAACTTTGAGGGAGAGGCACATAAGGTGAAATTTTAACTATTTCAAAATACATTCTCTGTTTTAAAGTCTGAATGTACTGAAAGATTCTTGACTCATCAAGTAAATATTCAAGTACCTACTATATTATAAGTATGATATTAGACACTAACAACTTGCTAAATCTCTTGATTAAAATTTGATATCATTTGCAGGACATAAGGGGTGCTAGATGAGAGAAGATAAAAAGTTTACTTCCTAAACCCTACTTGCTTAACGTCTGTTAGAATTATCAACTGGTAAAAAATTCCTAAGCTAGGATTGTGAAGTCTAGAGATCTTTTGAGATCGTGTACACCTGTCAGACAATTAAGTACCACATTAGCTCAACGGCACTTTGCAATTTGCATACATCACAACTCCTGCCATTAGCCATCTAAGAAAGGTATATTAAGAAATTGTAGACAAACTTTGCATAAAATGATAATATTCTGAAACTATTAAATATATAAAAATGACATTTAATAAAGTAGTTAAATTCCTTACTCTTCCTTGTTGGTTAGAACACTCCACACAGCTGACTTGGATGTTTCCATGCTTAGCACCAGGAATGATCTGCACACATTCAAAGTCATTTGCCAAAATAACAATATCGCAGCCTGATCCATATGCCTAAAGAGAAAAGTTTTAAAACATGTAAGATTCATCACTTTGAAATTATTATAATATTTTATTTTAGATTTTGTTGCCATTATAAAGTGTACCACAACATATTTTATTAAACACTTAATGTAAGATTATCAATTTCTAAATAAGAACATTCAAAAGTCACATTAAAAAAACGATGACAGTCCATGCATTATCAATCAACTCCTACCATCAAGAAAAGGTCTCTTTCAGTTTTAAACACTGTAACCTCAGTCCCTGTAGGTCATAAATCACTCTGTTTATAGAGTCTCTCCAAAGCTCCTTTCAGAAAGCTCTAAAGAATGAAACCTATGAAGGTTTGAAAACAATAAAGCATTTAAGACTGCAATTGTGTTCCCAGGGTTCAAATCAGGCTTAAGAAAGATGAAGACAGAAATCAGACATGCATTTTCCAACACAATCCCACATGGTTTAAAGAGCCAGCTAAATAGACATGAAAACCAAAGGCAGAATTATATGTGCCAAGGGAAGGACTGAAAAAACTTCTCAACAGTGCAAGTGAACCCATGCTAACTACCCCTCATCTCAACCTCACCAGGCACGACAGAGAAAGGAAACCAACCCAAAATAGCTTAAATAAAAACAAACTTAGATTTACATAAAATCTGAGGCAAATATAACTATATGGTTAATACAATTAAACTATTAGAAAAAATCCCTTCTTCAAAATAACTGTCATGTGCAAAACCACATATTTCTTCCTATTGCCACATCTCTTGGTATATGCTATTCCTGTTTTGCAACTCTGTGAATTTTATGATGACATAAGGGGCAGAGGGTGGGGATAATTTTTTCTTTCAAACTCTACTTACGATCAAATATTCTAAATGACTTTACACCTAATTTTCAAATGAAAAGTCTCATTAAAAGCAATGGTGGAGATGGTTTAAATGAAATTTATAATTACTCAAACGATTACTCAATCTTAAGAGCGAGCTCTGAGATTACGTTCCATTTTTCCCACACCCCTGAACCTAGTTTTACCAGAGGAAGAATTTCTGGTGCAGGAGGAAGAGGGGGTGCTTGCCGAGACTATAAGCAAATAGTCAAATTCCCCCAGAGCAGCAGCTTTGTATTAGGAAAAGAATACTGTCTGACCCCTACACACAGTTAAGGCCCCAAAAAAGAGGAAGAGTGATAGGAAAACTCCCTTTCCTCCCATTCATGTGGGAGGATTTTTTGAGAGGACTGAATAGTCTCTCTGGCAATAAAGAATAAATATTTAACATTAATAACTCATAAGAGATAATCCTATAGTATAAACCCTTAAGCCAAAGAAACACTTTAAAAATATTAATGCTCATCTGTTCTAGTCTTATTTTTGGAGATCAAACCCATCCTAATATGAAAAGGAAAGACAGCCTCTGCCTTTATAGTGAAAATGAAGAGTTTTCAACCTTAGGTCTAATGGGCCTAAATCACAGATGAGCTCAGGTCTCTGAAGCCCTGAAAATTACACTTACTTATTTTTAGTAATTTGTGTTTATTTGAGAGGCAGAGAGCTCCCATCTGCTGGTTCATTCTCCAAACGTCCACAAAGGCCAGAGCTGAAGCCAGGAGCCAGGAATTTAATCTAGCTCCTCAATGTGGGTGGCAGGAACCCAATTACTTAAGCCATCACCTGCTGCCTCCCTGGGTCCACAATAGCTAGACCCTGGAATCAGGAGCAGAGCTGGGACCTGAACCCAGGCATTCCGATATGGGATGAGGGTATCTCAACTGGCATATTAACTACTCAGAAAATCACCTCCCCTTGAAATTATATTTGCAGTCACACAAAGATCCTAGCGTTCATCAGTTTCTCTAAGAGAATTTCTTCCTTAGACAAAGTGCAGGGTTTGCCATAATATCCCGTAAGAATTATATGGGAGCTAAAAACTTGAATATTTGCTATCACCAAGGTTCTTTTCAATGTTTTTAGCTGTGATATCAAAAATTTTTTAAACTCTGATAATGTCTTACTTTTTTATTTATTTATGTATTTGCAAGTCAGAGTTACACAGAGGAGAGGAAGAGAGAGAGAGAGAGAGAGAGAGAGATCGATCTTCCATCCAATAGTTCACTCCCAAATTGGCTGCAATGACTGGAGCTGTGCCGATCCAAAGCCAGGAGCCAGGAGCTTCTTCAGGGTCTCCTATGTGGTTGCAGGGACCCAAGCACTTGGGCCATCCTCTACTGCTTTCTGAGGCCATAGCAGAGAGCTGGACTAGAAGAGGAGCAGCCGGGACTAGAACCAGCGCCCATATGGGATACCAGCGCCCATATGGGATACCAGCGCTTCAGGACAGGGTGTTAACCAGCTGCACCACAGCGCTGGCCCCAGATATCAAAATTTCGTAAGAGCATTATTGAGGCCAAAAAAGTGATCCTCTTCCTTTACCTTAATAAAATGCATCAACACTTGATGAGAAAAACTTAAATATCATTTCCTAAAGTCATAAAGTACAGTGAAATAACATACTATATTATAATAATGCTACTGCTGCCTGCTATAGTGGGTTTAATGTTAATGTCATTGTGAACCATGATTAAATGCATCTGACTCATTGTCTTCTCCAAGTTTTATACATAATTGCCTTGACTACACTATTTTCAGAAAAGAAAATTAATATTCTAATTCCAAAAACTCTTTTCTGAACTCTCAGATTTCCTTTATGCCACAAAATATAAAGAAATAAAAAAAATTCAATAAATCTTATACCAACAAGATCTTTCCTATGAGAACACAGAGTATAAATATATTTGAATTTCCTGAAGAATAGTAGGGTACTTTAACATCCTGTAAGGCCAGAATTCAAGACCACTGACAACTGGTAACAGAAGTGTCTAAATTTAAAAAGACAAAGATTGACAAATCAAGGAGTATCATGCGTGGTGAGAGGTTTGTCTAATTTAACGTGGTATTATAATCTTACTAGAATTCTCTACCAAAAAATGTAACTGTTCAACTCCCACTGTGCCTTCAGGTGAGTTTTGATTCATGTAAATATGTTCACTTTTCTGCAAATGAGGGCACATGCTATTAAAAGTTAGAAAAATAATTACCAGAAACATGTACCATTTATTAAAAGCCTACTGGGTGACAAGTATTTTACTATTCTTAGTTGTTTTTTCAAAACAGTAACCATTCTAAAAGTTGACTATTAATCTTAATTTAATATGAGGAAACGGGGGCTGGTGCTGTGGTGTAGCAGCCTATGGGTGCCGGTTCAAGTTCCAGCTGCTCCTCTTCCAATCCAGCTCTCTGCTATGGCCTCAGAAAGCAGTAGAGGAGGGCCCAAGCACTGCAACCACATAGGAGACCCTGAAGAAGCTCCTGGCTTCAGATCGGCCCAGCCCCAGCCATTGTGGCTATTTGGGGAGTTGAACCAATGGTTGGAAGACCTTTCTCTTTGTTTCTCCCTCTCTTTGCAACTCTACCTCTCAAATAAATAAATTTAAAATATATATACACATTTGTATATATACATATATATAAGGAAATACACACACACACACACACACACACGGAAATGGATATTCCTAGGATTTCATCAAATTCCTAAGTAAATTCCTAAGTCACAAGATAAAGACCTGGGATTCAGGTATCCTTACACTGTTATTTTAGTTTTTTTCCCCACTTCACAAATGACTATTTTTTTATCATTTTATTTTCCATTGCTCAAATGCTTGCTCTCCTCATTGACTAATTCCATAAACTCATTTAAATTCTTCAATTCTGCTGGGATCATTATTCTACAAACAAAAAGATAAAGAGAAGACAGGATTGTCTAGCCTTTGATGGCTATTTATTTATATTACGTAACTATTAAAATAGTATTAAGAAGCCAATATTAATCTATGAAAAATATGTTACAACCTAGAAGATAAAGCCCAAATTTAAAAGCCCAGGAAGATACTCTGATCTCTTTATTTCATCATCTAATTAAAATCCTAACCCCTCATGATTTTCTGAAAATTTAATTATTAATTTTTAAAGGTCAAATGGGTTTCCTTATTGAATAGATCTCCAAACTAGAAATTCCATATATTATTTATCCATCAAAGCCATCCACAAGCTAGGTAAGATATTTAAAGTGCTTCATGTTTTCAAACAGGATTTTCTGTTTTTATACAGAGAACAGCACATATACTACATTTTAAAAATGTTAAATAGGAAAACTAAGTCACCTTCTTGCCCTCAACTACCCTCCTCATTCCGAAAGAGCAATAAGTTAACAGTGCTAAGGACCCTTCCTGAAATGTTCTGTGTATACAAGTTTCATTATGTAGAAATCATCTTTAACATAAATTGCATCATTCAATACTTTAACTGTGCAACTTCTTTTCTGCTTAATTAACAATGTATCTTTTTTTGAAATATTTATTTGAAAGTCAGAGTTAGACAGAGAGGAGAGGCAGAGAGAGAGAGAAGGATCTTCCATCCACTGGTTTACTCCCCAATTGGCTACAACAACTGGAGCTGCGCCAATCCAAAGCCAGGAGCCAGGAGCTTCTTCCAGGTCTCCCACGTGGGATCAGGGGCCCAAGGGCTTGGAGCCATCTTCTACAGAAGTTGACAGAGGAATAACCAGAAAAAAAGAAACAGAGAGAAAGATAACTTCCATCAATCTGGCCGATTTCCTAAACAAACACAACAGCCAGGGCTGGCCAGGCCAAAGCCAGGAGCCAGGAACTCTAAGTCTCCCATGAGGAAGGCAGGGACATAAGTACTTGAGTCATCATCTGCTGTCTCATGGGTACACATTAACAGAAAGCTATATCGGAAGTGGAGAGTAGCCAGACCTCAATTCAGGCACTTTGATATGGGATGCAACAATGGCCCAACCCAGGGCACCACAATACTGTCTCTCATTTTTCTTAACATTTGCACAGTACTCCATTCTGTGGCCTTGCCATAATTCATTTAGGTTGTTTCCAGTCTCTTACTATTCCAAACAATGCTTTGGTGAACATCTATGTATATATATATTATGTACATATGTGCAAGCATAAATTCTAAAATATAATTAGTTAAATCAGTAATTAAAACTGCTACTGTAAACTGCCCTCCAAAAGGATTACATGCCTGTGTGTAATAGTACCTGTTTCTCTACTTCCTCACTAATTAATCATTATCCCATACTTTACTCTTTCCAACTCAACTCTGGCATGCCTTGCCTGTTGTAATTTGCATTATTACAAGGTGAGTTATGCATCTTTTCATGTATTTACCAGCTATTTATATTTTTTCTCTGCAAACTGACTACTCATATTATTGGTCCATTTTACTTTCTATAAGTTTCCACTCCTAAAGGCAACTCCTTATCATTACTAATTACTGCCCACCACTACCACCCCTGAAACAAATAAAGCTTCTATCATTCAGATATATAGCAGCAAGGGGGTAGCATTTGATTAAGCTCTTCTTTCTACATGACTGAGAACACTCCCTACTGATAAGATTCAGTCATTCTAGCATCCTAAAGTCCACTCAAGAATGCTGAATGAGCAAAATAAATGAGAAAGAAACAAAGTAGTTTACAAGAATCTTAGAGTTTAACCTAAATTAATGATGAGTGAAACAATGTCAGAAATAATGTAATAATGACTGCTTGTGTGGCAACCAGAAGCATCAGTCCTGTGAGAAACTCCCCACATCAGGAAATGCAGACATAACAGAATACCTCTAAGTAGCTAAAGTAATAAAAACAAGGCTGCAACTGCTATGTTGCATGGAAAGTAAGACAAAGCTTGGATACATATATGCAAAAAAAAAAAAAAAAAAACCTGTGACCAGAAAAAAAAAAGGTGTAAGAAAATACTATGTTTGTGATTAAGTGGCAAAGACAAAATGGCTTTTTTTTTATTTCTTCCTTCAAAAAAGCAACAACTTTCTTAATTAAAGTTACAATGTTAACCTTTAATTAAAAAATAATTTTGGGGTCAGTGTTATGGTATAGCAGACAAAGCCACTGCCTGTGACACTAGCATCCCATATAGGCACCCGTTTGTATCCTGGCTGCTCCATTTCGAGTCTGGCTCTCTGCTAAAGGCCTGGGAAAGTAATGGAAGATGGCCCAAGTCCTTGGGCCCCTGCACCCACTTGGGAGGCCCAGAAGAAGCTCCTGGCTTCTGCCCAGTCCAGCATTGGCCGTGGCAGCCACCTGGGGAGTAAACCAGTGGATGAAGAGTCCTGTCTCTCTCCCTTCTCTCCCTCTCTCTCTCTCTACCTGACTTTCAAACAAACAAATAATTTAAAGAAATAATAATTTTGATATTAGCCAATTTTGATAACTAACAAACTAGATGCATAAGTAACAAATTTGTAAATACTAAGCTACAGAGAAAGCAGCCTCATGGACTGGCTAGCATGAATAAAAACCAAGAGTCACCTTTCAGCCTTAGCCTCACTCTAAAATTTGGGGTGTCTAATAAAATTTGCCTCATAAAGAATAAGGAAGTAAACTACAACTTTTTAAAATGACTACAATTGTGGCCGCGGCTCACTAGGCTAATCCTCCACCTAGCGGCGCCGGCACACCGGGTTCTAGTCCCGGTCGGGGCGCCAGATTCTGTCCCGGTTGCCCCCCTTCCAGGCCAGCTCTCTGCTATAGCCCGGGAGGGCAGTGGAGGATGGCCCAAGTGCTTGGGCCCTGCACCCCATGGGAGACCAGGAAAAGCACCTGGCTCCTGCCATCGGATCAGCGCGGTGCGCCGGCCGCAGCGGCCATTGGAGGGTGAACCAACTGCAAAGGAAGACCTTTCTCTCTGTCTCTCTCTCTCACTGTCCACTGTGCCTGTCAAAAAATAAATAAATAAATAAAATAAAAAAATGACTACAATTGTAAAGCAAGAGAAAGAACATTTTGCAGATGTTTACAAATAGGAAAAATAAGTAACTCAACATTTTTTGTTTCTTCATTTGTCCATAACACATTTTACATTTGAAAGAGTTTTAAAGTTACTAGTACACTATGTAATATATAGAAATATTAATATGTAATGTTTATGACAATCTCAAATTATTTTCTAACTACTGGAAATTTCCAGTGAACCATTTAAACTAAATGTTGACTTTTGAGAGACATGGTCCTAGACGGTGCTTTTTTTTAAATGTGCTCAAATAACATGATTAAATATCAAATCATGATTGAGCTTCCAATACTTTTACTATGATGGAAAAAAATACAGTCCTGAAATTCTAGAGGTGCTAACAACGACTATAACAGACAAATCACAATCTCTCTACAGATGTCTTCATTAGCTAAATGAATGATTTTGACTAGATCATTTCCAAGACCCTTTCCATTTTGAGCCTGTAATTCTGTAACTGTGCACAGATGTGCTTCAAAAAGCCTACAAAAGCGAAATAATCCAGCGCCCATTATTTTGCACAGAGCTCCAAGTAAGTGGGCACAATGTGTCCTTTATCTTGTGACTTTTCCGTCTTACAGCTGGCCAGACTAGAGGACGGTCTAGAATAACGAGCAGGGGATAACAGCGAACTGCAAAAGCTGAGGCAATCAAAGTCCACCCTGGGAATTTAAACCAAAATATCCAAAGTTAACAGACAGAGTTGAGCTGAGAATGCATACTCTGGACTCAAGCAGCTGTTAAGAACCATGTGCAATTTTGAAGCTGAACCCACTGCTATGATAAGCTATTGAGTCAAATGCACAAAGACAACAAAGAACCCATGAGGAAACAAGTATATAGAACCCCTAGGAGAAGGCAGTTGATTCTACCAGCTTTCTAGTTCCAGTAACTGAATCCCAATTACCCTTCCTTGATGGTTTCTTGTATATCCTGAAATAAATGTTACTTTTACTTGAATACAGATGCCTCTTTCCCTGACCCAAACCAAAACAGGTACAAAGACTAGAGATATTCACAGCAAAGCATCAAAGAAAATGAGGAATTTGGAGCTGGTGTTGTAGTACAGAGGGTTAAGCCACCACATGTGATTCTGGCATTCCACATGGGAGCAAAAGTCTGAATCTCAGCTGCTCCACTTCAGATCCAGCTCCTTAGTAATATTCCAGGGAAAGCAGCAAAAAATGGCCCAAGTACTTGGGCCCCTGCCACCCACATGGAAGACCTTGGATGGGGTTCTGGGCTCCTGGCTGTGGCCTGGACAGTCCCGCCTATTGCAACCATTTGGAGAGTAAATCAGGGGAGAAAAGATCTCCCTCCTGTTCCTCTGTCATTCTACCTTTCAAATAAATCTCTGAAGGAAAGAAAAATACAGAATTAGCCAAGACATTAAAGTAGGGAATGCAATGATAATGCTAAGATGGAAAGCTAGCAAAACAGCATGTATAATAGTGATAGTTACTAAAACAGTCATTTGTGATCACTGGAGACCCAGACTATACACCCAGAGAGAGTAAGGTTTTTAAGCACTAGGTATCTTTTAGCCTTCAATAAAGAGTAGCAAAAAGTCATGAGCAAGAGTATAATGCACCTGTCTCTCATATACACTAGTGCAGTATAAAATCATACAACTTTCCTGGAAAATAATCTAGTAACATGAATTAAGAGACTACAGAGAAATTAAAGGATTTGATTCTCTATTTCTAGGCCTCTATCCTAAAACATCCAGACATGCAAAGATTATCAGCACTAAGATGTTTACTGCAGCATTATATAAAGCAATTTTTTAAAATGTTAATGATCTACACTTTCCATAGTGGAAAATCACACTTGATCATGTCAAGCACATAATTCATCTTATAGGCCTTTCTAGGAAAGGCTACCCACCCACAGTCTGTCTGAAAGGGCAGCCCTAACAGACCACATGACCAGTATCCACCGCATATGACTGACTGTAACAAGGACAGACACTTGATCTCAAAGGCCAAGAATGTAAGACAAAAAGCTGTGGGCTGCTGGCGCTACGGCTCACTAGGCTAATCCTCTGCCTGCGGCGCTGGCACCTGGGGTTCTAGTCCCGGTCGGGGTGCCAGTTCTGTCCCCGTTGCTCCTCTTCCAGTCCAGCTCTCTGCTGTGGCCCGGGAGTGCAGCGGAGGATGGCCTAGGTGCTTGGGCCCTGCACCCACACGGGAGACCAGGAGGAAGCACCTGGCTCCTGGCTTCAGATCGGCGCAGTGTGCCAGCCATAGCAGCCATTTGGGGGGTGAACCAATGGAAGGAAGACCTTTCTCTCTGTCTCTCTCACTGTCTAACTCTGCCTATCAAAAAAAAAAAAAAAAAAGCTATGGGCTGGGCTGGCCAGCAACCTATGACAAGCCCTAGCTTGAAAAAATGAGCTAGGCTGCTGTGTTTCTCCCCATCTCATCCCACTCAAAATGGGCCTCAACTGCTCCTGCACTGCTGACTGCTGGGTCCTTAAATGCAGGGTGAACAGCACCTCCTGCAAGTAAGGCTCCTTCCTGTGCCTGATGTCAAAAGAGCCCAGCTGCCAGATACCAACATGACCCACTTGCTATATTCCTTTTCCACATTACATGTGAATGATGGCAAAGTCACTGACTTGAAGGGGAAAATGACAGTGAGCTAGGCCAGATTCCTTGATATTCAGCAAGAAAACAGAAAGAAATCTAACAGGCAGTTAACAGGCAACAAAGTCAAAAGAGCTTTATGTGCACAGAGGGCAGATCAGTGACTGGCTTTCATGCAAGCCACTCTCAAGTGACCTAATACCAATGAAGAGAGGCACAGAAAAACACACAGTCCACTGGAGACAGAGGAACCAGTCCACAGGACTGACCAAGCTCCTGACACCTGAGGTCCAGTTGGACTACAACTTGTGTTACAAGATTCCTGGAAGATCCATCTACTACTTCTTCAACTTACAATAATTCTGCCAACTCTAAGCTACCCTGGCTTGACTAGCTCCATTTTAACTCTTTATTCAAGTCAACAAATTATTGAGCATTACTCTGAACCAGGGACACAGAACATCGTGAGGCAGAAAACACAGACAGCGTCCCTAACCTATGGGTTTACATTCTGCTGGAGCAGGGAGCAAGAGGGAGAGGTGGATGGTAAGTTTTTCAGTTTTCTAATTGTAAAGGTGGTTTGAAAATCTCATTAAAATAGCAGGAAAAAAATAGCAGATGCACACATCTATAGTCATTCCCTCTTAAAACCTCATTAAACTTCTCTAAAACAATTTAGAAAAATTTAGGTATACATAAAATATGTATCAAAAAGAATAAATTAAATACATATACAACCACTATCCAAAAACTGTGTGTCCTTTCCAAATTACAACTTTCTCCCACAAGCAAAAGTAGCACTATCCTGACTTTCTGCAAATTGATTTCCTTGCTTTTCCTTGTAGTTGTTGACACCTGTAACAGATCTAAACAATGTTTTAGTTTCGCCTGCCCTCTGAACTCTGAGTATATAGAATTATATTGCATGCAAGGATTTTTTTGTCTCTTTTTCTTTTCCTGAACAGCTGGTCAGAGATTTATCCAGAATATATGTAACTATGATCCATTCACTTTCATTACTTATTAATATTCTTTTGTATGTACCATAATTTACTCATTGTAATGGCAACTGACACTTTGCCTATGATAAACAATGCAGCTCTGAACATTCTTGAAGAGATACTCTGCATATGTGCATGTATTTTTCTAAACATTCATAGAGAAGAGGAAATGATTACAAGATATGTATATCTTAATTTTGGTATTTAAGGCTACGTTGTTTTCCAAAGTAGCTATACCAATTTACATTCTCAGTTGCAGCATGAGAATTCTTGTTAGTGGATTAGTGGACATTCTTGCCATCATCAGACAAATCAGACTAACTTGGTGCATATTTGTTAGGTATGTAACGGTATCACCTGATTCAATTTGCATTTCAGCTTTTTAATTGGGCACAATCCCTTTTATGTGCTTATTGGTCATTTAGATCTTCTCTTGTAAAGTGTCTATTCAATTCTTTTATTTATTTCCGTATTAAGTTATTTTCTTAATGACATCTAAATATTTTTATATGGTAAAATATTGTCCTTCACCAACCTGTGGCTTGCCATTTTTACTCTTAATACGATCTTTGAGGATGTTCTTAATTTTAAAGTAGTCCAATTTGTCATTAATCTCTTCTTTTATGGTATGGTGCTTTCTTCACTTTTAATTTTTATTTTGACATAATTTCAAGCCTACAAAAAATCTGGAAGATAGTTGCAAAGAATTCTTGTATACCCTTTACTTGGTCTTCCAAATGTTAATATCTTACCACATCTGTTTTATCCCTTTCTATATATACAGATATTTTTATTAACCATTTGAAAGCCATAGGAATGACTCCTTTTTATTCCTTGATACTTTATAATTTCCTACTTAAAAATTCTCATATGAACAAAGCACAGTCAGCAAATCTACAGTTTTACGCTTTCCAACCATTTCTTTTTGAAAAAAAAAAAAAAAAGATTTATTTATTTACTTGAAAGTTAGAGTTACACAGAGAGAGAGACAGAGAGGAAGGGAGGGGGGCAGGGGGTGAAAGTCTTCCATCCGATGCTTCACTCCCCAATTGGCCACAACTGCTGGAGCTGCACTGATCCAAAACCAGGAGTCAGGAGCTTCTTCCAGGTCTCCCATGTGGGTGCAGGGGCCCAAGCACTTGGGCCATCTTCTACTGCTTTTCCCAGGCCATAGCAGAGAGCTGGATCGGAAGTGGAGCTGCCAGGACTAGAACCGGCGCCCATATGGGATGCCAGCACTGCAGGTGGCAGCTTTACCCACTATACCACCAATCATTTCAACAGTGTGCTTTATAATATATAATATACATCAGATATATATTATATATTATATATAAATATTAATATATAATTATGATATATTATGTAACATCTAAATATATAATATATAATAAATATAATATATATAATATAATAAAAGAAAATACCAGGGCCAGCATTGTGGCACAGCAAATTAAGCCATTACTTGGGACACCTGCATCCCATGAGTGCTGGTTCAAGTCCCAGCTGCTCCACTTCTGATTCAGCTCCCTACTAATATACGTGGGAAAGCAACAGAACAGGCCCAATTGCTTGGGCCTCTGTCACCAATACGGAAGACTCAGATGGGATTCCAGGCTCCTGGTTTTGGCCTAGTCCAGACCCAGCCTTTATAGCCACTTGGGGAGTAAACCAGTGGATAGAAGATCTCTCTCTGTCTCTCCATCTCTTTCTCTATAACACTGCCTTTCAAATAAATATTTAAGAAAAATTAAAAAGATCTCTTCTTATTTGTTTACTTAATATCTATCAGTCTCATGAATTTTTATTTTATTCAAAGGGTTACAATCCATTGTTATTCATATTCTTAAACAAATTGTCCCAGATTTGGCCATTAGGAGCCCTTCAAGCTATTTCCTGTGTCATTTTGACATGTTCAATCATTCTTTGAGCAAGTTCCTTACTTTCTGGCACAAGAAACCCCAGGCTTATCTTATCAATCACCCTTGACAACTTCTCATTCTTTGCCTCTTCCCAGTCCCTCCCTGTGCTTGATCCAGATGTTGCCTTCCACAATCATCATCTGCTGATCATCTTCCTACAGGACAGCTAGATATAACCTACTTGACTCACCCCACAGACTGCAGATACACCTCTGCGCCCCTCTCACTGACAGCATGCCTCCACGGAACTTATGCCTGCTTGCTCTAGGCCTCCCAGTTAGAACTCCCCAGTCAAACCTGCTTGAGTAATGCTCCGGGCCCTGGAAGCATAGGCCCCTCTCTTTCTTTCCCTCTTGTTCCCAGTCTGCTGGTTGAGCATGCATGTCCTGGATAGCTCCCTCTTCCTGTAGGCCCTGTGAGGGATCTGTAAGTAATCAAAACCACTTATGTCATTTCATTCTTTTATTACTGCCTACTCTGTGCCTTACCTGACAGGCACACCCAAACCTGACTCTCCTTCAGGTCAGGGCTCTCCTAAAGAGGGACCATCCTGGGGCCCACACAGTGGCAAGGCAGGCTAAGCCTCCGCCTGTGATGCTGGCATCCCATACAGGCGCCAGTTCATGTCCCAGCATTCCCTTCCAATTCAGCTCCCTGCTAATGTGCCTGGGAAAGCTGCAGAGGATGGCTCAAGTGGTTGGGCCCCTGCACCTACATGGGAGACCCGGATGAAGTTCCTGGCTCCTGGCTTCAGAGTGGCTCAGCTCCAGCCATTGAAGCCATTTGGGGAGTGAACCAGCAGACAGAAGACCTTTTCTCTCTGTCTCTCCCTCTCTTTGTAACTCTGCTTCTCAAATAAATAAATAAAATCTTAAGAAAAAAAAAAAAAAAGAGCACCCATCTTGATTGGAAAAAAACTCGACACAGATCAGGCCAGAGTCACATAATATCTATCAGCATAAGCAAGTTTCTTTTGACAGGGCCACAGAGGCACCAGGCCATCTGCCAGGATAAAAAAATATCCCATGAAAGGCACACTGTAGATATCTCAGACCAGATCACTGAAGCCCCATCAGGGCAGGGACAGACTCAAAGACCAAATCAAAGGAAAATTCAACAATTTGGTGTTTTAAAGAAAGCTTCCTCAACCTCAAGTTCCTCAATACATTTCCTCTATACCTGCTAATCTCTTTATTGTTCTAATTTTTGTATTTTTTGAAAGATTGATTTATTTGTTTATTTGAAAAGCAGAGTTACAGAGAGATAGGGAAAAATAGAGATCTTCCATCTGCTGGTTTACTCCCCGAATAGCTACATCAGCCAGGACTGGGCCAGGCCAAAGCCAGGAGCTTGGAACTTCCTCTGGGTTTCCCACATGAGTGGCAGAGGCCTAAGGACTTCAGCCATTTTCTACTGCTTTTCCAGGCACATCAGCAGACAGCAGAATTACAACTGGAGCAGCTGGAACTCCAACAGGTGCTCCCACATGGGATGCCAGCCTAACCTGCTGCACCACAACACCAGCCCCTCTCTTTGTATTCAAAGTTGTGATCTACTTGGAGTTAATTTTTGTGTATGGGGAAAGATAGGGACCAAGTTTTGTTTATTTCCTACACAGATAACAACATGTTCCAGTGTCACTGATTAAAAATATCAGTCACTCTGCATTACTCTACCATATCATCTTTTATTGAAATCAAGCACAAATAAATGTGTGGGCCTGTTTCTGGGATTATTTTGCTGTGTTTGTCTTTAGGCTGCCACCACACTATCTTAATGACTTCAACTTTTAGAATTTTGAACTGGTATTAATCTTTTTTTTAAGACTTTCTTGTCTATTCTTCTTGGCCTTGTCTAGTTGCATAAAATTTTAGCATCATTCTGTCAAATTCCAAAAATCTTAAAATTCTGGTTGGGAATACATCAAAGGCATAAACTTGGAAATAACTGAATTTTTTTTTTTTTTTTTTTTTGACAGGCAGAGTGGACAGTGAGAGAGAGAGACAGAGAGAAAGGTCTTCCTTTGCCCTTTGCCGTTGGTTCACCCTCCAATGGCCGCCGCGGCCAGTACACCGCACTGATCCAAAGGCAGGAGCCAGGTGCTTCTCCTGGTCTCCCATGGGATGCAGGGCCCAAGCACTTGGGCCATCCTCCACTGCACTCCCTGGCCACAGCAGAGAGCTGGCCTGGAAGAGGGGCAACCGGGACAGAATCCAGCGCCCCGACCGGGACTAGAACCTGGTGTGCCGGCGCTGCAGGCGGAGGATTAGCTTATTGAGCCAGGGCGCCGGCCGGGAAATAACTGAATATTTACAGTCATGAATCTTCCAACCCATGTACATGATGTTTATTTCCTCTTTATTTAAGTCTCTTTTAGTTTTGTTAATTTTGTCCATAAAAGTCTTGTACAGGCCTGTGCAGTGGCTCAATAGGCTAATCCTCCGCCTGCAGCACCGGCACACCGGGTTCTAGTCCCGGTTGGGGCGACGGAATGTCCCGGCTGCCCCTCTTCCAGTCCAGCTCTCTGCTGTGGCCCAGGAGTGCAGTGGAGGATGGCCCAAGTGCTTGGGCCCTGCACCCCATGGGAGACCAGGAGAAGCACCTGGCTCCTGGCTTCAGATCAGTGAGGTACACTGGCCGCAGCGGCCATTGTGGGGTGAACCAACGGAAAAAGGAAGACCTTTCTTTCTCTCTTTCTTCTCACTGTCCACTCTGCCTGTTAAAAAAAAAAAAAAGTCTTGTACAAGTACTAATTAGATTTATTGCTGGGTCCTTGATTTTCTTTGATTCAACAAAAAAATCACATCTTAGTTCCAGTACTAAGTAAGATAATGAAACCACAATAAATGATGTCTTCCCTACTGAAAGGTGCCATAGAACATGGACAAAGGGAACAGGTGCTGTGGTGCAACAGGTTAAGCTGCCAACTGCGATGCCAGCATCCCATATGAACAACCAGCTGCTCTGCTTCTGATCCAGCTCTCGCTAATATGCTTGGAAAGGCAGCATGAGCTGGCCCGAATACTTGGGTCCCTGTCACCCATATGGAGACATAAGTGGAGATTCAGGCTCCTGGTTTTAGCCTGGCACAGCCCCAGCAACTGTAGCCTTTTGGGGAGAAAATCAGTGGATGGAGTATCTCTATTTCTGTAACTCTGCCTTCCAAATAAATAAATAAATATTTTTTAAAAATTTTAAAAGAACATAAACAAAATGAATAGGACAGCTACTTGAACACTCCTGAAAAGTAAATGGTAGCAGTTGGAGTAGGAAAGAAAAACGGAGTTTGACATCCAATGTATCGGAGGAGAATTTCCCATTTTTACTCTGAGGTTTACCAACCTGCATTCAACTAGGATAAAACCAAGAAGCAAAAAGAATGAGCTCCAAAGGAAGTCATTACTTTTGTCTCAAGGAGTGGGGAAAGAGACTCAGCACTGCTTCAAAGAAAGGGAGGGGAAAGTTCCCTGTCTATCCCTTTTTTCCTTCCTCTCTTGTCTCACAAACCCAGATCCCAGGTAACTCCACAGCTCTACTCCAAGCAGAGTCCCAAGGGAATGGGTGGACCCGTGTTGCTTTTCTCTCTGTCCTAATGCTAACTCACACTGTACACAGGCACAGTTACAGGAAGTGCACAGCAGCACAACTGAAGTCTTAACTTGCCCGCTGCAGAACCACAAAGGGGAGCCCAGGAAAGAAAAGAGTATCAAGGAAATCACAGAAAAGGAACAGCTTGGAAAAGCTACTCACTTAACTTGTTTGTAAACTTCTGGACTCAACCCCAAGCTACACAGGTGTGAAGCTTACCTGAAACAGCAGAACAAAGACTTTGAGAACAAACCACAGGCAAGACCAGATCCATACTGGGCACTACATGGCACACAGACAGAATATATTCAACTAGCACTGCAAAGGCTTTGAGAATGGAACTGACGTAAAACTGCAATTCACAGAAAGCTGGTCAGAACTTTCAGTCTGAATCCACCTAGGCCAATTTTTGCTTAAAAAAAAAAAAATCAATATTCTCCATAACATTTACATAAGACCCAGAGTCTCATATTATTAAAAAAATTCAGTATATAACCCAAATATACTAAGCGTATGGAGAAGAAAAATGTCTGCTTCCTTGAGAAAAGACAACCAACAAAAAGATACTGAAATTATCTGACAAAGACATTAAAATGGCTACCAGAGGGGCCAGTGCTGTGGCAGAAAAGGTAAGCCTCTGCCTGAAGTGCTGGCATCCCATATGGGCACCAGTTCAATTCCTGGCTGCTCCACTTTCAATCCAGCTCCCTGCTAATGTGCCTGGGAAAGCAGCAGAAGATGGTCCAAATATTTGGCCCCCTGTACCCCCATAGAGGAGACCTAGAAGAAGCTCTAGGCTCCTGGCCTCCAGCCCTGGCCAATGTAGCCACTTGGGGAGTGAACCAGTGGATGGAAAAACTTTCTCACTTGTTCGCTGGCTCTCTATTTCTGACTTTCAAATAAATAAAATCTTTTTTAAAAATGGCTACCAGAAAAATGCTCAAAGAAGTGTAAGTGGGCACTCAATAATCTAAGCTTCAAATTCAGTGGATCAGTAAAAGTAAAACAAATCGAAAGCATGTAGAAGGTAAGAAATAATAAAGAGCAGAAATCAATAAATTCACAAAAAATTGCAATACAGAATACGAATAAATAAATCTGCTTGTTTGATGATCAGTAAAACATACAAACTTCTAGCAAGACAGACAAAGAAAAAAGACACAAGTTAACAATATCAAGACTAAAAGTAGGGGGCATCAGTACCAGTCCTGAATATAAGAATAATGATATGCATAAACTCTATGCACATAAACCTACAAAAATTAAATAGATGACTAATTCCTTTAAAACTAGAAATGACAAAAACACATCCAAGATGAAATATATTCCTGAAAAAGTTCTTCAACTATTAAAGAATCAGATAGTTAAAAACTTTCTGAAAAAGTAAACTCTAGGCCCAAATAATTTCACTAGCAAAATCTAATAACGTTCCAAGAGGAAACTATGCAAATTCTGTACAATCATAACAGAAAATAAAAAAGGATGAAATACTTTCAAATTCATTTTATGAAATCAGCATTACAATGATACAAAATCATATAAAAACAGTACAAGGGGAAAATATAAAGATG
Organism: Oryctolagus cuniculus; assembly: GCF_964237555.1. NCBI lineage: Eukaryota > Metazoa > Chordata > Mammalia > Lagomorpha > Leporidae > Oryctolagus > Oryctolagus cuniculus. The sequence goes on from NC_091443.1 coordinate 74,318,922, forward strand.
TATATTATTAATGAACACAGATATAAGAATGCCCAATAAAATATTAGCAAACAAAATGAAACCAAACAAAAATAATGATATATCATAATGAAATAGGCCTTATACTGTTAACACAAGGCTAGTTCAATTTTCAAAATTCAATCACTGTAATCCATCATATTAATTACTGTAAATAAGAAAAAATACACTATCATATTAATGGATGTAAAAAAGCATTTGAAAATATTCAAGATCCCTTCATGATAAAAATACGTTCAGCAAAAAAAAAAGAATAAAGAAATATTTCTCAACCTTATAACGTGCATCTACCAAATAAACCTAGAAAGCTAGGAAAAAATGATTTTGAATGTTTCACGTCAAAGAAATGTAAAATCTTTGAGTAGATGTGTTTACTCTGATTTGAACATTACACAATGTATACATGTAGCAAAACATCACGGTACTCTATAAATATGTACGATTTTCTGCCAACTTAATTTTAAGAATTTTTTATTTAAAACCTTAGTAGTAGAAGTCCTATCTACTGCAGTAAGTCAAAATGATTTTTGGGGCTTGCACTGTGGCGCAGTAGGTTAATCCTCCGCCTGTGGCGCCCGCATCCCATATGGGCGCCAGTTCGAGTCCCAGCTGCTCCTCTTCCAATCCAGCTCTCTGCTGTGGCCTGGGAAAGCAGCAGAAGGTGGCCCAAGTCCTTGGAACCCTGCACCCACATGGGTGACCAGGAAGAGGCACCTGGCTCCTGGCTTCGGATCGGCGCAGCTCCAGCCGTTGTGGCCATCTGGGGAGTGAACCAACTAAAGAAAGACCTTTCTCTCGGTCTCTCCCTCTCATTGTCTGTAGATCTACCTCTCAAATTAAAAAAAAAAAAAAATTCTTTAAAAAGAAAAAATATTTTTGTTTGGAATATTAACAGATTGGAAAGGAAGAAATCAAACTGCAGCTTTAGAAAATTTGTCTAAATTGATAATCCCAATGAATTTTTAAAAAATTAAAATAACGGGCCGGCGCCGCGGCTCACTAGGCTAATCCTCCGCCTAGTGGCGCCGGCACACCAGGTTCTAGTCCCGGTTGGGGCGCCAGATTCTGTCCCGGTTGCCCCTCTTCCAGGCCAGCTCTCTGCTGTGGCCAGGGAGTGCAGTGGAGGATGGCCCAGGTGCTTGGGCCCTGCACCCCACGGGAGACCAGGAAAAGCACCTGGCTCCTGGCTCCTGCCATCCGATCAGTGCGGTGCGCCGGCCGCAGCGCGCCGGCCGCGCCGGCCATTGGAGGGTGAACCAACGGCAAAAGGAAGACCTTTCTCTCTGTCTCTCTCTCTCACTGTCCACTCTGCCTGTCAAAAAATAAAAAAAAATTTAAAAAAAAAAAAAAAACACCTAGGGCCAGTGTTGTGGCACACAGCAGGTTAGGCCACTACCTGTGATGCCAGTATCACATTTGGGCACTGGCTCTCAAGTCCAGGCTGTTCCACTTCTAGTCTGACTCCCTGCTAGTGTGCCTGAAAAAAAGCAGCAGAGAAGGGCCCAAGTGCCTGGGACTCAGCTGCCCACATGGGAGACCCAGATGGAGTTCAGGATCCCTGGCTTAGACCTGACGGAGCCACAGGCTGTTGTGGTCATTTGGGGAGTGAACCAGTGGATACAGGATCTCTTTTTCTCTGTCTCTCCCTCTCTGTAACTCTGCCTTTCAAATCAAAAAATAAGTCTTTAAAAAAAAAAAAAAACTTCTGGCCAGCACCGCGGCTCACTAGGCTAATCCTCCGCCTTGCGGCGCCAGCACACCGGGTTCTAGTCCCGGTCGGGGCGCCAGATTCTGTCCCGGTTGCCCCTCTTCCAGGCCAGCTCTCTGCTGTGGCCAGGGAGTGCAGTGGAGGATGGCACAAGTACTTGGGCCCTGCACCCCATAGGAGACCAGGATAAGTACCTGGCTCCTGCCATCATCAGCACAGTGCACCGCCGCAACGCACCGGCCGCAGTGGCCATTGGAGGGTGAACCAACGGCAAGGAAGACCTTTCTCTCTGTCTCTCTCTCTCACTGTCCACTCTGCCTTAAAAAAAAAAAAAAAAAAAAAACTTCTAAGAGCTGGTAAGATCACAAGAACAAGACACAAAATCAAAACACAAAAATAATTATTGCTATATGAACAACTGGAAAATGAAAGCTTACAAAATAAATAACTTACCATAGCTTTGAAAAACTACTTTGGCATATAAAAATGTATGGAATCTGTATGTATAAAACATTGACAAAAACATCAAAGAAGATTTAAATAAACAGATACACATCATGCTAATATCCTGAACATTCAAATTTATAGACATCAATTCTCTTCAAACTGATCTACAGATTTAACAGAAAAGCAATCAAAAGAATTTTTGTATCTATAAACAAATTGATCCTAAAATTTAAATAGAAAGGTAAAAGAACTAGAATACTGTAATAGAGAGAGAGAGAGAGAGAAAGGTGAAAAAAGCACACTATTCAATTGTAAGGTTTATTAAAAAATAAGTAACCATGTGTGGCAAAGGGGTAGACAAATCAATAGAACAGAACTGAGAACCCAAAAACAGACTCAACACACAAATACAGCCAACTTTCTTTTTTAAAAGTACAATGGCGATTCAATGAAGAAAGGCTTTTCAACAAATGGTGCTGAACCAACTGGACACTCACATATAAAACATATAAACCACATTCTAAGCTTACATTTTATAAGCAGACAGGAAACTAGACTGCAATCTGAGGGTCTCTTCAGCAAGAGGAAACAAAAATTACAGCACAATGACTGCCAAAACATGAAATTCTGATAAACCACCCAGCATCTTGAGCTGAGATACTCATGACTGTCTTAATCCACTTTGTGTTGCTTTTAACAAAATACGTGAAGCTGGGAAAATTGTACAGAAAACAGCTCTACTTTGCTCATGGATTTGGAGGCTCAATGTCCAAAATCAGGCAGCCCATCTGTTCAACCTCTGGTGAGGGCCTCTGGCTACATCACAACTTAGCAGGTAACACACTGCCAGGAACTCATTTAAGAGGGAGCGAGGTTACACAGCAAGACAGGAGACAAGAGAGCAAGACCAGGGGCATCTCCTGGGAACTAATCCAGCCCCACCAGACCTAGAAAGCGTGGATTAATGAGACAGCATTAATCCATTCATGAAGTAGGGCTGAGTTCCCAGCTCCTGGCTTCAGGCTGGTCCAGTCCCAGCTAGTGTAGGTATGGGGGCAGCAAACCAGCAACTGGGCAATTTCCCTTTGTCAATCTCTTTCTCGCTGCCTTTCAAATATTTTTTAATTTTTAAAAATACTTCATAAAAAGATTAATAACATTGACAAACCTCTGTTAAAGAGAAGACTCTGGGGCCAGCATTGTGGCATAGTGGGTTAAGCCACTGCCTGCAATGCTGGCATTCCATATGGGTGCTGGTTTGAGACCCAGCTGTTCCACTTCCAATCAGCTCCCTGTTAATGTGCCCAGGAAAACAGCAGAAAATGGCACAAGTACTAGGCCCACTGCACCCACACGGGAGACCCAGGAGAAGCTCCTGGCTCTTGGCTTTGGATTGGCTCAGCTCTGGCTGTTGTGGTCACTTGGGGAGTGAACCAGCAGATGGAAAAATTGATCTCTTTCTCCTTCTCTCTAACTTTGGCTCAAATAAATAAATAAACCTTTAAAGTGGGGGGGGGGGGGGGGGCTCAAATAACCAAAATAGTATTGAGAAAAGAAGTAATGGAATGGAGGCTGCAGACCTCAATAGATAAGAAAGTTGCTTATTATAAATTTTCAAATAAATATGAAAAGCTATAGAAAAGAATAAATTCTTAGAAAAATAACCATCTAAAACTCATTATTTAAAAAGTACAAGTAAACATTCTCAAATCAAATATAAGCGTCCTCAAAGCAGCTTCAGTTCAGTCCATCAAAGTGTTAAGGGGGGGTTATCTCTGTATTGTACCATTACAAACTATTTTATCTTTATTTTGCACCTTTCAAATTATTTACAAGGGTGTAGGTTACTTCTTAAATTTTAAAAGGGAAAAAAGTTGGCAGAGAGGGGCTGGGAACTTCAGGTTCCAGTCTTAATTCTGTCACAAGTCCAGCTAAGTAGCCTTCATTATATCATTTAGTTTGTGAACAATATCAGTTTCCTCGCCTACAAAATGAAGGTATTAGACTAGATTTAAATTTAAACCAGATTTGATTTCACATACCAATTTAACATATAAGACAGATATTAATCCTACTTTTCAAAAATTGAGGGCAGGCATTTGGCTAAGCAGTCAACAGACCAGCTGGGATGCCTCTGACCTTTATCAGAGGACCTGGGTGTGAGTCCAGCTCTGCTCCTGATCTCGGCTCCCATGCTGTAATGTACTATGGAGGCAGCAAGGGATAGCTCAAATAGTTGGGGTCCTTGACACACATGTAGGAGACTCATTTTGGGGTGCTAACTCTCAGCTGCCAACTGGCCTAGCCCTGGCAATTGCAGGCATTTAGGGAATGAACCAGCAGGTAGCTCAAGCTCTCTCTCACCTACTCTATCTCTCAAATATATAAATGAAAAAAAAAAGTTTGTTGTTTTATTTCTGATATACATACAGATGAGATGAGTAAAACACTGCCAGAATGAATGGCTACATACAGTTCAATTATTCTATGGCCAAAATCATCACTTTGGTAGATGATATCCAATTAGACTAATTTATAAGTAACAATAACATATACCACATCCTGTTTCACAACAGTGACCATTAACAGTTACTTTGCAAGAGTATGCACAATACCTAGGCATTCAAATATTTCTTTGAATAAAGAATAGACAGAAAGTTATATTCATCAAAATTTGGCCAGGGAGGGGCCAGCACTGTGGAATAGCAAGAAAGCCACAGCCTGCAACACTGGCATCCCATATAGGCACCAGTTCAAGTGCCAGCTGCTCTACTTCAGATCCAGCTCTCTGCTAATGTGCCTGGCAAAGCAGCGGAGGATGATCCAACTCCTTGGGCCCCTGCACCCTCATGGGAGATCTGGATGAAGCTCTGGTTACTGGCTTTGGTCAGCCCAGCGCTGGGCATTGTAGCCACCTGGGGAGTGAACCAGCAGATGAAAGACTTCTTTCTGTCTCTCCTCTCTCTCTGACTTTCAAATAAAAAAATCTGCTAGGGAATGGAAACTTTCAGCTTTATTTTCTATATTTCCACAGTCTTGAATTCTAAGTATTATATAATGCAGATATTAAATTAAAAATTTTAATGAAAAAATCTGAGTTCTTTATGGTTATTTGCCTTTTCTTCCAAAAGTCAAATTGGGATTTCAGTTACATCTATGCAAAATTTGTCCAGTATAAAATCATCATGGCTATGTTTGAATGTTTCAACTGTTTAAGAATTAGCAGTCTTTAAAAAAAAAAAAAGATTTATTTCAAAGGCAGAGTTACAGAGAGGCAGAGGCAGAGGCAGAGGCAGAGAGAGAGAGAGAGAGAGTCTTCCGTTCACTGGTTCACTCCCCAGATGGCCACAACAGCCGGAGCTGCACCGATCCAAAGCCAGGAGCCAGGAGCCTCTTCCAGGTCTCCCACGTGGGTGCAGAGCCCAAGGACTTGGGCCATCTGCTACTGCTTTCCCAGGCCACAGCAAAGAGCTGTATCTGAAGTGGAGCAGTCGGGAGTCGAACTGGCGCCCATATGGGATACCGGCACTGCAGGTGGCGATTTTACCCGTTTCACCATAGCACCAGCTCCTGAATTAGCACATTCTTAAAAATCCTTAATGGCATGGCACGGTGGAGTAGTGGGCTAGGCCTCCACCTGCAGTGCTAGCATCCTGAACGGGCACCAGTTTGTGTCCCGGCTGCTCCTCTTCCAATCCAGCTCTCTGCTAATGTGCCTGGGAAAGCAATGGAGGATGGCCCAAGTACTTGGGCCCTTCCATGCATCCACATGGGAGAACTAGAAGAAGCTCCTAGCTTTGGATCAGTGCAGCTCCAGCCGTTGTGGCCAACTGGGGAGTGAACCAGCAGATGGAAGACCCTTTCTCCCTCCCTCCCTCTCTCTATAACTCTGCCTTTCAAATAAATTAATTAAATCTTAGAAAAAAAAACTACTCTAAGAGCATCTTGCTTCTCTTCAAGAGCACTCCTTGACAGGGTTCAGATCATTATCCAATGGGGTGGCAACCTCATGCATATGTCTGTCATGCTTCTCAACTGTCAATTGTAGGTGCACTCAGCTCAGCTTGATTGTTAACACGTGTTATGGACTAAACTGTAGCCCCTCAAAATGGACAGGTTCAAGCTCTAACCCCCCTTACTGTATTTGTAGATAAGGCCTTAATCTCCAATTTGTTGTGTATTGATGTCTGGCAAAAGCGTAACTGAGGAACATTTGAGACCTGCCTGAAAGGAACAGTCTGTCAATTCCTGTTGACACATTAATACACAACCTTGGATTCAACTAGACCAACAGTGTATTCTATCAGGTCTCCCATCCTGCTAAAATTGACTTTTCTACATTACTTAATGCAATTCAACTGTATCAAAAAGTGTCATAAATAATAGCCTTATTACACTAGTAACTGTGCTTACCATAAGACTGTGGTATAGTAAATGCCCTTTCCAGTTACTAATTTATGAGTACTTCTTTTGAAACAGATTATAACTGGATGCCAAAGAAATATGAGTAAAAGGCAATGAATTTATTCAGAATAAGAAAAGTCCCATGACAGTGTTGTACAAGGACTAACAAGATACACTACTGTGCTGAGAATAACTCAAGAAGATAAGACTACAGGCAGAAAAGGCAGGAAGATAATTTAAGATCTACAACCAGAAGCCAGGAAAGAAATGATAGCACCTCAGACCAGGGTAGCAGCAGCAGAGACGGTGGGAAGTCATTAGATTCCAGATGCATTTTAAAGGGATCGCCAACAAACTCTAACACTAGATAATGATGTACAAATGGAAAAGATAAGTTACAAGGGAACTAGAAAAAATGAAATTGTTATTTCCAGAAGGCTGGAGAAGACTATCACGAGGCTGGGACTCTGTGATAGGTGTTGAGACACACAAGCAGGAGATAGCACAGAAACATCTGGATACCAAAGTCTGGAGTCAGGCTGACAAGGAGCCCCTAAGCACAGCAGACAGCTGAATGATGAAAGTTATTTCTGAGCAGGAAAAGCAATTTCACAGGAGAGGAAGGGGAAACTGGCAGAGTAACGCCCTTAAGGAGAAAAGAGAGAATGGGCAACCCAGGGTATAAAACAGGATTGCTCACAACTCTGGCACACTGACATTTGGGGCTGGACAATTCTTTGTCATGGAGGGTGTTCAATGCACTGTGGGATGTTTACCAATACCTACGGCCTCTCCTCACCAGATGCCCCAATCCACCACCCCTAGTCAAAGCAATCAAAAACATTTCCAGGACCCAAAAGAGGCTCCTGGCTCCTGGCTCCCAGCTTCAGATCGGCTCAGCTCCAGCTGTAGCAGCCATTTGGGGAGAATCAGTGGATGGAAGACATCTGTGTCTCTCCTTCTCTCTGTCTGTAATGCTGCCTCTCAAATAAGTAAATAAATCTTTTTTAAAAAATGTCCCTAGAAATTGTCAAATGTCCCTGGGAGATGAGATTGTCCCCACTGTAGAGCAAATGGTATAAAAATAGAGGAAGTAGCTTTGCCAGAACACTGACTATTCATCCACAACAAAAGAATGATGGAAAAAGCCTGGAGTAGGGTGTGTAATCATTTGAAAGCCTCCCGCTAACTGGATCCTCCTAACTGTTACATAGGAACCACATGTATCTGTAAACTGGGTCTAAGCCAGAATTTTTATGTTTTTTGCATCCATCTATTTCCACATGCAAAATGCCCTTACAGACTTGGTTTTCCCTAAAGTCACAGGAAGAAATGGTTTGGTTGGAACTAAGTTAAACGTTATTACTCCTAACAGGTTATCAACTTTTAAAGAAAGTAAAGAAAATCAATCAAAAGGAACTTATTTCCAATGATAACCCACCTAACAGGGTAGTATTTATGCCTTTCAAATCATCCCACCAAATAGCCACAATGTTTAGAGGGCTTTGGCTCTGTCTGCCATCTTTATACCTACTGACCTCCCTATCAGGGGATATTAAGACAATCATCACAGTTCTTAGGTGCTTCAAGTTGGGGGTAAAGAACATTAAAGAAGCCCTCAGCAATCACGAAATGAGGTCTGAGAATTTAAAATGCAGACAAGGAGTTTTAAGCCCCAGGGCTACAGGAGCTATCTCTAAGAGAAGAAAATACAGTCACAGCACCAGTGTAAGTCAGAGCTGCTCTAACAGGTCCCAATCTGCCATATCATGAATTAAGATTCCAGGGCAAAAATATATACAAATGGATTCCACAGAGTAAAAAAGATTGAAAACTATAATTTCTACTAACATACCTGGCTTCCAAACTAGAGAAATAAGCAACAAGCCAGAAATGCCTTAGGAAATCTGAATTGCAGATATTCTCTAGTACTGTCCTTTTTTATATAGTGCTTGGTTTCCTATCACAGAAGGAAATTAAATTGGTCAGGCATGACTTGTTTTTCCACTATGCCACTGTGGCTTTTGCCCAACATCCTGTGCTCTTTTTGATGATTAAATATTGAAACTCTGATTTGCTCTAAAAATGTCCTGAGACTCTAGACTATCTGATTACAATTTCTAAAGCAAATTCCATACAGCAAATCCGAAGAACAGAACATAAAGGATTAAAGATGCTGGGGAGCGGGGAAGGGCTGCCTAAGGAGCACCGGTCCCACCTCCCATCCCACACTGTACTATGACAGTCCCAGGCAAGCACTGCACCCTGCGCCAGGTTCCGAGGACACAGCCACAAGGAAGAGCCTCCTCTGCAGCCCTAAGTCCAAAAACAGACTCACTCACAGACCCCACTACCTCGGACCCACTGCCCACTGCCACCGAGCCAGAAAGGAGGTGAGACTCCCGGACTGCAAAGTCAACCAACAGTCTCCTAGATAGGAGGAGGGGGGCACAAACAAAGACACCCGACCTCTGTGTCACCACAACCGCTCTGTTTCTGCTCCAGTTTCTCTTTTGGCCCCTGGAAATCTCTAAACGAAGTCTATATCATGCTCATTCAAGGTCTGTGTACTTAAAAGAGTTCCTAATTTAGAACTTCACTTGACAACGCGAAAAGTGACTTAGCCAAGATCACACAGATAGGTAAGTGGTCTGTGACCCCCTTAGAGGGGAAGGCTTCACTCAGAACCCTGCCAGGAGGCTTCCCACCAGCAGGGAGGCAAATAACCGCCTCCACATAGCTCTACAACTGTGTGTTCATGTAGGGGTGGACAGGAAGCACAGGCCCCACCAACTTTAAACACTGAACAAAAAGAAACAAGAAGCCCCACTCCAAGAACTGTCCAATTTCTCTTAGAAAAATAAGTCCATTCTATTTTTTTTGACTTGTCTTTACCTTTACTCTGAGCATAGGTTGTCAACAGGTATGTTGTTATGCATATTAGTAACCAGACAGCACAGAAGCATTTTTCTGTGCAACCCCCGCACCATTCCCCTCCTACAGTCCCACAACCAGAGCAGGCCAGCTGTGTCAATACAGCACAAATCAGGACATCACAACATCACTGGGCAGTCTTTCCCAGGCTGGCTGTGACTAACTACAAGTCTTAACTTGATTACATTGCTAGGTTTCTACAATTCTTTAATAAACTCCCTAAAATCAGACCCATGTCTTCTTGTGTTTCGGGTCTGTTTTAATTCCCAAAAGCCTAGCATAACTGTCTGTTCTACAAACATTTGGTACAATGTGTAAACAGATAGGTCATTTTCTTATTTATTATCTTTATTTATTTGCAAGAGAGACAGACAAATGGACAGAGAGCTGCTATCCCCTTCCTCAACTGTCTTCAACGGCCTGGGGCTGTGCCAGGCCAAAGCCAAACCTGGGAGCCAGGAACAATCCAGGTCTCCTACTTGAGTGGCAGAAACCCATTTTCTTTTTTTTTTCTTTTTTTTCTTTTTTCTTTTTTTTTTTTTTTTTACAGGCAGAGTGGACAGTGAGAGAGAGAGACAGAGAGAAAGGTCTCCCTTTGCCGTTGGTTCACCCTCCAATGGCCACTGCGGCCGGCACGCTGCGGCCGGCGCACCACGCTGATCCGATGGCAGGAGCCAGGTACTTATCCTGGTCTCCCATGGGGTGCAGGGCCCAAGCACTTGTGCCATCCTCCACTGCACTCCCTGGCCACAGCAGAGAGCTGGCCTGGAAGAGGGGCAACCGGGACAGAATCCAGCGCCCCAACTGGGACTAGAACCCGGTGTGCCGGCGCTCCAAGGCGGAGGATTAGCCTAATGAGCCGCGGCACCAGCCAAGAAACCCATTTTCTTTGAGCTATCACCACTGCTTTGCAGGGTCTGCATTCTCAGGAAGCTGGAGTCAGGAGCCAGGACCAGGGATCAAACCCAGGTACTCCAACATGGAGCACCAGCATCTTAATCAGTATCTTTTAACCACTAATCTAAACACTCACCTGGTAAAATGGATTATTTTCGAAATCTGGTATTGTCCATAATCCTATGACAAAAATATTACACTACAGTAAAGCATAAGAAGATGTCATATAACATTATCTAATTTTTAAATGAGTGGTTTTTTTTATTCATACTAACCTTCTGGTAGCACTTTAATAACAAATAAAACAGGTAACACAAACAAAAAATGTCAGGTTATCACAGTTTTCTGACCAAAAAAAAAAAAAAAAAAACCTATAGATAATGTTTGTAAATTTTATCTTTCAACATTCTAAGGGTGTTTGCTATGAAATGACAAAATCCAATGTTTTTTTTTTTTATAAAGATTTATCTTATTTATTTGAAAGTCAAAGTTACACAGAGAGAGAAGGACAGGTCTTCCATCTGCTGGCTCACTCCCCAATTGGCTGAGCTGATCCAAACCCAGGAGCCAGGAGCCAGGAGCCTGGAGCCTCCTCCAGTTCACCCACATGGGTGCAGGGGCCCAAGGACTTGGGCCATCTTCCACTGCTTACCCAGGCCATAGCAGAGAGCCAGATCAGAAGTGGAGCAGCCAGGACTAAAACCAGCACCCATATGGGATGCCGGCACTGCAGGCAGCAGCCTCACACGCTACGCCACAGCGCCAGCCCCCAATGGCTTTTTAAAAATCATTTTTGTAAACAGAATAGTCACCTAATAATTCATTCTTTATATTACACCATTTCTTGGCTTTTGCTGTGCTTACCATCAGAAAGTCCTAACACCTTTCTGTGTCTCTCCACATCTCAATCTTCCAAGAAACTTTTTCTTATGTTTCCAACTACGTACGATCTCTTCCAATGGCCTTTCATTATAATTATGTACACCATTTTTAATCTCTGCCAGTATATTATGAACTCTGTAAAAGTGGAAATAACTTGCTAATTTTTATAAACTGATCAATGTGTATTCCCATCACATTGGAATATCATATATAATATTAATATATATTATTATTGTATTAATACCTCTATACATCTGAAAATACAAGCAGTCTGCTCCTGAGAGTAAATTGTTGAAAATTTTTAATTTTAGTCATAACCATCATGAATCATTCTTATAATTTTTTTACAAAGCAAAAAAAAAAAAACTAAAGATTACTTTTCAAGAAAGCAATAACAAATAATAACATAAATGAGAATATATACTTCATAAAACCTCACTTATCTGAGGAGAAATTATAAATGTCTTAAAAGCAAAATAAAGGAGGCTGGCGCTGTGGCATAGCAGGTAAAGCCGCTGCCTGCAGTGCCGGCATCCCATAAGGGGTCCAGTTCGAGTCCCGGCTGCTCCACTTCTGATCCAGCTCTCTGCTATGGCCTGGGAAAGCAGCAGAAGATGGCACAAGTCCTTGGGCCCCTGCACCCACGTGGGAGACCCAGAAGAAGCTCCTGGTTTCAGATTGGTGAAGCTCCAGCCATTGCGGCCATCTGGGGAGTGAACCAATGGATGGAAGACTTTCCTTCTCTATCTCTCTCTGCCTCTGCCTCTCTGTAACTCTGCCTCTCAAATAAATTTTTAAAAAAAGCAAAATAAAAGATATTAAAGCTCAGGGGCTGGCATAGTGGTACATCATATTAAGCCATCACCTGTGACACCAGCATCCCATATGGCGCTGCATTGAGTCCCGGCTACTCTCCTTTCTTAAGTTTTATTCATTTTATTTAAAAATCAGAGTCCCAGAAATGGACAAATTAAGAGGAAAGAGAGAGAGATCTTCCATCCATTGGCTCATTCCCAAGTGGCTGCAACAGCCATGGATAAACCAAACTAAAGCCAAGAGCCAGGAGTTTCATCTGGCTTTCTCATGTGGGTGGCAGGGGCCCAAACACTTGGCCATCCTCTGCTGCTTTTCCCAATCTCCCAGCAGGGAGCTGGATCATAAGTAGAGCAGCCAGGACTCAAACTGATACGCAAACTGGATGCCGGCATCACAGGTGGCGGCTTTACCCTCTATGCCACAGGACCAGCCCCAGCTGCTTCACTTTCAATCCAGCTCCCTGCTAATGGACCCGGGAGAGCAGCAGAAGATGGCCCAAGTGGCTGGGTCCCTGCCACCCACGAGGGAGACCCAGAATTCCTGGTTCCTAGCTTCAGCTATTAAGGCCATCTGGAGAATGAACCAGCAAATAAAGATCTTTCTCTACTCTCCCTCTCTCTCTGTAACTTCGCCTTTCAAAAAAATAAATTTTTTAAGTATAATAAAGCTCACACACAGATCATCTCCTTGGATGACCCACAACTGACTTACTACAGGGTAATAATATCTGAAGAACTTAATCTCACCTTGAAAAGAACAGATTAGGGGCTGGCACTATGGTGCAGTGGGTTAAAGCCCTGGCCTGAAGCACCGGCATCCCATACAGGTGCCAGTTCTAGTCCTGGTTCTAGTCTGGGCTGCTCCTCTTCCGATCCAGCTCTCTGCTATGGCCTGGGATAGCAGTGGAAGATGGCCCAAGTCCTTGGACCCTTGCACCCACGTGGGAGACCCAGAAGAAGCTCCTGGCTTCTGATTGGCATGGCTTCAGCCGTTGTGGCCATCTGGGGAGTGAACCAGCAGACGGAAGACCTCTCTGCCTCTACCTCTATAACTCTTTCAAATAAATAAAATAAATCTTTAAAAAAAGAAAAGATTGATCAAACTGTAATTGTTTAAAATTCTTTTTTTCATGAACCTTTAAAAAAGCTTTGTTGTTGTGGTCGTTTACATTAAAGTCAGAGTGACGGACAGGGAGAGACAGAGAGAGAGCTCTTCTATCCACTGATTCACACACACACACACATCAGGTGCCCACACAGCCAAGTCTAGGCCAGGCTGAAGCCAGGGGCCAGGAACTCTATCCACATCTCTCATGTGGGTGGCAGGAATCCAAGTAATTGGGGCATCACTGGCTGCCTAACAGGCGCAACAGCAGGAAACTGTATTGGAAGCAGAAGTGGGACCCAATCCCAGGCACGTCTACGTGGGATTTGGGTGTCCCAAGTGGTGGCTTACCCTGCTACACCATAATGCCTACCCCCAAAGAGCAATCTTTTCAAATGTGATATATACAATTATACTCATATTTACAAACAGCAACTGAGTGCTTACAAGAACTACTGTTGGATTGGGCGCTTGGTGCAGCAATTAAACTCCCACTTGGGAAACCCACATCCCACAATAGAGTGCTTGGGTTCAAGTCCCAGCTCTGCTCTCCATTCCAGCTTCCTGATAATGCATACTGGAAGATAGCAAACGATAGCTCAAGTAATTGTGTCCCTGTCACCCACGTGGGAGACCCAGACTGAGTTCCCAGCTCCTGGGTTCAGCCTGGCCCAGTTTGGCTACTGCAGGCATTTGGGAATAAATCAGAAAATGCCACGATCTCTGTGTCTGTCTCTCTCTGCCTTTCAAACAAGGAAAAATAAATTTTCAAACATTAAAGAACTGCTAATAACTGCCCATAAGCACAAGTAAAAGTCATCATACCTTATATACTACCCCTAAAACTACACACATCACTGGGTCAATGTAACACAAACCAGGACATCATGGCATTACTGGGCAGACTTTCATAGCTCAATCAGACCAACCACCATGCAGAAAGAAATGTACAACATACTTCAATGTCATAAACACTTCAAAAATACTTTTTAAACAACTGTATTCTTCAAAAATATTCAGTTTACAGACTCTAAAATAAATTAGCTCCCTAAAGGCCTTCAGGTTACCATGAAACAATCCATAAGCCAGGAAACACTGGTTAGCTAAGCACAAGACAGTTTTTCCTTCTACACACACACACACACACACACACACACTCACGCCCTCTTCAGAGCAGGCACTCAGAAAAGAAGGAAACACGAGTAATACCCAGAAAAGTCCTCCAGATGATAAGTCACAAGACCCTCCTTCCAGACCCGCTGGTCCTCGTTTTAGTCATCTGACCCTGAATTAAAGTTTTTTCATCTGATTGCTATAAAAATTAAATAGCAATGCTCTATGTAAAAGAACTTTACTTATTTTTAAAATTTTTCTTACTTTCCAAATTAAGCATTCAAATACAAATATGTAAGTTGATTCCAGATTGCTTGAAAATGGAGTGTTCTCATTTTTTAAGCAAATTATTTTTTATAGAGCCAAAAAGGTCACTTCTAGTTCACAGCAAAATCATAACTGGATCAATGCATCCAAAACTAGGATATTAAAATGAGATAGCATGCAAAATAAGTTTGAATTGTATTTGTCAAAGGGCCAAGATAACAGTGTCACAGGCAAGCAACCTAAACAAGCTAAATTTTGAGTCTTATTTAGGAAAATGAAAAGCAAAGACTCTTATTGCAATGTAAAAATCTAGGTTAGACTAAGAAGCTTCGTTTACAACACAGGGGCTAAGGTGAAGCCTGCATATAATCAGAGTAGAAAACAGCCGAATATTTGACACCTTTCAATTTCCAAACAGTTAATGAAAAAAACTGCATGCAGATTCTGAAGCCAAGAGTGATACAATGAAATGATATTTAAAGAAAATTAACCTAGCAGCCACACAGAGGATAAACTGAAGTGATCAGATATCAGAGTCAGAGAACTTGGAAGCTTTTACATTCATACAAATTAAGGTCCTATTATAGGTGATGCCTAAGGACACGACAAGGGGTGAATCTGACAGACACTACCGAGAGGCAGCTAGACGTGGTGACAGCTTGAATGAGGGAGGTGGAAGATGACTTGAAAATGATTCCACCACCCGGTCATGGGTTCCCTACAGCAGAACCACACCTGCACATCACTAGCAGTTCTTACACTGGCTTTGCCAGACTGCACCTGCACCTGTTTAGCCTCTATACCCGCCGCACCTTGAGACAACACTCCCTGACAGACAGAAGCAACCACTGGCCCCATCATGTTGGTGGGGAAACACTCACTAACCAAAGGTTACAGATTTGTTTCTTCCGGAAGGGAGCTCACTTTTAACCCTGGGGATCTTCCTTCCAATCTACAAACTGGGGAATAGGAAAATTTCTTCTCTCTATCCCCCAACAATTCTCTACACATTTCAACTCCAAGATCAGTTCTATACAGATACCGTAAATCACCTGTACACAAAACAAACACAGATGACACCATTGATAGCAATGGGTTTAACAATATTAGCCAGGCAAATCGTATTTGTAAAGGGTTCGCTCTAAACCAGAGTAAAGACAGTTGATTACATCTAGAATTAAAATGTCCTAAAAGTGATCTTGTGGGGTTAATGGACCACAAAACAATGAAAGGCAAATAAATTCTGTTCCAGAATGCACTGCTACATAATGATTCTGCAGTTTTGCTGGGGCTTTTTATTTTTTTAATTTCTGCAGTTTTAGGAACATGCTGTTGGAAAGCAAATACTGGATCCGAGCATTTCCTCCTGTCTAAAAAGCATACCATTAAGCTACTCCCAATTTCACTAAGCAGAATGGTGATCAATAACAACCTGTATTTAATCGAGATCTTGTTGCCTACCGTTCCTTCTAAGAACGACTTAGAAATTTAATTTTTAAAAAGAACTCAGGCTAATGCACAGGAGTCCATGAGTAAAGGAAGCTCTGGGGCTGGGTTTAGAGCTGATAGGGTCAATCTGGTTTAGAAACGTGTTTCATTTAGATTTGGGGGGGGGGGGTTCTAAATCCTTATGTTTACATTCACTTTCTTCGCACAAACAAGAAAAACACTGTCATGAAATCTGCAAACTGCCATAGTTTAAAATACAAACAAAAAGCAGCCAACCTTGCAAGCAGATTAAAATATTACCTAGTAGGGTTAGCAAACTGTGACCTCGTGATAAACATGATAGCTCCCCGAGCAACTGTCCCTCTAACCCTTCCATTCTACGTCTTTCGGGGCAGACGAAAAATGCGCCTGTCTTCCTGTTGGCATGAAGACTGTGTATCAGGAAGGGCAGAGGATCGGGTTTAAAGCCATGGGCTCCAGCTGCAGCTCCTGGCTGCCGGAGCAGCACGGGCAGGAGGGGGAGCCAAGGCGCAGCATCGCCTCCGCTCCCGGACGCGAAAACCCAGTGTCTGCTCCTCCACGCCGAGAGCAGGTGCGAACCCGACGCGCTGGGCATCCAACGGCTGCAATCCCCTTCCTCCACCGCAGACCCAAGGAGGAACCTTCCAGTCCAGCCAGTCACCGGGGCCCGCTGGCTGAGGGCATTGAGCCGGGGGGTTCCTAATCCTTTTCCCCTGTCGGGGAATCTCCTGCACACAGAGCCACGGCTCCCCCCTACCCCACCCCGCGAGGAAACTCAACCCTGAGGCTGCAAAGGGGGCACGGGCGGGGCCCGCCAACACTTCACAGCCCCCGGGGGTCCCAGCCCCCGCGCTCCGCCCCTTAGGCCCCCTGCTCCCCGGCCGCAGCTCACCGTGAAGGGGACATCCCCGACGCTGCCCACAGAGTAGCAGTTGTCTCCAGGGTTGACAGCCCCGGTGAGGACCTGATGCAGATGCATCTCCGGAGCCCGGGCCGGAGAGAGGAACGCACGAGAGGGGCGCTGAGCCCCGCGCCCGGCCCTCCTGCGGCCGCGAGAGCCGCTGCCCCAGCCGCCTCCCTCGGGACCCACCCCGCGGCGGCTCCGGCTTAACGCCTCGCCCCCTTCTCGCCTTCCCCCCGCCTCCTCCCTGCCATGGGAGCTCCTCGACCGCCGCCGCCGGGTCGCCGCTCGGCTGCGGAAAGGCCCGGATGCTCCCACTGCCTGCCGCACCGGCGCACAAATGCGGGAGGAGCGCAAGGATGCGTGTGAGGCGGGGGAGGGCTCTCGGGGGAGCGCGCGCGCGCGCGCGCGAGCTGGGCGCGTGCGGCAGAAGGGACGTCCCGCCTGCGGGAGAGGGGCGGCGTGCGCACGGCCCCCCTCCGGCACGCGCCGCTCGGGGTCGGAGGAGGAGGAGTGGAAGGGGAAGGCCTCCTCCCGCCGCTACGCTCCCAGCGCAGTCCTCTCCGTTCCCCCCATCTCGCCCCGCCTGTGCGCGTGCGCGCGCAGCGGTTTCCAGGGCAACAGCGCGCGCCGCGCAGACCCTTCGTCCTGGGATTGCGCGCGCAGACGTGCGGGAGTTCCCTTGGCTCTTCTGGGGCTGCGGCCGCCGGGGGCGGGGCGGCGCGGGGGACGCGCGGAGCCCCGCCGCAGTCGGGTTCCCGCGGCACGCACAGCCGCGGACTGGCTCTGCTGTGAGTCCAGTCTGTCCCCGGCTGCAGGACTTGATGGATGGTCAGTGCCGCTGACCTCAGACAAGGACGCCGTCACTGGGAAATTCCACCTCGGGAAAGGGTAGCGCCTGAGGTCTTGTTAACAGTACAACGCCCACGATCGCTTATTTTGCATCTTGCGGCTCTGAGGAAAGCCGAACTCCTCCGGCAGCGGAGTATTTTGCTGCCACCTTTTTGTCAGGGTTATTGCAGCCGGTGCAAGGTCCCCCTGGAGAGCGGTGACTCCTCTAGATTTCTGGTTTTTCCATGAGTGATGTCATGGATTCGCAGAATCGCCTGATTTCCCAGACTGTCTGCTCAACTTGACGTGGTTGACACAGGGATCGGACTCTTGCTCCAGGTCAACTCATCGCATTTTTGAGCGCATACTGTGTGTGAGTCACAGGGGCGGGGACGTAGAAGGAACACCAAGATAGAAGCTCCCCATAAAGCCAGGCAGAACGCCAAGAATCTTACGATGGAGGTAGAAAAATCGATGCCCCACAGAGAAGGAGGCATGTGGACGAAGGACACGGCGTGCGTGCTGCGGGGACGCAAGCGGACACGCACGCTGCACAGGTGCTTGACTCTGGTCCCGTGCCAGGAACTGCGCCTCCCAGAGAAAGCAGCAGAAGCGGCGGTGAAATGGCCGAGCGAGTTAAGGGAACAAATGAAGCCCTGCTTTAGGCAGGTGATCCTGTGTAGGGGGTGGGGGAAGGCGAGAGCAAGGTATCCCGGAGGCCGTCTGCTGTGCCAGAACGCGGAGAGTCGAAGCTCCTCGAGGAAGCCCAGATTTCATTCCGCATGCAGAGGGCGTCCAGGCAGATGTCTCCGCGCAGAAATTTGTACAGAGCGAGCTGCTTTAGGATGAGGACTTTGTAACACTTGGAGATATCAAGGGAAGCATGGGGAAGATGGAAAGCAAGCACTTGACAATTGTTTGTAATGTGTTCAATGGAAAGGAGCAAGAGGAATAAAAAATAATTCCCCTTGACCAAAGGCCTTTTCCTTTGGCTTTTATTTAGTGTCTCAACTGCCCATTCACCCAGATTAGAAACCTCAGGGCCACTTTTGGTCTCTCTCGCCCGTGTCTCCCGCCCCTCCTTATCCAAGGGCCCTCTTTCAGAGCCCCCATTTCCGGCCCCTGGTCATCTCCACTGCCATTTACCTTCATTCCAGACCTTATCGTTTCTCATTTAACTACCATAATCGCCTCCTAACTGGTCTGACTGCCTTCCCGTCTCCTAGCTGTCCATCACACCGCGGCCAAGAGAAACTTTTTAAAGGAACAGTTCTCTGCTTAAGATCCTGGCCTAGCTCCCACTCCCTGTAGGTTAAAGTCCAACCTCCCCAGCATGGCTACCAGACCCATTCAATCTGGCTTCCGCCTGATGCAGCTATTTAATCGCGCAGGCTGTTTGTTCCCACCCACGAGGCTCCAGCCCCACCGCGCTGTTGCTGTTTCGGGAGCACACCGTGTGCTTTTATCCTTTCTTCCTGCTCCTTCCTCTGTCTGGAATGCGTTTCCTGCCCAAGTTGATCTGACAAATCACATTTTAGTTCAAAAGTCACCTCTTCAGTAAAACCTTCCTGAACCACCCCCAAACTCTTTGATGCCTCCTTCTCTGTGAACACACAGATCACAGAACCAGGCAATGGACTTGTTTATGTCCTGTGTTCCTTTCCTCTACCACAATCTCAGATATTTCAACTCAGTGTCAGTGTCTGATTTTCTTGGTTTCCCCTCTACCTGAATTGTAATACTTTATTTGTTCTCTTAAGATTGGAATGTGAATAAAAGAACTTGATTTTGTAAGAAAAAATTTATGGAGCAAAAAACTGCCTTTCATTATACGTGTATTTATTTGTGCTTGTGAAAGTCTTTCAGTAATGTTACGGTGGTTTTATGGAGGGAGGTATTACATGTTCATGTACATACAGTATACTATTGCTAAATAAAATGTATAGTAGGCCATTCTTTTGGATTGAATGCTTATACTAAGCCCTATCAGATCAGACCAAAGCAAAGTGGAAATACTCATTATGAAGTTCCCCATCACCAAGATGAAACTAAGTTGTTTATCTGGCCTTCTGAGAAGTCAGGAGAGTAAGAGATAATATTCAAATCCCTCAACAAGCCAGCATGATAAGGGAGTCCCATGTGTATAACCTTTGAAAGGAGAATAACTTTGAGGGAGTCAGGAAGGGTGGAGGTGCTATGGACAGCCAGCCCCCAAGCCATGCGCACCACCCATGACTGAAGACAGTATGCCCACTCTTAGTCATGCAGCTAAGCCTCCCTTCCCACCATGCCCCAGACGCCATGACACCTTCCTAGAGACCACCGCATGCACTGTAGCTGCGACCCACATGCTGTCTCTGGATGCTTAATCAGGCCCTGCCCTGAGCACCACCTTTCCCCCATAAAAGGGTGACCCCATCCTTGGTGGGGGCAATTCTGTCTCTTGAGGTTGGCTGCATCCACATCTAAGTGAGTACTTTATAAATAAATCCTTTACCTTTCTCCTCTACCTATGGCTCCCAGCGGTATTCTTAGCCATGTAAAGACAAGAACCTGGACTAAGTCTAGCCCAACCAGGGCTCTGGATCCCCACAGCATAACTTGGGGATTCTCTATCCACACAACAAAATGCCCAATCTTCTGTTTGTTTCTGTTTCTACTTCCACTCATCACTTTTCAGTCAATAAAGCCAACCTTCTCTGCTCAGCCCATCAGGAAGGACACTTAGTATATTTCACTGAATGACATGACAACCAATCCTGGAACCACAAATATAAGAACACTAAGATCTTTAAACTGGGGTGGTCATTGGTGTACAGCAGGTTAAGCCACCACTGTGGACACCACCTTCCATATCAGAGTGTCTGGTTTGAATCCTGGCTCTTCCTTGCGTTCAACCAGCTTCCTACTAATGCGCCTGGGTGACAGCAGATCATGGCCCCACTATTTGAGTCCCTGCCATCCATGCAGAACACCCAGATGGAGTTCCAGGCTCCTGGCTTTGACCTGGCCCAGCTCTGGCATTAGGGGGAATGAATCAGTGGATAGAAGATCCCTCTGTCACTCTGCCTTTGAAATAAACCTCTTGGAAAAAATAAATAAATAAAATAAAACCTTTAAATGTCTTGTAATTTTTGGTGCTAGGTACAATATACCAAGATCTAGGAAATCAGTTACTGTATTATATACTAATGACCACGACTAAAGGTACTAAGCTAAGGGGCTGGCACTGTGGCGTAGTGGGTAAGCTGCCACCTGCAACTCCACCATCCCATGTGGGAGCTGCTCCACTTCCGATCCAGCTCCCTGGGAATTTATCTGGGAAAGCAGTGGGGAAAGGCCCAAATACTTAGACCCCTGCCACCCACGTGAAAGTCCCAGATGGAGTTCCTGGCACATGGCTTACCCTTGGCTCAGCCCCACCTGTTATAGCCATTTGGGAAGTAAACTAGCAGATGGAAGATTCTCCCCCTCTCTTTTTCTCTCCCTCCCTCTCTCTGTAACTCTACCTTTTAAATAAATAAACAATTTTTAAAAAGGAAATATATTGAAAATATGGCAGCAAAAACAAAACAAAAATGATCATTAGTCAATGAACCCCATGATACACATGAAGAGCCGTGAAAGCAAATATTGGTGCCATATCTTGGTCCCAGCAACCAGAAAAGCAAGTCACAGTATTGAATAAACTTTAGAGAATTCCCAAAATGTGCGTGCAAACAAAGCATATATCAGTAACAACTTGTATAAAGCAAGCTGTTAAATATAGTACATTTAAACAAGTTCCTTTATAAGCTTTAATTCATGTAGGCAAACATTTCAGGAAAAACTGATACTAAACCAACAGCAAAGTAATAAACTTGAGTAAATTCCAGTGCTATGTTCATTCATAGAAAAGGCAAATTTTTTTTTTTTTTTTGACAGGCAGAGGGGACAGTGAGAGAGAGAGACAGAGAGAAAGGTCTTCCTTTTGCTGTTGGTTCACCCTCCAATGGCAACTACGGCCGGCGCACTGCAGCCAGTGCACCACGCTGATCTGAAGCCAGAAGCCAGGTGCTTCTCCTGGTCTCCAATGCAGGTGCAGGGCCCAAGCACTTGGGCCATCCTCCACTGCACTCCTGGGCCACAGCAGAGAGCTGGACTGGAAGAGGGGCAACTGGGACAGAATCTGGCGCCCCGACCAGGACTAGAACCCGGAGTGCCGGTACCTCAGGCGGAGGATTAGCCTATTGAGCCGCGGCACCGGCCCTAATATTTTTCAAATAATAATATACATCAAATAACAGAAGACAATTTGAAGATGTGTTACAGAAGCTAGTGTCTTAGGAATAATAGTCACATAATAACAAAAAGTGAACACTGTTTCAAAGTGTCATAGAGATTTTAATCTTTACCCTCAAACCCTAAATATTTTAAAGCCAGAAAACCGGTGCTACCAGTGGATACTATTTTCAGGTCCTGATCTTAATCTTTGATCTTTTTTTTTTTTTTTTTTTTTTTTTTGACAGGCAGAGTTAGACAGTGAGAGAGACAGAGAGACAGAGAGAAAGGTCTTCCTTCCATTGATAACCCCCCAAATGGCCGCCACGGCCGGCACTGTGCCAATCCGAAGCCAGGAGCCAGGTGCTTCCTCCTGGTCTCCCATGCGGGTGCAGGGCCCAAGCACTTGGGCCATCCTCCACTGCCTTCCTGGGCCACAGCAGAGAGCTGGCCTGGAAGAGGGGCAACTGGGACAGAATCCGGCGCCCCAACAGGGACTAGAACTCGGGGTGCCGGCGCCGCAGGCGGAGGATTAGCCTAGTGAGCCGCGGCGCCGGCAATCTTTGATCTTAATCTGTGTTAGAGACCGAAACAAGACCACCATAAAATGAATCATACTCAGGTTGCCAAGAACGTGACTAGCTCCACGTTAGTTAAACCATTACACAATTGGCTCTTGTTTTGTAGCATGAGATATGGAACTGTGAACTTCCTAACCCTTCCACTCAAAATCAGCTCCAAACCTGAAGCCTGAATCCAACTGTTCCTCTCTTCCCTTGTGCATCCTTTAAAGGACTTCTTGGTAACTACCCCTCAAGGTGGCCACTGGCTAGCTAAGTCTCCTGGAATTAGTGACGCTAAGCCTTTCACTCCCCAATCTGATCAACTATAACTCATTCCCGACTACTGTGGCAAGTCTCCTTAGTAACCCACTGCATTTAAACTGCCCACAAGTTCACTTCTTTGTTCATTCAACTGGGAAGTCTTTCTTCTGATTTGGAAGTGGCTTTTTTTTTTTTTTTTTTCAAAGTTAGAAAAAGCAATGCAGACCTCTGGCTCTGGGGTTGAAATGCTGCTGGGATACCTGTGCATCCCATATTGAAATGCCTAGATTCAAGTCCCAGGTCTGTTTCTGAATCCAGCTTCCTGCTAACGCACCCTCTAGGGAGGCACCAGGTGAGGGCTCAAGTGCTTGGTCCCTGCCACCCATGTGGGAGACCTGGATGGACTTCTGGGCTCCTTGCTTTAGCCTGACCCAGACCCAGCTATTGCAGCTGTCTGGAGAGTGAACCAGTAATGCAATGGAAGATTCTCTCTCTCTCTCTCTCTCTTCCTCCCCCACCTTTCAAATAAAATGAAAATAAATAAAAAGTAACAGTTCTGAATCATTAACAAAGCATGTTAATACAATGCTAAAATGTATTAAAGTAGCATGTCCACAAACATTTCTAGTAGCATTTGTTATATATTTGGGTTTAATGGCTCATTGACTATCAAAGGACTCTAGCAGAATTCACATTCACATGTGCACTAGTTATGTATTACTGTGTAACAGACTACCCCAAAACTTGGTAGCTGAAAATAACAATAAACAGGCATTACCTCACAGTTTCTGTGGGTCAGGAATATGACCACAGCCTAGCTGGGAGGGAGGTTATGACTCAGTCTCTCATGAGGTTGCAGTCAAATGTCAGGTAGGTGCTCAGAAAAGAAGCTGGACACAAAAGGCTACATATTGTATGATTCCACTTCATGAAATGTTCTGAAAAGGCAAATGGGTAGTCAAAGGAAATAGCCTAGTGGTTGCCTGGGGCTGACGATGGAATGGAGGAATTGCTAATGTGCATGGGGTTTCTTTCTGGCGTGAGATAAATACAAGGGTACTTCAGAAAGTTACTGGAAAATGGAACTAAAAAATAAGTGTATTTTGGTGCAAAAAAAATTGAAACCCATGTATAGTTTTTTCAAAATATGCATGTTCAATGAACTTTTTTTCTTTTAAGACTTATTTATTGGGGCCGGTGCTGTGGCATAGCGTGTAAAGCCCATATGGGCACCGGTTTGAATCCCGGCTGCTCCTCTTCCCATCTAGCTCTCTGCTATGGCCTGGGAAGGCAGTGGAAGATGGCCCAAGTCGTTGGGCCCTGGCACCCATGTGAGGGTCCTGAAAGAACCTCCTGGCTCCTGGCTTCGGATCGGCATAGCTTCCTCCATTTCAGCCAGTTGGAGAGTGAACCAGCGGATGGAAAACCTTTCTCTCTCTCTCTGTCTCTGCCTCTCCTTCTCTATGTGTAACTGTTTCAAATAAAATAAATTTAAAAAAAATTTTTATTTATTTGAGAGGCAGAGAGAAGGAGAGACAGAGAGAGGGGTCTTCCATCCACTGGTTCACTCCCCAAATGGCCGCAATGGACAGAGCTAAGCTGATCCAAAACCAGGAAGCAGGAGCTTCTTCTGGGTCTCCCATGTGGGTGTAGGGGCCTAAGCACTTGGGCCATCTGCCCCTGCTTTCCCAGCCCATTAGCAGGGAGTTGGATCAAAAGCGGAGCAGCTGGGACTCGAACTGGCGCTGATGTGGAATGCCAGTGCCACAGATGGAAGCTTAACCAATTATGCCACACTGCCAGCCCCTCAATGTACTTTTTGAAGACTGTTCATTGCATGGAATTTCAAAACTTATCTTTTAATTCCATATTCCACAAACTTTTTGAAATACTTTATATTCTAAAATTAGATTGTCATGACACAGCTCCGTAAATTTACAAGAAATCATTAAATTTTATACTTAAAGTTAATGAATTTTACAATATATGTTATCACCTCAATAAAACTGTCTAATCAATAAATGCTCTTGGGGTTATTGCATGAAGGCTTGACTGAGACTAAAGGACCTACTTGCAAGAAGGCACACTATCCTGGCTGCCCAGCTGTTCTTAGCTGTTGGCTGGAGGCCTCAGCTCCTCACTAGGAAGTCCTTTCCAGCAAGTGATCCAAGAGGGAGGCTCAAGTGGTCACATACAATCACATATTTTATTGGATACACAGGCCAGCCATAACTTGTGTGGGAGAGCATTTCCCAAGAGAGTGACAGGAAGTGAGAATCACGGGGAGTTAAGTTGGCAATGGTTCACCACATGGCAGAACTCAAGGATTTCAACTTTGAGAGTCAAGGGGCATCTTTTTTTTTTTTTTTTTTTTTTTTTTTTGATAGGCAGAGTGGACAGTGAGAGAGAGAGAAAAGTCTTCCTTTGCCGTTGGTTCACCCTCCAATGGCCGCCACGGCTGGTGCGCTGCAGCCAGTGCACCGCGCTGATCCTGATCCAAAGGCAGGAGCCAGGTGTTTCTCCTGGTCTCCCATGGGGTGCAGGGCCCAAGCACTTGGGCCATCCTCCACTGCACTCCTGGGCCACAGCAGAGAGCTGGCCTGGAAGAGGGGCAACCGGGACAGAATCCGATGCCCCGACCAGGACTAGAACCCGGTGTGCCGGCGCCGCTAGGTGGGGGATTAGCCTATTGAGTCGCGACGCCGGCCAAGGGGCATCATTTTTGTCATTCTTATTCTTACAGACGGAACTGGAATGTCTACTCAGACATCTAGAGTGCTGTAATGCTGACCTTTGATGTATCTGTATCAGGTTTTCATTGGTGAACTACCTATTTGATTTAAATACTGCATTTCTCAAGTGACTCTGTTTGTGTAGAGGTCCAGTACCCAGGGATTTTATTTTCCTGTCTCTTCTAGTTATGGGGAACTTATAGTGCTCCTACAGATATCTAAGACTTTAAGCTACTACTTCGTTAGTTGATAGAAATGGAAGTCCTGACTCCCCTCTTACCAGCTTATTGGTAAACTCTATTGTATTATACCAAGAAATCATGTGGTAGCGAAGACTTCACTGCTTTAGAGTCACAAACTATAGTGACAATGAATTTTATTTTTTTTTAAAGATTTATTTATTTATTTATTTATTTGAAAGTCAGAGTTACACAGAGAGAGGAGAGGCAGAAAGAGAGAGAGAGAGAGAGAGAGAAAGGTCTTCCATCCAATGTTTCACTCCCCAATTGGCCACAATGGCTGGAACTATGCCAATCTGAAGCCAGGAGCTTCTTCTGGGTCTCCCACGTAGGTGCAGGGATCCAAGAACTTGGTCCATCTTCTACTGCTTTCCCAGGCTATAGCAGAGAGCTGGATCGGAAGAGGAGCAGCCGGGACTCGAACCAGCACCCATATGGGATGTTGGCACTTCAGGCCAGGGCTGCAACCCACTGCACCACAGCGCCAGCCCCTGGCAATGCATTTTAATCTAAAGTATCATGAAAATGAGCCTTTGAAAGTTATCTATTGCTGTGCAACAAACCACTCTGAAACTCAGTGACGTGAAGCAGCAATCATTATTTCTTATGCTGTGTGCGTTGGGAAGTTTCTCTGCTGGCTTCACTAGGGCCCACTCATGCATCTGCATTCATCTGGAAGGGTTCCCTGGGGTAGGCAGAAGGTCCAAGATGGCCTCTTGTCTGGCAGTTGGTGCTAATTGCTGTCTGGGGGCCTCGGTTCCCCTCTACACGGCCACTCCTCTTCCATAGGCTACACTGACTTTCTTCCCTGGTGGTCTTAAGCCTTGTCTTAAAGGTCACACACTCAGTTGAAACAAGTCACAGAGCCATCTCCCCTGATTCAAAAACTAGGGGAGTAAATTCCACCTCTTCATGGAAGGAACAGAAAGTCATACTGCAAAGAGACAGAGGGGCGATTATCAGCCATCTTTGCAAAGTCCTGATCATAGACCCAGCTCCACCTTTGATTATCTCTACGGCCGCTGATTTCTGATTTTTTGCTTTTAGTTAGGAATATTCTCCATAAGCTGGAAAAAGAATTTACTTCTTTCTCCACTAGAGGCAGCATTTATTGTCTTGGTGACTGCATATGAAACTTGCTAAGCTCTTCGCTTTTGATCTCTAATATGAATACATTGGACATGTGGCAATTTTTAACACCATTTTCTTATAAGCAGGTGGATATTCCATTGTAAGTTTTCATCTAGTTTCTTTTTTTTTTGTTTCTACAATCGAAGAAGATGGATCAGTTTAGAAGGATTATAAAGAAAAAAGGCACCTATTTATGACAGCATCTTGAAAAGCAAGACACTCTACAAAAAAAAAAAACTGATTTCCTTAAAGATCATTGGCTAGTGCTTTCATAAACTCATTTAAGTGAGAGTGTAAGCAGGAACTAATTTTGTAAAATTGTATGTCATTCGTACAATTACTATGTGGAAGGTAAGATCTGACAGAAACTGACCCCTCCCTACCGTTCCAGCTCCACCTGCCATCATTCCTGACCCCTGCACGTTTGGTTGGATCACACCAAAGTCCCAGCAGTTCCCTTGCTCTTTCCAGTCTCTGGACCCCGACTGCTCTCCAGGTCTAGACAGTCCTTCGCTGCCACCCCCACATTCTGTGCCCATCTAAGAACTCAGACACTCAGTCCAGAGGCCCCTCTCTCTGGAGGACAGGGCACGCTGTGAATCAGAGCCCTGTGTTCTGCACGCCTTCTTCTCCCTCGTCAGTTCACACAGGGACTGTGTCTGCACGCTGACAGCTGTCTGCGGCCTCCTTTGTTGTTTGATTTCTCCTCATTAGGACCCCCACCCCCACCCCGCCCCGAGGTTTTAGCCAGGAAATAAATGATTGCGCTAAGGGCTACTTTTCCCAGCCTACCTGGTTGCTACTTATCCATGCGGCTACGTTCTGATCAACGAGATGTTCGCTAAAGCAGCAGCATAGCAGCTTCCGGCAATTTTCCTGCAAAGTAATTATCATACCCTCTTCAGGGGCGGGAACCTTTTCTCTGCCAGGGGCCATTTGGATATGTATGACATTATTTGCAGGCCATACAAAAATCATCCACTTAAAAATCAGCCTGCTATGGATTTACTGAATTTTGAGTCCCATCCGTGGTTGCCCTGGCAGGCCCAGACCAAATTATTTTGTGGGCCTTAACCTCCCCACCCCTGCTGCAACGTCATCCTTCCTTTTTCGTTCTGCTTCCCTAGAACATACGTGTGATGGCTGGAGCTCCATTTCTGTACATGAGGATGAGTGGAAAATTAGAGTCCCAGATAACTGTGGAATCTCCTTACCAGCCCTGGGCTTCCCCATCTGGATTTTTGCATGAGATACAAATACATTTCTGTTTTACCTAAACGACTGTTTTGTGTGTCTTTCTTAGAGTTGCTCCTAATACTAAATTGTTCTCTTAGTTATTGTTGGTTTTTGGGGGTTGTTTGTTTTAAATCCCCACAGCCTGGCAAAATGCCTCAAATGCAGAAATATTCATTAAGTGAAGAAATATTCACTAAGTCAAGTATTCACTAAGTCAAGTCAGTTATTCACTGACTGAATGGGGGGGTCTATGATGTAAATTGAGTTAGTGAAAAAGTCACAAATATTCTATAAGTCAAACCTTACCCAGGCTCCAGAAAACAAAATATTATATCCTGTGGGAAGGCTAGACAGTGGTTGTAGAGAGAGAAGGTTAGTACCATTGCGATAAGGGATAAGAACTGAGCAAGGGGCTGGTGCTGTGGTGTAGTGGGCTAAGCCTCTGCCTGGGCAGTCCCAGCTGCTCCTCTTCCAACTCAGCTCTCTGCTATGGCCTGGGAAAGCAGTAGAAGATGGCCCAAGTGCTTGGGTCCCTGCACCCACCTAGGAGACACAAAAGAAGCTCCTGGCTCCTGGCTTCAGATCAGCTCAGCTTCATCCATTGTGGCCATTTGGGGTGTAACCAGCAGATGGAAGACCTCTTCCTCTGTCTCTCCCTCTCTCTGACTGTAACCCTACTCTCAAATAAATAAATAAAAAATCTTAAAAAAAAAAAAAAAAGAACTGACCAAAAGTTGACACTAGTTACTAAATTAAGCATGTTCTGCTGGATGGCCAGCAGACTGTTTCGTGCTTCTGGAGAAATGAATTGATTTTACTGGTGTGGTGCTTGAGTTGAATAAAATTTGAAGAGTGAGCGACAAGTTCATCTGGCCCTAGACTTAAAAAGCCAAATGAACTTGCTGCATTCTTCTAGTTGCTGGAAGAAAAGCCACTCATCTAACAGCCAGGCACTGTGGCGCTGAGATCACCAAGCATTGTGCAATACTCTCCAGGCTGGGTCAAGGTGGCCAGAGGACTGTGAACTAACAAACCCACATCCTACAGGGAAGTGAGAGGCAGGGAAACCAGCACTTCCTCATCATGAAGAACTGGCGTCTCCTCCTAGAAAAGAATTCATATCTGGAGGCAGAAACAAAGAAGAAAGCTCAGGAGGGTCTGGCTCCAAAGCTTGTGTTTTGTTACTGCTGCCGCTGTTACTGGCGCTGGTGCTGGTGGTAGAATCTATGTGCCTACATGTGGGCATGTGTATTTCACAACAACAAGACTCTGAAGATACCAATTGAGTCTCCTTGAAATCTAGTTCTAAATACTGCAAGCAGAGACAGACATTTAGCCCAGAGGTTAAAATGCACTTGCCCCATATCGGGGTACATGGGTTCAATCCCCTGCTCCAGCTCCTGACTCCAGCGTCCCTCTGGTGCGTGCCCTGGAAGATCTGGATTAAGTTCTTCATTTCTGGCTTCAACTTGACCCAGCCCTGACATGTGGAGAGGAAACAAACAGATGAAAGATTTCTCTCTCTCCCGCTCTCTCTCGCTCTCTCTCTCTCTTTTTCTCTCCTACTCAAAAAAAAGTTAATAAAAGAAAAAATATTTTTATTTATATTTCACATGGTGAGTATTTGGCAGAGCAGTTCAAATATCCCTGCCACCCTCAGAGGAGACCAAACTGAGTCCCTGGCTCCTGGCTTCAGCCTGGTCAAGCCCTGGCGGCTGCAGGCATTTGAAGAGCTAACTAGTGAATGAGGAATCTCTCTTTTTCTCTGTATCTCTGCCCTTCAAGTAAATAAAATCAATAAAAATTTGAAAAAAAAAACTCAAGCATATTTGCACAGGCATATACCTGTGATCATTCATACTTCTACATTCAAAGTAGGATTATAAAAACTCTTTAGGGTATATTAGAGATTTTTTTGCATTTTGAAAAGCAGATGATGAAAAGAAATCACCCTCTACTAATGGAAGAATGGATAAATAGAATTATAAACAAATAACAGAATATGATTCACCCACAATGAGGATGAAGAACGAATACATTATGTCCCATGAGAGAAGCCAGACACAAAATGCTACAAATTACATGGTTTCATTTATGAGAAATTTCCAGAATGGGTAAATTCATAAAGATAGAAAGCAGATTGAGGTTGTCAGGGCCTAGGGAAAGAAGAGAATGGGGAGTAACTACTTAACAAGTATAGGATCTCCTTCTGTCACAGTGAAAATGTTTTGGAAGACTGGCATTTGGCACAGTGATTAAGAGGCCACTTTGGATAGCCATATCCCATATCAGAGTGCCTGTTTAAGTCCAAGTTCTGCTTTTTTTTTTTTTTCCAAGATTTATTTATTTATTTGAAAGGCAGAGTTACAGAGAGGCAGAGGCAGAGAGAGAGGTCTTCCATCTGCTGGTTCACTCCCTAGATGGCCGCAACAGCCGGAGCTGCGCTGATCTGAAACCAGGAGCCAGGAACCTCCTCTGGGTCTCCCTTGTGAGTGCAGGGGCCCAAGGACTTGGGCCATCATCCACTGCTTTTCCAGGCCATAGCAGGGAGCTGGATTGGAAGTGGAGCAGCCAGGATTCACATTGGCACCCATATGGGATGTTGGCACAGCAGGCGGTGGCTTTACCTGCTATGCAACAGCGCCAGCCCCCAAGCTTCTGATTCCAGCTTTCTGCTAATGTTCACCCTGGGAGGTGGCCAGTGATGGTTCAAGTACATGGTCACCTATATGGAAGACCTAGATTGAGGTCCAGGCTCCTTGCTTTGGCCTGGCCCAGCCCTGGCTGTTGCAGGCATTTGAGGAGTTTGTCAGTAGATGGAAGATCTCTCTCTATCTATCTCTCTACCTATCAAATAATACAAAAATAAATAAATACATTAAAACTAATTATTGTTTAATTTTGCCTCACAGATACATCTGTATTGCCCATAGAAATGCCATGAAGCCCAATGAGAATTGCAGTGGAAATAATCAAAGGACCAATTATTCCATATACACTATGAACCAAGCACTCAAAAAAATTACACCTTTCTTATGCTTTGCATGTTTGGAGAATTCAATAGAAATTTATCACAAAGTTGTAAGGCAGTTCTGTCTCCTAATGAAATCAACAGAAAAGGTGCCCGTGTCACTGACAGCTCTCAGATAAACACTACATATGATTTGTATGACGATAAAAATTCCCCTTTTAAGGTATGGGATCTGAACATCTACTTGCATTCTTCTTAAAGAAGGGTCAATCCCCAATCCTGGATCCAGGACTGCTAGTACTTCTCTTTTCTTTTCTTTCTTTCTTTCTTTTTCCTTTTTTTTTTTTTTTTTGCCAGGCAGAGTGGACAGTGAGAGAGAGAGAGACAGAAAGAAAGGTCTTCCTTTTCCATTGGTTCACCCCACAATGGCGGCTGCGGCCGGCGCACCACGCTGATCTGAAGCCAGGAGCCAGGTGCTCCTGGTCTCCTATGCGGGTGCAGGGCCCAAGCACTTGGGCCATCCTCCACTGCACTCCCAGGCCACAGCAGAGAGCTGGACTGGAAAAGGAGCAACTGGGACAGAATCCGGCGCCCCGACCAGGACTAGAACCCGGGGTGCCGGCGCCACAGGCGGAGAATTAACCTATTGAGCCGCGGCACGGCAAGCACTTCACTTTTGACATGGGCTTGGGATTATTTTGTGTCTGCTCACTATCTTTTCTAATTCCATTTTATCTTGTATTCCCTTCATTTCTACTAAGCCTACTTCATAATCACCAAGAAGTGTCCCTAGATGCTAGTTGTGGTTTGGCAACACGCCTCATTCATCCTGTCTTCCCTGTGATTTTTTTTTTTTTTTTTTGGACAGGCAGAGTGGACAGTGAGAGAGAGACAAAGAGAAAGGTCTTCCTTTACCGTTGGTTCACCTTCCAATGGCCGCTGCGGCCTGCGCACTGCGCTGATCCGAAGGCAGGAGCCAGGTGCATCTCTTGGTCTCCCATGCAGGTGCAGGGCCCAAGTACTTGGGCCATCCTCCACTGCACTCCCTGGCCACAGCAGAGAGCTGGCCTGGAAGAGGGGCAACCGGGACAGAATCCGGTGCCCTGACCGGGACTAGAACCCAGTGTGCCGGCGCTGCAAGGCGAAGGATTAGCCTATTGAGCTGCGGCGCTGCCCCCCCCCCCCCATGATTTTTACAAGTGCCCCTTGTGCATTCCTCGATTTACTCAACAAAGTTTCTGTGAGCTCTTCACTTGGGCCAGGATCTCTGTCAGCAGCTGGGACGACACACAGCCCCTTCTCACACTGAGCTTGGAACCTAGAGGCACCATAAATTCTATTATTAGTGCCATTAATTTGACAGTAGATTAAGTGCTTAGTAAACATTTTCGGTTGAAGCTGTGAAACTTCCTTGTTTATTCTCTAAGGATTTGGAAATTGGGAAGTTCCTGCTTGTTTTTAAATTACGCCTGGCTAGGGGTGATGCCCACATACTAATAAATAGGGTTGATTGGTTACCACATTAGATAAGTCATTATAGATTGTAGTTTTATGTTTTACACTAACTTTTTTTTTTATAGTCAGAGTTAGACTGTGAGAGAGAGAGAGACAGAGAGAAAGGTCTTCCTTTCCCATTAGTTCACCCCCCAAGTGGCCATTATGGCCAGTGTGCTGCAGCCAGTGCACCGTGCTGATCCGAAGGCAAGAGCCAGGTGCTTCCTCCTGGTCTCCCATGTGGGTGTAGGGCCCAAGCACTTGGGCCATCCTCCACTGTACTCCCGGGCCACAGCAGAGAGCTGGACTGGAAGAGGAGCGACCGGGACAGAATCTGGCGCCCCAACTGGGACTAGAACCTGGGGTGCCGGCCATGCAGGCATAGGATTAGCCTAGTGAGCCGCAGCGCTGGTCAACACTAACTTTTTTTAAAAAAAGATTTATTTATTTACTTGAAAGTCAGAGTTACACACAGAGAGAAGGAGAGGCAGAGAGAGAGAGAGGTCTTCCATCTGCTGGTTCACTCCCCAGTTGGCTGCAACAGCTGGAGCTGTGCAGATGCAAAGCCAGGAGCCAGGAGGTTTTTCCAGGTCCCCCACATGGGAGCAGGAGCCCAAGAAGTTGGGCCATCTTCCACTGCTTTCCCAGGCCATAGCAGAGAGCCGGATCAGAAGTGGAGCAGCTGGGACTCCAACCGATGCCTATATGGGATGCCAGCACTGCAGGTGGCAGCTTTACCCCCTATACCACAGCACCGGCCCCTACACTAACTTTTAATAAATACCAGAAAGAGAAATATCACTCAGCATTTTTTAAAATTAAAGACCTATGTTCAAAGTGAGAGTAATCATCTTTATGTATATACTGTTCCATTTTCCTGGCACAATTGTAATTTATAAAAGAGTCATTTCTGGGAATGATATGGCCCTAGTTCAGAATTCCTAAAAGACAGAGTTCTCCCATCTAAGCAAACATGAGAAAAATGACAACATAGAATACATATGCAAAGAAAAGTTACCAACTATTCTTTCTCTGGAAGGATGCTTTGACTACAAATCCTGTACTTCTTGTATGGGGGGAGGGGATCTTAAAATGTCTTATCTGCAAGGAAATAAAGGTTATAGTTGAGGTAGTGTCTTTCTGTTAACCACCTTACTGTACAAAATAGAGTTGACAACCCACTTCTACTTCTTTCCCCACTCTTTTATTTATTGTTTTTACATATCTGAAACCCAGAAATCCAGCAACTATCACATCACCAAGTGAGATCCATAGGAGGTTGGGTCTTCTGTGGGGAGCAACTCGGACTAGACTAAGTTACTGGAATTAAAACTTATTCTATGCATCTGCTCTCCCACAATATGGCGCTGAGAAGGGAGAAACAGCTTCTACACAGCTGCCTCCAGTTCAACCAATAAACTGTAGGACCTACTCCTGATTGGAGGAGAGCAGCGTACTCGGCGTGTGGGTAGCAGAGTTGGGATTGGTGGAAGAGGACTATAAAGGAGGAGAGAGACAACATGCACCAGGAACATCTAAGGGGAACATCTGAGGGAACACCTGTGCAGCCCCCGAGAGAGCCGGCCGGCGGTGTGCCACTCCCCCGCGGAAGTGGGGAAAGTGGCAGGGGGAACCGCCCTTCCACGGAGGTGGAAGGGTCGGTAGCCAACCCGGGAAGAACCAGCAACAAACCCAGGGAGGGCCGAGCAGACAAAAGAACAGCGCAGGGTCCTGTGTCGTTCCTCCATGAAGACGGGGAGCGACAGTCTTCAATGACCTTGTCTTATTCAATTTTTTTTTTTTTTTTGACAGGCAGAGTGGACAGTGAAAGAGAGAGACAGAGAGAGAAAGGTCTTCCTTTGCCGTTGGATCACCCTCCAATGGCCGCCGCTGCAGCCGGCGCACCGCGCTGATCCGATGGCAGGAGCCAGGATCCAGGTGCTTTTCCTGGTCTCCCATGGGGTGCAGGGCCCAAGCACCTGGGCCATCCTCCACTGCACTCCCTGGCCATAGCAGAGAGCTGGCCTGGAAGAGGGGCAACCGGGACAGAATCTGGCGCCCCAACAGGGACTAGAACCCGGTGTGCCGGCGCCGCAAGGTGGAGGATTAGCCTATTGAGCCACAGCGCCGGCTCTATTATTTTTAAGACCTCTCTGGGCTTGAACCCAGTGGCTTTAATGGGTGTGATGACTACTTCCACGCCCCTCTAAGCAAGATCAGATCTTGCTGGTGCCGCGGCTCACTAGGCTAATCCTCCGCCTTGCGGTGCCGGCACACCGGGTTCTAGTCCTGGTCGGGGCGCCGGATTCTGTCCCAGTTGCCCCTCTTCCAGGCCAGCTCTCTGCTGTGGCCAAGGAGTCCAGTGGAGGATGGCCCAAGTGCTTGGGCCCTACACCCCATGGGAGACCAGGAGAAGCACCTGGCTCCTGCCTTCGGATCAGCGTCGTGCGCCGGCTGCAGCGCACCAGCCGTGGCGGCCATTGGAGGGTAAGCCAACGGCAAAAGGAAGACCTTTCTCTCTGTCTCTCTCACTGTCCACTCTGCCTGTCAAAAAAAAAAAAAAAAAAAAAAAAAAAGATCAGATCTTATCCTGTCCCATGATATTATCCAATAATTGGTTTTTCTTATCAAATCATTTCCCTTATTAAATTCTATCTCCCTAATAGTCTACTTTTCTGTGTTTCAAGACTGAGATGTTAAAGAACCAATGATCTTATGAATAGGACAGAACCTACTTCATGCACATAACATGAAGAATAGAACACAGACTGTCAAAGAGAAGCTGTTTCGCCAGTTACCCACCTTGTAAATGTATATAGTTGATATCTCTGATCTTCAGTGTCTTCTGTGAATAATGAAAATGAAACTACAGTGCTAAAAATGTGATCATATGGACTAAGTATAATAATATGTCTGTATTGAAGATGGAACACACAGGAGTTGCTCAGTAAAAGTAGCCATTATTGCCTATTTACTGCCGTTACCCCTATAAAGGAGTGGGGACTTTTTGATTTTTTTCCATACTGGAGATACACAACAACATTTTGAACAGAAAAATGGACCAATTACAAAAGTAAAGAAAATATGGTGCTGCACAGTAATGTTGGTCACAGAGAGTAGCAACGAGAAAAGTGAAAAGACTTAACAGTGAGTGCACATTTTGCTCTTGCTGAAACTCTTTATTGACCTAATGGATCACGTTCAGGACTTGACCTCCAGTGTGGATTAATGGCACACAAGACACAGGGAGGAGTCACCTGGAGTCAATCTCCACTCTCCTTGCATCTGAAGAGCTCGGACAGACACTGAAGTTGTAATGGACTCCTCTATAGATGGCAGGGCTGGTAGATGCGGAAGCTAACAGAAGCAAAATTCAAAATAACTTAAACAGACTGGAGCACAAAACCAAACCCACAATGTAAATATGGAGAATTAAATATAGGTTCAGAAAACCTCAATCACGAGGCCAGGTTTAGAAGCATCTGGTTTGTCATAACTCCAATTTGAATCTAAAATGCTGTGAAACCTACTGCATTACTAGAAAGAAGCGTGATTCTCTTTTACTCTGCATTGATTCAGGCTGTATCTGAGGACTAGTCTTTAATTCTGGCCACCACAATTCAAGGGAAAGTCTAGTTGGAATGAGTAAATTCGCAGAGAGCTGACTAGCACTAATGTACTCACTCAACATGTGTTTGAGCGTTTACTCTGTGCCAGCACACTCACCCTCGTGGGGGTGTAGCAGCAGAGGGAATGACTCAGGTCCTGCCTCATGGCACTTACAATCCAGCAGAAAATAAGCAAATGAAGAATAATATTCCAACTCTGGTACCATTCAGCGAAGTACAGTACAGCAAGGTACAGGAATTGAGAGGGACAGGAAGGGAAGGGCTTTTGGGAGAGCGTGGCTAGGGAAGACCTCTCCAAACAGCACATTTGAACACAGACCTGCATGATAAGAGGCAGGAGCTGGCCAACTGAGGACAGTATGCCAAATTGGATTTGTCACCTCCTCGTGTATGGCTCAAGAGCTGGAAATGGTTTTACACTTTCACATGGTTGAAAAATTTTTTTTAAAAGAATAAGATTTCATGACTTGTGAATTACACACAACTCAAATTTCAGTTTCAAATAAAGTTTTATTGGAGCACATCCATACCCATCCATTTCTTTGTCATCTACAGGAGTTTTTGCACCATCACAGGAAAGTTGAGTAGCTGCAAGAGAGACCATATAGCCCACCAAACCTAACATTTTTACCACCTGGCCCTTTAAGGAAAATGTCTATTGACCCTTGGTGTAAGGGAGCAAGGGAGCCCCATCAATATCCTGGCAGAGATAATGGCAAGAGCAAAGGCCCTGAGTCAGGTCTGCAGTTGGTTTGTATACAAAGAACTAACTGCACAGAAGCCAGTGTGGTTAGCAGAGAGTAGGGAGTAGACTGGTCAAAAATGAAATCAAAAGAGGAAATTCTGACCAGATCTTCTTGGGGTAAAGATTGTAAAATTTAATTTTTTAAAAAATAAGACTATTTGTTTATTCGGAAAACCGAGAGCTCCCCTCTCCTGGTTTACTCTCTAAATAGCCATGGCAGCCAGGGCCGGGCCAGGGTGAAGCCAAGGGCAGGGAGCTCAGTCTCCGATGGCTGGGAGCTATCACCTGCCCCCTCTCAGGATGCACACTAGCAGGAAGCAAGAATCTGGAGCAGAGCCAAGACTCTCACCCAGGAACTCTGATAGAGGATTCAGGCTTCTTAACCAGCATCTTAACCTCAAGACCAAATATGCACCCTGGACTGTGAATTTGGTGTGAGACAGAAAACCGTTTAAGGGATTGGAAGAGAAATGACTACGATGAATTGCCTGGACAATAGACTGCAGGGCAGGCATTCCTACCCTACATCTCATGAATAGGGGAAAAAATACATCTTCATCTTCTCTAGCTTTAGCTGCAATTTAACATGTACTTCATGTTACAGATACCAACAAATTACAGATACCAACAAAACACAGCAATATTTAAGTGTCCGTGACTTTGTCACCAACGTAAAGCACAAATCTTATAATTGTTGAAAGTATCTCAAAATATCATTTATGAATTGCTTAGCAATTATTAGACATTCTGCTATAACTTGTCATTGAATGTATTAATAAAGAAATAAGTATATAATATCACTTTTTAGACATTATTGACTATGTCATTATAATTAGTTTCCTGTTTATATTACATTTTATGTATTTAAGAATATCCTCTGCATGCTTGACCAGATTTTCAAAGAGACTCAGGGCCCCAGAAAGTCTAGAAATGAAAGCATAGGGAAACATTAGAAGCACTAAATTGGAAGGGCCAACGTTGTGGCGTAGCAGGTTAACCCACTGCTTATGAAGCTGGCATCCCATATTACAGTGCCAGTTCCAGTCCTGACTACTTTGCTTTTGATTCAACTCCTTGCTAATGCTCCCTGGAAGGCTGCAGAGGATGGCCTGAGACATTGGGCCCCTATACCCATCCAGGAGACCAGATGGAGTTCCTGGCTCTTGGCTCCTGGTTCCTGGCTTTGGTCTGGCCCAGACCTGGCTGTTGTGGCCATCTGGAGAGAAAAACCAGCAGATCAAAGATCTCTCTCTCTCTATCTCTGTGTGTGGGTGTACATGCATGTGTGTGTAACTCCATGTTTCAACTAACTAAATAAATAAATCATTGGGGAAAAAAGGGATAAAACTGAAGATGAGAGGACTAGGCAGTTTCCCCATGGCTATATAAAGTGCTCAGCATGGCTGGTGCTGTGGTGCAGCAGGTTACAGGCCCAGCCTTCGGCGCCAGTATCCCATATGGTTCTGGTTCAAGTCCCGGCTGCTCCACTTCCAATCCATTTCTCTGCTATGGCCTGGGAAAGCAGTAGAAGATGGCCCAAGTCCTTGGGCCCCTGCACCCACGCGGGAGACCCGGAAAGAACTGGCTTCTGGCTTCGGATCGGCACAGCTTCGGCCGTTGCAGTCATCTGGGGAGTGAGCCAGCGGATGGAAGACTTCTCCCCTCTCTGGTTCTACCTCCCTCTGTAATTCTGTCTTTCAAATAAATAAAATAAATCTTTTTAAAAAATAAATAAAGTGCCTAGCACATAGTGAGTTCCAAACGTGTTAATTATCATTAATATTTTCACCTACAGCCTTGTAGTCTTTTAGCTGTGTGTGATATATGCTACTTTGTGATGTGCATTTTTCACTCAAAAACATACCATAATCATTCCTTGTCACTGTATATTTTAAAACATGCTTAAAATTTTATTTGAAAGGCAGAGGGACAGAGACAACAAGTCCGAGACCTGCCATCTGCTGGTTCATTCTGCAAATGTCCAGGACAACAAATGCTGGGCCTGGCTGGGGCTGGGCCAGACTGAAGCTGGGAGCCTAGAATTCAGTCAGGGTCTCCCACATGAGTGACAAGGATCTACGTACTTGAACCATCATCTGCTGCCTCTCAGGGAGTGTATTAGCAGAAGCTGGAATCAGAAAAGAGCCCCAACTAGAATCTAGGCACTCCAATATGAGGTGCAGGCATCCCAAACAGCATCTTAAATGCTTTGCCAAATGCCTGTCCCTCCTCTCATTTTTAAATATAATTTTTTGAAAGTTGTATGTAGTTACAGATGTATGTAGTTACAGACAGAAAGAAGGAGAGAGAGAGAAAGGTCTTCCACCTGCTAGTTCACTCTTCAAATGGCCGCAACAGCCAGAGCTAGGCCAATCCAAAGCCAGGGGCCAGGAGCTTCTTCCAGGTCTCCCACGTGGGTGCAGGGGCCCAAAAACTTGGACCATCTGCCACTGCTTTCCCAGGTCATTAGCAGGGAGCTGGATCAGAAGAGAAGCAGCCTGGACTAAAACTGGCACCCAAATAGGATGCCAGAGCTACAGGTGGAGGCTGGTGCCACAGCACCAGCACCTAAATATAATTTTAATGGTTAAGGAATAGTTAATTTTAGAGATATTTACATTCTTGTTTTACTAGCCATGAACAAAACCTACCATGATAAACATCAACAGTAAATCTTCTCAACATCAAGGATAAGTGCTAGAGCATAAATAGATAGGATAGATTCCAAAACTGAAGTTGGGACACATGACTCAGTTGCTGGCTATCCAGTTCTGTGTCTCCAGGAATTCCACTTCAGCTACCCTCTTAGTTAGAAATTTCATCTTTATCTCTTGGGTCACACATACAAAAGCAGATTTCTGAGCTCACCCTCCTGGTTCAACCCACAATCTCCAAGTTTCTTGAGACAAAGGCACACCTATAGTCTATTCTGACTTCCTGTCTAGAAATAAGACAACAGGAAGGACATATTTACATCAAGGGACCAAAACTAATTTTCCTGATGTCCACCTGGTGGCACTGTTTCCTAAATAGTGGCAGGATATCCAGGAGAAAACAAGAACCTTCTGCTATTTCAAGAGTACCTCCCATTTAAATTCAATCCTACCAAGTGACATCTAGTGTCACATGAATGGAAAAGACAGGATTCTTCCAGCAAACACCAGGTCACGACAGTTGTGGGTAATTCCAGACGTTTTCTTTGAAAGTTGCTACAACAAATAGGTTGTTTTTTAAATGGTTGTGATGCTAATTTTTCTTACTAAAATTTTTACCAGATTATAGAAATTTTTAGAAACAGAGAAGTCACATGTAGTTTCATTAATATAATACATTTTTATACTGCTTTATTAAACTGCTTTCTGTTAGTACATTATTATACTGCTTCCTGATCTTCTTTCTCTAATATATTTTATAGTTGTGATCCAACTATATATAAAGTTGACTTCTACTTTCCTCCTAGTATTTATGCATTAAAATTAATATATTGAAATCAAACATTAAAATATACTCACATATTTAAAATATGTTAAAATGTACACATTTCTAGGAGATATGGTACAGGTGATTGCTACCTCTTTTTGTAGTTTCTAATTTTTGGGGGGGAAAGGAAGGAAGAAAGGAATACTCCTCCCTTTTTTTTAAAAAGGTTTTATTTATTTATTTGAGAGGTGGAGTTAGAGAGGGAAAGACACTTCCTAGACGGTCATAATGGCCATTACTGTGCCAGACAGAAGTCAGGAGCCAGGAGCTTCTTCTGGGTCTCCCACGAAGGTGCAGGGGCAAAAGGACTTGGGCCATCTTCTACTGCTATCCCAGGCCATAGCAGAGAGCTAGATGGGAAGAGGAGCAATCAGGAGATGAACTGGCATCCATAAGGGATGCCAGTGTTACAGGCGGCAGCTTTACCCACTATGCCACAACGCTGGCCCATTTCTACTTTTAAAATAAAAATATTTAATCTTAGGAGCCAGCATTGTGGCACACAGGGTTAAGTCACTACTTGCAAAACTGGCCTCCCATATTAAAGTGCCACTGCTTCCAATCCAACTCCTTGCTGGTGCACTTGGGAAGGCAGTAGAAGATGGCCTGAGTATTTGAGCTAGTGCCAACCAATAGGAGACCTGGATGGAGTTCCTGGCTCCTTGGCTTCAGCTTGGCTAAGACCTGGCCATTTGGGGAATAAACCAGTGAATAGAAAATCCCTCTCTCTCTCACTCTTTCAAATAAGTAAATGAATCTTTTTTAAAAATGTTAATACTAAAAATTTAGCTGGTTCCATTTTTGTTCTATATAACCCACTATCTGTACCCTTAAGTATATTTCCAACAGAAAGACATCAAAAATATGTTTCAAAGAACATATTTGTGGGAACTTGATCTTATTTCAGTTCTGATGGACAGCTTTGTTTCTACTCATTGGGAAAACTGCAGCTTTCAGAAGAGAACCTGCACACCACATTTACCACATCCGGTCCACCAGCACCTGCAGTGGAGTGGTTGCCCTGTAGCCAGGCTTTCGGCGGGTGCCCTGGATCCTAATCCCCTCGCTCAGCCAAGCACACGGCTCCAGCAAGTCATCCCTCTCTGCCTTCCACTGAAAATGCTTTGCTTCCCACTGGATTGTTCCCATCAATGTACCAATAAACATGCTGCATTCTCGTATCTTACCAACTCCTCGCCTGGGGCCGGTGCTGTGGCACAGCAGGTTAAAGCCCTGATTTGTAGCGCCAGCATCTCATATGGGTGCCAGTTTGAGTCTCAGCTCCTCCACAACTGATCCAGCACTCTGTTGATGTGCCTGGGAAAGCAGGGGAAGATGGCCCAAGTCCTTGGACCCTGCACCCATGTGTGAGATCCGGAAGAAGCTCCTGACTCCTGGCTTTGGATCAGCTCAGCTGTGGCCATTGCAGCTATTTGGGGAATGAACGAGTGGATCCAAGACCTCTCTCTCTCTCTCTTTTTTTCTTTCTCGCTCTCTCTTTTTCTTTTTCTTTCTCTCTCTCTCTCTTTCTGTAACTCTATCTTTCAAACAAATAAAATAAACCTTTTTAAAAAAATCCTCTCTTGACCCAAACTCCTCTCCAACTTCTGCTGTTTGCTCCCCTTCCCTCTGCAACAGAGCTCCATGGAAGCTGTGTCTACGCTCACAATTTCTAGTTATACTTCTCCCATTCCCCCCTTGAACACATTCCAGTCACCTTCCACCCCAGCACTTACACCAGAACTGTTCTCAAGGCCACCCAAACCTCCCATGCTACTCAATCCACAGCTCATTTTTCCACCCTCAGTGTGCTTGACCCATCAACATTTGTCTTAATTGCTCTTCCTCTCTTCCTTGGAACACTTTTTCACTGGTTTCCAGCCACATCCCATTTGCTTGATTTTCTTCCTATCACTCTGGCTGCTGCTTCTGAATCTCTCCTTCACCCTTCCTTATCTCACAACTAAGTGTTTGATGGCCACACAGCACAGTCGCTGGACAACCCATTTCAAACCATGCCCAGGGAGATGGTGATTCCATTCATTCCGTTGCTTAAAAAAAAAAAAAAAAAAGTTATCCAGATCTCCCACATAGAGCTGTCACCTGCTGCCTCCCAGGGTAAGCATTTGCAGGAAGCTGATTGGAAATGGAGCCAGGACTTCAGATATATACTGATAAGAAATGCCAACATTTCTTGTTCTTTTTTTTTTTTTTTTTTTTTTTTTTTTTGACAGGCAGAGTTAGTGAGAGAGAGAGACAGAGAGAAAGGTCTTCCTTCCGTTGGTTCACCCCCCAAGTGGCTGCTACAGCTGGCGCTGCGCCTATCTGAAGCCAGGAACCAGGTGCTTCCTCCTGGTCTCCCGTGCGGGTGCAGGGCCCAAGCACTTGGGCCATCCTCCACTGCACTCCCTGGCCACAACAGAGAGCTGGACTGGAAGAGGAGCAACCGGGACAGAATCGGCACCCCAACCGGGACTAGAACCCTCAGTGCCGGCGCCACAGGTGGAGAATTAGCCTAGTGAGCCACGGCGTCAGCCAGAAATGCCAACATTTCAAGCAGCGACTTAACAGCTGTGCCAAATGCCCACCCTAGTTTTGTGGCTTTAAATACCATCCACAGACAATCAGCTTCCAAATTAGACAAAATTGCAACTCAGTATAACCAGACATAAGGCATTTTTGGATTTACCAATTCATTTCTAAATAGCCTGGGGATATGTACTACGTACCTT
Source organism: Oryctolagus cuniculus (assembly GCF_964237555.1). NCBI lineage: Eukaryota > Metazoa > Chordata > Mammalia > Lagomorpha > Leporidae > Oryctolagus > Oryctolagus cuniculus. The sequence goes on from NC_091443.1 coordinate 74,362,187, forward strand.
AACATTTGAGAAATGTCATAGCCCGAGAACCTTCTCCTTGAGTCACATTGACCTGAGTGCTTATTGAGAATGAAATGAACAGGTGTTCTCAGTCCTTGGCAGCACATCAGAATCACCTGGGGAAATCTTTGCCAAACACAAGGTCACTGAGACTTTCTCCTGTGCTTTCTTATGGAATTCAGTTTAGCTTTTACATTTAGGTCAAGTTAGTTTTGATGTCTGCTTCAATGCAATTTGTAATTCAATCCATTTGTGAAGTCTCTTGCTTCTCTGGAAACCAGTCAGTGGGAAGTTAGTTATCAAAGTGCTTCTGAATCCCGGACAGTCAGAAACAGCCTCCTGAGTGACCCTGCTTCTGCGCTGATGAAAACCAACCTCACCTCTAAGAATGCACCCATCTTTGAACTACAGCAATCTGTTCTACCTAGATGGATCGCCGCTGGCCAACACGCCACTTACTCTCTCCCTCTGAAAGAAAGAAAGAAAGATGCTTTTAAAAATGTCTACACCACATCACCAGATATGTTCCTAGAAAGAAAGGCCTTCCATTTTGCCTAGGAACTGAATCTTTCACTCACAAGTTTATACTTGTGAGAAGCAGAAGATTTTCCACATCCCAGCTCAGGCTCAAAATAGTTCTCTTACTTTCAAATCTTTCTGTCCTTTTTTTAGGAAGCCTTTTTTTTTTTTCTTTTTTTTTTTTTTTCCTTTCTTATCTTGGGAGCAGCAGGGAGCTGGGTTGTTTCTTCACGCTCTGACAATCTGTCTTCAAACCGGGGCGCTCAGGCTGTTCTCTGCGGCAGTGCAGATCACCCCCAGCCTTACTCCACAACACCTTCCCCTTTGGCTTTGCTTCTCCCCCACTGCTGACGTGCTGTGGTGCCAGAAGCTGTCAGATGTGTTCATGTGGTGAGAGGACAGCCACCCCACACTTTCACACCCGATGAGTTGGCACAGTTAGCTGTAGGAGTGTTCCTGGAATCTGTTTCTGTATTGAGCAGACTAGCGATCACTTAATTCTTCATGAGGAATTGACTATGAGCCGCTTGTTATGCTCCTAAACTCAATGTATCCCCAGCTCAACTTCCCCGTATCTGACTTCCAGGAATGTCTATGGCCATTTGCTCAATATCTAACACAAGGAGTTTGGTGGGAAGTTGCAATGCCAAGGCCATAACCAACTAAGTTTTAAATATTTACTTACCTAAGTTTTGCCAAAGTATGTGGCTTTCTGAACAATAGCTAGGGTCTTTTACTCGGCTATGAAAGAGTTTTGTCCAAGCTTCAGTGTGTCATTAGCTCTACAGTAAATCTCTCTCTCTCTTTTTTTTTTTTTTTTTTTTTTTTGATAGGCAGAGTGGACAGTGAGAGAGAGAGGCGGAGAGAAAAGTCTTCCTTTACCATTGGTTCACCCTCCAGTGGCCACCGCGGCCGGTGCGCTGTGGCTGGCGCACCACGCTGATCCGAAGCCAGGAGCCAGGTGCTTCTCCTGGTCTCCCATGGGGTGCAGGGCCCAAGTATCTGGGCCATCCTCCACTGCACTCCCTGGCCACAGCAGAGAGCTGGCCTGGAAGAGGGGCAACCGGGACAGAATCCGGTGCCTGACTGGGACTAGAACCCTCAGTGCCGGTGCCACAAGGCGGAGGATTAGCCTGTTGAGCCGCAGTGCCCGCCTCTTTTTTTTTAAGATTGATTTATTTACTTGAGAGGCAGAGTTAAAAACAGAGAGAGGGAGAGCCAGAGAGAGGTCTCCCATTAACTGATCCACTCCCCAGATGGCCTCAACAGTTGGAGCTGGGCCAATCCAAAGCCAGGAGCCAGGAGCCAGGAGCCAGGAGCCAGGAGCCAGGAGCCAGTGTTAGAGTCGACCGCCCGAAAAACGTCACCAAGAGACACGTCTCTTATGCAAACAGCACGGGGAAGTTTTATTGATTATCCAGCATGCTGGGGCTGTCTGATCATCATGAGCAGAGCAGCCCCGAATAACCAAAGGTTAGGGTTTATAAAGGCAAAAACCGCAAAATCGGGAGGGGGGAGAGAATACACGGTTGCTAAGCGGTTGCTAATATTTTACAATCAGCAATTATGATCTTAAGACATAGACAAATCACATCCTCATTATTAGCTCAGGTAACCCAGGTGTAACCTTTTTATTTTTAAGCTTGAGCAATCATGCTAGGGGGGTTTTGTGCGTTGCCAAGGGTGATGTAGTATACTGCTATTGTCTGACTATTTGAGATCATAGTTTCAGACCAGAGTCTCACGGTGGGGGGGGGGGGGGGAGGGTTGCTTTCCCAGAATGCAGTCTCAAGTGCTCCAAAATGGAGTCCCTACTATCAAGGTGCTACTTCACTCTGTTTTATTTTTACAGCTGCACCAGGAAGGTTTAAACCTGTAAGGTTAAGCTTAACTTTTTACACCCGCACATATACAATTTTAACTCTTCACCAGGAGCCAGGAGCTTCCTCTAGGTCTGCCATGCTGGTGCAGGGGCCCAGGCACTTAGGCCATTCTTTGTTGCTTTCCCAGGCACATTAGCAGGCAGCTAGATAGGAAGTGGAGCAGCCAGGAATAGAACCAGTACCCGCATGCTGACCATGTAGGCAGATGCCTCACCTACTACACCACAGGGCCAGCCCCAGTAAATCTGTCTTTGAATGGAGCTAACAACGGCTAGGTGCAGAAGGATAAAAATGGCCATTCAATTATGATTCGCTGCTGTGGGAATCTGTGTAAGGCTGCTTTCCCCAGCTTATCTGAATGACAAGAAATGCCTAAATAAAAGAGAGATCTTTGAGTAGACAGTCCAAGACATGATTGGACTGTGGGACACTAGCCAAGGATTTCAGAAAATTCAGTACCAATGTCTTTTGTCCTACTGCTATCTCTTTGTTGACTCTTATTGGGACTTCAAGAATATAAGGTGTCTGCCTTTTAGGTATGGCTAACATAGCCATATTTTATGATTTTGATGTAGGAATCATATAAAGGACTTTTCCTTGTTTGTGAATTTATGAGTGTGGAAAGTTATATATAGGTATAGAAATTAAATATTTAATATATTTTTAAAGATTTGTTTTTATTTATTTGAAAGGCAGAGAGAAGAGAGGGAGAGAGAAAGAGAGAGAGAGAGAGAGAGAGAAATCTTCTACCCACTGATTCACTCCCTAAATGGCTGCAATGCCCAGGGCTGGGCGGGGCCAAAGCCATCCGGGTCTCTCACATGGGTGGCAGGGGCCCAAGGACTTGAGTCATCTTTCACTGCTTTCTCAGGCACTTAAGCTTAGAACTGGGCTGGAAGTAGAGCAGCCAGGACTCAAACCAGTGCTCAGATGGAATGCTGTTTTAACCCATTGTGCCACAATGCTGGCATTTAATTATATATTTTAATTCCCTTCCTTTTATTTTAAAAATAATAATGTTCTTTGAAATTCAATAAAAGTTCAGTAACACATAACTTGTTATTTTTGTCACACCCATCTACTTCGGAAGTTGGCAAGAATCTATACTTTTATACAGAACTCAGAATTACTAAAAATAATTTTTACTCCTTAACTTATTCAAAGATCTCTTGGAAATATCTTTGGAAAATTCTTTTGGGTTACCATTACAGATTTTATAATTTCTTAGCTTTGAAAGTCTTTCTAATTGGTATTTTCATAGAGGAAGGAGGAGAAATAATAAAATGAACCCCATATGCTCTCCTAAATTAAACAATAATTAACATTTTACCATAATTGCTTCATCAGTTTTTTTTTCTGACTTTTTAAAAGGTAAATTACAGGGGTTGGTGTCGTGGCTCAGTGGGTTAGGCTGCCACCTGCATTCACATTCCATATGGGCACTGATTCCAGTCCCGGCTGCTCCACTTCCAATCCAATTCCCTGCTTGTGTACCTGGGAGAGCAGAAGAAGATGCTCCAAGTCCTTGAGCCCCTGCACCCACGTGAGAGACCTGGATGGAGTTCCAGGCTTCTGGCTTTGGCCTCACCCAGCCCTGGTCATTGCTGCCATTTCAAGAATGAACCAGTGGATGGAATATTCATTCTCTCTCTCTCTCTCTCTCTCTCTCCCCACGGCCTCTAACTCTGCTTTTCAAATAAATAATAAATTTTAAAAAGATTTTTGAAAGGTAAATTACAGACATTATGACATTTCTCATATAGACTGCAGTAGGCACCTAAGAATTAAGGACACATAACCACAACCCCTAACAAACTAAACAGCAATTCCTTTGTGTTAGAAAATATCCATTCTGTAACTGAATTCTCCTGTTGTACAAGGTGTGGCCATTGACTGCCTGCTATTTTGAACAAACTACTGGAAAAGATTATTTTTGTACTAAATCTTGGCAAGACTATTTCAGACACTTCAAAGTGCATCATAGCAGGTGCCCACATCTTTGGTAGCTCCACTATTTGTGTTGCTAAGATTGAGTCCTAGGTGTAGACAGTAAAAGCCCATTTTTAAAAGCCTTTTTTTAGTAGCTTTTCTGAACACACTTCATATTCCACATAATTCACCGATTGAAAGCGTGTAATCCAGTGGCTTTTAGTTTTCTCCATAGAGCTGTGTAACCATCATCATTATCATTTTAAATTTATATGTGTGTGTGTATGTGTGTGTGTGTACTTCACAGACAGAGTTCCTGCCTGTTGGTTCACTCCCCCAAAGCCTGCCATGGCTGACATCAGAACCAGGAGCCAGAATCACAGTCCAAGTCTCCTACTTGATAACAGGAACCCAGATCATTGAACCATTCCAGAGTCTGTGTTGTCGGGAAACTGGAGTCAGGAACCAGAGCTGGGAAGCAAACACAGGCACCCCTAGGTGGGATGCAGGTGTCTTAACCGTTACGTTGAACACCTCCCCCCATTATCATCCTGAGAACACTTCATCACCCAAAAATGAAACCCTATATTCATTACCAGTATCCCTCCTCCCCCACCCCATTATCCCCCAGCTCTAGACAAGCGTTCATCTACTCTCTGTCTCTATAAGATTTGTCTATTTGAAAATATCATGTAAGAAAGAATCATACACTACATGACAACACACCTTCCCATTAATTTTCCCATGGCCAGCAAGAAGCCTATCAGATAAATGTTATTTAAATGGTGAAAATCTTTTTTTCTGATGGTGTTAATCTTGGGCAGTGAGGGGACGAACACATTTTGTCTCTAGCCCTGCTGACATCTTGGTTTTAGCCCGGTGAAACTTTGATGGAACTCTGACCTATAGAACTGTAACACAGTAAATCTGTATTGTCTTAAATCACTAAATTTGTGGCAATTTATTATAGCATCAATAAGAAGGTAATACACTGATCAACATTCAGTATTGCCAATTGTTTCATGTGCTGATTTAAAAGATCAAAGATGGTACTTTAGGGGCCACACTGTGGCGTAGCGGGTAAAGTCGCCACCTGCGGTGTCGACATCCCATATAGGTGTCTGTTCAAGTCCCAGCTGCTCTGCTTCAGATCCAGCTCTCTGCTATGGCCTTGGAAAGCAGTGAAAGATGGCCCAAGTGTTTGGGCCCCTCCACCTGCGTGGGAGACCTGGAAGAAGCTCCTGGCTCCTGGCTTCGGATCAGCCCACCTCCAGCCATTGCGGCCATTTGGGGAGTAAACCTGCAAATGGGAGACCTCCCTCCCTCTCTCTCTCTCTCTCTCTGCCTCTCTCTGTGTAGCTCTGCCTTTCAAATAAATAAACACATCTTTAATAACATAAAATGCACAAATTCTATTTTTAAAATGATACTTTATATTCATTTTACTTGCATTCTTGATTATTGATGATTTTGAATATACTTAATGGATTTGCCTCCTAGTTTTGAATTTCTGTTCAAGTTCCTTATCCATTTTTTTTAAAGATTTACTTATTTATTTAAATGTCAGTTACACAGAGAGAGGAGAGGCAGAGAGAGAGAGAGAGAAAGAGAAAGTCTTCCATCCAAACCGGTGCTCATATGGGATGCCAGCACTTCAGGCCAGAGCGTTAACCCGCTGCGCCACAGTGCCAGCCCCATGTCCATTTTTCTTTTAGACTGTTCTAGCACATCACTGATTTATAAGAACTTTTCATATATTGGTAAATTATATTTTGCCCAGGTTTTCGATTTTTTATAACACTATTGTCATTTTTAAATTTTTAATATTTATTTCTTTATTTGAAGGGCAGAGTGACAAACAGAGAAAGAGGGATCGTCCATCTGTTAGTTCACTCCCCAAATGACCACTATGGCCAGGTCTGGGTCAGGCCAAAGCCAGGAGCCAGGAACTCCATCCTGGTCTCCTACATGGACAGCATGGACTCAAGCATTTTGGCCATCATCTGCTATACAATATTACCAGCCCTGTCATTGTTTAAAATATAAATTTCAAATATTTAATCACTCTTTAAAAAAACTATTTTTATCTGTAATATTTCAAATTGCACTTCTCATAATTATAAAAGTATTTGCACATTTTATATGGTTTACATTTGAATATTTGATCCATACACAATTTATTTTAATTAAGGCATGAGGAATACACTCATTATTTTTTTAAACTGCTACCCAATCCTACCAGTCTCATTTATGGCTTAATTACCTTTCCCCACTGATTTTATTTTATTATTTTTCATTATTTTATTTTTTATCCAGAAACCTTTTATTTAAGGTATACAAACTTTGTGCATTTAATAAATACAACCTTAGGAACATAATGATTCTTCCCACCCTACCCACCATCCCACCTGTACTCCCACCCTTCTTTCTCCCTCTCCTATTCCCATTCTTATTTTTTTTACTAAGATCTATTTTCAATTAACTTTATACACATAATATTAACTTTATACTAAGTGTTCAACAAACAGAATTAAAAAAAAATTGTTCCTCAACAGTTGAGGCAAGGGCTGTCAAAGTCATCACATCTCAACATGTCAATTTCACTTCCAAAGATTACCTTTAAGGTATTCTATTAGTTACCACAGATCAGGGGACACATATGGTATTTGTCCTTTGTGGATTGGCATATTTCACTAAATGTAATGTTTTCTAGTTGCATACATTTTGTTGCAGACGACCGGATTTGATTTTTTTTAACCGCTGTGTAGTATTTCATGGTGTACATGTCCCATAATATCTTTATTCCAGTCTTCAGTTGATGGACATTTGGGTTGACTCCATATCTTAGCTATTGTGAATTGAGCTGCATTCCCCACTGATTTTAAATACCGCTTGTATCATACACTACATCCCCATATTACAGGCAAACCAGTTAGGAAGCGATTGCAGTGGTTCTATTTTTTTCTAGGGTCACAGTGTTTTAGTTACTGTATCTTTATAATTTACTATCTGGTAGGGTAATTCGCCTTCATTCATTTTAGAATTTTCTTGGTTACTTATTTTTTCACTCATTCACTCAAAAAAAAAAAAAAAAAAACTGTTTGCTAAGTACTTACTACATGCCAGACTCCTTTCCAAACATCACACTACAAGATAGCCAAGGTCCTTGCCCTCAGAGAGCCTCTATCAGCCAGAGGAGGAGACAGACCTTGAAACAAGATTGATAACGGCTGTGATCGATTCTAAAACAAAAAGAAATAGGATGACGTCACAGGAGGCAGTGGAGCGAGGACCCTGCTGAGGGAAGGCCTTTCTGAAGAGTGTGCACTTACCAGGATGGGAAGGAGCTGGCCACGCAAAGGAGCACCCTAGGCACAGGGAAAGCAAGTACAAAGGGCAGAAGTTGAGGCTAAGTGGGTCATATTCTGGAAGCGAGGCGAAGGGTCACGGGGCTGCAGCAGCGAGAAAGAAGAGTGAAAGTGCCTACTTCGATTTTCTCCTTCCCTCCACATCCACTGTCCACCTTGCCTTTGGTCCACGAAAGCCTGCGTCGGTGGCTCCTTTGCCCTCTGGCTTCTGGTTGCGTCCAGTCACTGGGAATGACCGGCAGGTGATGAGAGGAGGGGAGGAGCGTGGAGGTAGGAGATTTGTTTCCCTGGTCCCCTGTCTGTTGGGCTGTCTCCTGTTGGCTGCATCCTGTATTGAAGGATACGGGTCCCAGCCTTCGGGCCTTTGTGCAGCTCTCATGCCGCGCCCAGGCCCTGGTGGGCGAGGCTCTCAGCTGCCACTGAGCACAGGGGCTGCACCTTCCCACATGGCTCTGCCTAAACACCATCCTTCCTTTTGCTCGGACTTACATTTTTAAACAATCTCACGGGTCACTTTAAAGTATGAACTGAGGGGATGGGAGAGATTGGCAGTAACACAGTAAAACCAGAAATGACCTGAAAAAATCTTGAATGTTTGAACACTGAGAAACAGGACACTGAGTTCCATTCATTCATTTAGTTCTTTAAATAACTATGTGCAGCACTATTGTAGGTACAGAAGATAGAGAAACACATTATACAGTATATTTGAAAGAGACAAGTGGCAAGGAATAATGAGGGGCTGGCACTGTGGCATAGAAGGTTAAGCCTCCACGTGCGGCACCAGTATCCCATATAGGTGCCCGTTCGAGTCCAGCTACTCCAATCCATCTCCCTGCTAATGTACCTGGGAAAGCACTGGAAGATGGCCCAAGTGCTTGAGCCCCTGCATCCATGTGGGGGACCTGGAAGAAGCTCCTGGTTCCTGGCTTCAGCCTGGCGCAGCCCCAGGTGTTGCAGCCATTTGGGGACTGAATCAGTGGATAGAAGATTCTCTCTCTCTCTCTGCTCTCTCTCTCCTCTCTCCTCTCCCTACCCCCTCCTCTCTCCTCTCTCCTTTCTATCTCTGCTTTTCAAATAAAGCTTTAAAAAAAAGGAATAATGAAAACTTAGAGCAAGATAATGGGTAGAAGAAGAGGGTGTGATTTTAAAGAATCAAGCAGTGAGGAGGTGACATTTGAGCTAAGGTTTGGAAGAGGTGAGAAAATGAGCCACGTGGTGACTGAGAAGGCCTCTGTGAAGTCCCCAGCGTGAGCGTGGGTACGGCCGTGTCAGGAGAAGCAGAGGCCAGTGTGGCCGTGGCTCAGGGCTCTGGGAGAGTGGACAGAAACGAGGTCAGAGCGGCTGCAGGAGCAGCAGAGAGGAAGGAACCCCGCCGTCACACACGCTCCTCCTACCCGTTCTTCCCTGCCCTGTGGGTGGGGAGAACCAGTAATCACCCTGAGTTTCTCAGAACGCATTAGTCCTTTCAAACGATTCCTTCACAGTGTCTGGCAAGAAGCACTGGCCTAATTCCCCAGCGTTTATAAATTGTACCACTGCTCTCACAGTGGAGCTGGCAGCTAAGTCACTTTGGGTCACCGCCGCACACCCACAGGAATGGCTGGAGGATGGCTTTGGGGCACCAGAGCAAAGCTATTGATTTTCTGTTCCACTGAGGAAGATGTTTCATTGGATTTTCAGAATACCTTTGGGACAAAGGAGAGGAAAGAAAAATAGTCTGTCTTATATTGGTGGGCAAATTTAAAATAAACCTTTTTTAAAAACTTTTTACTATAAAAATGTTCAAACAGATATAAAATGAGAGGACAGAATATTGAACACCTGTATGACTATTATACAGGTTCAATAATTACTAACTAATAGCCACTCTTCTTTTTTCTATTTATCTTGTGATATATTTTTTCCTGGGGTATTTTAAAGCAATTTCAGGCATCAATATTTGTGGGTACTTCTTGCATGTCAGATACTATTTTAGATGCTAGGATTATATTAATAAAAATATATGGACAAAAATCCCAGTCCACATAAATCTCGCATTCTAGTTGTGGGAAAGAGACAACAAGTAAAATCAATCAGCATCTTGTGTGGTATGCTAAAAGATGCTAAGTGCAATGGAGAACTAGCACACAGCATGAGGGAATGGGGAGTGCAGGGGGAGGGGTTGCCACTTTAATACCTTTATTTATTTATTTGAGAGGCACACACACACACACACACACACACGGGGACAGGCAAAAAGAGAGACAGACATAGAGAGAGCTCCCACCCACTAATCCACTCCCCAAATATCCACAATGACTGGGACTGGATCAGACAATAGCTGGTAATTTAATCCAAGTCTCCCACATGGCTGGTAGCAACCCTACCACGTGAGCCATCACCACTGTTTTCCAGGGTCTACATTAGCAGGAAACTGGAGTCAAGATCCAGAGCTGAGTGTCAAATCCAGGCATCCCAATATGGAATGCAGAAGCCTTAACTGGCTTGTTAACTGCTAGGCCAAGTGCCCATCCTAGGATACAACTTTAAAAAGGGGGTCAGCGTATGTGTGGTGAACACTGGGCTGCATCCTCAGCTCCCCCTTCAGAACTCAAAGACGTATTTCTTCAGCTGCTGAAAAGAACCATCTCACCCAAGGTCATGACTTACTTCTCCCTGGGAAGGTCTACATCCTGTGCCCTTGTTTATGCAGGATAAAAAGACCTAACTGTCTCACCGCAGCTCAGAGCAGCTCTAAAGGGTCCTCTCATCTTCAGAATTTCCTGTAAAGTTGGCGGAGGTGCCCACTGAGATGGCTTTGCAGTCTGATTCCTCTTTTTTGTCAAATTCTGCTTCCTTCCTATTCCTCCTCTTCCCTGGATGTTGATTCAAGAGTACTCCCCAATACATTTCTGCATGCTAGTCTCTACTGCAGAATTTGCCTCCCAAGGAACCCAACCCAAGATAGCAGGCCTTCCTGAGAGCATGACTTTTTAGCAAAGATGTGATGAATTTAGGGGACTGACTCTTTGAGATACCAGGAGGGAGAGCTTTCCAGGGAGAGAAAAGAGCAAGTACAAAGCCTCTGAGGTAGAAGAGGATCAGCTGTGTTTGAAGAAAAGTATGGGATCTAGTGTGGCTATATTAGAAAGAAGAACAAAGAATGAAATCGGAAATCTACTAGGGAGCCTAAACTGTAGAGACATAGAGGCTGCTGAAGAACATGGCTTTTTCTGAGTGACAAGAGAGTTTGGGGATTTCCCCAACAATCCCTGTCCTTGCTTTTGAAGCTGCCTCAACTATCTTGACAAGATTTCCCAATATTCTTCATTGACTTCCAGATCCATAATCAGGTAAACTGACTAAACCCATAGGGGCCATACCTAACAGGGCCCCTAACACACCATTAGCAGGCACTTGAAAGCTCAGCTCTGGCAATGTTTTAGTGCCAGTGGACTAGAATTTCTGCAGTTCCTAAGTCATCATTTTTCTGTGGAGAAGACTTAGAAAGCTCCTTCCAAGCCAAGAAACAAGTATTCAAAGCAATAAACAAGAAGAGATGGGAAGCTTGGCCCATTGGAGACTGCCTACAACTGGCTATTGAGTCCTCCATCCCCAATACTGTTCAGGGTCACATAGGAGCTAAGACAAGTAGACAGATCTTCCCACTGTCTGTGGTTGCGCTAAACTCTAGGGAGAGACTCTCTTAGAGTTCTCACATTCAAGCCCTAGGCACTGACCTAGAGGATATGCACCTGCAAGGAACCTTCTCGCTTTGCCCATAAAGAAGAGAGGTGGGAGCTAATGCCCACCATGGGTTCTGTGATGGCACTTAAAGATTAGTGTCCATTTACACACATCTCTGGCCAGTTCATTTCCATTTGTTTAATAGACCTTGCACAGCCAGGCAAACCAGGAAAAGAATGGCATAAAAAACCTTGCTAGAAGTTCTTCCAGACTGGCCCACTTCTTACTACTCTGGTCTACCAGTTGTCTGAGTTTCCCTGCTCCTTTCAGCCCTGACTTCTGGTTCTTGCTTTTGAACTCCTTGGTTTGGTGACTCAGTTTATAACAGTCAGCATTACTCCAATCAGACCTTCCTTTAGGACCTGGTACTTCATGCTTGTCCATCATCTTCCCTCATGGCAAACATGGATCAGACAGCACGGTGCGCCGGCCGCAGTGCACCGGCCGCAGTGGCCATTGAGGGGTGAACCAAGGGAAAAGGAAGACCTTTCTCTCTGTCTCTCTCTCTCACTGTCCACTCTGCCTGTCAAAAAAAAATGTGGATCAGAATCAACTCATTCTCGAAGGTTACCACATCGAATGAGGGGAGTCCCAGTTCTTATCATGCTAGAATAGGCACACACGGCCCAGACAGTGAGGGTTTCATGGATACCCTTGTCTGGGGTAGAGTCACTAATTCCATTAGCCCTGCCATACTTCTGTGCTACAGCCTCCTGCATGACTTCCTGGACATGGATAACAGGATGTGGATTCCATCTCCATCTTATCCTCCGCCCGAGCTCAAGTGTCCAGGAATGATGATTTTGAAATGCCCACTGCGTGGCCTTCTCCACACAAATCAGAGGAGGGTGTATTCTAGCAGGGAGACATCAAGCTTCCGATGCACACTGCCTCCTCCTCAGAAATCCAGATGATCCTGACTAATACGCTCAAGGTTTAGAGTAGGTTACTCAGGGACAGCCTGACCACCACACTAGCTAAGCAAGTCAAGGATGGCCTTTACTTCACACGAGCTGAACACACTTGGCGAGACTAGTTCCTGTGAACACCCACAAGGGGTGACGTCCCCCTCATTGCCTTAGCAGATCTTCCAAGGTGAAGCCTACAAAAGGAACTTCAGTTTGTACCTTTTATCTCCCTTCCTCCTAATTGCTATATACGCCTGCACCAATGAACAGGGAGAAGGATTATAGTAGTCCCCTATTCCTAATTCCTGGTACCACAGAGGCCAGCTGCAGGGCCTGGTAAGGAGGAACTGAATCTGAGGAACATCTGAGAGACTGCAGCTCACATCAAGCATGCCCACGACTACCTGGAAGTTTTGCTCCTGTGAAGTGAAGGGATGAGCAAGGATGATGAGGAGTTTGTACAGTTTGAACACTTGAGGTGCAATTATGGCTTGGAAAAAATGTACCCAGTCTCATATAAGAGAGCTTCCATAGGTCAGTTCACACAATGGGAAGATTCTCTCAAGGTGAGAGGGCATTTAGCCTAGCAGTTAAGATGCCCACTTTCCATACTGGAGTTCCCGAGTTTAATTAGTAGCTCCCACTCCTGACACCAGCTTCCTGTCAATGCAGATCCTGGGAGGCAGCTGGTGATGGTCCAAGTAACCGGATTCCTGCCATCCATGTGGGAGGCTTGGATTGAGTTCCTACACTCTGATCCTGACTTCCAGGGCCACAGCAGATATTTGGAGAATGAAACTGCAGATGGGCTCTCTCTCTAATATATAAATTTTCTTTTTCTTTCATTTTTTTAAAGATTTATTTATTTATTTGTAAGGCAGAATTACACACAGAGAGAAGGAGAGACAGAGCCAGGAGCTTCTTCCAGGGTCTTCCCACATGGGTGCAGGGGCCTAAGGACTTGGACCATCTTCCACTACTTTCCCAGGCCACAGCAGAGAGCTGGATCATAAGTGGAGCAACCAGGACTTGAACCAGAGCCCATATGGCATGCTGGCACTGCAGGCGGTGCCTTTACCCACTATGCCACAGCACCAGCCCAATACATTTTCAAAAAGAAAAAATTCTATTCAACAAATATTTATTGGCCTCTCTACTATATGCTAAGCACTGAGATAAATGATGAATTCCGATCAGCTCCCCCTCTCAAGGAGATTACAAGTAAAGGACATATAAACAATGACAGTGCATGGCGAAAAATGGTTTAGAATGACATTCAAATAGTAGTGGTATCAGAGGAGACAAAAGTCCATCTTACCAGGCTTAAATTTCTCCTCCACTGACCTTATCACAATGCATTTTCTCATCCAAGAGGAAAACAGTTGATTATAATGGTCTGAAACAGAATGGAATATGAAACATTGTGGGTAAAAAATTATCCAGACTATATCAAGAAATTCAAACTGCCTAGTGAACAAAGAAAATGACTCTAGTCAGGCAACTACTGCAAATATTATGAGCCTTTCAGATACATTTCTGTGTATAAGCATGCATGCACATACATACATATGTCCACTTTCAAAAGGTTTTTATTTGAAAGGCAAAACACCAGAGAGGGAGAGAAAGAGAGACAGAGACAGAGACAGAGACAGAAATAGAGACAGAGACAGAGATAGAGCAGTTGGAGATACCTAGGCAGAGAGATCTCCCATCTTCTGGTTCACTTCCCAAATGCCCACAACAGCTGGGACTGGTTCAGGCCAAAGCTAGGAACTGGGAACCCACTGCTTCTCTCACGTGGTGGTAGGGACCCAGCCATTTGAGCCATCACCTCTGCCTCCCAGGAACTTAGAAGTGGGACCAGGACCTGAATCGAGGTGCTCCAATACAGACGTGAGCATCCCAAGCAGTGTCTTAATAACTGCCAAATGCCTACTCCAACACGTATACTTTTATAATAGAAATCCCACTGCTGTAGGCAACTACAATTTCCCCTCAGTGTAATGATCGGGTAGTGTGGTGAGTGACGTGCCTTGCAGCCTCACCCTGATTCTTTCTAGGCGCTCACTCCACCCTTGTGATTCTGGAGGCAGCCCTCAGTGGTGGCACCTCACTTCTTGTTCCCTCAGCCTCTTGGGCAGCTGACTGACCCAATTTGGTTCAACCATGGGAAAAGCAACTTAAGTGAACAAGAAAATTTTCTGTTCAGCTGCCTTTTCCTTCCACCCACTTCCATATTCAGGTCTAGCACTTTCTACTCTCCAGGTGGCCTATGACATCTTATCATTTGGGTCCATTTTCTTTGTCCACATATCCTTTCTTTTCATACCATACTTCACTTTCCTTGGTTGCTTTAGTCTTGTTGTTTGTTCCTCCCATTTTTGTTGGCTATTTCAACTTTACTCTGATAGTAAACTTCCAGATTCCACATTGACACATTCTCTAAGCTGTATCAGCAACCATCTCTAGTGCTGCCTCCTGTGTTAGTCCCTTTCACAGCAGGTCCATTGTTGCAACTGTGACACCACTGGCCAACTCTGGCTTTCTATTCTTAGACCTTCATGGGCACTGCTTCTGAAGGCCATTCCTTTGTAAAGAAAATGCTGAATGAGGAATTATACCAACAGCATCATGCCTCCCTTGAGGGACAGAGCTACGTAGTCTAGGCATCTGAGAACAAAAGATAAAGAAGCAACCCCCTATCTCTGCATTTATTTACTGTAGTCAAGCAAATGGGTTTCCAGACACCATGAAAAGGGCTGGAAAATCAAAGATGAATGAGACCAGATCCCATTCTTTGAGAAGACCACAACTGAGTGGGGTGAACAGTCAGATATATAAGCACATACTTACAGTGAGAGATACATCTTTCAAAATATATGTACAAAATATTTTCTTTGTAAAAACATACACTAACATGTCAGCTATGAAAAGTCAGCATTTGTTATCTCTATCAAATGATTTTTCCCCATTTGTATTTTCAGAAGATTTCCTTCAATGTATATGTATTATTTTTGATATAAGGAGAAAAGAAGCACCTATAAAAAGCAACACAGTGGAAGTGGCACCACATCGTGAGGAAGCAATTAACTCATCTAGGGATATCAAGGAAAAACCTTCTAAGATCTGTCTTTGCAGTCACACAATTCTATGTAGGTCTCACTGCCAACCAAATGCAATGTTTGGCCTCATTGGATTATTGTCCATGCAAGTCAGCTGTAAAAATATTTATAGGGTAAATGAGGAAATTTGCACTCTGATTTGGTAGTTGATGATACTAAAGTATTATTATTATTATTATTATGAGATATGTTAAAGGTATTGCAATAATGTTGGAAAAAGAAAGCCCTTCTTTTACATGAACATACTGACATATTTATGGATGGAATAACATGAAGTCTGGGGGTTTACAGATAAATAATTCATGGGGAATTTCAACTAGCGAGAGATAAAAAATAAAGAGTGGGCATGGATTTAATAGTTACTGAAATTAGGTAATGGATTCATGAATGCTCATTTCAATGTTTCCTCCCCTTTCATGTTTGAGCATTTCTATAATGATGTATGGAATCATAATTAACATAATAATTTTAATAATAGATGAAAATATCTTTCAGGATTCTATCTTCAAGACTCAGCTCAAAAGGTATTTTCTCCACTGGTGAATGAGCACATGACAATTTATCTATGTGTGTGCTCACAAATACACAAACAGCATTGACAAACTCAGTGTGCATGCTGTGTTGTCTATTTCATGATCTGATCTGTGTTAACACTACTTGTCTCATAAGTTTAACATATATTTTATTTTATTTGATGTTTGCAGTATTTTATACATGAAAGTAAAATAAATAATATTTCAATATTTTTAAAGTTCAATTTTTATATAATTTAACTTGCAAATTGTACATATGGGGTACTAAGTGATGTTTCGGAAGATAAATATATTGGGGAGGGCATTGTGTCACAGCGGGTTAAACTGCCTCTTTGGGATGCCTGAGTCCCACGATGGAATGCTGGTTCAAGTCTTTCCTCTTCTGATTTCAATACAGCTTCCTACTAGTGCAGCCTGAGGTACTTTGGCCCCAGCACATATGACACCTAGATGGGGTTCCAGGATCCTGGCTTCAACCTGGTCAAGCCCTGGCTGTTGTGGGAGTTTATCAGGAAATGGGAGATTCCTTCTCTCTCTCCCTCTTTGTCACTTTGCCTTTCAAGCAGATGAAAATAAATAAACACTTAAAAACACAAAAATATATACTGTATAATGTTCACATCAGGGTTTCTTTATGGTGAAATCATTTAAAATAATTTCTTCTAGCTTTTGAAAAGAAAAATGTATAGTAAATTATCATTATCAATAGACTATCATTGTGAAATAAAACACCAGAACTTCTTTATCCCATCTAACTGCAACTTAGTACCCATTAACAAAGCTTTCTAATCTTGCTATTAACAAAAGAGCCATCATCTTTTTGAAATCTTTCCATTCCATTATTTGTACTCCACCTGAACTTTGCACGTACAAAAGGAACCAATAACGCGCTCGTGTTTATTTGTTCATTTATATGCAAATGAGGACAGTGCATTGCACATGAAACTCAATAGTTGTTGCTACTATAATCACAGTCCTTTTTTTTTTTTTGGACAGGTAGAGTGGATAGTGTGAGAGAGAGACAGAGGGAAAGGTCTTCCTTTTGCCTTTGGTTCACCCTCCAATGACCACCGCGGCTGGCGCACTGCGGCCAGCGCACTGCGCTGATCCGAAGCCAGGAGCCAGGTGCTTATCCTGGTCTCCCATGGGGTGCAGGGCCCAAGCACCTGGGCCATCCTCCACTGCACTCCCTGGCCACAGCAGAGAGCTGGCCTGGAAGAGGGGCAACCAGGAAAGAATCCGGCGCCCCGACTGGGACTAGAACCCGGTGTGCCGGCGCCGCTAGGCGGAGGATTAGCCTAGTGAGCCGCGGCGCCGGCTTCACAGTCTTTTTTTTCTCCATGAAGCTATAAAGTGTTTTATCTTTGAATCCAGCAACAATGTCAATTCTTGGTGCATTCCAAGTGCTCAATAAACATCTGCTAAATGAATGTGTATACAAAAAAATCTCAGATCACTCCATTCCACCTATAAGCAAGTCTACTCGGATCATCCATAAAACTTAAGAACGTCAACTAATTCATGGCTTACAGTTTACTGGTGCTCCATAATCCCCATAATATGTTCCTAGATCTAGCATTATTTAGCACAATCACTTTGAGACCGAATGGCAGAGAAAGTTAAGATACCTTTTTTCTCTTAGGCAGGCAATTCAGTATATTCAATAGCCATCCCATACCTTCATTCCCCACCCTGAGCTTCTCCCAACTACAAACATATAATGAGGAGAGGAGTCCAGAATGGGACAACGGATCAGATGAGGCTGAGGGATTATGTCAGTGAGAATGAATCTTGGGATCAGTGGGTGGCTATTTTATATAATATTGGGAAATATTTCTTTAAGGCTGTACAAATTTCGTGACTTTGTTTTTTAGGCTACGTCAGAATACACTTGGCATCAAAATGACTTGTTTA
Source organism: Oryctolagus cuniculus (assembly GCF_964237555.1). Classification (NCBI taxonomy): domain Eukaryota; kingdom Metazoa; phylum Chordata; class Mammalia; order Lagomorpha; family Leporidae; genus Oryctolagus; species Oryctolagus cuniculus. The sequence continues at coordinate 74,380,092 of NC_091443.1, forward strand.
AAACAAGTACTCTTTTGATCTCCACCGTAATAGCACGGTATAAACAGAGCCTGCCCTCTCTGTTTTAAAGAGGAATCCAAGGAAATGTATCCTTCATTCAGCTGGGCTTTTAAAAGATGACTTAATTTTTTTAAATGCAGTTTACTGGGATAATAAAGTTATGCTACCACTGCCAAGAAAGAGCCACTCGTTTTGAAGTAGCTGTTAGAAGTACTCTTAGATTCTTAAAGGAAGTATTTGAGTGACTTCCAAACCCCAAAACCTCCAAAATGAGGGAGCTGTGTTTGTCAGCTTGGTTGTTTGTTTGTTTTTAGGTACTTGAATAACTCACTTGCTCCTTGAAAAGGAGGGGTGTAGAAATCAAAGGACTGATTGTGCTGAACCCTTCTCTTCGGTCATTATTCAGAGTAGTTCCCGGCATGCCGCAGTCCAGGGGAAAGGGTCCAAGCTCTGTTTGAAAACCAGAGTTCACTCAGCATCCTGCTCACATTAGTGTTTTTTGTATTCATCACTTAAAAATCTTTTGATGGCTCTTTGTCTGCAATAACCTTAGACTTCCGGGAAAATGCTTAGAATATAAGAAGCATCTCCTAGATTTAGTTATGATGAAAAAATGCTTTTCATCACTCTGCCCTCTCTTGAACGACCCCTGGAAGAGCCTGGTCCTCAGGCATAATTGAATCCTGGGGAAGAATGTTACTGAAGTGCAGCGCGTGTGTGTGTGAAGGGAGAGTTTTTCACTTTGTGGGGGAAAGGATAAGCTTAGAATGAAACCAGCCCTTGCTGGTCATCTACACAGGACTGATGAGAATACTCACGGTTACGGGAACAGGCAACGATTTTTTGTTCTGTTTCAGCATGAGGAGAGGGAGAGTGTGTTGCAGCAATTTGACTCTGGAAAAAATGTTCCTTGAATTTCCCAATTCAAATAACTCCTAAGAGCTGCGACGTCTGCGAGAGCATCAAGAGGTGCTTGGTATATCAACACAAATCACAAAAGGCAGGGCCTTTCCAAGGATAACGGGAACATGTCTACCTTTTGAGTACAGGAGGTGGAGTGGAAAGAAGGGATTCCGGAGCAAATATAGCAGAAGAATCCCAAAGCAGAACTCTTTGCACAAGGTTAACTAACTCTCCCGAACAGGTGTACGGGCCGAGAAGACATTCGGACCCTGCGGTAAAGGTCAATTGGTAGGTTACGACAACGAAGTCAGGTTTACGGCAACGCGGCGGACCCCGGGTGCAGGAGCACCCCCAGGACTGCGGCAGGAGAACACGCTCCCGACCCGTCGCTCCTCCCCCGTCTCTTCCCCGGGTATCGGAGTAGCAGAGCAGTCGCTGACGCCATCCCGTCCCGCCTCTGGCTTGCATGGAGCATGCGCTCCCCTCCTCACTTCCTCTCCAGGGCCCAGCGAAGGTAGAGCTGTGCCCTAGCAGCCGCGCGGCTGGCTGCGCGTCACAGGAACTTCAGCACCCGCGGGGCGGACAGCGCTCGCCTTCCACCTGCTGGCAGGGCTGGCGCGCGCCCGCGGCCCTCCGCAGCGGCGCCGAGCTCCATTGGCCGTCACTCTTCCTCCCCGCACCCGCCCTTCTGCTTCTTCCTGTTTTTTACTCCTCCTTTTCATTCATAACAAAAGCTACAGCTCGCGGAGCCTGGCGCCAGGCGGTTTCTGAAGCTGAGCGTGAGAGAATGGGGTTCTTTTGGACCGGCACTTGGATTCTGGTGTTGGTGCTCCACAGCAGCCCGATTGAGGCTTTCCCCAAACCGGGAGGCGGCCAAGGTAGGCGGACACTTTTCTTCCCAGCCACCCGTTATTTCGCCGCGGAAGGGAGAGCTTGGTTGTAAATCTCCTTGCCTCGTTTTCTGGTCAAATCATAGCCGTGCATATTGACAGAGAAATCGATTTGAATTTAGAGGCAGAAGACGGATTTTTTCCCCCTCACTTTTCAAATGATCGAATGATAACGTGGATTGTTTATAAAATCTCAGTTTTTAAAGAGTTTTTCCACCTAAAGCGGCTTGGATTTTTCTTCTAGTTGTCTTACCATCTTTTTTAGATATTCTATTCATAATATGTGCAGCAGATGATGTAAGAACACCTACTGTGCCAATAACATCACGCCAAATTATGTTCTCCCTATAGTTGAGAAGAACTGGTAAGCCAAGTGTTAGAACTGTCTGTTAGATTCTGTTAAGTCAGGAAAATACGAAAAGCAAGGCGACATTGATAATCATTGGTATTGTATAATCTTGATCATCTTTGTTAATATATACTTTGTCTCATAAAAATACTTTCCTAATATTTTTTCTTTTCTTTTGAAGATTTTCTAAGAGACGTTTTGTCCAGTGCAGTATTAAATTTATATTTGTGTGTGTTTATTCTAGATAAATCTTTACATAATAGAGAACTAAGTGCAGAAAGACCTTTGAATGAACAGGTAGGTCAAAAGCAAAACTATAAATGCCATTTTATTTTGCTTTAGTTATTATTTAATGTAATTATACTGTAGTATTTTAAGCAATTGGAATTTATGGACTCAGCAGCTTAATAGTAAATTGGCAGAAATTAGAGTGGCAAATCTAGTTTTGGTAATTCTGTGCCCTAACCGTTATGTATACCAAGTACTGTATAAAATATAGAGCTGATCAATAACTCAAAAAGCTCAACACCATATCCACTCTATTGTAAGACTGCTTAATTTTCCAGAGAGTCATTGTTCACCAATATTATAGAAGAAAGAAATTCACGTTTATAGAGCTCTGATCTTTATCTCATTTAATCCTTTTTAACAAAGCTTTGAAACAGGAATGATCTATTTTTTACAAAAAAGAGAGATAAAATTCCACAGAGATGAAAACGTTTGGTTCTCATACTTGGTAAATGGTGGAACAATGACTTAAAACCAGGTCCTGTTTGTTTCACAGATTGCTGAAGCAGAAGCAGACAAGATTAAAAAAGCAAACCTTCCAGGTAAAAAGAAGTCATATTGATATTAATTTAAACAATGTAAGCTGTGAGAATCTTATCTAAAAGGGCTGTGTTGTGCTTGGGGCTCTTCCAGAGAACAAGCCAGGTGAAAGCAATTATTCTTTTGTGGATAACTTGAACCTACTAAAAGCAATAACAGAAAAGGAAAAAAATGAGAAGGAAAGACAACCCATAAGAAGCTCCCCATTTGATAATAAACTGAATGTGGAAGATGTTGATTCAACCAAGAATCGAAGACTGATTGATGATTATGATTCTACCAAGAGTGGATTGGATCAGAAATTTCAAGGTAAGTGAGAGATAAAGAAATTTTCTACCTATTTTCTCTAATTTTCCATTAATGGTTAAGAGAGAGTCCTGTGTTTAAAAAATATCTCTGCACATTCAGTCTTTTTTTGTCCATTTCCAAAACTGAAATAAAGCCTGAATTTAATGAGCAAAGCCCCAGCTTTACAGAGTCCCAAATGTTATTTTCCCTTTAAAGGTTGCTTTACTGATGTTTTGAAAAAAAAGTTTTAACCTGCTACTTATAGTTTGTCTTATTGGATGCATTTTAACATTTAAATATATTTTAATAATTAGTACAAAAATTTCTAACTCTCAAATGATTAGATCAATAAAATACCCCCTAAAGACGAAATATCTATTATTTGCTTTTCAATATTCTCCTGGTCATATCCTTTTCCTTTTAGGTTGTCCTGACTTTTCTGTGACTTCAGTTTCCATCTATGTCCTGATGTCCCATATCACTAGCCCGGATTTCTCTGAGCTACAGACCTATTTATCTTTCTACCTACTTAATATCTTCCTTTGGAAGTCTCAGAAGCACCTCATACTTAACATGTCCAAGATTAAATTCATGGTCTCTGTCCACTTCACAACTTAGCTCTCTTACAGTACTCTTTCCATAGGAAAGGCATTACTATCTATCCAGTTTTTTTTTTTTTTTTTTTTTTTTGACAGGCAGAGTGGACAGTGAGAGAGAGAGACAGAGAGAGAAAGGTCTTCCTTTGCCGCTGGTTCACCCTCCAATGGCCGCCGCTGCAGCCGGCGCACCGCGCTGATCCTGGCAGGAGCCAGGAGCCAGGTGCTTTTCCTGGTCTCCCATGGGGTGCAGGGCCCAAGCACCTGGGCCATCCTCCACTGCACTCCCTGGCCATAGCAGAGAGCTGGCCTGGAAGAGGGGCAACCGGGACAGAATCCGGCGCCCCAACCGGGACTAGAACCCGGTGTGCCGGCGCTGCAAGGTGGAGGATTAGCCTATTGAGCCACGGCGCCGGCTCATCTATCCAGTTTTTCAAGACAGAAATCTAACTTCATCCTTTCCCTCACCTCTCAAATTCCAATCTACCAAATTTTATTCATTTTACTTCCTATGTATCTCTCAATTTTCCCCTCCACCCCCAATAACTTCCATTGTCCAGTCTCCAAATATGTATCACTTGAACTGCAACAAAATCTTCTACAGATCTTTCAGCAACCACTCTGCCCCTCTCCAGCCCATTCTTCATGTGGCAGTAGGGTGGTCTTTTGGGCACACAGATTTGAGTATGTCACTCTTTTGTTCAGAATTCTTTAGTAGATACCCATTTCTTTTAGGATAAAAACCCAAATCCTTAGTATGGCTTCCATGGTCTTGCATGAAGCGGTTCTGTCTACGTTTCTAGATTCACCTAGCACACATGTTCTGATAGAAACTTCATTTCTTCCCTTCAGGGCAGTTGATACAATTTGTAATCTTATATTCATAAGCTTGACTATCTATGATTAACGTTCTCCTCCAAAATTAATGAAAACTTCACCAGAACAGAGACATTGTAGCCCCGTGCCTGAATACTTATGAATTCATTGAATGAATTTATGAATGAATCAGTGAACAAATGAAAGAATATGTAAGGGAATAAGTGAATTGCTGTACCCAGGCACTGAGGAAGAGAGTTTGTTTTCCATTCTGCAGACCAGCACTTAGGAGCGGGTACAGGCTTTTTTCTCTGTCTCTTTTCTGTCTCATGGCAACAAGACAATCCTGCTGATTCTTTCTGCCAGAAAGCAACTGCCAATTAAATGAAACTTTCATAGGCCAGTATAGCCTGGGGAGAGTTCAGAAGTGTGGTGTGCATCTGTGGGGTGCACTGGGGACAATGCTTTATATTTGGACACACCACACATCCTATTCCAGGCTATTAAGGGCAAGTTTTAAAAATCTTGTGTTCTACTTTTGACCTAAAATATTTGGACTGAAATAAATAGACACTGAGCAGAACTGCATACTAAGCAGATTTAAATGTTTTGATGGAGTTGACCATTTGATTTAATACATTGAGAAGGTATGATGTGGCCGGTGCTGCGGCTCACTAAGCTAATCCTCTGCCTGCAGCGCCAGCCCACTGGGTTCTAGTCCCAGTCAGGGTGCCGGATTCTGTCCTGGTTGCCCCTCTTCCAGGCCAGCTCTCTGCTGTGGCCAGGGAGTGCAGTGGAGGATGGCCCAAGTGGTTGGGCCCTGCACCCCATGGGAGACCAGGAGAAGCACCTGGCTCCTGGCTTCGGATCAGCGCGGTGCGCCGGCTGCAGCAGCCATTGTGGGGGTGAACCAATGGAAAAAAGAAGACCTTTCTCTCTGTCTCTCTCTCTCCCTGTCCACTCTGCCTGTCAATAATATAATAATAATAAAAAGTATGATGTTTGACTGCATTGGTCAGACGGATCATATGTGCAGGTAGAGACTCAGATCTGTTTGGGATTTGACCACTAAGTTGAGTAACATGAAACTGGGCCAGTGTTCTTGGAGAGCATGTTGTATACGTAAGCTTCTGGTCTCCATTCCTACCTGGAAATCGTGGGACCAGAGGGTCTGGGAGCGTTATGGTAAATAGGGCATCAGAGACATGAAAACTTCATCCCTGACAAGAGGGTGACAGAGACTAACTGGAGCAGGGTGTGTTCCCATACCTGATCATGCTTGAGAAATGTCCAAATGGACTTGTGCTATAAGGGACATCATTCAGTGTTTTCCACAGTGTGCATGATTTAGGATATTTCAAGTTTCTGTGCTGAGCTGGTACTTTGGGCTCCTGTGTATATTTACCTAACAGACATTGTGCAATTACTATGTACCAGACTCTGAACTAGGCAATAAGCTCTGTGTAGTCAGGGACCATGCCCAACCTATTCACCACAATGTTTCCAGTGTCTTATGCTTATTAAGGCTTTAATAAAAATTTATTGAACAAATGAGTGCCACATTGGATGCTAGTACCACAGTAGATGTTAGGGATTCAGAATATAACTGGGCAGATGATGACTTGGGACACGGCCCTTGGACATGCACTCAGAATGTTGTGGTTGCCTAACAAAAGGTATAAATTTTGAGTTCATGTTTGGCTTCCCTCTGCGGGTCAGCAGGTCAAACATCTCTTCCTGAGCAGCTGGGGAGTCACTGCAAGTAACTGTGTCCATTTTGGAAGAATCAGGGGAGCCCAGTGGCAGGTCAGGAGTGATGGCCAAGTGCTCCACTATTAACCCCGTCTAGCAAAGACCTGCTAGAAAAGACCCAAGCTCCTGGCTCAAAAGAATACAGCAGTGCATTAGACAAAGGAGGCTCTTTCTTCAGCGAGTTACTAGCACTCTCCCTGTTGTGAAGCAAACGAACCAAAACACAGTCATCTCCGTTATTTTCCGGCTCCAGCAGGCAACCAGTGTTGTTCCTTTTTCAGATCCTGAGTGGTGAGTGGGAAGGGAGGTGAATGCTCCCATATCTCCAAGACAGGGCAGCTTCTGCTCCACGTACTCCCGAGAGCCTGGCCCGCGACTTGCAAATACAGAGGTCAGACCTACACGGTCATGAGCCTCTGCTGCCACTGAGAAATGGACAATGACCCCAATTTTTAGCTAGCCAAGAGGTGAACTGATTGTATGTAGGGTTTTTTTTCTCTTTCTTTTTTTTTTTTCCTGCTCCTCTGTCACCCTGGTACTCAGGGCTCAAAGGGCTCCCCGTTTGTGGGTTGGCCAACAGCTCAGGAATTATGTACGGACAGAGAACTTCCAATCCTGTGTATGTAGTCACTGCCCTCATTTCCTAAGCTTTTTTTGAAACAAGAAGGAGCTGTTCTGCATATATCTGAGGCTGCATACACCTCATCTCTGTAGATCTAGAAGAAAGGCCACGGAAAATCCCTTACTGAAGCCCCAGAAGGCATGAAAGGAAAGGGCAGAATCAGAATAGAAACACTAGGCTCCTTTTCTTTGAGTGAATATGATGAGGATTACTTGAGCAAATTCTGGCTAGGGATTCAATTTCCATTTTCTCTGCAAGATAATTGCACTTCCTTTATTTCAAAATGCAAATCCAGTCTGCCTAGAGGTGACAGCATTAAATGCCTTGTGAATTTGTGGAGTGGATCAGGGAAGACGAACAGATTCCTGGCAGTTCTCTGTGGATGTGGTGCAGTGTTTCATTTCAGCCTACCCTTGGCCTCAGGATGGACCCTTGATGGCCCAAAGCATTGCTAGGAAAGTCAGGGATACATGTTTGCATGCTGCCCTGCTGAGATTTACATATTGCTTTGTGCAGATTTGTTGCCACATTTTGAAAATTTTAATTTCATGTACATAAAATACATTCCGTCTTCTCTGGAGAGTAGGGTTTATGAAGCTGCCTTATACAAAGGCACTCTGATACATGCTAAATTAGAAGTAAATATTTGTTCCAAACAAATCATAGAATCTTCAGTATACAGTCTGATGCTGGATGCAAGGCAAGTTTCCCCACCTCTAGCCCAAGAATTTGCCTACTAAGAGCAGACATGCGGGGATGATACCAAGTTACTGCCAGTTTAGAAGTAAAATATCAAATTATGTGTTCTATAGAGATGTGCATGGTATATGTATATGGTATACCATATAAATAAAAAGTGTAATGTCTGTATTATTAGTCACAATGGCAAATGGAGAGAATTTTTTGGTTTTAGTCAAATAAGCTTTCAGAATTTCCATTATTGTCCTAGGTACTCAGAGTCCAGTTTTATTTCAGACCAAGGGTCTGTGTGAACCAAGAACCCCATAATTAGCTCAAAGATATCTAAGTATACAAAAGCAAAGTGTGGATTATAAATAGCATATGACGCTGAACCACCATGATGTGAAATTGTGGTTGCTCTGTCTAGATGATCCAGATGGCCTTCATCAACTCGATGGAACTCCTTTAACTGCTGAAGACATTGTCCACAAGATCGCTACCAGGATTTATGAGGAGAATGACAGAGGAGTGTTTGACAGGATTGTTTCCAAACTCCTGAATCTTGGCCTTGTAAGTTGTATGCATGAGAACAAACCAAATTCTCTGCACGGTTTGGAGTTTGCCAGGAAGCATTGTACAAGGCACCATGCTGTCTCTCGCGGAGTTTATAGTCTGTCAGGAGAAGTAGACAGGTGTACGCACACCTATCATGCCAGCTGCTTGGGAACCATAAGAGTAATTCAGTGTGCCAGAGAGTGGCTTAGATTCCACTGACAGCAAGGAAAGACTGCAAAGCAAGGTGTTGTCAGTGAGCTTAGAAGGATAGCTAGGGCGGGCGCCGCAACTCACTAGGCTAATCCTCTGCCTGTGGCGCCGGCACCCCGGGTTCTACTCCCGGTCCAGGCGCTGGATTCTGTCCCAGTAGCTCCTCTTCCAGGCCAGCTCTCTGCTGTGGCCAGGGAGTGCAATGGAGGATGGCCCAAATCCTTGGGCCCTGCACCCACATGGGAGACCAGGAGAAGCACCTGGCTCCTGGCTTTGGATTGGTGCAGCGCACCGGCCATAGCGGCCATTTTGGGGGTGAACCAATGGAAGGAAGACCTTTCTCTCTGTCTCTCTCTCTCTCACTGTCTAATTCTGCCTGTCAAAAAAAAAAAAAAAAAAAAGGCTAGCTAGGGCATACTAGGTAGAGGTAGAGGAGGTGTGTGAGCAAAGGCACATGATGGGTGTTTGAAAAACCCCAAGCAACCCAGTGTGACCCCTCCTCTTCTTGGCTCCTGAGCCCTGACATGGCCCTGCAGCCTTTCGCAAGGCACCAACTCTGCAGGCTTCACGGATTACCTGATTATGCACCACAGCTGTAGACGGGCACTTCTCAAGGTGTTCCGCAGCACAAGTGTTCTGTGGGCTTCGGCAGACAGGACTGACAGCTTGCATGGTGGGCCCTGACACTTCTCTTGGGAGGAGCAGGCAGTCACCGGAAACAGCCAGCATAAGCATGCAGTAGAGGCACAGGAAGGGCGGTCCACAAAGAGGACTCAGAAGACTCCTCTTTTAAACACATGTGCTCAACTAAACACATTTTAAAAATGACCAGCATGGGAATAGTGGTCATTACACATGTTTTGTTTCTTTATAACAGATCACAGAAAGCCAGGCACACACCCTGGAAGATGAAGTAGCAGAGGCTTTACAACAATTGATTTCAAAGGAAGCCAACAACTATGAGGAGGAGCTCAATAAACCCACAAGCAGGACTGAGAATGAGGCTGGAAAAATACCAGAGAAAGTGGTATGTATGTGTGTTTGTGTGTGTGTATGTGAGACAGGGAGGTAGGGGTGTGTGTGTATGTGTGTGTGTGTGTGTGTATGTGCACAAACATATAGATGTGTCTCTATATCTGTATTTATTTGATACCAAAGAAGATTTAGGGTATGTGGCATTTTTAGCCCACTGGAAATACATATTCATTAAGTACCCATAAGTAAAGAATTTCAATGAACCCTACTTTGAAAATAACTTAAAAATGCTACACCGTATGTAAAGGCTACACCTTATGTGATGCTACTCAGTAAAATAACTCAGAATAATATGTACCCAGAAGGTAAAAAATTTAAATGAACCCTACTTCAAAAATAACTTGAAGATTACATGCCATGCTGTGTGTAAAGGTTATGTCTTATGTGATGCTACTCAGGAAAATAACACATAATATTATGTGAAATAACAAGGTCACACCCTAGCAAGCTCTTCATACAGTCCCAGGGTACTGTAACCAAGTGTCTCACAGCCCCGTTGGTTTCTGACTCCTATCATGGGTGTCATCATCTGTCCCAAGCCCCCAGACAAGCGACAGGTGGAGTGGATGCTGTGCCGTGGCAGCGCCGGTATCCCCTTGGCTCTTTGCCAGAAGCTGCATCTCAGTTCTAGGCTACACTCTTCCACCTGCTCCTTCCCCTTCCCGTGATCTGGAAGCCCGGGTGTCATCCTTTACTCAGATTAGTCACACATGTTCCCTCCCCTTGCCTCTCTATTTTTTCCTTGGCTTCAACCAAACTACTGAGATATTTCTCCTCTTCTTGATTTCTCTTTAAAATGCTAGATGAAGCTGACAGTGGGAGGATACCAGACTTCTCACCTTGCCTTTGATTTTCTTCACCAGAGCACCTAATCCCATGGCCTCTCATCTCCAACAGTCTATCTCAAATACGAGAAAAGGATATATATTGGCTGATGGCTCTGTTTTAGAGAGATTAGCAAACAGAAATTGGGTCTGGATTTTTTTTTTTTTTACTGAAAAGCTTAAAAAAATCTCCTTTCCTTTCCCAATTTCAAATCTCCACTTGCTGATATCTTTTAAAATAGCTTTTGAAGATCCACCCACTTGAAAAATCTTTTTAGATTGATCAAAGAATTCATGTTTTTCATTCATGCGTGCTGATATGCACTGAAACTGGAGTACCTATTTTTCTTTTTTTAAAGATTTATTTATTTTATTTGAAGGCAAAGTTACAGAGAGACAGAGAGATTGGTCTTCATCCGCTGGTTCACTCCCCAAATGGCTGCAACGGCCAGAGCTGACTTGATCTGAATCCAGGAGCCAGGAGCTTCTTCCAGGTCTCCCACATGGGTTCAGGGGCCCAAGGACTTGGGCCATCTTCTACTGCTTTCCCAGGCCATAGCAGAGAGCTGGATCGGAAGTGGAGCAGCCGGGACTTGAACCGACGCCCATATGGGATGCCAGTACTTCAGGCAGCGGCTTTACCCTCTATGCTACAGCACTGGCCCCAAGATAACTATTTTCATGTCCTTTATCTCCATATGTACTTCTTACTCTCCCATCTCTAAAATGTTCATATATTGAAGTGTTCACTCACATTATCTAAATGCATCAGTGCAAATGAAATATTCTCTTGACAAATATTTATTGAGTACCAACTATGCACCAAGCACTGGGAATACTATGTTTGTTTAAAAAGCTACAATCCTTGCTCCCATGAAGGTTAAAGTCTTGTAGAAGAGGTAGATGGTTTTCAAATGGTTTTCATTACAACTGCTTTAAGTGTTCTGGGGAAAGAAACATTGTTCTATGAGATATCATAAAAAGGAACTGTCCTGGACTTAGGCCTGGAAGGTTTCCCTGAGGAAGTAACTTGAGGTGAGAACTTCAGATCGAAGAAGAGTTAGATTGTGACCATGAGAGGCAGCTTGTAGAGAAGGCAATGTGGAGAATACAAGCAGCTGAAACAAGGGCAGTGTGCCTCAAATAGAGAACAGGGAGACAAGAGAGTGAGAGGTGGACCCAGGCCAGACCATGAAGAGCCTTATGAGTTAGGTTCTAAGAACCATGGGAAAACCCATGGTTTTGAAGGGTTTGAAGCAAAGGAGTGAGACCTTCATATTGTTAAAAAGATAACTCTGGGTACATTGTGGAAAACGCAGTGTTGGGAATAGATGGGAAGTGAGTGCTGTACCACTGAGATGTGATGGCTGTTGGTACTGAGGTGGGGTAGTGGAGAAAGGGAGAAATGTATAGAGCTGATATAAAATTGGAAAAGAGGGCCAACAAGGCAGAACTGATGGATTGGGTGGGGGAAGAACGAAGAGTCAAGAAAAGGCTCTGCGACTTGTCTGGTCTGCTGCATGGAGAGGGGACGTTTACTAAAATGGGGAGCCCTGAAGAAAGGCAGACCTATGAGGAAGAATTCTTGTTAGTTAGGGATTCCCGGGTGTGACTGCTGTGCGTCCATCTGACAGACGTCCCCGCAGCTCGGCACCATTCCCCCTGGCAGGTTCTGGCACTCAGAGCCCCGCTCCTCAGTGAAAGGCAGGTTTTTAAGGCGAGATTTTGGGGAACTCATAGAGGGGAAAGTGAACAGAGCGGGAACCCAGGAGTGCCCTGCCTGCTGAACCCTCAGTGGGAACCTGTCTTGAAGTGCAGCGCCTCTCCCTGAGTCCCAATGACCTTTCCGTGTGCCAGGATGCACGCATGTCCAGAAAAGGGTTTGAACCTGCAGGAGGTTGCGAAGCAGGAGGAACTGTCGTATTTCACGTGCAAGGGCACCCCGGAGGGAAGAATGGAGCTGGAGTTTCCTTAGTCCTAACAAAAGCTTATTTTTTTTTATTGACCACCCCCTCAATGGAGACTCCAATGGCAGCAATTCAAGATGATCTGACTAATGTGGAAAATGATGAAACCGTATCTGACACCTTAACCCTGACGAATGGCTTGGAAAGGAGGACTAAAACCTACAGCGAAGACAACTTTGAGGAGCTCCAGTATTTCCCAAACTTCTATGCACTGCTGAAAAGTATTGATTCAGGTTAGCACTGTGCTTTCTCACCATGTGTAGTAGAGAAAGTCATTCTAGGGAATGTGTGGGTGGGCTTTCTTCTTCCTGTTTTCTATTTCCAAATGCAATCCACAATGACATCAATGTTGGCTTGGAAAAAATTGGTCACTTAGGTGTTGTTTTTTTTTTTTTTTTTTTCAAAAGAAGTGTACTAGTAATGAAAATATTTTGGAAAGGCAATCAGGAAAGGTGGAGCTACTGGATAATTTAATCATCTTGTTACAGAGGGCTCGTTTATTTGTTCAACAAACAGTTATTGAACATCTGCTGTTGCTGCGTGCGAGGTGCTCTAGAGAACCTGTGTGGGTTTGAAAATGAATCAGACAGTATTCCTGCCCTCACTCAGCAGTTCAGCCTCAACTCTTTTTTTTTTTTAATTTTTAATTATTTTAGAGGGAGGGAGAGAGAGAATGAGAGAGAGAGAGAGAGAGAGAGAAGGAGAAAGAAAGAATTCCTATCTGTTAATTCACTCCCTGAATGTGTACAACGGCTGGGAGTCAGGATCTCAATCCAGGTCTCGCACATGGTGGCAGGAATTCAACCCCTTAAACCATCACCACTGCCTCCCAGGTCTGCATTAGCAGGGAGCTAGAGTCAAGAGCCAAAGCTGAATTCAAACCCAGGCACTCCACTGTGGGACATGCCTAGGCTAAATGCCCACTTCCAACCTCAAATCTTACTGCAACTCCTCTATTTTCTTTCAGCTTTTTTTGAGATACACTTGATAAATTATACATATTTGAGTCTCTCATGTAGGTGGCAAGGTCCAAATGCTTGGGCCATCTTCTGCTGCCTTCCCAGGAACATTAGCAGAGAGCTGGACTGGAAACAGAGCAGGTGGGACTCAGACTGGCATGCTGATATGGGATGTGACCTCACAGGTGGAAGCGAAACCCACTGCTGCACAATGTCGGCCCCCTGAACGTTACTGTTAAGTGCAGTTACCATAGCCTGCAGCCTGCGGAACTCCTTCATGTTACATAAGTGCAACTTTGTACCTTTGACCAACATCTCCCTGTTTTTCCCTCCCCTCCCCCCAGCCCATGGCCATCACCATTGCATACTCTGATTCTATGAGTTTGACTGTTTAAAAGTCCACAGTAGTTTTCTCTTTGTGTCTGGATTATCACACTTAGAGTAATGTCTTCTAGGTTCATCCACATTGTTGCAAAAAAACAGGAAGCAAATCCTTCCATTTGCAACAAACCTTTATTTTAGTCTATTCATTTTCTCTCTTATGTGTGGAAACTAATCTATCCTCTTTAGATTTTTCAACACATTACTGTATAGATATTGTCAGTTTTCACCTTCAAATGAGTTAAAATGAAGGACATTGGACAAAAGGAGACCTAGAGCCCACAACATTCTAAGAAAATAATTTGGTTTTTTGAAAACAAAATCCTCTGTGTGTCCTGGTGTCTTCTCAGATGTGCACTGAGCTAACAGGATTTCAGTTTGTGTGAAGTTTTGGTTAATTTGCAGAGAGGATAATAATGAAATGTGCACCATTTCTGTGGCTATTGTCCAGACAGATCCTTGCACTGCCTTTGGGGCTTTTCTTCTCCCCAGTCGAAGAGTCAGCCCCAGATTGAACATTTGCATAAGATTTCTGTAACTGTCACTGGTTACCTCCTAGAAGTGACCTTGGAGTGGGTGCACTTTAGTTTCTGGAGAAATCCCTTGTCCTTCAATTGCAGACCGTGGCCAGATGGCGCCGGCCCCCTGCTGGCCTTGGCAGGGCTGCACGTCTCAGAGGTCCATTCTGAGCCCTCTTGCCCTGCTGGCTGGCAGACGCCCAGCTCAGAATCCCCGTCATCCTGGTGACTCACTCCTCTCAGTGAAGAGCATCAGTGCTGTTCCAGATACTTCCATGCACTTGACCTTGAGCAACTAACCAGGATCTCCTGCTGCCATCATAACTTCTACTTTTGCTCCCTCCCAACCTGTGATTTTTGTGGTATTTTAAAATCCCAACATATGGGATGTTCTTTGTTTATTTTTATCTTCGAGCTTCTTTCACCCAATTTCTTTTTGCCATTATTTTTCTAGAATTTTCCCTTAGATACATATACTGAGGTTTTTGCTCCTACCATACCTCTTTCTCACCTAAGGTCTGAACTGACTGAGGAATGATAAACTGGCTGGAAAGCCAGATGTCACCTCTGTTGATCCACACCTCTCCAGACCCCCTCCAAAGCTGCCATTCTTGAGGAGTTTTAGGGAGAGTAGGTGTTAAGTCCTCACCACAAATGTGATGATTATGTGAGGTGATGCGTATGTTAATTTCACAATGTATATGTGCTTCAAGGCATCATGTTGTATGTGATAAATGCCTACAATTTTATCTGTCGATTTAAATAAATAAGTTTGAAGGAAAAAAAAAAACCAGCAACACTGAGCTGTGAATATGGCTCAGTGTGAGAACTAGCAGTGGCACTCCCTCCCTCCTCCTCAGTGTGGATCTTGGAAGAGCCAGTCTGGGGCTGGTTTGAGTCTGCAGAGCAGGCAGGTGGGAAGAAGAAAGATTCCAAATCCCTATCAGCCAGGAAGTGTAGACAGAGGGCTGCTGCCAGCCATGTTGGTGGTGAGGAAGTGCAGGAGAGACAAAATCCTTCCCAGTAGCTAAGAATAGAGAGCTCATCCTAGCATCTTAGTTTGCTTTACTTTACTTGAAAAATGGGAATACATTTTCTTCTGGTCTTAGAATGAATACATCTACTGAGCGACTGTGCTGTCATGGACCACCTTGTCCCATCAAGCTGTAGATTCCGTCAAACACAGCACAAGGAGCTGTCAATGGTTCCTATAGGGTCTGAGAGTTGGGGTGGGGGCTGAGGAGGAGAATGGTACTTTGCACTTTGGTTAACTTCTATACCCTTGGAGTAGTTTTCCTGTATGCATGCATTCTTTCAAGGAAAATAGAAGGTAACAAGCAACATATACCACTTCCAAAATTATTAGTCTTGCATTTTAAAAATAAAAATACATGTGTGTTCTTATTCCCTTTAAGAAAATCAACTTTAGTGAGTGAATGCAGGTGGTCCTGGCTCTCAAAGACTTACTGCCTGAGTAGAGGAAAGTTGTCAGCTTGGCCAATCTTCCACCCTCCCTCTTGGGTTCATGTTGTCTCAGGGTGAAACGCCTTTGTCATTCTCTATTAGTAAAATATGTAAACCTTGTTAGAGAAGTTGGAGCTTTGAAGTTCTGAGAAGTTCAGTATAACAGGACATTCTCCCTTATTCCCAATTAAGTCATTGATTTTTCAAAAATTAAATATGTGTGGTTTTAGCTATCAGTGTAGGGAGAAATACTTTAATAAGATGCATGGCGTTCATGCATTGGCATTGAACGATGAAGCTGCACTCCGCTAGTTGTCCTTAAGTCCTTTTGTGCTTTCATACAGAAAAGGAGGCGAAAGAGAAGGAGACACTGATCACTATCATGAAGACGCTCATTGACTTTGTGAAGATGATGGTCAAGTACGGCACCATCTCTCCGGAAGAAGGCGTCTCCTACCTTGGTGAGAAGCCTCTGTTTTATTTTGACTGTGGTGCTTTTCGGTGTTCAAAGTAAATTAATTAGGGACCTGGCAATAATTATGTCCCTAGCTTGATCATTTGTGCCAAAACAACCCAAATCAGCATTCTCGCCCATCTTGAGAATGCATCCAATGGAAGTTTAGGAGGAAGGCAAGTACTAACCGGAAGTTTCCAGCCTCGTCTTCAGAGATCTGCTTGAGGACAAACGCTGCACGTTTATTAGATTTTGTTAATTCCCATGGAGACAATCTTCTGAAAATTTGACTAGGTGGCTTTATTCAGCTGTGTGTGGAAGGTCAGGACTGAGGGTCTTGATTTTCTCCTCTGAGGTCTGTGTGTGGTGAGGAGGAAAGCACAGTGCGTTGAGTGTGAGAAGTCCTGATTCCGGCCCCCACTTGCCATGGAGTGGCTGTCACGCTGCGTGCGACAGCGCGCCCTGTTGCCCCCTCAGCGTCTGCAGCTGTGAGGTGCAGGGCTCTGTTATCTGTGACAGGGGCTGGGAAACTGCTCTTGGGCCACATCTGGCCCATCACTGCCTATTTTTGTATACGGCATACAAGCTACATATGACTTTTAGAATTCAAATGGTTAAAAAAAAAAAAACAAAACACAAGAAGCATAGCACTTGGTGACATGTGGAACCTGTATAAATCCGTGTTTCAGCATCCGTAAATAAAAGTTTACTGGAACACAGCCCTACTCATTTATCTTAGTGCCGTCCGTGGCTGCTTTCATGCTGTAACAGCAGAGCTGAGTGCTTGCAACGGAGATGATATTGGCTGCAAGAGCAAAAATATTTACCCTCCAGCCCTTTACCGACAAGGTTGCCAGCCGCTATTCCTTGAACTTTACAGATGGATTCAGACACTTTTTCATTAAAGATTTTATTTAATTGAGACGTAGTTATAGACAGAAAGAGGGAGGCAAGGAGAGAGGTCTTCCATTTGCTGGTTCACTCCCCAAATGGCCACAATGGCCAGAGCTAAGTTGATCCGAAGCCAGGAGCCAGGAGCTTCTTCCAGGTCTCCCACACGGGTGCAGGGGCCCAAGGACTTGGGCTGTCATCTGCTGCTTTCCCAGGCCATAGCAGAGAGCTGGATCCAAAGAGGAGCAGCTGGGACCTGAACTGGCACCCATAGGGGATGGCCACACCACAGACAGAGGCTTAGCCCACTATACCACAGTGCTGGCCCCTTAGACATTATTTTGTTTTGGAAGTAGGTGAGGTTTTAAAAAATTAATTAAAATTAAATAAAACCTGAAACCTGATTTCTCAGGTGCAGATTGCCAAGTGCCTTTTTTTTTTCTAAAAGGCTTTTGTCTTCCTGCTTGATTTAGTTCATCAACAAATAATATCTACCACCATGTACTATGAGCAAGATGATCTCACAGCCCCTTACTCTGATGAAGTCTGATGAAGGAAGGAGAAATAAACAGAAGAGGAAATCTCATAGGATAGGGCAATCCAGAATTATTCTGTATGAACTTCGCTGTTTTATAAATGAAAAGTTTTATTTTTTCTCATTGTAAAAAAGTGCATTTATTTTGAAAAGCCGTTCAGTATGAAAAGAAGCTTAAAAGGAAGTAAAAATCATTCACAGTGCTGACACCCTGGTAACATTTTGATTTATATAATTATTTTTTTAAATTGCACTTACAATGCCCAGAGACATTTTGGTATGTTTCTTTTCAACTTTCCTTCTCTCTATAGATAATAGATAATTTCGGGCCGGCGCCGCGGCTCACTAGGCTAATCCTCCGCCTAGCGGCGCCGGCACACCGGGTTCTAGTCCCGGTCGGGGCGCCGGATTCTGTCCCGGTTGCCCCTCTTCCAGGCCAGCCCTCTGCTGTGGCCAGGGAGTGCAGTGGAGGATGGCCCAGGTGCTTGGGCCCTGCACCCCATGGGAGACCAGGAAAAGCACCTGGCTCCTGGCTCCTGCCATCAGATCAGCGCGGTGCGCCGGCCGCAGCGCGCCGGCCGCGGCGGCCATTGGAGGGTGAACCAACGACAAAAGGAAGACCTTTCTCTCTGTCTCTCTCTCTCACTGTCCACTCTGCCTGTCAAAAAAAAAAAAAAAAAAAAATAGATAATTTCAATACCAAAATTGAGATGACATTATAAATGGCTTCAAGCATTCAATATTTTGTCATGAACATTTCTCTCTCTCACTAAATAGCCTTTATACTGTTTATATATGTAATTATGTATGTAACACACATATGTAATCATTTAAAAAGACAGAACATTTAACATAAATGTAAATCATGTATCTTGAGAATAAATTAATACCTTGCCTTAGACGTGCCCCTTTTGTGGAGTATCTCAATGGTTTCTATTGCTTTGCTCCTATAAACCAATGTTGTCCAGTGGAACTTCCTGCAGTGACGGAAGCGTATTCATCTGTGCTGTTCAGTGTCAAAGCTACTGGCTACGGGGGACAGCTGAGCACTTGAAACAGGCCTGGTGCCACTGAGAAAGATTTTATTTCATTGTAACTACTTTTCATTAAATGGCAACTTGTGGTTGGTGGCTGCCATATTCATTAGCACAGCTATAAATAGTCGTGGGGGTAGCTGTCTCCCATGTAAGCCTTGGTGGCATCTCTGACACATTTTCATAAGATAAATGACTAAGTGTGGAATTTCTGAGTCACCCAGTGTTGATGTAAAACAGTTATTGATCTGAGGTCAAAGTAAAGTAATAAAGTAAGCCGTAAAACGCTAAGTGTCATATTAGCAGATTTTTGGTTAAATGAGATACAAGAAAGAAATGACATAGGTATCTACACATGTACGCAGAGAATATAAACGAGTGTCCACGCTAGGGCCCTATCTCGGGAGAGTTCTAGCAGTGACCACCGAGATGAAAAGGAACTTCTGCATGAAGTGAGCCGGAGCCTGGACTTCAGGGTCTCAGATGACTTCCCTTCGCACCCAGAGGGTCTGTGTCTCCCAGAAGTAGGGTCCAAGCCCAAGCTTCGTGCTAGCAGCGTTGATACTTTGGAATTGTGTTCACTTTGATGAGATTTAAACTTTCGAGTAAATGTCTGCTATCATCTCTCAGAAAGTAAAATTATATTTCTTCCTCTCCCCCTCCAGAAAACTTGGATGAAATGATTGCTCTTCAGACAAAGAACAAGCTAGAAAAAAATGCCACTGACAATAAAAGCAAGCTTTTCCCTGGTATGATTTATTTATTTAGCTTTTAGAAGAATAACCTGTTTGAGTGGGAAATAATGAGCTTCAGTAGGCATTACTGAAGCCTTAAAGTCTGAACTCCAACCGTAGGATTAAGTACATTGACAGCTATCTGGGTTATTCTGTGGCCAGTCATGGCACAGAAATCTGCCCCCAATACAATGTAAAGTAATGTCGGTCTTTGCTGAAAATTCTGAAGAGGTGGCTGGTGGGAAAGGAGAGGGCTGGATCCCAGAGTTGAAGAACCTGCCTTCTCATTCTCCTTCCAGAATCCTTCACTCCACGCAGATCAGTGTTCTCCAGCCTGCTACCCTGGTCACCCGTCCACACTCCCCACCGTCCCCTACTGCTCTGTCCTCCCAGGTCTTCCCTTTGCCCCTGTGAAATGCGGCGTGCCCGCTGCTCCTGCCTTCTTCAGTCTCACACCTCCACCCATCACCCTGCTCAGCACAGCAGACACCACAGAGCTGGGCTGTGTGAAAGAGCCTACTTAGAAGAGGAGCTTGGAGGAAAAAAAAAAAAGAGAGAAAAGATTGCAAATTATTACTTGTATGTTTTGTCCCTGTCAAGGAAATCATATGTGTTTTCTTTTTTTTTTTTTTAAGATTCGATTTGTTTAGTTGAAAGGTAGAGTTACAGAGAGGCAGAGGCAGAGAGAGAGAGAGAGAGAGGTCTTCCACCCTCTGGTTCCCTCCCCAAATGGCCACAGAGGCTGGGGCTGGGCCAGGCTGAACCCAGGAGCCAGAGGCTTCTTCTGGGTCTCCCATGTGTGTGCAGGGGCCCAAGCACTGGGGCTGTCTTCTGCCACTTTCCCAGGCATATTAGCAGGGAGCTGGGTCAGAAGTGGGGCAACGGGAACTTGAACCGCTGCCCATACAGGATGCCAGTGTCATAAGCAGCAGCTTAACCTGCTGTGCCACAACCGGCCCTGAGCTTATTTCTTTGGTTTTTAGTATGGCCCTGGAGCAAACCTTCCTCCTATTGAACTGGTTTCCTTCTTCCTTTATGATTTCAAGAAGACACAACCTACATTGTTTCCTTTTTCTTTGCCCTGACTACTGGGAAATTTGCTACTAAAATTGATGCCGAGGTTCAACTGTTGTAATATTTCTTGTGGTTAATATATTGTCTCTTTCTCTCTTCCATAGTCCTTGTTTTTTATTTCTATTTTATTCATCTTTGTATAGGTATTCCCTTTGTTATAGGCATTACCTGAGGTGGAATGTAGAAAATATAAACAAATATGAATGAATATAATTTACATGAGATAATAACTGACTTCTTCCTTTCTTTCCTATTTTTTATGGAATAAAAATATTTTTTATTTTATTTTTTAAAAAGATTGATTTATTATTTATTTTGAAAGAGTTACACACAGAGTGAAGGAGAGGCAGAGAAAGAGAGGTCTTCTATCCACTGGTTCACTCCCCAGTGGGCTGCAATGGCTGGAGCTGCGCTGATCTGAAACCAGGAGCCAGGAACTTTTTCCGGGTCTCTCACATGGGTGCAGGAGCCCAAGGACTTGGGCCATCTTCCACTGCTTTCCCAGGCCATAGCAGGGAGCTGGATCAGAAGTAGAGCAGCTGGGACTTGAACCGGTGCCCATATGGGATGCCAGCACTGCAGGCAGCGGCTTTACCCACTACGGCACAGCGCCGGCCCCCATTTTCTTTTTTAAAAGTTCATTATTAGACTGCTTGAGGTTCTTTAATTACTGCATGTATTACAATTGTTTTCACATGATTATCTACTTTAGTTTATTCTGCATAGGATTTTTAAATGGAAGTACAGATGTTTTAAAAAGATATTTATTTAGGCTGGTGCCATGGCTCACTAGGCTAATCCTCCGCCTGCGGCGCCGGCACCCCAGATTCTAGTCCCGGTTGGGGTGCCGGATTCTGTCTTGGTTGCTCCTCTTCCGGTCCGGCTCTCTGCTGTGGCCCGGGAGTGCAGTGGAGGATGGCCCAGGTCCTTGGGCCCTGCACCCGCATGGGAGACCGGGGGAGGCGCCTGGCTCCTGGCTTCGGATCAGTGTGGTGTGCCGGCTGCAGCGCGCCGGCCGCGGCGGCCATTGGAGGGTGAACCAATGGCAAAAGGAAGACCTTTCTCTCTGTCTCTCTCACTGTCCACTCTGCCTGTCAAAGAAAAAAAATATTTATTTATTTATTTAAAAGGCAGAGAGAGGAAGAGACAGAGAGAAAGATCTTCCATTCATTGGTTCACTCCCCAAATGGCCACAACAGCCAGGGCTGGACCAGACTGAAGCCAGGAGCCAGGAGCTTCATCCAGGTCCCCTATGTGGGTGCAGGGGCCCAAGCACTTGTGCCATCTTCCACTGCTTTCCTAGCACACTAGCGTGGAACTAGATTGGAAATGGAGCCGGTGATTACAAATTTGAACCAGCACCCATATGGGATGCCAGCATCACAGGCAGAGGCTTAACCAGCTGTGCCACAGCCCTGACCCTGAAATACAGATATTTTTAAGTGAGAAGTGAACCAGGATTATCTCTTTTTAACAGCAAGACTCCAAGTCTTCCTCACTTTTAGGGTGATGGAGGGTAAGGGAGTATGAAGAAGGGACAGGAGGGAAGTCCTGACATAGCCCCAAATCTTTGGGTGCTGCTCTGAGTAATAGGCTTTCGAAAAAACACAAGGTCAAGGTGGGATTGAGCAAGGTGGGATTAACAATTAAGTTATTCTCATTTGGAATCAAAACACGAGCAATTTATTTTGAGACCTGACATACCAACATGATTGCCTACCCAGCTTAAAGTAAGACAAGTGACCTAGCCCTTGATGACATGTGCAGCAGAAGGGAAGCGATGCTCAATCAGAGGCTAGGAAGCTGGGGCCTTGGTCACCCAGGAGGTGACCTTAGCATTTGGCCTCAGTGTCCTCTCTGGCAAGGTGGGGACGAGTGTACTATTACATCATCACTAAGATCCCTTTCAGCTCAAAAATGGTCTGATCCCTACCTATACCTTCAGTAAAGTCTGTTTCTACATTGGCAATGAATTGATAGGGAGTTGACTTATAATAACACTGCACAATCTGATTATAGCGCCATCAGAGAAGAGCCATGAAGAAGCAGACAGTACCAAGGAGGAAGCTGCTAAGATGGAAAAGGAATATGGAACCTTAAAGGACTCCACGAAAGATGACAGTTCCAACCTGGGAGGAAAGACAGATGAGCCAAAAGGTATGGATTTGACAGCTCTGTTTGGCAATGAAACTGGGGAAGCAAAACCTTTCACTACACAAGGTAAGGTGGATCCCACTAAATCTGCAATGAGCATGAGCAATGAAAAAGATTTAGCTTGTGGTGCCTGTGTTTGAATAGAGATTTTTGTAATAGTTTTCAGTCTCCTGGGATGGCAAATTGGTTTCGTCTTTTGATGGTCTATAGTGTCAGTTGGACTTCCATGCTTGGAGAGGGATATTCATGAGCATCTGTGCATTGTTTAATGTCCTATTTATAATCTTAGAAATGTATCCAACAATATTTCTTCACACTTATCTAACTCTCCTCTAAGTAGTCACATACTACTTATTCAACATGGTCATTAAAATTTATGCATTTAAGAAGGCAAGTTTCTATAGCTATTTAGCCAGTGATTACAAATTGACAGACTCTTTCAAGGATTTGATTAAAATCACAAATCCAGTTATCCAATTTCTTTAAATGCTGTAAATATATCTACACATTATAAAATTCACACCTTCCTAGGATTTTGGAGTTGTCTGTATACCCAAGAAGACTCCCTGAGGTGTGAGTTCTAAGTGGTTAGCCCTTTCATTTCAGGTCGGGATATGAGATCTGATTGGATAATTCAGTGGTTCAAACCCCTTTTAGTACTGAGTTGTGCAAGTTACATCATGGAAAATTTACATCCCAATGTCTCAACTAGATCTTTTTCTGAAACTGCCTGTGTTTGTCAGAGGTTGTGAACAGATGGCTGGAATCTGCCTTATTTTTCTGTTGTTATGATATGTTGACCTCCTTGGTGTAACTGGAAGCTCCTTTACATCTTATCAGTGTCTCATTATTCCCTGGGAGCTGAGGGAATGGGTCAGTGTCCTCTCTCAGGCACCCAGCTACTTTATGATCTGAAAAGATTCTTGTTGAGCTCTCCTTTCATTGATTATTAGGTGTAAGCATCGGTGGCAATTGGCAATGAATGAAGGGACTTTGTTTCTTCCTTGCTGTGATAATGAGTCCACACCGATCATGTTTACGGTATAGCTCCTAATGTAGAATGGACTGCTTGGCCCATTTACTGCTTCCCAACCAATCTCTCCTGCTCACACAGTTATAAACAGGTTCAAATTAATATTTGGTAAAAGATACATGCTTGACAATGTCTGTGTAGAGAAGAAAGAATCTATTGAACACCTTGTAACTCAGTGGTGACAATAAAATTACAGGCTGTTTCCCCATAATATAAATACAACCCTTGTTAACACCTTAAGTTTATTAACTTTTTCCATTTGTGTAGTTGTTTAGTTGTTGATGATGATGACTTTGTTCTCAACATTTGTGCAGCCTGTGCCGTGGGAGACCCTAATTTCTCTTTTGTCCTTATAGCACATTATCTTTCCTTTAAAAAAAAAAAAAGCACAGTATGTATGTATGTATGTATGTATTTAAGAAGCAGAGAGAGAAACAGACAGAGAGCTCCCATCTGCTGGGTCACTCCCCAAATCCTAACAATGGTCTGGACTAAACTAAGCTAAAGCCGGGAGCTAAGAACTCCATCTGGGTCTCCCAAGTGGGTCACAGGGACCCAAGTAATGGAGTGATCACCTGCTGCCTCCAGGATGTGCATCTGTGGGCAGCTGGAATCAGGAGCAGGGCTGGGACTCGGTCTCAGATATGGTGTGTGGGCATCTTGGCCACCAGACCAAACACCTGCCTCTGTCTTTGCTTCTTGACAAAATCATCCTCACTTCCTGGCAACAACAGGACATTCTAGACCCACTCTAGAGACTTGAAATCCATCCCCTATCAAGGGATTCTGGTTCCTTCCTGTAGAAAATATATTAGAGACCGAAGCCTGGGTTATATGGGTTTAAATGAGAGGCGATATTGGCCAAGGGTGCAGTTCCTATTTCAGCTATTGGAAACTTTTTGAGTCAAGGTTAGAAGAAGAAATTCCTGCTTAACGTACCAAGTTCATTTTGTTTTTTTTTATGAGCCTATGAAGTTTTATGTTGTCATACCCTTCTTATCTTTAGCATGGATTTCATGTTTGTAGGTATACTCTAGGGAAGTAATAAACCTTTTTTGTCCTTAAAGATTTATTTGTTTATTTGAAAGGCAGAGTTAGAGAGAGACAGAGGAGAGACAGAGAGAGAGAGAGAGAGATGGATCTTGTATCCACTGGTTCACTTCCTAGGTGGCCACAACAGTTAGGGCTGGGCTAGGCTAAAGCCAGGAACTTCATCTGGGTGTCTTACACATGAGTGGCAGGGGCCTAAATACTTGGGCCACTGCTTTCCTAGCACATTAGGAGGGATCTGGACTGAAGGTGCAGCTGGCACCCATGTGGGGTGCTGGCGCCTCAAGCTGCAGTTTAACCCACTACACCACAGTGCCGTTACGGGCCCCCAGTAATGGTTCTTAACCCAGGTGGGTAGCCAAGTACAACACATGCCACATGTGTACATGCACAACCCACTTATCACGGGGCCAGGATTGTGGGCTCCCCAGAGAGGGAACGTTGGAGGACATGTCGGAGTAGAACACTGGGGGAGGTAATGGCCCAGCTGAAACCACTTAGGAAATAAGGCAGAGCAGGACCCACTGGGCCGGGTACTGTGAGGAGTCTGTCTTGATCTTGCAGTGTGAGATGATGGCCCCCATCCAACTACAGCAAATACCAAGGATCTTTATAAAGCTCATGGAAATGCTAATTATGGGGCCAGCGCTGTGGCACAGTGGGTTAAAGCTACAGCCTGCAGCGCTGGCATCCCATATGAGTCCCAGTTTGAGTCCCGGCTGCTTCACTTCTGATCCAGCTCCCTCCTAATGTGCCTGAGAAAGCAGCAGAAGTTGGCCCAAGTGCTTGGGTCCCTGCACCCATGTGGGAGACCTGGATGAAGCTCCTGGCTCCTGGCTTTTGCCTGGCCCAGCCCTGGCCGTAGTGGCCGTTTGGAGACTGAACCAGCGGATACAAGGTCTCTTTCTCTCTCTCTTTACCTCTGCCACTCCTTCTTGGTAACTCTGACTTTCAAATAAATAAATAAATCATTTTTAAAATTTTTAAAGAAGAAAATGCATATTATGGGAAAAAACTATGGATTTCAAATGTGTTGCACCAAAATGAACTTACTTTTAATTCCATTTTCTGTAAATTCTTTGAAGTACGCTCATATTTATTAATGTGGTGGGTCCTGTGAGTAATATAAATAAGATTAAAAATAATAATACCTTCCATTTATACTTTGCTTTACTTTACAAAGCATGTCTATATGCATCTCATTTCAGATTTAGTGGGGGAAAAGGCCAATTTAATTACCCGTGGTGAAAAGTGACACTCATTATTTATTTATTTATTTGAAAGTCAGAGTTATACAGAGAGAGGAGAAGCAGAGAGAGAGGTCTTCCATCTGCTGGTTCACTCCCCAGTTGGCTGCAACAGCCGGAGCTGCGCCGATCCAAATCCAAGAGCCAGGAGCTTCTTTTGGGTCTCCCACGTGGGTGCCAGGGACCCACGGACTTGGGCCATCTTCTACTGCTTTCCCAAGCCATAGCAGAGAGCTGGATCAGAAGTAGAGCAGCCGGGTCTCAATCTGGCACCCATATGGGATGGTAGCACTTCAGGCCAGGGCATTAACCTGCTGCGCCACAGCGCTGGCCCAGACACTCTTTTTTTTTTTTTAAGATTTTATTCATTTTTGTTTGAGAGGCAGCGTTACAGGAGAGGGAGAGACAGAGAGATAGATCTTTCATCTGCTAGTTCACTTGGTAAATGGCCACAACAGCCAGAGCTGGGCCAGTCCAAAGCCAGGAGCCAGGAGCTTCTTCCAAGTCTCCTATGTGGATGCAGGGGCCCAAGGACTTGGGCCACCCTCCACTGCTTTTCTAGCACATTAGGAGGGATATGGATTGGAAGTGGAACAGCCGAGACTGGAACCGGTGCCCATATTTGGTGCCGGCACTGCAGGCAAAGGGATAAGCTTCTATGCCACAGCGCCGGTCAGACACTCATTTTTGAACGTAGTTTTTGTTAGGCTATTCAAACTCTTGCTTTCTACAGGGACTTGCATTATAAATAATATTTTTAAGTGTTGATTTTTAATTGGTTCAGTTGCTTGAATGATTTGCCAGTTACTTCTAAATTTAGGGATTGTCAATGAAATAGAATTTATTCTAATCCCAACATACCTATAAAGTTGCTTAATTTTTCAAAGAAATTGTTCTCTGGAGGACAAAGAAAAATACTTTACCGCTTTATTCCATTATCTAAGGGTGGCTCTTTCTGCCATTTGGATGTTTATGCATTTACTTCTGGTCTGTGAGTCACTGAAAATCTTTTTTAAAGTCATCCAAGGGATGAGATAAACATTGCAACACCCATAAACTCATCCCAGTACTATTCATGTGTCAAGTTTATGACCAGATAATGGATTAAGTTGAAGAAGGAGGTCTCCAAGATAACTTGCACCTAAATAGCATATTTTTCCTATCTGTTTCACAGGAGCTAAAAAAGTTAGCATATTTAATAACTATTCAATTTATAGTAAATTGACTAATTCATGTAGGTGCTCTCACTTTTTAAACAACATAGTGCCTGCATTCAGGCCCCAAGCCATTCTTCTAGAAATATCTGACACTACTGAGTCTAATCTCATCTCCTGAGTGTCAGCAAGTGGGGGAGGAGCTCAGCCGGTGCCGGGAGAATTATCAACATGGGTTTTTCAAGGACAGCTTAGGAAGATTTCCTCCCTTCTGTGGAAACCAGGAATCGCCTTTTTAGAATTCACTCTTTCATTTACAAATCAGTAAAGCAATCTCACAGAAGAGGAAGTGACTTGCCCAAGATTGAGAGGAAGAGCTGGGCCTTGAACCTGTGACCCCAGCCTCCCAATCCCGTGCTTTGCCAGTATAGCATCCTGCATTTCATGGGCATCTTTCATACCAGTGTCAGCTCTTTGCTTCGTGTGGTTCAAAATTATAATTGTATAATCCTGATACAACCCCCTTTGAGCAGAGCCGGTATTTTCAGGAGGTCCCGTCTTTAATAGGTTAACCGCATTCATCTCTAAGCTTCTTTGTTGGAGGCAGGGGGCAGTCAGGACAAATTCATTTATGCCAAAGGCTATTTCTCATGCAGTGTTGAAAACTAAAGCAGCCTGCGTCCTAATTCTGGCCCTGTTCCCATCTGCCTCAGCATATGTTTTAAGCTTCTGCCATGTTACCTCAGCCATGAGCTATTTTTTTCCAGAGGAAGCTGAAATAAATTGGAAAAAAAAAAAATAGTCCCGCTTTCCCAAGTGGACTCTTGTGGGCTTTCAGTGCACACTGTGTAAATAAACCATGGGCTGTGCAGCTCGCGGGAGGAGGAAGCGTAAATAGAAGGCAGCTGCTGCTTTGGGAGTGGAGCAGCTTACCCTCGTTCCGGGCAGCGCCCAAGACTGGAGGCAGGCAGGTGTACCCAAACGCTGTTACACGTGAGGTCACCTTGCATGCTTAGAAAGTACAGATGCTTGGTCTCTACCCCGAGATATTCTGACTTAGTTGTGAGGAGCGACCTGGCCATGGGGCTTGTATAAGCTCTTCTGGGGGCTGGCATTGTAGCACGGGAGTTAAGCCACCGTCCTATATGAGGTTGGTTTGAGTCCCGGCTGCTCCACTTCAGATCCAGCTCCCAGCTAACGTGTCTGGAAAGCAGTGCAAGATGGCCCATGTGCTTTGGCCCCTGATGTTCATGTGGGAGACCTGGACAGAGATCCTGGCTCCTGGTCTTAGCTTGGCCCACATTGGCTATTGGCAGCATTTGGAGAGTGAACCAGCAGATCGCTCACTTTTTGTCTCTCCCTCTCTCTGTTGATCTTACTTTCAAGTAAATGAATAAATAATTTTTAAAGAAGCATATGAATTTACAAAAATGTTTAAAATCCATGCATTATTATTCAATAATATTTTCTTTTTTTAATATTTATTTTTTATTTGAAAATTAGAGTTACACACAGAGAGAAGGAGAGGCAGAGAGAGCGGTCTTCCATCCGCTGGTTCACTCGCCAAGTGGCCGCAACGGCCGGAGCTGTGCTGATCCGAAGCCAGGAGCCAGGAGTTTCTTCCGGGTCTCCCATGCGGGTGCAGGGGCCCAAGGACTTGGGCCATCTTCCACTGCTTTCCCAGTCCATAGCAGAAAGCTGTATTGGAAGTGGACTTGAACCGGCACCATATGGGATGCCAGCATTGCAGGTGGTGGCTTTACCCACTATACCACAGCGCCGGTCCCTGTTTCATAGTATTTTCTGAAGTACTCTCATACGTTATAACCCATAAGATGTTAGTTTCTTAACAGATTTCAGTTTGGTTTTCTTTTTTTTAAGTTTTAAAATATTTATTTTGTTTATTTGAAATGCAGATTAAGAGAGAGAGAGAAAGAGAGAGCTTCCATCTGCTGGTTCACTCCCCAAATGACTGCATCAGTCAGGTCTGGGCCAAGCTGAAGGAAGGAGCCTGGAACTCCATCTGGGTCTCCCACATGGGGGACAGGGGCCCAAGCACTTGGTCCATCTTCCACTGCTTTCCCAGGCACATTAGCAGGGAGCTGGATTGGAAGTGGAGCAGTCAGGATTCGAACAAGTATTCATATAGGATGCTGGCCTCCCAGGCGGTGGCTTAACCCACTGCGCCACAGTACCAGCCCCTAGTCTAGTTTTCTTTAAGCTGTAGTAAACTCATCCTCTGTTGTGGATGGGTGATGTCCATAGTGTCGCTCCCCCTCTTCGTGGAGGAACGACACAGGACCCTGCCTAGGCTTCATATCCGAGTCACAGCACCATTATGTCGCTCCCCCTCTTCGTGGAGGAACGACACTAAACCCTGCCTAGGCTTCATATCCGAGTCACGGCACCATTATGTCGCTCCCCGTCTTCGTGGAGGAACGACACAGGACCCTGCGCTGTTCTTTTGTCTGCTCGGCCCTCCCCGGGTTTGCTGCTGGTTCTTCCCGGGTTGGCTGCCGTCCTTCCACCTCCGTGGAGGGGCGGGCCCCCTGCCACTTTCCCCACTTCCGTGGGGGAGCGGCACACCACCGGCCGGCTCTCTCAGGGGCTGCACAGGTGTTCCTTCAGATAGATGTTCCTCGTGCATGTTGTCTCTCTCCTCCTTTATAGTCTTCTTCCACCAATCCCAACTCTGCTACCCACATGCTGAGTACGCTGCTCTCCTCCAATCAGGAGCAGGTCCTGCTGTTTATTGGTTGAACTGGAGGCAGCTGTGTAGAAGCTGTTTCCTCCTCTCCCAGTGCCATATTGTGGGAGAGCAGATGCATAGAATAAGTCTTAATTCCAGTAACTTAGTCTAGTCCGAGTTGCTCCCAGTTGCTCCCCACACATAGAGTGAATGAAATTACTCTTCCTGTTTTCAGTACCATTTTTATGGGTAATTAGTTTCTATGTGCAGAACAACTTGACAAGGCAATGCTGCAACCTCTGTTTATTTTTTAATGGTTATTTATTTATTTTTATTTATTTGAAAGGCAGAATTACAGAGAGGACTGTGTGTGGGGGAGGGAGAGAGACAAAGACGAGATAGCCAGGGATGGGCCAGGCTGAAGCCAGGAGCCCAGAATTGTATCTGGATGTCCCATGTGGGTGACAGCCCCAAGTACTTGAGTGTCAACCACTGCCTCCCAGGATGCAGTAGCAGGAAGCTGGTTTGGAAGTGGAGTAGCTGGCACTTTACCTGGGGCCCCAACAGGGACATGGGTGTCCCAAGCAGCCACTAAACCCACTGTGCCAGAAAGCCTGCCCTGAGGGCTTGTTTTGAATGGTCATATGCTGGGTCCCCTCCAAGGCACATCCTGACCCAAAGGTCTGAGGTCAAGAAGTACAATCAGCAGGTGACCTCAGGAAGCACTCAGGAGGTTTGTAGGACTTTCAGCCGAGGTGACAGTGTCTTTACACATCTGCCAGCATGATTCAGTCCTTAGCCTGATACAGCTCCTCAGGTGGGAAGAGCCATCCCTAAGCAGCAATGACCCCAGCTAAGAACTGTGGGACCCACCTAGTTGGTAAACTGAGTCAGCACTCTCCTCTGCCTGGACCTGGAACTGTATTTGTGCACAAAGCTAATTCTCCTGGACAGTTGCCAACTTGGTCTCCTGGACTCTTACTCCAGCGGTTCCCCTTGCCCCCTCGCCAGATGTCCTCATGTATACTGCACGTGCACCGCCTGCTTGGGCACACCACTTTGCGAGAGCTCCACAAGTCCAGTATTTGTGGTTTTGATCCCAAGCGAGGTCTTTAAAAAGAGAGACAGTGAAATCTTGGGACTCTCTGATGTGGTTCTTTTGCCTTTGCCAGGGAAAACAGAAGCCTACTTGGAAGCCATCAGAAAAAACATCGAGTGGCTGAAGAAACACGACAAAAAAGGAAACAAGGAAGGTATGGATTTCGTGGGGTTGTACAGTGCACACTGCACCCATTTCTGAAGAGCTTTTGTTATGCAAAGCCCACATCAAATTTACTTGGGCTAACGTCTTCTCTCAGAGCCCCCAAAGACTCCAGGTATCCCTCAGACAGAGGGGTACCTGGGGACAAAGCCTCCATTTCTTTGATGGTGAAAATTATTATTCTTTTATCATCCTTTCAAGCAAAGGCATTTGTTTTCTGATTTTATTGTGCAAGAACCAAGCAAAAGTAGAGTGAAGCCTATAATGAGTTCCCATGTGTCCATCACCCACTTCCAATAATTATCAACATTTTGCCAGTGTTTTAGCTACTCCTCCTTTTCTTGGAGTATTTTAAATAAGTTTTTTTTTTTTATTTGACAGATGAGTTAGACAGTGAGAGAGACAGAGAGAAAGGTCTTCCTTCTGTTGGTTCACCCCCAAATGGCCGCTACCCGGCGCTGCACCGATCCGAAGCCAGGAGCCAGGTGCGTCCTCCTGGACTCTCATGGGGGTGCAGGGGCCCAGGCACTTGGGCCATCCTCCACTGCCCTCCTGGGCCACAGCAGAGAGCTAGACTGAAAGAGGAGCAACCGGGACTAGAACCTAGCGCCCATATGGGATGCTGGCGCCGCAGGTGGAGGATTAATCAAGTGAGCCACAGCACTGGCCCCTCTTGGAGTATTTTAAACAAAGGTATTTAAACAAAGGCATATAAGAGTATTAGGTGCACCTGTGGCCACCTAAGCACTTCCCACACCCTATTTAAGGAAAACAAAGCCCAGAGCCAAACTCTGTTCCAAAGTCCAGATACATGAAGGGCAATGAGATGCGGCACCCCAATGCTCAGAGAGCTCACAGCATCAGCAAAGCTACAGGTGAACCTGCTCAGCACTCTCCTAGGCAGGTGCAGTAGCACAAGGAGGTGGGAGGAGGGGGCAGATCTTCTTGCCAGGACAGAGTTGGGAGAAAAGGCCCAAGGAAAGGTAGGGAAGAATCTGTCAAGTGCTGGGAGATGGAACCAGAGGGAACACGGGGTACTGAGGACGAAAAGGACAAAAGAGAGGGGTGCGTTCAGGGATGCAGAGCCGTTCCTTTCCCCAGGAACACTGGCATCTGTGGGGAGGAGCAGCAGGAAGGGCAGGGAAGTGGGCAGTGCCCCGGCCAGGAAGACACTACACATTGGGAAAGGGAAGTTGGTTTTAGCCAAGGGAGCCCCAGCTGGGGGCTTGGTTAGTTAAGAACCGAGAAACCCATGTGGCGGCAGTGTGGTTACAAATTGCAAAAACAAGATCCTAGAAGGTAGGATGGAGGTGAGGGGGCAGGGACCCAGAGCAGAAACCTTGGAGCTTGACTCAAGCAAGGCAAGAGAGAGGAAATATAAAGAGTGGGGGGTGGGGGGTGGGGGAAGTTGAGGACGGTTCCCACGTGTGTGGCTGGAGCAGTTGCACAGTGATGCTTTTCCAATGGGATGAGTAATGTTCCTCCAACCTCTAAATATCCCATTGCCCTGGTCTCACTTCAGCACCGCTAGTGAAGAACCTTGGGGACAGTATGGTGGCATCAATATTTTTTTCTAGCTCCCTACTTGTTCCAGGGTACAGTTGAGAACCACTGAGACAGCATGCATGGTGGGAGGAGGAGGTGTTTGCACGCCCCTTTAGCCTGTGAGCTTCTACATGCAGTGAGATGGAAATGATTTTCAAGGATTTGCACATCCTTTATTTGGTGCAAAATGGTGTGAATCCCCAGGCTGTCAGTTCCATTAAAATTCACAGGAACCATATTTTATCACATCTGTCACTGATTGAAAAATGCACCAAGTTTAATGTACCACGGAGGAAAAAAGAGTGCGGCTAACTAAACTGTAACATGCCATCCATGGCTGCAAAGACTTTAAAAAGGTTCATCTTTAAATCAGTGTAATTCAGTGTATGCAAAAATGCATTCCAACACCAGTATGAACTGTATGGCACACTGATGTGGACTATTGATGTTATTGCTTTTGCTGATTAGCGTGTGAACCGCACTCTTGTCATAACCAGAAACATTCTGCAGTTCAGTCTTTCAGTTCCAGAAATAATCGAGCTAGTGAAGCATGGAATGTTGAAGGTCGTTGCTAACACAACTCTCTGTGAGCAAATCTCATGGTGATGGAGCTGTGGCGGATGCTCCTTTTTGCCTCCCTGTGGAATATGCTTGTTCTTGTTTAAAAATTTCACTTTATTTAAAAAAAAAACAGTTAAACACAGAGAAAGAGAGCAAGCTATCCACTTGTTCACTCCCCAGATCCCTGCAACATCAGGGCTGGGCTAGACCAAAGCCAGGAACCTTGGAACTCCATCAGCGTCCCCCTGTGGGTGGCAGACTCAAGCACTTGAGCCATCATCTGCCGCCTCCCAGGATGTGCACTGGCAGGAAGCTGGGTCCCAGATGCAGGAGCCAGGACTCTAACCAGGCTCTCCAATGTGGGATGCAGGCATCCCAAGTAGAGACTTATCTGCTGTGCCAAACACTTGCCCCAGAATAAGCTGGGGGGGGGGGGGGCGGAAGCGCACTCCTCCTCCGCTGTGCTCTGCTTGGGCTCCTTTCTCAAAGACTGTGGGGATCTACTCAGAGCCCCACGGTGGCTGCAGCCGTGTGAGCAGGAAGACTAACTGTTGGTTCTGACCCTTTTTTGTTTGTCTTTTACTTCTTTTTTGCTTATTTGAGAGAGCTCCCACCTACTGGTTCACTCCCCAACAGCCAGGGCTGGGCTGGGCCAAAGTCAGGACTTCAATCCAGGTCTCCTGCACAGGTAGTAAAGAGCCAACCACGTGAGCCATCACTGAGTGCCTTCCAGGGTGTGCATTAGTGGGCAGCTGGAATCTGGCACAGAGCCAGGACACAAACCCGTGTTCTCCAATACCGGATGGGGTGTCCCAAGCAGTATCTCGGCCGCTGTGCCAAATGTGCGCCCCAGCCTTTCTTAACCTCTGCTGGTGCTCTTTGTTTGGCAGGGGCCTGCATGACCCGAATCCCCTTCTCAGACCTAGGGAAGGCAGGAGCATATGAAGTGATAGTGAAGAGGACAAAATCTTTGACAGTTTTTTTTTTAAAAGATTTATTTATTTAGTTGAGAGGCAAAGTCACAGACAGAGAGAAGAGCCTTCCATCTACTGGTTCACTCCCCAAATGGCTGCAATGGTTGGAGCTAGGCTGATCTGAAGCCAGGAGCCAGGAGCTTCCTCTGAGTCTCCCACAAGAGCCATCTGCTTTCCCAGAAACATTAGCAGGGGGCTGGACTGGAAGTGGAGCACCCAGTACTTGAACCAGTGCCTATATGGGATGCTGGCACCATAGGCAGAAACTTAGCCTACTATACCACAGCGTCGGCCCTATAAAGTTTTTTTTTTTTTTAAGATTTATTTATTTATTTGAAAGTCAGAGTTACCCAGAGAGAGGAGAAGCAGAGAGAGAGAAGTCTTTCATCCGCTGGTTCATTCCCCAATTGGCCGCAACGGCCGGAGCTGTGCCAATCCAAAGCCAGGAGCCAGGAGCTTCTTCTGGGTCTCCCACGAGGGTG
This sequence comes from Oryctolagus cuniculus, assembly GCF_964237555.1. Lineage (NCBI taxonomy): Eukaryota > Metazoa > Chordata > Mammalia > Lagomorpha > Leporidae > Oryctolagus > Oryctolagus cuniculus. Next base: position 74,414,602 of record NC_091443.1, read on the forward strand.
CAGGGACCAAATGACTTGGGCCATCTTCTACTGCTTTCCCAGGCCATAGCAGAGAGCTGGATCGGAAGTGGAGCAGCCAGGTCTTGAACCGGCGCCCATAAGGGATGCCGACACTTCAGGCCAGGGCGTTAACCCAGTGCGCCACAGCACCGGCCCCTACAGTTTGTTTTTTTTTTTTTTTTAAAGTGTGCTTTTAAAGAAGAGAATTCTTTTATCTTTCTTTTTTTTTCCAATTTTTAAAATTTATGTAAGGGGAACAAACTTCATGTCTTTCATATATATAGTTTTAAGAGCATAATGATCCTCCTGCACCTTACCCTGCCTCACTCCCACCCTTCCTCCTCCTTTCTTTATTACTTTTCTTTTAATTTTTACAATGGCTTACTTTCAATTTACTTTGTAATCACAAGCTTAACCCTCCATTAAAAAAAGAATTCAACAAGTAGTGATAGAATGTAGACACGGGCTATAAACAGTAACCAAATCTTAAAATGTCATTTTGCTCATATGCATTACATTCTTTGTAGTCAGTATATTAGTTACCACAAATCAGGAAAACATGGTATTTGACCTTTGGGGACTGGCTTATGTCACTAAGCATAATGGTCTCCACCTTTTATCCATTTTGTTGTAAAAGATGGGATTTCATTGTTTTTTTGTGGCTGAGTAGTATTCCACATAAACCACAATTTCTTTATGCAGTCATCAGTTGATGGACCCATGGGTCGATTTCATAGCTTAGCTGTTGTGAGCTGAGCTGCTAAATCCCTTTTTCTTTTGAGCTCTGTGAAGCTCTCTTTAGGTTAGCAAGGTGCCTGCTGGCCTGTGTACTGGCCCAGCCCTGTAGCGCAAAGCTGGAATCAGGTTCCAAGGGCCTTTTCCCTCACCGCACACAGTGATACCCATGTTAAAAAGATGCAGTTGTTTTACCTTAAAAAAAAAAAAAAAAAAAGAAAGCAAAACCTCTTGCCTTTGTCTCCTCCACTCATCCCAACTCCTTCACTGCTGTCCTTGGTCTGCCTTTTGTTCCATTAAACGTTGACATTGCACCTGATCCTGAAGTGCATCAGAGATGAGCCATGCTCCTTCCTTGTGCCCTGTCATTTAGGAGTCAAGGAATCACCTCCTGAGATTTATGCAAAATATGTGTTCAGCTTTGTTCTGTGTTTCTAGCCCAAGAGAAAGGGAGAGATCCAAAAAGAAAACCAAAAAATGAGTTTTTATTGAACTTTGCTCTGTCCCCACCAGATGCTCTGTTGTCAGGACCTGAAGGCTGTGGAAAGGTCAAAGCCACCACTACAGACAGACCAGGGATCAGAACTTAGCCCTGCTAGTCCCTGAGCCAAAGCCACCACTACAGACAGACCAGGGATCAGAACTTAGCCCTGCTAGTCCCTGAGCCAGTGACTTCTGTCCTGGTTCTTCATTGCTGACATGGATCCTTACCTTACTGCATGGGGTTTTGGGAGGAGCAAATAAGATGATGCTGTGAAGTGCTTGGTGCTGTGAATTCTCTCTTTAATAAAGTCTGCACGGCTGTGTCCTCAGGGAGGGAAATGTCCTTCTTGCTGGAGAGGAAGTGAATCCTCCGTAAGCCTCGGCCCACCGTGACGCGGGCTGCAGTGCCTGTAGGTCTTCCACACATCGTTTCACTTTGACACAGGGCCGAAAACGGCATTGAAAAATAGTCCTAAAATTCTTATGGAAGCACTAGCCAACACAATCTTGAACGAAAAGAACAAATCATGGGGCCGGCATTGTGACGTAGTGGGTTAAGCCACCGCCTGCAATGCCGGCATCCCATATGGAAGCTTGTTCAAGTCTTGGCTGCTCCACTTCTGATCCAGCTCCCTTCTAATGGCCTGGGAATCAGTGGAGGAGGACACAAATGCTTGGGCCTATGCACCCACATGGGAGACCCAGAAGAAGCTTCTGGCTCCTGGCTTTGGCCTGGCCCATCCCTGGCTATTGTGGCCATTTGGGGAATGAACCAGGGGATGGAAGATCTCTCTCTCTCTCCATCTCTCCCTCTCTCTGTAACTCTGCCTTTCAAGTAAATAAAATGTCTTTAAAAAAATAAAAAGAACAAATCTGGAGGAGCTGCAATATCTGATTTCAAGACAAACTATAGAGCTACTTTAACCAAAAGAGCAGATACCAGCATAAAAATAGACACATAGACCAGTGAATAGAATAGAGATCCCAGAAATGAAGGCACCTAGCTACAGCCAACTTGCATTTGACAAAGGCACCAAAAACATCTAGTGGATAAAGAGCAATCTCTTCCATAAACAGCAAAGGAAAATTGGATATCCATATACAGAAGAATGAAACTTGACTCCTACCCTAGTCAGAATAGCTGTTTTCAAAACAGCATAAAAGAAACATTGACGAGAATGCAGAGTGTGGGGAGCAACTCGGACTAGACTAAGTTACTGGAATTAAGACTTATTCTATGCATCTGCTCTCCCACAATATGGCGCTGGGAGAGGAGGCAACAGCTTCTACACAGCTGCCTCTCACCAACTTGACAAGCTGCAGGAGCTGCTCCTGATTGGAGGAGAGCAGCGTGCTCGGCATGTGGGCAGCAGAGTTGGGATTGGTGGAAGAGGACTATAAAGGAGGAGAGAGACAACATGCACCAGGAACATCTGAGGAACATCTGAGCAGCCCCCAAGAGAGCCAGCCGGCCGGCCAGCCAGCAGTGTGCCGCTCCCCCGCAGAAGTGGAGAAAGTGGCAGGGGGGCCTGCCCCTCCACGGAGGTGGAGGGACGGCAGCCAACCCAGGAAGGACCAGCAGCAAACCCGGGAAGGGCCGAGCAGACAAAAGAACAGCGCAGGGTCCTGTGTCGTTCCTCCACGAAGAGGGGGAGTGACAGCAGAGAAACTCTTACATACTGTGGTTGGGGGTGTAAATGAGTACAGCCATCATGGAGAACAGTGTGGAAGTGCTTCCAAAAACTAAAAATAGTCTACTGTATAATCTAGTTATCCCACTTCTGGGTAGTTATCCGAAGGAAATGAAATCAGCATATCAAAGAGATGTCTGCACTCCCATGTTTGCTGCAAACTATACACAATAACCCAGATAATGTAATCAGCCACAATATCCACTGATGGATGAATGGATAAAGAACAATGGTATGTATACAGAACAGAATATTTTTGGGCTTAAAGAATGAACTGCTGCTATTTGTGGGTGGAACTGAAGGATGCTATGTTAAGTGCAGTAAGCCAGGCACAGAAAGACGAATACTGCCTGTTCTTTCTTGTATGTAGAAGGTAAAGCACAAAGTTGACCTGAATGTAGAGGGTGTCACTTCCAGTTTGGGAATGACTGGAAGAAAGGGAATAGAGGCTAGCACCGCGGCTCACTAGGCTAATCCTCTGCCTTGCGGTGCCGGCACCCTGGGTTCTAGTCCTGGTCCGGGCGCTGCATTCTGTCCCGGTTGCCCCTCTTCCAGGCCAGCTCTCTGCTGTGGCCAGGGAGTGCAGTGGAGGATGGCCCAAGTGCTTGGGCCCTGCACCCCATGGGAGACCAGGAGAAGCACCTGGCTCCTGCCATCGGATCAGCATGGTGCGCCGGCCACAGCACGCCGGCCGCGGCGGCCACTGGAGGGTGAACCAACGGCAAAAGGAAGACCTTTCTCTCTCTCTCTCTCTGTCTCACTGTCCACTCTGCCTGTCAAAAAAAAAAAAAAAAAAAAAAAAAGGGGAATAGAGGGAGGTTGGATAACAGGTGCCGAAACACAGATGGAGGGAATAGGTTCTCGTGTTCCACATCTCAGCAGACTGACTATAGTTCATGTGAACCTAGTATTTTTTTTCAGTGAAGATCTAGAAGAGGGGAGTTTGAAATCATGAAGCATAAAGATTTGATAAGGAGATGGAAATACTAATCACCATGACTTGGTCAGTACAGTATGCAAGTATAAATATCTCAAAATGGCATGTTGTACTCTATAATTACATGCAGTTATTACATGCTAGCAAAACATGTATAAACTCTTGTGGAATGTAAAAATAATGTTTTTAAATAGAAGAGAGTAGAATAGTGATTATTAGTAACTAGGACGTTTAGGAGGAGGTGAAAAAAACAAATTTGGGATAACCAAAATGTAATTAACCAAAATGTAATTAGTCAGTTACTAGTAGTAAGTTCCAGGGTTTTGTAGCACAATAGCTGACTACAGTTTATAATAACCTGTTACATAATTGAAAACTAGAAGAAAAGAGCTCAAAGGCTCCAGAATGGAAATGCTGTTTATCCTAATTTGATCATTGCACATTGTATCCATGTATTGAAATATCACATTGTACTCTATGAATATGCATAATTATTATGTTAATGAAACCTTTTTAAAAATGTGAACTTAAAAAAAGACTTAAACTTCAATCTACCAGTACCTAAGAGAAAATCAACTGCTTCCTTGACCATTTTTTACAAGTATGTATCCTGTAAAACCTACCATTTTAAGACATTTTCAAGCTTCAATTTCAGAACAGCAAATCAATCCTTGTCTCATTCAATATAGGTATGAAGATGTTGTATACATTGAATGTCATATAAAATGGCAAGAGAGCAAGTCAGCCAACCACAGGCAGGCTTCTTACCTGGGTATCTCCATATTTCAGGGGGAGAGGGTGGTTCTAAGCATGACAAAGGAGCCATAAACAGGCTCCGTTTGACTTTTTGCTTGATGTATACAACTCACATAGCGTGAAATAAAGTAATTCTTAGTTCAGAAGGAAAAAGCAGGTTGTCACATCATCGGATACTTAACCTGCTGTAACAGCTTCAAGAAGTGAGCACACCTGGTCTGACCGTAACTTCCACTGTGTGACCTTGAACAAGGCACTTAAGCTTCAGGATGTGGGGTACCCCAGATGCGGTTTCTGGCATAGCAACGTTGGTATCGCCTGGCAGCTTGTTTTTAAAATAACAAATTCTGGTGTCCCCACCCCAGACCTACTGAATATGAATCTGCATGTCTTCCAGAACCCCAGGCGATTGGTATACACATGAGAATCTGCAAAGCCCTGGTCTGTGGACCTGTTCCCTGTTGGGTTAAATGTGCTGGTTCTTCCCACCTGAGCTCCTCACAGGGTTGTGATGAAGAGCAGCTGAGAAAATACAACACACATAAACCATTTTAAACCATCAACGACTGCACAAATGGCAGGAACCAAACTGTCGTTCATGTGAAAGATGGGGAGTGGTAGCAGAATAATTCTTGGTTAATGGTGATTGCTGTAATGGGACTGGTCCTTCCTGATAGTTACTCGTGATCCTCTGATCATCTTTTCCAGATTATGACCTTTCAAAGATGAGGGACTTCATCAACCAGCAAGCTGATGCTTACGTGGAGAAGGGCATCCTTGACCAAGAGGAAGCCAAGGCCATCAAGCGCATTTACAGCAGCCTGTAAAAATGGCCAGAGATCCGGGAGTCTGTCGGCTGTTTCAGCAAACACAGTATAGCTTAAGACTGTTCTAATTCTGTGACTCAAGTTGTTCTGACTCAAGAATTATTAGAAAGTGCTGAACCTACAGTAGTTAATCTTCTAAAAGTGGCTAAAATGTAGCTTTCTCGCCATAAAAACTATCAGAAAAGTAAAGTGGTATGTAAGCTGAGATTTTGTATATAGAATCCTTATTTCTTCATTGATTTATGTTTTATGATCAGATAGTCTGCTCTGGAAAAGCCTCCAAAGGACTGCACTTAAAACTAAACCTTCGTACTGTCTTTACACACGAACACACGCTGCAGAATGAAAGGGGATCTGTTTCCAAAGCGTGCTGGGTACCAACGGCCCTTGTGGAAGACGTCTGTTACAAGGTGTCGGTTCCACTTGCAGTCCCCACTTGCGAGGTGAAATAAATTCACGTTTCCTCAAAGCCTCTATACCTTAAGGGGAGCCATCTGATTTTTTGGCTGCTCTTTTTAGCTGCCTCATTGTTAGGCCCGGTGGCACAAAAAGGAACCTGAGAATTGGGCATAGCACTTGGTAGACTTGTTAACAGTTTGTCCCTACACTTCATCAGTCCTATTAGTGAGCTTTCAGGCATGAGTTTGCTTATAAAGCGGGATGTTTATTTTCTCCAAGAAGACAAATGAGGTCATCACTAGTCCATGAAGGCAGGTAAAAAGTAAAAGGGGATCTCAGTTATCTAAAGTGGAGTTGACCCAAGCCAAGTTTTTTTCAAAGAGGGCAAAGGATTGGGCAGTAGGGCAGAGACAGATGAATCACAGCCTTCCCTGTGAGTCAAAGCTGGAGGGAAACTTCCCTGGGGGAAAGGCTGGTGAACCTCAGGTCTCTCTGATTTCTCCACCTCAACCACTCCCACAACTGTGGCCCCAGAAACAGCCATGCAGTGGCCAGCGGGCCTCTTGAAATGTTACTGTTCAGTGTTCCCAGACCAAAGAATACTTTGAAAATGTATTAATCAGAGTGAACTGACATTTTTTAAAATATCTTTGTTTAAAATCATAAAAGGATAATGCTGTGTATATGAGCTGTCCCTACTCGCTGTCCTCAAGGCCTCTTCCTGGTTCTCACTTGCTGGGGCACTTAGAGGGAAGCAGTAAGAAGCTGGTCTTGGTTGACATGGCTGCTGCTCCTTGCCATCCACAGAGTTGCCGAAACAAAACCAAAGCCTCACACACACACATACACACACAACCCAGTGTATTCTAGAGAAGCCAGGACCCACTGGTGAGTGGAGAGTGAGAGCTATCAGCACCTTCGCCCATACCACTTGCCAAAGCACAGCTACTCCCTGTTCAATGAGTTGTCTCTGATCACAGGACCAACCCTACTCGGGCCATGTCCAAGCAGCTGCTTCTACAGCAGACCAAAACACTGGCCCTGATTAAAGCATTGTATGCATTTTTTTCTACAATGCACCCAAATATCTATGCAGTGGTTTTTTTTTTTTAATAAATTGATTTAGGGAGTCACAGTTTTCAAAGCCCATCAGCTCTTACTGATAACCAAGACAACAGGGAGATCATTTGCCCTGTTTGATAAATGAGGCCGCTGGGTCACAAAGGGAACAAGGACATGGTCTATGCTCATGCGGACGAGGGGTAGTCAGGCTGGGGCCAGGACCCGGGGTTCTTGTCTGTCACTCCTCCCCAGTGATTCTATGGGCAAGGCGGGGTAAGTAACTCCTGTCCTCTATAATTCAGCTGTGAAAACAAAGAATCCAAACTCACTAACACCTTGGAGAGATGCTCTGGCTAGAAACTGATGAAAGACCACAGGGAAAAAATAAAACATGTTTTTGACATCATGGTCTCGCTTTTTGAGTTTCTGTCTTTCTGACAGTATCTTTGGGATTACTCTCAAACTTCCAATCACTTTATGTTAAACAGCGTAACTCTATATTTTAAAATTTTCCAGGTGTCCAAAGAGGCTTGTTTGGGCCTTTTCTTACAAATCTATGTTGATTCCTTAATTTTTTTCTTTTAGTTTTTCTCTCCTTTCAAGTAACTCCCCACAGTTTAGATAGTGGATATAAGAAAACAACAAACTGGGACCAGCATTGTGGCACAGTGGGTTAAACTGCTGCCTACAATACTGCATCCCATATGAGCACTGGTTCAAGTCCTGGCTGCTCCACTTCTGATCCAGCTCTCTGCTAATGTGATAGCCCAAGCACTTGGGCTCTTGCCACCATGTGGGAGACCTGGATGGAGTTCCTGGCTCCTGGCTTTGGCCTGGTTTAGCCTGGCCCATCCCTGGCCATTGTTACCCTTGGGGAGTGAACCAGTGGATGGAAGATTCTCTCTGTGTGTGTGTGTCCTCCTCCATGTAATTCTGCTTTAAATAAATAATTTTATATAATTGATCTATATTATATAATTATCTATATTAACCTATATTTATATAATTAACATATAATATTTATATAATTAAAAGAAAGAAAACATGGCCAGCGCCGCGGCTCACTAGGCTAATCCTCCGCCTAGCGGCGCCGGCACACCGGGTTCTAGTCCCGGTTGGGGCGCCGGATTCTGTCCCGGTTGCCCCTCTTCCAGGCCAGCCCTCTGCTGTGGCCCGGGAGTGCAGTGGAGGATGGCCCAGGTGCTTGGGCCCTGCACCCTATGGGAGACCAGGAAAAGCACCTGGCTCCTGGCTCCTGCCATCGGATCAGCATGGTGCGCCGGCCGCAGCGCGCCGGCCGTGGCGGCCATTGGAGGGTGAACCAACGGCAAAAGGAAGACCTTTCTCTCTGTCTCTCTCTCTCACTGTCCACTCTGCCTGTCAAAAAAAAATAAAAAAATTAAAAAAAAAAAAGAAAACAGCAAAGCATGACCCAGAGAGCACCCTATTTCAAAGATGCTATACTAACATGAGAAAAAAACCCACAAAGGATCAGGTATAAATAATGAGGAAAGTAGGAAAGGGAGAATGAAAATAGGGAAACAAAAGGTCTTTTTGCTCTACAAACAGCAAACTCCTCTTGGGAGGGGTAAATGCAGGGAATTTTTGTGAAAGCTTAAAGATTTATATAACCTACTAGTTCTACAGAAATTAAGACCAAAATATTTCATTGCAAATGGTATGTTGCTTAAAGTTTACATATAATAAAGGTAAGACCAATTATGTGAATAGAAACCTGTATCAATTCAGATGTGTGCAGTGACTACACAACACCCTATAATAAAATGACTTAGCAATGAAATCCAAACTGGATTTCAGCAATGTTTCAGACTTAGTATCATTTATTTGTGCCCTTGGTTGTTTTCCGTATTTTCACTGAATGTGAAATACACTAAGTCAATGAGAATGCAAAGGGTACCAGCAATTGTAATTTATTTCCTTTTAGATTATTGAAGCTTTTATTTTCAAAAGTGCATTTATAATTATTAAAAAAAAACATTAAAATTGGGGGAGAAGTCATCATTTCTAAAGTGTAATTTAAAAATCTATTTTATTTTTGAACAGGCATTAGGGCACAGTAAGTTTGAGCCATGGCTTGGCATACCTACATTATAATGGAGTGCCAGTTTGAATCCCAGCTAATCCATTTCCAATCCAACTTCCTGCTAACACACCTGGTGGCAACAGCTTATGGCTCAAGTACTTGGTCCCTGGATGGAGTTCCCAGCTCTTGGCTTTAGCCTGGCCCAGCGTCAGCGATTGGAGCCATGCTGGGGGTAAACTCAAACCTATCTGTCTCTTTCTTTCCCTCTGGCTTTCAAATAAATTTTTAAAAAATCTATTTTACTTTCCCATTTGTTGAAAAAATTGAGGACTCAAATATGCAAACATAGTTTATTTTCTCATTCAGAATTTTGTAGTTTATTTTTTTTTACAAAATAGCAGACAAAATTTGGTTCTTTGTATTAATACAGAATATGTAATACATATTGAAATATATATATATATATAGCACTTAGGTTATAAACACGCAGCAATTTCAGCATCACGTAAACAACCACCAAGTCTTTCACAAAACTAGGATTTCATCAGGAGATAAACCTTTTCTTAGCCTAAATATATATATATATATATATATAAATAGTCTCTGATGCTTTATGTCAACCAGTATTTACAAAAGCTCGTCTAGAAACTACCAACCACCCCTGCAAAAATGGTGAGCTTGAGGATGCAATGTTGCTGTCATGCCATAACAGAGACTTAAAACTGTGGAAAGCCAGGAGGAGCGAATCACTTCAGCGCAGCTGCAGAAGGTGCGTGAACTACGGGAATCCAGAGGAATGCTTCCGAATCTTCGCTGTTGGAGTCTTTGTGGTCCAAGCATCTCTTAACCCGGGTGACAGTGTTGCCCTTCACCACCTAACTGTGATAGAGGGAAGTTGCATAGGGACTTTCTTCATCTCTGAGGAAGAGAAACAGTGAAAGTCAGTGCTGAAACCTGTACCCAGAAAATTAAAAGATACACATATTACACAGCGTAAAAGCCAGCTTCGGGGGAGGTGCTGGGCTCAGTTCAGATGCCCACAGCCCACAGTGGAGTGCCTGGGACTGAGTCCCAGCTCCACTCCTGATTCCAGCTTCCTGCTAATGTACACCCTGGGAGGCAGCAGGTGATGCTCGACTAGTGGGTCCCTACAACCCTCACAGGAGACCTGGACTGAGTTCCAGACTCCTGGCTTCATCCAAGCCCAGCCCTGGCTGTTATGGGCATTTGAAAAGTAAACCAGTAGATGGGAGACATCTCTATGTCTGTCTTCTGTCTCTCTTTTTCAAATAAATTTTTTAAAATATAGACCCATCTGCCAAAGAAGGGAAGGAATATATCAACTCACAATGTTACTGTGTTTGCCTCAAAAGTTGTATAGAACAGATACCTATTGAGATGTACCTCAGTAATTTGGGATAAATAATATTGTATATATCTTGGTTTAGATTATAAATTTTGGGGCTGGCACTGTGGCGCAGTGGGCTGAGGCCCTGGCCTGAAGCACCGGCATCCCATATGGAAGCACGTTCTAGTCACGGCTGCTCCTCTTCCCATCCAGCTCTCTGCTGTAACCTGGGAAAGCAGTAGGAGATGGCCCAAGTCCTTGGGCCCCTGCATTCACTTGGGAGACCCGGAAGAAGCCCCTGACTCCTGGCTTCAGATAGGTGCAGCTCCGGCTGTTGCAGCCACCTGGGGAGTGAACCAGAGGATGGAAGACCTCTCTCTCTGTAACTCTGTCTTTCAAATAAATAAAATACATCTAAAAAATAGATTATAAATTCCTTATTTACTGATTTTATTTTTTGTTTGAAAAATAGAGACAGAATAGAAGTAAAATTGACACTTTAGGAAGCAATGACTTTGAACAGCCTTTGTCTCAACTGTTGAGGAACAATTTTTTTCATACTATTTGTTGGACTCTTTACTTAACACAGAGCTAGTTATATGTGTATAAAGTTAATTGAAAACAGATCTTAGAAATAAAAATGGGAATAGGAGAGGGAGGAGGAAGGAAGGAGGGCAAGCATGAGGGAAGAAACACCTTGTTTCAAACGCTGCAATTATGAAATGTATGAAGTCTGTATTCTTTAAATAAAAGGTTTCTGGGGTGGGAGGGAGGAAAAATAGAGACAGAGATCTTCCACCCACTGGCTCACTCCCCAAATGCCTGCAACAGCCAGGGCTGGACCAGGCCTAGTGAGGAACCCAAACTCCAACCAGGTCTCCCATATATACAGCAGAGACTCAAATACTGACAACATTATTTGCAATCCACATTAGAGCAGCAAGCTGGATCAGAAGCGGAAGAGCCATGGCTCAAACCAGGTCCTCCAGGACTGGCTGTGGGTGTCCCAAGCAGCAACTTAACCAATGAACCAAATGCCCACAACTAAATTATATTTTAATATATTAAATTTATACTTAATTATATTCATTTATATTTTCCATATTCTACCTCATTCTCAAATGATCTGAGATGCCTGTAACAAAGGAAATACATATACCAAGATGAATAAAATAGTAATAAAAAACAAGGACTATGGAAGAGAGAAAAGACAATATATTAACCACAAGAAATATTACGACAGTTGAACCTCGGCATCAATTTTAGTAGCAAATTTCCCAGTAGTCAGGGCAAAGAAAAAGGAAACAATGTAGGTTGTGTCTTCTTGAAATCATAAAGGAAGAAGGAAACCAGTTCAATAGGAGAAAGGTTTGCTCCAGGGCCATACTAAAAACCAAAGAAATAAGCTCAGGGCCGGTTGGGGCACAGCAGGTTAAGCTGCTGCTTATGACGCTGGCATCCCACAGGGCTGCCAGTCCAAGTGCCCACCGTTCCACTTCCGATCCAGCTCCTTGCTAATGTGTCTCAGAAAGTGTTAGAACATGGCCCAAGTGCTTGGGCCCCTGCACCCTCAGAAGAAGTGAATGGAAGCCGGCGCCGTGGCTCAATAGGCTAATCCTCCACCTTGCGGCGCCGGCACACCGGGTTCTAGTCCCGGTTGGGGCGCCGGATTCTGTCCCGGTTGCCCCTCTTCCAGGCCAGCTCTCTGCTATGGCCAGGGAGTGCAGTGGAGGATGGCCCAGGTGCTTGGGCCCTGCACCCCATGGGAGACCAGGAAAAGCACCTGGATCCTGGCTCCTGCCATCGGATCAGCGCGGTGCGCCGGCTGCAGCGGCGGCCATTGGAGGGTGATCCAACGGCAAAGGAAGACCTTTCTCTCTGTCTCTCTCTCTCACTGTCCACTCTGCCTGTCAAAAAAAAAATAATAAAAAAATAAAAAAATAAAAAAAAAAAAGAAGTGAATGGAAGATCTCTCTCCATCTCCCTCTCTCTATATATAACTCTTTCAAATAAATAAAATGAATCTTTAAAAAAAAAAAGCTGAAATGCTTAAAAAAGAAAGACATTCAATGAGATCTTAACAAACGATGGAAAAATAATGGGCACTATCTTTGACAAATTGTATAAGGAACAGTATTTTTATTAAGTATTCTCTAGAGTGCTGCTTTCCTTGAAGATGTCAAGGAGATGCTCATATCTGGCTGCTATGCAGAATCAGTAGCTGGACCATGATGCTATTAAAGCAAACTTATTGTAAGAAATAAGAGATGGGGGACAGCGCTGTGGCGTAAGGGATAAAGCCGCCACCTGCAGTGCCGGCATCCCATATGGGCACCGGTTCTAGTCTAGGCTGCTCCTCTTCCAATCCAGCTCTCTGCTATGGCCTGGGAAAGCAGTAGAAGATGGCCCAAGTCCTTGGGCCCCTGCTCCTGAAGAAGCTCCTGGCTCCTGACTTCAGATCTGCCCAACTCTGGCTGTTGCAGCCATTTGGGGAATGAAGCAACAGATGGAAGACCTCTCTCTCTCTTTCTCTGCCTCTCTGTAACTCTGCCTTTCAAACAAATAAATAAATAAATCTTAAAAAAAAAAAAAAAAGAAAGAAGAGGGGCAACCGTTGTGGCACATGGCACAGTAAGTCGCTGCTCTAGGCTGGCACTGTGGTGCAGTGGGTTAAACCGCCACCTGAGTCACCAGCATCCCATATGAGCGCCGGCTGGAGTCTTGGCTGCTGCACTGCTGATCCAGCTCCCTGCTAATGCGCTTGGGAAAAGCAGCAAAGATGGCCCAAGTGCTTGGGCCCCTGCACTCCTGTGAGAGACCAGGATGGAGTTCCTGGTTCCTGGCTTCAGCCTTGCCTCATCCTTGACCATTGTGGCTACCTGTGGAGAGAAACAGCAGATGGAAGATCTCTTTTGCTCTGGCTCTCCCTCTCTCTGTAGCTCTGCTTTTCAAATCAATAAATAAATCTTAAAAAAAAAAAAAAAGATACTGCTCCGGATTCACATACCACATACGGAGTGCCTGGGGTTAAACCCTACTCCATTTCTGCTCGTGTGCACCCTGGGATGCAGCAGGTGATGGTTCAAGTACTTAGGTCCCTGCTGCCCACATGGGAGACCCAGACTGTGTTCCATGCTCCTGGCTTTAGCCTGGCCCAGCACCAGTGAACCAGAAGATGGAAACATGGAATCTCTCTCTGTCACTCTGCCTTTTTTTTTTTTTAACTTATTTATTTGAGAACTAAAGCTACAGACAAGAGAGAGGGAGAGACAGAAAGGTCTTCCATCTGCTGATTCATTCCCCAAATGGCCGCAATGGCTGGAGCTGGGCCGACCCAAAGCCAGGAGCTTCTTCCAGGTCTCTCACTGCAGGTGCAGGGGCCAAGCACTTGGGCCATCTTCCACTGCTTTCCCAGTAGCAGAGAGCTGGATCGGAAGGGGAATAAGTGGGACATGAACTGGGCTGCCGGTGCTGCAGGCAGAGGCTCAGCCCACTATACCACAGCGCCACACTGCCTTTCAAATAAAGAGAATAAAAATAAAACTTTAAAAAAAAAAAAAAGAGAGAGACAAAAGCACTGCAACAGATAAAACCCTGTGCAGCTCGCAAAGTTACCTGCTTGGATTTCACATATTAACATGGCTTTCTAGAATGAACTATAACTTTTAAAGCAACAGAGAAGAAAAGAAAGACCTGGCCAAGTGACGACATCCTAAGAACAATTTTTTCAGCCTCTGGCACGTGTCCCAGGGTATCTTTACCTGCTCTCTCCTTTTAGTTTCTTGGCTGCCTGTGTTGATAACTTAATCTGCTGGTCGAGCCTCTGCAGGAAATCTCTGGCTGTCACCTCCTCAGGCTGCCCGGGCTGAACATCAGGTTCCTGGGGGCTGGGAGGAGGGAGGTCTTCCCCAGCCCTCACTGGCAGCTCCTCCTGAGCAAAACTGCTATCAACAGTTTCATTTTCTGGTGAATCGATGGAGTTCAGTCCATTAAATGCCAAAGGCTTCTCTGATATAATTGGGATGCTCAAAGTTTTCTTCAGAAATATACAATCATTGGTAAACAGATTATTGGCCCTTTTTATCTGCTCCATCTAAAAATGTAAAAAAGGAAACGCGAGTTACAGGTAACAGGTGCAAAGCAGGGTTTATCCCACGACACAGATCTACAGCCATTCCCGAGTAAGGTGTGCACAACACTTCCTCTGGATTCAAGGTTCTTCTCCGGGGTTTGGTCACCTCCCAGATTTCTGCAGTTATCTAAAGGATGTCAGGAAAAATCCTGCTTCCCACTAGACTTCCCCCACCCCAACTATATTATTGCCCCTACAAAACAGCCTTCAGTCTCTGAAGTTAAAAAAAAAAAAAAGTAGAATTTTTAGCACTTACTTATTAGACTCCATTTTTGTTTTAACATTTCTATTACCTGTTTTCCTTAAAAATAAAAAAAAAAACTTACTATTGTTGCTATTTTACCTGTAGGATGTTTCCTACGTGTCTAGAAGTCTAGAATTGTGAGTCTAACCCACGGGGCAGAGACAGACATAGAGCCGGAATCTGAAAGAATGGGATAGAAGGGGCAGCAGGCAATAGGAAGTGCTCCTCTGGAAGGCAGCATTCTGATTCTGATTCTTTGGATTTCAGATGAGCCTTGAAGGACGGGCACATGGGACAGGCGAGGAGAGGAGGGGAGGGGTCCTTTACACGCGATGTCTTTGCTACCCCATGAGTACTGGAAGATTCACTTTACAAATAAAAGAAACAATAGGTTTGAACACATTATATATATCAAGGACTCACACAACTGGTAGATGAAGAAGGCAGGATTTAGTGCAGGAACAGAGTGGGTGTACGTTCTCAGTTAACCTTCTAACAGTTCTGCCGTTTGGATACAGCCAGCTCCTTTTCACAGTGAGAAGATGGAGGAGGTTCAAGGGCACTGAGTAGCATGCCTGAGTCCACAGGCTGCTCAGTGCGGATGCGACCCAAACTCTGCTAGCTCTGAGCCTCCTGGGGAAAAGCCTACTCTTGCTTATTAGCACACTGCAGTAAAATGTGTCTAGAGACTTCCCTGCCCTACCAACCCCGGGGACTTGCCCCACGCCAGCCAGGCTACATGCACCGTGGCATCTCATTCCTGGCGCTTTTGCTTGTGAAGTGTCTACGTGAGACAGTTTGGTGCAATGACTTAAACACACACGCCCCCGGATCTCACAGACCTGGTTCAAATCCCAGCTCCATCAACACGAACCATAGGAGCAGGAGCTTGTTACTTATCTCATTGTCTTTTTTTTTTTTTTTTTTTTTTTTTTTTGACAGGCAGAGTGGACAGTGAGAGAGAGAGACAGAGAGAAAAGTCTTCCTTTACCGTTGGTTCACCCTCCAATGGCCACCGCAGCTGGTGCGCTGAGGCCTGCGCACCGCGCTGATCCGATGGCAGGAGCCAGGTGCTTATCCTGGTCTCCCATGGGGTGCAGGGCCCAAGTACTTTGGGCCATCCTCCACTGCATTCCCTGGCCACAGCAGAGAGCTGGCCTGGAAGAGGGGCAACCGGGACAGAATCCGGCGCCCCGACCGGGACTAGAACCCGGTGTGCTGGCGCCGCAAGGCGGAGGATTAGCCTAGTGAGCCACGGCGCTGGCCTATCTCATTGTCTAAAACAGGCATCATCTACCTTTCATGGGAAGAAATCTAGACAGTTGAGACAGGTACCCAGGAAACACATGCAGATATACAGTCTATAAATGTTATATCTAGGCCGACGCCGTGGCTCACTAGGCTAATCCTCCGCCTTGCAGCGCTGGCACACCGGGTTCTAGTCCCGGTCAGGGCTCCAGATTCTGTCCCGGTTGCCCCTCTTCCAGGCCAGCTCTCTGCTGTGGCCCGGGAATGCAGTGGAGGATGGCCCAAGTGCTTGGGCCCTGCACCCCATGGGAGACCAGGAGAAGCACCTGGCTCCTGCCTTCAGATCAGTGCAGTGCATTGGCCGCGGCGGCCATTGGAGGGTGAACCAACGGCAAAAGGAAGACCTTTCTCTCTGTCTCTCTCTCTCTCACTGTCCACTCTGCCTGTCAAAAAAAAAAAAAAAAAAATGTTACATCGACAGCAAATAGAGAGAAGAGAAGAGAGAGAACGGGGAAATGGCGAAAGAGAGATTGACTCGTAGAGTGCCTGGAAGCAGATGGCACTTAACTCCTCTCCATTTTGCAATGTGAAATTCAAAGCACACAAGAAGTGATTGATTGAAACAAGTGCCTCCAGCTCTATAAATGTTTCAACTGGAATTTCTGCCTGACTCTGATGTCTCTACAATGTCCAGATTAAAGTGCATGAGAAATGGAACCAAATTATGGGGAGCCTTTAATGCCAAATTGATTCTGGGTAAAGAAATTATATTTCTGCTTCAAACAGCCAACAAAAACAACAGTCAAATAAATGCATCCTGTTCCTCCTGTTTCCTTATTAGAAGCTGGATCCATGCAAACAGAACCTTTAAAGACTTTCTCTCTCTTTTTAAAGATACCACAGGGCTGGTGCTGTGGTGCAGTGGGTTAAGCTGCCACTTGGAACACCCACATCCCCATATTGGAAGGTCTACTTGGAGTCCCAGCTACTCCACTTCCTATTCAGCTCCCTGCTAATATGCCTGGGAGGAAGCAAATGATGGCTTAAGTACTTGAGTCTCTGCCACCCGTGGAGGAGACCCAGATGAAGTTCTTGGCTTCTGGCTTTGGCCTGGCCCAGTCCTGGCTATTGTGGGCTTCTGAGAAGTGATTCAGCAGCCTTTCAAATAAATAAATAAACCTTAAGAAATAACTAAAGGATACTGGGGCCAGAGTTGTGGCACAGCTGGTTGAGCTGCCACCTGCGATGCCAGCATCCCACATGAGCACTTGTCCAAGTCCCGCTGATCCACTTCTGATCCAGTTCCTTGCTATTGCACCTAGGAAAGCTGCAGAAGATGGCCCAAGTGCTTGGCCCCTGTACCCACGTGGGAAACCTAGAAAAAGCTCCTAGCTCTGGCTTTGGTCTGGCCTAACCCTGGTCATTGTGGCCATTTGGGGGATGAGCCAGCAGATGGAAGATCGATCTCTCCCTCTCTCTCTCTCTCTCTGTCTCTTTTTCTTTCTAATTCTGCCTTTCAAATAAATAAATAAATAATTTTTAAAAAAGGAAAAAGAAACACAGGGCAGGCACTGTGGCACAGCAAGTTAAGGGGGCACCTGCGACACTGGCATCTCATATGAGTGCTGGTTCAAACCCCGGCTGTTCTACCTCTGATCCGGCTCCCTGCTGATGCACCTGGGAAGACAGTCAAAGACGGCCCAAGTGCTTGGGCCCCTGCCCACACATGCCGGAGACCCAGATGGAACTGCAGGTTCCTGGCTTCAGTCTGGCCCAGCCCTGGTGATTGCAGCCATTTAGGGAATGGACGGAAGATCTTGCTCTATCTGTTTCCAATTCTTCCTTTCAAAAAAAAAGATACTGTATTAAGCTGCTGCTGCTGTCACAGAGAACTGGTTCAAGTCCTGGCTGCTCTGCTTCCAATCCAGCTTCCTGCTAACGCATCTCAGAAGGCAGCAGAACATGGCCCAAAACTTTTGGGCTCCTGCCATCCATGACAGAGGCCAAGATGGAATTTCTGGTCCTGGCTCCAGCTTGGCCCAGACCTGGTTTTTGAGGCCATTTGGAAAATGAGCCAGTGGATGGAAGATCTCTCTCTCTTTTTCTTTCTCTGTCACTCTGCATTTTAAATACTAATTTTTAAAAAGATACTGTATTAAAGAATAGAGATAGAAGGGGTGGTTCTTTGTGTTCTAGTTTCTAGTTTAAGGAGAGCAGGCAAGGGTGAGAGAGAGAGAGAGTGAGAGAGAGACCATACACATGGGCAGGTACATTTTAGGGACAAAATTAAAATACATAAATCCCAAGTATCTCTGGTCTAGTTTACGTTTAGGTGTGGGAGAGTTAAATAGCTTGAGTACACTGCCTATGGCAAGTTCAAGTTTGTTCTACTGACTTTAGGAGCTCACATTTTGCTGCCCTTAGTTGCTGTTACAGCACAGGAGTCCCATGGCCCTGAGCCCTGCCCTGGCTCCAGGGTGAGCACAGGACTCATTCCTGCCCTTTGAAGCATCACAGGGCCCCGGCTTGCGTGACAGAACTTGTCAGACATGCAAAGACAGGGAGGGGCAAAGTTCTCTACTCCTGCTGGAAGGAGATGTGTGGAGCCGCAGGCAGTCATCCTGCCACCTTGGGGAACCTGATAACCAAGCCACCAGAGGAGAGTATCTGGGTATCTGGGTCATAGCCTGAAGCCAAAATACCCTTGGACCTTTCGGTACTATGAGCCATTTTGGGTTTGGCTGGGGTTCCCCTTAGGCCAATTTAAGTTTGCTATCCCTTGTAACTGAAAGAGCCCTGGGAGATCTGATACAGTGCCCTTTGAAGTCCTTCCTGGAAGAGGTCTGAGGTTGCTAACAGTAACTGCTGCCTGGGCATAGTGTGGGGTCAGAACCTGAGAGCAGCACCAGGGTCTGAGTTGCTGAGCAGAGCTGGGAACAGCCAGGGGACACAGAGTTCCTTCTGTAGCCTTCCCGTCTCCACAAAGATCTTGCAACACCACATGCTGAGGATGCATGCATGAATTAACACAAGTCAGAGGAACCCGCATAGAAGACAAACCCAGGGAAGTAACCACAAATGGGCAGTGAGTTATTTCCTGCAGGTTAGCCTCCTTTTAAACTCACACTCTCCTCCCTATGGCCTCCCTACTCTTCTTGAGCCTATTCTAAACCCTGGGAAGGGAACTTTTTAAAAACTGCATGATCTGGGGGTGGCATTGTGGGACAGTGGGTTAAGCCACCTCCTGCGACACCAGCATCCCATGAGTGCTGGTTTTAGTCCTGGCCGCTCCTCTTCTGATCTAGCTCCCTGCTAATGCACCTGGGAAGACAGCAGAAGATGTTCCAAGTGCTTGGGTCCCTGCTACCCACATGGGAGACCTGGATGGAATACATGGCTCCTGGCTCTGGCCTGGCCCAGCCCCAGCCTTTACAGCCATTTGGGGAGTGAACCTCGATGGAAGATCTCTCTCTGTCTCCCATTCTCTCTATAACTCTTTCAAATAAATTAATTAATTAAAAAAAAAAAAAAACTGCATGAATCCAATACCCCTTGTCCTTAGAGTCCCAGCTGGAGTTCCCAGGGTGGAATCACTGTGCCTCTGGTGGCTGCGCTCCCCTGAGCCAGGCTCCCATCAGGCAGCCTCTCCTCCAAAGCTCCAGTGCTTGCCTGTCTTCCCCTGGCCCTGCAGGCCTAGGGCTGAGTCCTCCTGCTGTTGCTGGTCTCTGGGTGCGTCCCCCTGCCTTCTCCCTAGCCCTGCTCTCACGCTGTTGGTGTGCCTCCAGTAACCCCTCTTGGGTCATACGCTTGGAGCATGCTACCTGCATCCCACCCGGCCCCTGGCTGACCCATGTATCACGCAGAGCAAGACAGGCCACCAAGGCCAGGCTCGGGGTCAGTGATAGAGAGCATGAGCCAAGGTGAGAGAGTCAGAGGCTGGGTGTGGTGAGAGGCCACAGGCAGTGCAGGGCAGGGTTCCCCTGGCTCTGGGACACCCTGCCCAAAACTGATTGGCTACAGCCCTGCCACTGAGCTTCCTGAAGCCAAGGGCGGCATCTTCCCTGTCTCAGTATCATCAGCAAGCACTGAAGCTCCATGTTGACCTTTACAGTCTGGACTCCAAGATGACACGGAGGACCCCAGTGTCTAAAACACCGAGGGCAACCTGACCTCGTAAGCACCGAGGCGGAACTCAGACTCGAGTCCGAAGATGAGAACAGGTGAGTGTGCTTCGTCTGTGGCAGTCCCTGGAGCACAGGCCCTGGTCCACACTTTCAGGGTTCACAGGCTGGCCTCACCACCTCCTAACCACCCTCTGTGCCTGTTGTCTTATCCGTACGATAAACACAGTGACAGTTCCTTCCACATAATATGACTGCTACAAGCATTAAACAGAGATCAATTCATGTAAAGTATTTAGAATAATACATGGGATATGGCACCCTGGAAGCACTCAAAGATATTAGCAACCATTATAATTAAATTTGGTTAAAAGTGAGAAAGCAAGCCAGCGCTGCGGCTCACTAGGCTAATCCTCCGCCTTGCGGCGCTGGCACACCAGGTTCTAGTCCTGGTCGGGGCACCGGATTCTGTCCCGGTTGCCCCTCTTCCAGGCCAGCTCTCTGCTGTGGCCCAGGAGTGCAGTGGAGGATGGCCCAAGTCCTTGGGCCTTGCACCCCATGGGAGACCAGGATAAGCACCTGGCTCCTGCCATCAGATTAGCGCGGTGCGCAGGCCGCAGCACGCCGGCCGCGGCAGCCATTGGAGGGTGAACCAACAGCAAAGGAAGATCTTTCTCTCTGTCTCTCTCTCTCACTGTCCACTCTGCCTGTCAAAAATAAATAAATAAATAAATAACGTGAGAAAGCAATTGATAGACACAGATCGTAACATGTACTTAGCAAAAGAGAAGGAAGGAGGAGTAATAGTCTATTTAAAAATATTTTCTCCTCCAAAGTAAGAATATATAAAGAAAAATTCACATAAACAAGCCCAGATAAATAACACAATGTGTTGTCACTGCCCCCACAGTATAATAAAAGGGCTTTTTCCCTCAAAAGAAAAAAAGACTTATTAATCTGACAGGCAGAATCACAAGAGAGAGAGACAGAGACAGAGAAAGAGACAGAGACAGAGACAGAGAGACAGAGGTCTTCCATCTGCTTATTTACTCCCCAAATGGCTTCACCCAAATGGGGTGGGGCAGGTCAGAGCCAGGGGCCAGGAATTCCATCTGAGTCTCCCAGGAACTCAAGTGCTTGAGCCTTCAGGCACAGCTTCCTAGGCACATTAACAAGAATCTAGATTGAAAGCAGGGTAGCTGAGACTCTAATCAACATCTGACAGCATTTGCAGGTGCCCCAAGGGACCGCTTAAGCCACTGTTTCACAGTGCAGCCCCTAAACAAAAGGTTTGGAAAAGGTTTTTTAAAAACTAATTTAAGGGGCCAGTGCTATGGGCATAGTGGGTAAAGAATACCACCTCTGGCGCCAGCATCCCATGTGAGTGTTGGGCATCCCATATGGATGTGTCCTGGCTGCTCTACTTCAGATCCAGCTTCCTGCTAATGCTCCTGGGAAAGCAGTGGAGTACAGTCCAAGTCCCCGGGCCCCTAAACCCAAGCTGGAGACCAGGAAGAAGCTCCTGGCTCCTGGCTTCAGATCGGCCCAGCTTCGGCTGTTGAGGCCCCTGGGGAGTGAACCAGCAAATGGAAGATCTCTCTCTCTTTCTCTCTCTGCCTCTCTGTAACTCTGCCTTTCAAATAAATAAATAAATCTTAAACAAACAAAAAAAAGTAATATTTTAAAATATAATGAATTTGGACTGGGCGTTTGGCCTAGCGGTTAGAATCCCAGTTAAGGCACTCTTATTCCACATCAGAGTACCTGGGTTTGATTCCCAGCTCTGACTCCTGGCTCCAGCTTCCTGCTAATACATACCCTGGGAGGCAGCTGATGATGGCTCAAGTACATGGGTCCCTGACAGCCATGTGGGAGACCCAGATCAAGTTCCCAGCTCCTGGCCTAGGCCTGACCTAGTCCTTACTACAAACAGCATTTGGGTAGCCAACCAACAAATGAAAATGCTCTCTCAGCTGCTGGCTCTCCCCTCTACCCTGAGAAAGGAATGAAAAGGAAGGGGCCGGCGCTGTAGCGCAGTGGGTAAAGCCGCTACCTAAAGAGCCAGCATCCCATATGGGCGCTGGTTCAAGTTTTGGCTGCTCCATTTCCAATCCAGCTCTCTGCTATGGCCTGGGAAAGCAGTAGAAGATGGCCCAAGTCCTTGGGCCCCTGCACCCACGTGGGAGACCTGGAGGAAGCTCCTGGCTCCTGGCTTCAGATTGGTGCAGCTCCAGCTGTTGCGGCCAATTGGGGAGTGAACCAGTGGATGGGAGATCTCTCTCTCTCTCTCTCTGTCTCTGTCTCTCTCTCTCTGTGTAACTCCTTCAAGTAAATAAATAAATCTTTTTAAAAAAAATAGCTTATCTAAAATGACTCCCCTGTAAATTCTTCCTGTAAAGGTGAATTTACTATGGGGGGAATTTGAAAAACTTCCCCCAAAGGGCACCTCCACATCAGCTGATGGGTGTGGCCTCCAATAGGACACTGAGCCCTTATCATCGTGTACCTGCCTCACAGGGGACGTGAGGGTCAGCAGTTTCCTTGCTCTTCCTTCCTTAGGAGGAGGGGCCCTTCGGAAACCCTGCCAGGATGTGCAGCAACTGACGCTTACGCGGCACCGTGTGGCTTTCAGCAGACTTCTATATGCACGTAAAACTCTCACCTGAGTATTATTTTACAGAAAAGAAAACAGACTTGTACGATTCCCCCAAGACTCATCCCCACCTCTGTCTCTTGGTACCTCGTGGGTGTTGCTAGCAATCAGCCCTTCCACTGCCACCAGCTCATGAGAAGAAAGTATCTCTTCCTTCGCCACACTGTCTCAGAATACTACCTGAGAGTCCATTTACAAGAATAGTTCAAAAAAGTCAAATCTGGGCGGCGCTGTGGTGTGGTGGGTAAAGCCACTATCTGTGACACCAGCATGCCATATGGGCGCTGGTTCGAGTTCTAGCCACTCTACTTCTGATCCAGCTCCTTGCTAATGGGCAGGGAAGAGCAGCAGAAGATGGCCAAAGTGCTGGGCTCCTGCACCCACGTGGGAGACCCAGAGGAAGCTCCTGGCTCCTGTCTTCCAATTGGCCCAGCACTGACTGTTGGAACTGTTTGGGAAGTGAACCAGCAGACAGAAGATGCCTCTCTCTCTCCATCTCCCTCTGTAATCTGCCTTTCAAATAAACAAATAAATCTTTTTTAAAAAAAGAAGTGATGTGTGTTGTAAGAACATAATAGGAAAACTGAATCAGTTTCAGTTGGTTTTTCCTTTGTATCTTCAGATTATTTTTTTAAAGATTTATTTATTTATTTGAGAGGCAGAGTTATAGACAGAAAGAGAGAGAGACAGAGAGAAAGATCTTCCATCCACTGATTCACTCCCCAAATAGTTGTAAAGGCTGGAGCTGGGCAGATCTGAAGACAGGAGCCAGGAGCTTCTTCCAGGTCTCTCACGTGGGTGCAGAGTTCCAAGCACTCAGGCCATCATCCACTGCTTTCCCAGGTACATTAGCAGAGAGCTGGATAGGAAGCAGAGTAGCCAGGACTCAAATTGGTGCCCATATAGGATGTCAACACTAAAGGCCAAGGCTTAACCTTCTATGCCACAGTGCCAGTTTTTCTTCAGAGTATTAGAATCACAAACTGGGGCGCCTCTGGCACCGGCATCCTAAATGGGCACTGGTTTGTGTCCTGGCTGGTCCTCTTCTGATCCAGCTCTCTGCTATGATCTGGGAAGGCAGCAGATGATGGCCCTTTATGGTCACATGGGGAGTGAGCCAGCAGATGGAAGACCTTTCTCTCTGTCTCTCCCCCCTCTCTGTCTATAACTCTACCTCATAAATAAATAAATAAATAAAATCTTTAAGCACACACACACATAAAAATTGGGATGGACATCTGGCCTCATTTTAAGATACCTGCATCCCACAGCATAGTGCCAAGATTTGATTTCCGACTCCAGTTTCCTGCTAATCCTGGTTGGCAGCAGACGACGGCTTAAGTGACTGGGGTCCTACCACCCATGTGGGAGACCTGGATTTCAATCTCAGTTCCTGGCTTTGCCCCAGGCCGATCCTGGCCATGGTGGGCATGTGCAGAGTGCATAAGAGGATGGGAGAGTTGTGTGTGTGTCTCCCTCTCTCGGCCTCTTGAATTTTGATTTTGATCAGTCAACAAACTCCACCAGCAGGAGGGGCTAAAGTCATCAACAGATTTCTGTGCACCTAGGTTCTAACTCACAATGTCCCTAAGAGGACAATCACCTGACCCCTTCGCAGCAAGGTAAGGCCTGGAAGGGAAATGTTAGCAACAGCTTGGCTTAGCTGCTAATTGGAAGGGAAAGAGGAGACCCCAGGAAGTCACTGAGGTTTGCAGGAAGCCAGACGGCCTCTACAGAGGGGGCCAGGACAGGCAGGTTGCAGGCAGGGAGCAAAGAGTTTATGCAAATAGCAACTCCAGCTGCCCGTCTCCTCCCTACTTTCAGTTTCTATACTGTTCTCCAGAGGTTCTTCCAGGGTTGCCAAACAATCCAAACAAAAAGTTCAAGTGGCAGCCTGGAGCCAGGTCAGTTTCCTCCAGAGCTTTGACTCAATTGGGAGGAGGAGCCAGGACATGGAAAAAGCAACAGCTAAATCTAGAATACAGGGTTAGGGAAGGGGCCTGCTTGTCTCACAGGGCATAAACACAGCCAGGGAAATTCCAGCCCAGGCAAGTTTACATCTTAGGTCTGAACCATATTTGTTTAATAATTTCTCAACCCAGCCCAACAGTTTCAGTTTCCCAGACCCACTTCCTCAAACGCCTTGTACTCTGGTGGAAATGCCCAAACCTGAACTGCTCCAGCAAGGGCAGCAAGCTTTGACTGGAGAGCAGGCCTCAAGGCCATTCTCAAAGGTCAAACCTTCCATAGGCTGCACCTCCTCACTTGGCCCTTCCCCGGGCCCTGTCTGCCAGAACCTATTCCAGGGCCTATGGTTTTAGGCCAGTCATGCTTCCTTGTGGATTAGGCCCACACGTAGGCGGAAGACCCACCATGTGCCAGGCACCAGGCAAGGCATGGAAGATGCAAAGATGAATCAGACAAGTTCCCTGGCCTCTCAAGGAACTACAGGCTAAATGCTCACCATGAATAAAAACAGAACATGTATTCTGATGTGGCCCCAGCATCTAGTGCACGGTCTCAAACAAATCAAGTTTAATCAAAATAGGTAAAGAAACAATGAATATCAGTTAATACTACTAATGACTACAAAGGAATGGTGGGAAAGGTCATAAAGATTTTTTTAAAAGATTTTATTTATTTATTTGACAGGTAGAGTTACAGACAGTGAGAGAGACAGAGAGAAAGGTCTTCCATCCACTGGTTCACTCCCCAAATGGCTGCAGCGGCCGGAGCTGCGCCAATCCGAAGCCAGGAGCCAGGAATTTCTTCTGGGTCTCCCACACGGTGCAGGGGCCCAAGCACTTGAGCCATCTTCTACTGCTATCCCAGGCCATAGCAAAGAGCTGGACTGGAAGAGGAGCAACCGGGACTAGAACCAGCGCCCATATGGGATGCCGGTGCCGCAGGTGGAGGAGTGCGCCACAGTGCCAGCCCCCATAAAGATATTTTCTAAGTCACTGGCAGAAGTGAGGTCTATGTGGTGTCAGCCTGGCCAGGTTCCTGAACCTCCACATTCTTCTTTCCTCTAAAGGAACTCCTAGACCCCCCAGACCCACCTCAAGGGCAGAGAGACTCAACACTAAACAGGAAACAAAACAGAAGGTGTACAGCCTCTCTGCAGACCGCACAGAACCCAGCCCCTTCTCACTACCTCCCTGTCTCCTCCATTGGTCCAAGAGATGCTCCTTTCTCACCCACATCACTGCAAAAGTCTCAGCTCTGCTTTCCCTGCCTTGGTGCTGGCTCACCTGCAGCCTCTTAAAGCAACAGCCAGAGCGATCTTTTGTTTTATATTTTGTTTTCATTGAGAGGGAGACAAAAAGAGAGAGACAGAGAGAGAGAGAGAGAGAGAGAGAGAGAGAGAGAAAGGGCTTCCCCATCTACTGATTCACTCCCCAAATGCCCACAATGACTAGGATGAGGCCAGGGTCAGATCCGGGAGCCAGGTACTCAATCCAGGTCTCCCAGTCGCATAGTAGGAATCCAGTCACTTAAGCCCATTGTTGCCTCCCAGGGTCTGCATGAGCAGGAAGCTGGAGCCAGGGGCCATAGCTGGGAATCGAACCCAGGCACTCCTATGTGGGACACACAGGTGTTGTAATCACTCAGGCAAACACCCATCCCTGGAGTGACCCTTTTTAATCCATGAGTCAGATCATGTCACTCTTTTACTCAAACTCCTCCAATGTGTTCCATGTTGGAGAAAAAGCCAAAGTTCATCCAACGATCTTCAAGGTCCTAAGTGATCTGGTCCAACTATAACCCACCACATGCTGAACACCAGCTACACACCTCCAGGAATGTCTTGGTTATGCTTGCTCACAGGGCCTCTGCACCACCGACCGCTCCTTCTACCTGGAACATTCTTCCCAAGACTCCCCACAGCTCCCTCCCTTACCTCCTTCTCAGGGAAGCCTTGCCTGGCTGCCCCACTTCTAATCATAGCCAACCCTACTAGTCCTCCCTCGGGGCCTTCCTGGCTTAATTTCTTTTTTTCATTTCCCTTATCAATATCCCATATGTTTGTTTACTTGCCCTCTCCAGAGACTAAAATGCAGTTCCCCAAGGGCATAGATTTTTTTTTTTTTTTTTTTACTCACTAATATATCACCAGGAAGGCCGAGCTAGAAAAAGGGAAAACTGCATGGCTGACAGACACAGCTGGGGCAGAGTGCTGAGGGTGCAGGCAGGCTGCAACGTGACACGGGTGCCCAGGAAAGACCTCACAGAGGAGACCGTCTGTAAGGCGGTGACGCACTTACACAGCCAGATCAGCTCTCTATCACTTAACCAGGGCCCCATGCAAAGTGAAAATGAGGGGCCCTATTCACAAATGCTTGAACATGGCAAAGCATGACAGCAGAGCATTAAGCCAGGCGTGAGGCCTTTGGGAGCAGGGGGCTTGTGTGACCAGACAGGTCACCCACACAAGCATGCCCGTGTGCACCCAGCCACCCACCCACACACACACCCAGGAAGCAAGCCCTGCATGCAACCATTCGGGAAAGAGTGTTCCAAGTAAGACCCAACAACAAGTACAAGGACCCCCCCCCCCGCCCCCCAGAGGAACATGGCTTTGGCAGCAAGCAAAGCGGCCATGCTTGCTAAAAAGCGAGATTTCTGGATTCCTTTTCTGGGTATTGCGTTCCCCTGGGCCCAAGGACAGCGGGGATCCTTCATCACCTTGAGTCTGCCCCGAGTCATCCCTCTCCTGTCGAGGCAAGTTTGAGGAGCACGGATCAGTCCCCTATCCCGAGATGCACCCTGCTGCCAGCCCCTGAGCACTACTTCAGATAATCGGCTCCCAACCTAGTGCCCTGGGAACCCAGGACTGGCACTCGGGTCTCTATCTCACCCCTTGTCAGAGGTTCTGGGAACCTCCTGGTGCCTACAGTACTACCGGCTTTTCCCAGGCTCCTCGCCAAGGGACAGAAGTCCTGCCTGGACTCAGCTGGGTGGCTGAGGAGCTGCCGGCAGCGGAAGGTGCCCTGGGAGTCCCTCCTCTCCAGGCAGACAGCAGAGCTGTTCTCTACTCATGCCAGGTCAACTGCTTGCCTGGACTGACTGAATTTCCAGGTGCACCGCCTTGGGTCTCTAACCCCCAACATCTCATCACGGACTCTATTTAAATATGTCATAGGTGAGCTTGGCTGTGAATATGACAACTTAACTCATTCAACTCATTTCTATTCAGTCATGAAAACACTTTCTGTCTTTTTACTTCCGCCTAAAATCTCATTTATAGTGAGTAAAACAAATTCATACCTACAGATTTTAGCTAAAGCAGCAATATCACTTCACTGTTAGAGTAAGTACTATCTCTTTCACTGGTCCAATATAACCAGTGAAGAAGGGTCTAAGAGTTTTGTCAAAGCAATGATACATACTCCATACACCAATGGTTCCTGGCCAGGGGTGAGTTTGCCTCCAAAGCAATACTGGCAATGTGTGGAAGTGGCCAGGGGAGAGCTACTGGCATCCAGCAGGTAGAGGCCAGAGATGCTGCTAAATACGCTAAATACGTGGGCGGCCTCCCACAGCAAGGAATGCTCCTCTCCATAACCTCAACAGTGCCAAGGCAGAGAAGCCCTGCAGTGGATCATTGTGATTACAAACTAGAGTTTCCGATTCACTCTACTCGAGACAAACATCTTTAAAGCTCAAGTCTTTCCTTAAAAAGTACTGAAGGGTCTGGCGCTGTGGCAAAGGGGGTAAAGCCATCACCTGCAGTGCCAGCAACTCATACAGGCACCAGTTTGAGTCCCAGCTGCTCCACTTCCGATCCAGCTCTCTGCTACGGCCTGAGAAAGCAGTAGAAGATGGCCCAAGTCCTTGGGCCCCTGCACCCAGGTGGGAGAAACGGGAAGAAGCTCCTGGCTCCTGGTTTCAGATAGGCACAGCTCCAGCCCTTGTGGCCATTTGGGGAGTGAACCAGTGGATGGAAGACCTCTCTCTCTCTCTCTCTCTCCCTCTCCCTCTCCCTCTCTGTAACTCTGCCTTTCAAATAAATAAATAAATCTTTAAAAAAAAAAAAAAAACTACTAAAAACTCTGACTTACACTTTCATGGAAAAAGGTGACAAGGTCAGGAGAAACAGGCTCTATCAGACAACACAGCAGGTACTGATGAAAGGTGAGACCTGCTTAACAGCTGGAAACTACACAAGTGAAACCTCAGAGGACTAAGTGGCCAGAGACTGCTGTGACAAGATGCCATGGGAAATAACACTCCCTGGATACCACAGACCCCTCACCTAGCAGGTCAGATGCACCAGAAGACCCCCCTTCCTCACTAACGAGGAGACTGTCACACCTATCTCTAGGCTACCTGTGAAAGTCAAACCAAGTACCATCGAGAGGGAACGGGACAATCGCAGTGCCTGGCACGCAGCCCGCATTCAGCAGAGGGCAGCTAGGGGTAGTTCCCAGTCGACTCTGCTCTGGCTGTAACCCTAAGCCAGACCCCACTAACACAGAGAGGACCCGAGTTCTAAGTTCATTCAAAGGTTTCCCAAGAGGGAGGAACGGGGTGCTCCCTGGCTGGATCAAGTCAGCACCTGGCAGCGCTGCAAAGGCCCCGTCTCAACGTGCTCGCCGGGTAGAAGGTAAACACAGGCCCACTTCATATGCAAAAAGATGGCTCTCCCTTCGGTGGCGAAGGGCCAGCCAGAGTTTCGCTTTAAGGGAAAGACACAGACAAGATCATCTTTCTTCCCACTGCAGTCCAAGATGCTTCGGGAAAGAACACTGAAAACTGACACGGCGCTCCAACGTCAAACGGCCATCACATAGCTCAGAGTTAATTATAAGTAATTTTAACGAAACACTTTGTTCCCTCCGGTTTCCATGCCCTTCCCAGAGGTGAAACGCAATACCCCCAAGACGCAGACGCCTATAAATTAGTAATAAGCACAGCTCTCCAGCTCACCTAGAACACAGTTCTTGGCTGCTGCTTAGCGACAGGTGTCACATTCACGGTGACCAGTGAGCCCTGGGGTGCAATTTCACTTCTAAATAAAGACGTCGAATCGATGGAACCATAACCATCGAGTGGGGACAGTGGTACCCTTCCTGACTCTTGACTTAACAAAAAGAATCAAATTCGCCTCCGCTTGGCTTTGAGTAAACGGCAGATCAGGGATGCCTCGTCCTCTCTGGCCTCTCTCCCGCCACAGAGGCGGTCTGAGCTGGGGCAGGGCCCCGGGAACTCGATGCAGCTACCTGGGGAAGGGAGCCCGGGCGGCCCGCCCCTCTGGCTGCGGCACCCGCGCGCCGAGCCAGCGCTGGGGCCCGAGCCGCCGCCCCCGCGCCCTGCTCACCGTGACTCCGTACTTGAGCGCGATGCCCTGCAGCGTGTCGCCGGCGCGGACCCGGTGCTCCACGCGGCGCTCGAGGACGCCGGCGCCCAGCGGCGCCCGCACGCTGGCCGTGCTGCCGTACGAGCGGGTCTTGGTGCGGGCCAGGCTCAGCGACAGCTCGGCCTCCTCCGACTCGGAGCCCGAGCGCGAGCGCGGCGGCGGCGAGGGGGCCGAGGCCCGCGGCGCGCGGGGGCCGCCTTCCCGCAGGGACGGCGCGGGCGTGAGATCCGCCATGGATCCTGCCGGGGCCGCCAGGTCGCCGAGCCTCGCCTAGGGGGCGGCGCCTCGTCCGCCGCCGCCGCCTCTTCCTCCTCACAGGGGCTGCGGCTGGCCGTGCCGCGGGGGCGGCGGGCGGGAGGCCGAGGCGGGGAGCTGCGGGCCGGGCATGGCGGGCGCCTCCTTTCTCCTCCTCCTCCTCCTCCACGTCCTGCTGTTCCCGGCGCCCGCGGCACACGCGGCTCACGCGCACCTGCAAGAGGGAAGAGCGAGTCGAGCTCCCGCAGCCGCGCGGCTGCACGCTGAGGCTCCACCCTGCCCGCCCGGCCGAGGAAGGCCCTGCGCCGCCGCGAGGGTGCGGGGCTGGGCGAGGCCGCCCCGTAAGCGTCCTAGGCCCCCCGGTGGACTCCCGCGCCGAGCCCGTAGAGCCGGGCTACAGCACAAAGTCTGAGCTCTGCGCGGCCTCCTTTATCGATTTCCCAGCAGGGGCCGGCTTGTTCGGACCTGCAACCTCCGCCAGCGCCAAGGCTATTTCCCTGCCCCCTCGCGGTTACCCCAGTGACCTCGAAGTCCACGGCACAGAGAACATCTAGATCCACACACACACACACCCTTCCCCAGGTTCATCCCAACAGCCTCTGGTCCCTTCAACGTTGCACCGGGAGCAATTGGCTTGTGAGGCCCAGGGGTGGCCTTGCACTACTCCTCCAGTTGTTTGGGGTTCGCTGGTCTTTGCACAGTGGGCTGCCTTGAAAGCCTGACCAGCCCCAGCCCATTCACCTGGCTCAACACCTGGGACTTGCGAACTGCAGCCATTCCCCCCGCCCCCGTTTCTTCCATTTACACCCTGAAGTCATTATTTGTCCAGGGATGACCACCAAAGCCGCCAAGACCTCCCATTTGTCCCCTGCCTCGGACCCTTCTCTCCTCCTGAACACCCTGGCTGCGACCTTCTGGCTTCAGGGCCCGTGGCACACAGAGTGGGTGCACACGGACTAGGAACAAGTGCCCTGGTTCCTCTCCGGTTTTGGACAGCTCTCCAAGAAGAGCTACTGGCTTAGGCTAGTCAAGAGACTGCAAGTCTGATCCACTGGTCGAAGTTCTGATGCTGGCCGTGCTGGACAGGGGCAAAGGAACTAGAGCTCAGGAAACACACACATGCATGCACACACACACACACACACACACACTAATGGGAGAGAAACAAGTGGTCCCCCATCACCCTCCCACTCTAAACTTTTCCATGGCTCCCGTGGACAACAGCATTCCCTATAGACCCGCACTGATATTCTACCTATTATTTCTACTTTTATTATTATGTGCTGGCTGTGCCCCCCAACCTGTGACCTCCTGTACACACCACATGTGCCTGCCAAGCAAAACCACTTGACTGGCCTCCTTGTTCGTACCTTTGCACTGTGTATATGCTATGCCTCCACCTGTACCATCATTCTTTTTAAATCTGCAGGGTCTATCTCAAATGATACATCCTCCCTGAGGTTTTCTTCCCCCTGATTCTCCCCAGTGGTCCCTCTCCGCACCTTCCCAACTGTTTCTCCTTTGACCCATAAGGGCAGTCTGAACCTTATGTTTAGTACTGACCTAGCTGTGCTTTGTGTTTGAATTATTCATGTGTTTGACTTCTGCTTCTCCATCAGATATGTGCTTTGGGAGGCATAGATGGTCTGACTCATCATTTTACCTCCAATAGTGCATCTCTCAGTGAAATAAAATCTATCTCTCTATCTATGTATCTATACACACACACACACACACACACACACAATCAGAAGTAGTTGACTTGAGGTGTAGTAAGATGCTGAAGGCTAAATAAGCTTGTTTACTGTGAATGTGGCATGTGTGAACTTTTGGGTGGTATCCTGTATGTTCATCCCAGGACCCAAGGGAGAATACAGAACCCCAGAGTCTCAATATATAGATGAGGTCAGGCCCCCAAAGAGTTTGCCGTCTAGTCGTGATGCCGCAGTTTTCCACAAGGAAAGTGTTTAGTGAAGGACTGGCCGTTTTACTTGAAGATTTAGGAACTGGAGTACCTGAAGTACCATTAGGTGTTCTTTGGAAAGGGCTCTAGAGTCGGTTAGTGGAGGCGACACTGCAAGCTCGTCCTCCTCTTCTGGGGAGTCACAGTGCACAGGAGAATCTGAGGACTCTGCAAGTCCTGCAGTGCAGGAAGCCTTTGGTTTTTGCTTGACTCTGTGTTCCCCAAACTCATTCAACTACAGAAATTAGTTCTCAGTATTTCTGCAGTTTGAGAAATGTTGAATTAGTGAGGAAAGGCAGGCCTAAGGAAGTAACTTTGAAAAGCCAGAGATTACCAAAAGACAGAACGGTAGTTAGCTAAAGGGGCAGAAAAATGAGCCAACAGGAGAGAGGCTAGAGGACGATCACTTCCTTCCTTTCAAAATGTCTGTAAAGGTGCCGAAGAAAAGGATCACCATCAAAAACGCAGAGAGGGACTGGCATGTGGCACACTGAATAGATGTGGCCGGGGACACCTGTGTGCCATATCAGAAGGCCTGGGTTCAAGTCAGGGCTCTGCTTCCGACTCCAGCTTCTTGCTAATGCACCCCCTGGGAGGAAGGAGGTGATGGCTCCAGTACTTGCACCCCTGCCACAGACGCGGGAGACCTGAGTTCCAGCTCCCAGATATTCATTCATTCTCTCTCTCTCTCTCTCTCTCTCTGCCGCTCAAATAAAATAATAATTAAAAATTTAAAGAATAAAATTTAAGCCGGCGCCGTGGCTCAATAGGCTAATCCTCCACCTTGCGGCGCCGGCACACCGGGTTCTAGTCCCGGTTGGGGCGCCGGATTCTGTCCCGGTTGCCCCTCTTCCAGGCCAGCTCTCTGCTATGGCCAGGGAGTGCAGTGGAGGATGGCCCAGGTGCTTGGGCCCTGCACCCCATGGGAGACCAGGAAAAAGCACCTGGCTCCTGGCTCCTGCCAGGATCAGCGCGGTGCGCCGGCTGCAGCGGCGGCCATTGGAGAGTGAACCAACGGCAAAAGGAAGACCTTTCTCTCTCTGTCTCTCTCTCTCACTGTCCACTCTGCCTGTCAAAAAAAAAAAAAAAAAAAAAAAAAAAAAAAAAAAGAATAAAATTTAGAGGCCAGTGTTATATTAGAGTTCAAATCCCAGCTGCTCTGCTTCTGATCCAGCTCCCTGTTAATGCACCTGGAAAAGCAGCAGAAGATCATCAGTTGCTTGGGCTATTGCCACCCACATGGGAGACCCAGATGGGGAGTTCCAGGCTCTTGGGTTAGGCCTGGTCCAACCATGGCCATTGTAGCCATTTGTCTCTCCCTCTCTCTCTGTCACTCTGTCTCTCAAATACATAAATTAATGTACTTCTTTAAAAAAGTTACTATGTACAATTTGTGGTATACATTGAATTTTTTATTTATTGCCTTTGAATCAGAACTTGGAAGAATTGCTTTCTATGTATCTACCTCAACATAGAACTTCACAATTAATGATGAAACATTAAAAGCATTCCTTTTAGAACAAGGTGAAGAGGTAAACTTCTTCAAGGGAGTTTCAAAAGATGTGTGACCCAGCTGGCCTGTGGCACAGTGGGTAAAATTGTTTCCTGTAACATCACATGGGCGCTGATACAGGTCCCAGCTGCTCCAGTTCCCATCCAGTTCCCTGCTAATGCCAGGAAAGCAGCAGAAGATGGTCCAAGTGCTTGGGCCCCTGCAACCAAGTGGGAAAACCAGATAAAGCTCCTGGATCCTGGCTTTGGAGAGGCACAGCTCCAGCCATCACAGGCATGTGGGGAGTGAACCAGTGAATGGAGGATCTCTCTCTGTGTATCTCCCTCTCTCTCTAACGCCTTTGAAGTAAATAAATCTTTTTATAAAAAAGAATAAAGGGGGCCGGTGCTGTGGCTCACTTGGCTAATCCTCCGCCTGCAGCGCCAGCATCCCATATGGGCGCTGGGTTCTAGTCCCGGTTGCTCCTCTTCCAGTCCAGCTCTCTGCCGTGGCCCGGCAAGGCAGTGGAGGATGGCCCAAGTGCTTGGGCCCTGCACCCCATGGGAGACCAGGAGGAAGCACCTGGCTCCTGGCTTCAGATCAGTGCAGCACTGGCTGTGGCGGCCATTTGGGGGGTGAACCAACGGAAGGAAGACCTTTCTCTCCGTCTCTCTCTCTCACTGAATATAACTCTCCCTGTCAAATAAATTAAAAAAAAAAAAGGATAAAGAAAAGATACGTGACTTTTTCATTTACTTTTTGAAGCCCCTATATTACAGCCTCCATTTCACACTGTTCTAAGGTCCTTGCTAATGTAGCAAGGAAAAGTGAGAATGGGAAATGAAGATTGAAAAGAAATAAACTGGGGGCTGGTGCTGTGGCTCAGCGGGTTAAAGCCCTGGCCTATAGCACTGGCATCCCATATGGGTGCTGGTTCGAGTCCTGGCTGCTCCACTTCTTATCCAGCTCCCTGCTTATGGCTTGAGAAAGCAGTAGAGGATGGTCCAAGTGCTTGGGCTCCTGCACCTGCCTGGGAGAACCGGAGGAAGCTCCTGGCTCCTGGCTTCGGATGGGCTCAGTTCCTTCTGTTGTGACCATTTGGGGAGTGAACAGTGGATGTAAGACCTCTCTCTATATCTACCTCTCTCTGTAACTCTTTCAAATAAATAAAATAAATCAGAAATAAATTGTTGCTTCTAATTAGTAAATAATAAATAATTTTAAAATGTCAATACAAATTGGCCTGTAGAATCTGTGCTTGGTAGTTAATACCCCACTGTGGGTTTTCAAGAAATATAACAAGCTGGCTCTAAAACTCATATGAAAGAGCAAAGGCTCACTGACAGCTGAGAGGCTTCCTACGAACAAGGAAAGGAAAACTGCCATACCAACCACCAATGGTTGCTATGAAGCTGTAACAATTGAGACAGGTGACCCTGCTGCTGAGGGACCAATGGGTAAGAACAGTGCAGCCATGAAACAGCATCACAAAAGTACGAAAACTTCATCTAGGACCAGACAGCAGTGTAGGTCCCTAGGAAATGGTCTACGAAATACACAGTATCAGGACAGTTACCCACATGTCTATCTCCACCCGACCTCACACACAATTTAATTTTGGACAGGCTTAATTATGAAAGGCAAAACCTTAAAACTTTTAGAATATATACAGAAAATTGTCTTTATGACCTCAGAGTAAGAAACAATTTAAATGATGAAGAAAAAAGGATTACTCAGACCAGATTGTAAAGCATGATAACATTAAAAGCAAGAACATCTCCCAGCAAAAAGATACCTTAATGACAGTTTAGAAACTAAGACAAGATACGATTCTCCCAATGAACCAAAAATATTTTAAATAAAATATTCACAGTGGGGCCGGTGTAGTGGGCAGCAGGTGATAAGCCACCACCTGGGACATCAACATCTCATATGAACACCAGTATGAGTCCCGGTAGCTCTGCTTTCACCCCAATTCCCTGCTAATGCACCTGGAGATGGCCTGTGTACTTGGGTCCATCACCCACTTGGGAGACCCAGATGGAGCTCTGGGCTCCTGGCCTTGGCCTGGAGCAGCCCTGGTTCTTGCAGCCATTTGGGAGTGAACCAGTAGATGCAAGATCTTTCTCTCTCTTTCCCACAAATAAATAGAATAAAAGCTTAAATAAAATAAAATAAAATGTTTTTACAATTTTCCAAACTCCAACTAACTTTTACATGAAGATCAGGAGCCAGATTCTGAAATTAGGTGCATAAAAATCTCATATAATGTACACACACACGGGGCCAGTGATATGGCACAGTAGGTTAAGGCATCCCATATGGTGCTGGTTTGAGTCCCAGCTGTTCCATTTCTGCTAATGTGCCTGGAAAAGCAGCAGAAGATGGCTCAAGTCCTTGCTTGGGTCCATGCCACCCACATGGAAGACCCGCATGAAGCTCCGTGCTTTGGCCTGGTACAGCCCCAACTGATGCAACCATTTGGGGAGTGAAGCAGCAGATGGAAGAGCTTTCTCTCAGTCTATGTCTCTCCTTCTCTCTAACTCTGCCTTTCAAGTAAAATAAATACTTAAAAATACACACACACACACACACACACACACACACACAACATTTATACAGTATTTGATATACAATAGCCAAATGTATGCCAACTGGTACACCATGAACATTGTATATAAGTATCTGTTCCAGTCCCTGCTTTCAGTTCCTTGGATAGACACCTAGAGTAGAATTGCTAGGTCATACGGTAATTCTGACCATTCAGATGGCCAAAAGGGCCAGTGCTGGGCCAGGCCAAAGCCAGGAGCCAGAGATTCCCACATGGGTGACAGGGCCCCAAGTGCTTGGGCCATCTACCACTGCTTTCTCATTTGCATTAGCAGGGAGCTAGATCAGAAGAGGAGCACCTCACACCTACTACAATGATAAATTTTTTGAAAAAGGAAAATTGCAGCCGGCGCCATGGCTCAATAGGCTAATCCTCTGCCTGCGGCGCCGGCACCCCAGGTTCTAGTCCAGGTTCGGGCGCTGGATTCTGTCCCGGTTGCTCCTCTTCTAGTCCAGCTCTCTGCTGTGGCCCAGGAGGGCAGTGGAGGATGGCCCAAGTCCTTGGGACTTGCACCCGTATGGGAGACCAGGAGAAGCACCTGGCTTCTGGCTTCGGATCAGCGCAGCACGCCGGCCGCAGCGACCATTGTGGGGTGAACCAACGAAAGGAAGACCTTTCTTCCTGTCTCTCTCTCACTGTCTAACTCTGCCTGTAAAAAAAAAAAAAAAAAAAAAGGAAAATTGCAGGGGTTGGTGTTGTGGTATAGAGGGTTAAGCTGCCATCTGCAATGCTGGTATCTCATATTGGTGTGTCATGTGTCCCAAAACTATTTGTTGAAGAAAGTATTCTTTCCCAGTTGCATGAAATTTGTGCTGGCATCAAAAAACAATTTGCTATAGGTGTATGGGTTTATTTCTAAACTCTCAATTCTATTCCATTGGTCTCTACAACTATTCTCATGTCAGTACTAGAGTGTTTCCATACTGTAGCTTCATAGTAAGTTTTATAACTTTCAGTGTACAAACCTCCCATCTCTTTGTTAAATGCCAGGCATTGCATTATTTTAGATGCCACTGTAAATGGAATTGCTTTGTTAATTTCCTTTTCTGATGGCTCATTGCTGATATATAAAAACAAACTGGTGTGTGTGTGTTAATCTGTTACTCTGAAACTTTGCTTAATTCTTTTATTAGTTCTAATAGCTTTCTTGTGTATTCTTTGGGATTTTCTATATATAGAATCATGGGATCTGTAACTAGAGCTAGTTTGACTTATTCCTTTCCAATTCAGCTCTATTTATTTATTTGTCTTGTATAACTGATCCTGCTAGAACGTCCAGTAAAATGCTCAATAGCAGTGCTCATGAGTGAGGGTGTCCTTGTCTCCTTTATGATCTTAACAGGACAGTGTTCTGTCTCCCCCATTGTGCATGATGTTAGCCATGGATTTTTCACAAGTGCCTTTTATCATGTTGAGAAAATTTCCTTCTCTTGTCACTTTAAACTGGGAGTTTTTAATAAACG
This sequence comes from Oryctolagus cuniculus, assembly GCF_964237555.1. Taxonomy (NCBI): domain Eukaryota; kingdom Metazoa; phylum Chordata; class Mammalia; order Lagomorpha; family Leporidae; genus Oryctolagus; species Oryctolagus cuniculus. The sequence continues at coordinate 74,452,426 of NC_091443.1, forward strand.
GGAGGGAGCTGTATGCTGTCAAATGCATTTCCTGTACCGACGGGGAAAGACAACACAGCTTTCCCCTTTGTTCTATCAACGTGAGGGACTACAGTTATTGACTCACTTATGTTGAACCTCCTGCATTTCTGGGACAAATCCCACTTGGTCAGGGTGTATGACCCCTTTAATATGGTGCTGTATTCAGGTGGTTCCTATTTTGTCCAGGATTTTTAAGCCTGTACTCATGATCTATAATTTTCTTGTAATGTCATTGTCTGACTTTGTTATTGGGATAATATTGGTTTTGAAGAGTGAATTAGAAATCTTTCTCTCCTGTTCTATTCTTTTGGAAGAGCTGAGAAAGATTAGTGCTAATTCTTCTTTAAATGCTTGGTAAAAGTCAGTGAAGCCATCTGGTCCTGGACTTTTTTTCCTTTGTTGGGAGGTTTTTGATTATTGACTCAATCTCTTGTTGTACGCTATAAGTAATGGATTTCTCTATTTCTTCCTGAGACAGTTTAGGTCATTTGTGTATTTCTAAGAATTCGTCCATTTCATCTAGGTTATCTAATTTGTTGCCATACAGTTGTTCATAACATTCTCCTATAATCCTTTTTATTCTATATGTCAATAATAATGTCCCCCACTTTCAATCCTAATTTAGTTATTTTTACCTTCTCTCTCTTTTCATTAGTTTAGCTAAAGGATATCAGTTTTTGTTAATTTTCAGAGAACTAGCTATGGTTTCACTGATTCTCACTATTGTTTTTCTGTTCTCTATTTCTTTTTTTTTTTTTTCACTTTAACCTCTACAATTTCATTTCTTCTGTTAATTTTGGGTTTAGTTTACTTTTTTTTTACTAGTTCATTGTGATATAAAATCAGTTACTGATTTGAGTTCTTTTTTCCTTTTTAGTTATTTATTTGAAAGGCACAGAGAGAGAGAGAGACAGGGAGAGATCTATCTGCTAGTTCACTCCCTAAAAGCCTACAACAGCTGAGGTTGGGCCAGACCAAAGCCAGGAGTCTGGAACACAATCTAGGTCACCCATGTGGGAGGCAGGAACCCAAATACTTGAACTATTACCTGCTGTCTCCCAGGGTGCATATTAGCAGGAAGATGGATCAGAAGAGGAGTCAGGACTCAAATCCAGTCATTCCAGTATGGGATGTGGGTTCCTTTTCTTTTTTTCTTCAAGGTTCTATTTATTTATAAATAAATAGGTTTTATTTATTGAGAGGAAGAGTTACAGAGAGAGAGAGAGAGAGAGGCAGACACAGAGAGGAAGGTCTTCCATCTGCTGGTTCACTACTCAAAAGACCTCAACGGCCAGAGCTGGGCTGATCTGAAGTCAGAAGTCAGGACCCAGGAGCTTCTTCTGTGTCTCCTACATGGGTACAGGGGCCCAAGAACCTGGGCCATCTTGCACTGCTTTCCCAGGCCATAAGGACAGAGCTGGATTGGAAGAGGAGCAGCTGGGACATGAACCGGTGCCCATATAGGATGCTAGTGCCACAGGCAGAGACTCAGCCTACTATCCACAGTGTAGGCCCCGGGGATGTGGATATTTTAACCACCGCACCAAATGTCTGCCCCTTTTCTTCATCTTTTAACATAGGTTAAAAAATAAATTTAACATAGATTAAATCATAAATTTCCTCTGAGACTTTATGCCTTCACCTCATTGCATACATTTTAATATATTGTGTTCATAATTGCACATTACAGAAGGGAACAAATGAATGTGCTCTAGCTACCTACATTTGTATAGGTGAGTCATAGAAATTAAGTTGAATAAAACTGCAATTTCATGATGATAACATACACATCTTTTTTTATTAATAGACTTTGTTTTCTGGAACAGTTTAGGTTTACAGAAGTAATGCACAGAAAGTGCAGAGTTCCCCTATACATTCTATCTTTTACTTTTCCTCCAGTTTCTTTTATATTTTTTAAATTTTTGCTTTTAACATTTACAGATTTTTTAATTAATGAATTTATTTTATTTCAGAGGTTGAGAGAGACAGAAAGAGAGCTCTCATCTGCTGATTCACTCCTCAAATGTCCACATGGCTGGGAAGAGGCCAGGCCAAAGCTGGACTCCAGGAACTCAATCCAGGTCTTCCACACGCATGGCAGGGACACTACCACCTGGGCCTGGGCCGCCACCTGCTGCCTCCCAGGGTGCACATTAGCATGAAGCTAGAATTGGGACTAGAGCTGGAACTCAAACCCAAGTACTCTAAGATGTGGGTGGGCTTAACTTCTAGTCTAAATTGCCTGCCCTCTCTTATTAATATCTTTTGTCAGTGTGGTTCATTTGTTAAAACTCATGAACCAATAATATTATTTAATTAAGGTACATAGTTTACATTAGGGCTCACTCATATGTCTTACAGTTTCATAGGTTTTGCTAAATGTATATTGATATGTATGCACCATTACAGTGTCATATAGAATAGTTTCACTGCCCTAAACACCTTTTGCACTCTTTATCTCTTTCTCCTTATGTCCTTCCCTGAACATCTGGCAATCACTGCACTTTCACTGCATCCATAATTTTGCCCTTCCCAGAATATCAAACAGTTGGAATCATATAATATGTGGACTTTAGACTGGCTTCACACACTTAGCAATATGCATTTACGTTTCTTCCATGTCTGTCTGTGGATTAACAGCTCTTTTATTCCTTTTTGTGTATAAAGACAAGGTTTTGGATGTTCAAGGGCACGGCACCGTCATAGGCTTGACTCTGGCCTGGACTTCATGGTGGATGGCATCACAGTGGCTCATTCAGTGTGCAGAGACCACACAGAAGACAGGAAGCCAGAGTGAGGGGAGGAAAGTCTTGCTCCCCCAGGAAATCTAGCCAAGGTCCCACAAAACTACATCAACTCCTTCCAAGGCCAGTACTCTCAATGAGCCAACCACCTTCCCACCTCTTAAAGGTCCATACTTTCTCTCAACACTGCCACACTGGAAACCAACCTTCAAACACAAGAGGACACACTCAAGCCATACCCAAATCACAGCAGTCATCCCTGACCCCCAAATATCATGTCCACCTCACAGTGAAGAATACATTCATTCTATTCTCAAATACTCCCAACATCTTAACCTATTCCAACATCACTCATACGTCCAAAGTCTCACCAGAGACTCAGGAGAAACTCTATGCACCTATAAAAACCAAAAACCAAGTTACATACTTCTAAGATACAATGGTGTGATAGGTATACGGAAAACACGTCTAAATGCATACACAAAACAGGGGATCTCAGGTCCCCAGAAAGATCAGAACCGTACAAGGAAAATAAATCTTGAATCTCCAAGTATGGTATCCTTTTTTTTTTTTTTTTTTTTTTTGGACAGGCAGGGTGGACAGTGAGACAGAGAGAGAGAGAGAGAAAGGTCTTCCTTTTGCCGTTGGTTCACCCTCCAATGGCTGCCGCGGCCGGCACACAGCGCTGATCCGAAGGCAGGAGCCAGGTGCTTCTCCTGGTCTCCCATGGGGTGCAGGGCCCAAGCACTTGGGCCATCCTCCACTGCACTCCCTGGCCACAGCAGAGAGCTGGCCTGGAAGAGGGACAACCGGGACAGAATTCGGCGCCCCGACTGGGACTAGAACCCGGTGTGCTGGCGCTGCAAGGCAGAGGATTAGCCTATTGAGCCTCGGCGCCGGCCCCAAGTATGGTATCCTATACAGGCATCCTGTGCCTGCATGGGCTCCCAAGGCCTTGGGCAGGCCTGCCCTGATGAGTTTGCCAGTCCCAGTCCATATGGCCGCTCTCTCAGGTGGCATGCTCACTGTTCTACCTTTCTGAGGCCCCCACAGCAGATCCACTCCCACAGCTCCACTTGGCATCACCTCCCTGCGGGCTGTCTGTGGTAGCTCTGCCTCTGAAGCAAACTTTGCCTACCTTCTCAGGCTTCCCTTTGAAATCTCAGGGGAACTTTCCAAGACCCCATAACTCTGGCATTCTTCACACCAGCAAAATCAGCACCATGCGGACGCCGTCGAGGTCTGCCAACAATACAAGTCATGCCTGGGCCCACTGTTGCTGTGCCTGGAGCACCTAGGTGGCCTGGGACCCTTCCCTGAAACAACTCTGCCCTCTGGGACTGTGATGGGTGGGGTGCTCAGGAAGATCTTCCCTGATGCTTTTGCTATTAGCACTCGGCTCCCCTGCATCCACACTGATCTCTTTAGCAAGCTGCCACCAGGCTGCAACCTCATTTTATTCTTCTATACACTTTTTTTGCTTTTTCCCTGGCAAGGCTGAGAATTTTCCAAATCTTTCTGCTGTTTCCTTTTGCTCCTGAATTGAGCAGAAAGCACCCAAAAGTACTCACATAACTCCTTTTATATTTTGTTTAAAAATTTATTTTGCCAGACACCCCGGGTCATCACTTTAAACTTCAGCCTTGCACAAAGCTACAGGGTGTGGACACAGTTCAGCCGTGTTCTTTGCCCAGTGGTATAGCCTGTGGCCTTTGCTTCGATTTTTTTTTAAAGATTTATTTATTTATTTTATAATTTGGAGTTAAACAGAGAGACAAGGAGAGGCAGAGAGAGAGAGAAAGAGAGGTCTTCCAACCACTGGTTCACTCCCCAACTGGCTGCAATGGTTGGAGCTGAACTGATCTGAAGCCAGGAGCCAGGAGCTTCTTCTGGGTCTCCCACGTGGGTGCAGGAGCCCAAGGACTTGGGCCATCTTCCACTGCTTTCCCAGGCCATAGCAGAGAGCTGGATCAAAAGCAGAGCTGGATTGGAAGCAGAGCAGGATTCAAACCAGTGCCCATATGGGATGCCAGCACTGCAGGCAGTGGCTTTACCTGCTACGCCACAGCGCCAACCCCATGCTTCAATTTCTAACTGGATCCTCATCTCCATCTGAGACTAGTTCCCTAGACTGCTTGTCTTCTGAGGCGTCATCAGAGTCACCCACAATGCTCTAGCTGTGATTTGGATATTAGTTTGGGTGTGCCCCAAAGACCCACATGTTAAAAGCTTGGTCCCCAAAGTTTTGTGTTAATGGATTAGGGTGCAGATCTAATCCAGTTTATAAGAACTACTGGTTTGTAATTTTCCTTTCTTGTAATGTCTATGTCTGGTTTTTGTATTAAGGTAATGTTGTTCTCAGAAAGTAAGCTAAAAAGTGTTTCCCATGCTTGTATTTTCTGGAAGAGATTACAGAGAATTTTTATGACTTTTTCCTTAAATATTTGGTAGAATTTACCAGTGAAACCATCTGGACCATGATCGATCTAACAAAATTAGAGAAGCAATAAATGAAATAGATATTAGAAAACTAATAGAGAAAACAAACAAAGCAGAAAGTTGGTTCTTTGAAAAACCAACAATATTGACAAATTTTTAACAGGACAGACCCCCCCCCCCAAAAAAAAAAGAAAAGAAAAGGTGGGACTGGCACTGTGGGGTAGTGGGTAAAGCCACCTCCTGCAGCACCGGCATCCCATATGGGCACCAGTTCGAGTCCTGGCTGCTCCACTTCCAATCCAGCTCTCTGCTATGGCCTGGGAAAGCAGTGGAAGATGGCCCAAGTCCTTGGGCCCCAGCACCCATGTGGGAGACCCAGAAGAAGTTCCTGGCTCCTGGCTTCAGATCAGTTCAGCTCCAACCATTGCAGCCAGTTGGGGAGTGAACCAGTGGATGGAAGACCTCTCTTTCTCTCTGCCTCTCCATAGCTCTGCCTTTCAAATAGATAAATCTTTTTTTTTTTTTTTTAAAAGAGAGAAAATGTTCAAATTATTAAAATGAGACAAAAGAGCTACTGATATCACAGAAATAAAAAAGATAATAAAGGAATACTATAAACAATATGTCAGTTAGAAACTTAGGTGAAATGGATAAATTCCTAGAAATACACAAACTAGGGGCCAGCATTGTGGTGCAGCAGTTGAAGCCATGGCCCACACACTGGCATCCCCTGTGAGTGCTTTTGTTGGAGTCCCGGCTGCTTCATTTCCAATCCAGCTCCCTGCTAATGCACCCAGGAAGGCAGTGGAGGATGGGCCAAGTGCTTGGCCTCCTCCACTCACGTGAGAGACCAAGATGGAGTTGGAGGCTCCTGGCTTTGGTCTGGACCAGCCCTGGATGTTGCAGCCACTTGCGGAGTGAATCAGCACATAGAAGTTCTCTCTCTGCCGCTCTATGTAATTCTGCCTTTCAAATAAATAAATCCTTGGATGTGAGGGCGATCTGGCTGCGACATCTGTCACCCCATTGATCGCCAGGGTTGATTCGCCTGATCTGGCTGGCTAGGCGGGTGTCCCCTTCCTCACTCACCGTTCCATGTGCATCCCTCCCGAAGCTGCGCGCTCGGTCGAAGAGGATGACCTTCCCCGCTAGAGGAGGACCGGTCTTTGGTCAAGGGTATACGAGTAGCTGCGCTCCCCTGCTAGAACCTCCAAACAAGCTGTCAAATAAATAAATCCTTAAAAAATAAAAGAAAAAAAGAAATACATAAATGAATGAAACTGACTCAAGAAGAAAAATATAAACTGAACAAACGTGGAACCAGAACAGAGATTGAATAACTCATTTCAAAAGTTTCAACTAAAAACCAGGACCACAGGGCTTCACTGGTGGATCAACCAAATACTTAAAGAATCAATACCAGGCGGGCGCCGCAACTCAATAGGCAAATCTTCCACCTAGCGGCGCCGGCACACTGGGGTCTAGTCCTGGTCAGGGCGCCAGATTCTGTCACGGTTGCTTCTCTTCCAGTCCAGCTCTCTGCTGTGGCCCGGGAGGGCAGTGGAGGATGGCCCAAGTCCTTGGGCCCTGTACCCCATGGGAGACCAGGAGAAGCACCTGGCTCCTGCCTTCGGATCAGCGTGGTGCACCGGCCGCAGCGCGCCAGCCGTGGCGGCCATTGGAGGGTGAACCAATGGCAAAAGGAAGATCTTTCTCTCTGTTTCTCTCTCTCACTGTCCACTCTGCCTGTCAAAAAAAAAAAAAAAAAGAATCAATACCAGGGCTGGTGCTATGAAGTAGGAGGCTAGGCCTCCGCCTGCAGTGCCAGCATCCCATGTGGGCACTGGTTTGTCTCCCAGCTGTTCCTCCTCCAATCCAACTGCCTGCCTGTGGCCTGGGAAAGCAGTGGAAGATGACCCAAGTGCCTGGGCCCCTGAACCTGCGTGGGAGACTTGGAGGAGGCTCCTGGCTCCTGACTTTGGCTCAGCCCAGCTCTGGTCGTTGCAGCCTTTGGAGAGTGAACCAATGGATGGAAGACCTTTCTCTCTGTCTTCCCCTCTCTTTGTCTGTAACTCTGCCTCTCAAATAAATAAAATCTTAAAAAAAAATAAGACTATCAATCTTTCACAAATGCTTCCAAAGAACAGAAGATATGGTTACATCTCCCAATGAAATAGACCATTCATATTTATATGAATATATATATATTTCCTAACAACTGAACCAGATAAAGAGAAAACAATTACAGACCAGTGTATCTTATGAAAGTGGACACAAAAATTCTAAGCAAAATACTAGCAAACCAAAATCCAGAAACATTTAAAAAGGGATTATATACCATAATTAATCAGGATTTATCCCAGGAATGAATAATTAATTTTATAGCTGAAAATCAATGTAATATGTCATATTAAAGGAAAAAACTACCCTTGGAATATGATGTGATACTGCAGATCACATATGTGATATGGAACTTGTATCTAGAACATGTAAGAATTTTATTTACCAGTAATTAATTAAAAGATGACCCAATTAAAAACTTGGTAAAGGATTTGAACGGACAGTTCTCCAAAGAGGATATCAAAATAGCTCATAAACTTATAAAACAATACTTGGGCTGGGGCTGGGGCTGGCGCTGTGGCATAGCAGGTACAGCCACTGTGAGAAAAGCTACTGCCTACTGTGCAGGCATCACAAATGGGCACCAGTTTGAGTGCCAGCTGCTCCATTTATCATCTAAATCACTGCTAACATCCTGGAAAAGCAGAGGAAGAGGGCCTGAGTGCTTGGGTTCCTGCACCCACATGGGAGCCGTGGGGGAATCTCCTGGCTCCTGGCTTCGGATCAGCCCAGCTCCGGCCATTGTGGCTATTTGGGGAGTAAACCCAGAGGATGGAAAATCTCTGTGTTTCTGTCTCTCTTTCTCTGTTTGTAACTCTACCTTTAAAATAAATAAACAAAGCTTTTTAAAAAATGCTCAACATTATTAATCATTAGGGAAATGCACAGTACACCCACAAGAATGGATGCAATTTTTAAAAAGACAAGCATTAACAAGGTTGGTAAGTATATGGAGAAACTGCAGCTCTTACCCATTGCTAAGCAGAATGCAAAATGATGCAGGGGCTTTTGGAAAACAAGTCCCCCAAAAAGCTAAACATAGTGATTGCATTATTCAGTGATTCCACTTCTAGACTCCCACCCAAGAGAAATGAAAACATTATGTGTACAGAAAAACTTGTACACAAATGTGTATAATACCCAACATTTGGAACTATCCACATGTCCATCAACTGATGAATAAATAAAAGGTGGCACATCCGTCACCAGATGCTCTCTGGCCATAGAACAGGGATGAAGCACTGACACACGCTTCAACAGGATGGAGTTGGTCTACACGGTGGCGTTCAACTGAGATGTGCAGAGCAAGGAAATCCATGGACGAGTCATGGGCTTAGTGAGAGACAGGGTCTGGGAGGGAGTGCGCCAGAGTGGGAAGTGATGGCCAGTGCGTGTGCGGCTTCTCTGTGTGTTTAGAGAATGTTCTAAAGTTAGATTGGGTCGCAGTCAGACAACTCTGAGAATATACTAAAAACTACTGGAAAATTGTGGCATGTGAAAATATAAATATCTTAATAAAACTGCATTTAAAAATTAAAAAATGTTTAGAGAACAGTTTAATAAAGTCCCCATCACTCAGCTTCAACCACTATCAATTCCTGACTAATACTGTTGCATCCGCACCCCCATCCAGCCACTCTACCCCCTCCCCCACATCACATTAATTTAAAAGCAAATCCTAGATGCTAATTCTTCTGGAAAATTCAGTTTAGCACTCCAAAAGGTAAGGACTGCTTTTGAAAAGCATAATCATGATACCATTATCATATCTAAAAACTTTCAAATCTCCTCCAATTGTCCCATTAATATGATTTTTAAAATTTGTTACTTATTTTCATTTTGTTGGAGGGGGGAGGAGAGGGAGACCGGGGAAGAGAGAGAGAGAGAGAGAAACTCTTCCATTAGTGGTTTACTCCCCAAATGACTGCAACAGCTGGGGCTCAAGCTGGAACTGGAACTCAAGCTGGGTCTCCCACAAAGGCAGCAGTGACCCAAGTATTTGAGGCACCATCTGCTGCTTCCCAGGGTGTGCACCAGCAGGAAGCTGGAAATGGAAGCAGAGCAGTTACTTGCACCCACGCTCTCTGATACGGGTTGCAGGTGTTTCAAATGGTGTTTTAACCACGGTGCCAAAAGCCCAGCTCTCATTAATGTGGTTTTTAAAAACAGCTGCCTTGTTCAAATCCAGATCCACAGACTGCATTTGGTGCATTGTTGCATTTCCATGTAGCCATAAGCTTTCTTTCCCCTTTCATTTGTCTTGCAAATTTAGTGAAGAAACTGAGTTGCCGTGTGGAAGGTCTCACATTGTGGGTTTTGCAGACTGCATCACTGGGGTCCTTTAACTTGATCACCATTTCAGAGGGATTCACTTTTAGATGCTTGCTGCCAGTTTCACTAAAAGAACTATTTAATTCAAACTTGACCAAGGTAGTCACCACTCTTTACGTCCTTCCTAGCCACCATCTCCTAGCCACACGGGACAGAAATTTCCACATTTAATTTTCATAGTCCCATGTGTTATTATTCTGTCTAGAAATGAAGAAAATGAGGCTTAGAGAGGGTGAACAATCTGGCCGCAGCCAGTCCACATAAAGGTCTGGGTTAAACCCGGGCTGTCATTTGTTCCATCAGAGTCCCTATCTCCTCCCCTGTGGCTTGTGGTGGTTGTTTTTAATCAGCATTAGAAAGGAGTTTCTCACAGCACGCAAAGACCTTTCAGCTTCAGGTAACAGGAAATCGCATCTCACACGGACTCAACAGTAAGGATGTTTACCATCCGGTCTGACAAGAAACCTGGAAGCAGGGCAGCACGGGGCTGACTGAGTTACTGACCCAGCTACAGCCCAAGTTCTCGCATCGCTGTACTCTGCCATCCTCAGTGGTGGACTGCGCCCTCAGGCTGGCTCCCCGATGGCCACTCTGGTTTCAGGTGACCGCAGGAGATGCAAGGACATCCAGTACAGATGGTGGCAGGTTTAAGTTCCAGAAGACACTTCGCAGAAGCTCCTCCAGCCAACCTCCCCTCGGGTCTTAGCAGCAAAACAGGGTCAGGGTCGGGGCCAACTCCTAATCTCCCATAGACCAGTTAAGAGGATTCTGTTCCCCTGCCCCTGACAGGTTTAGGAGTGTACCTCTGAGATGGTCCTGGTGGGTGAGGCACCTCCACACAGGCCTCTATAAGGAAGGAGAGGGTGGGTAGATGCTGAGTAGGCAATCAATAGTATCCCAGACCTGTTCCTAATGGGGTCTGCAACATATTCCAGTGTGAATAATTAAAGCGCTTCATTATAGATGCCACCAAGAATTTTTCTTTTATGTGTGTGACATTTGCTGTCCACGCATCAGCTTCCTCATTTGCATGAAGAGGCTACACAGAGATCTGCAAGGTCCCTTCTCGTTCTAAGACTTGTGTTTCAGTTCCACATTTTCATTTTCCAAAAAGCAAGTGGAAAAGTTCAATCTACAAGATACGGTCCAGAAACGACGATGGGTTTCAACTGATGAATCACAGGCATGATGGCATCCTTTCTCCCTTAACCCAAACAAGACATAGACAGAGTTAAAAAGAACTAAAAAGACTACATCTGGTAGGTAAAGTGTTCCAGCTTCCTCACGCATCCATCGTACCTAGAAGGGTTGCGGTTGGGGCCCAGCGAATTAAGCTACCACTTGTGTGGCAGACATCCCATACCTAGTCCCAGCTGTCTCACTTCTGATCCAGCTCCCTGCTAATGGGGCTGGGAAAGCAGCAGCAGATGACCCAAGCATTTGGGAGACTTGGATGGAGTTCTGGGCTCCTGGCTTCAGAATGGCCCGGCGCTAGTCATTGTGGCCATTTAGGGAGGAACCAGCAGATTGGTGATGCATTTCTCTCTCTCCTTCTCTGTCACTCTAACTTTCAAATAGATGAACATTAAAAAAAAATCCACTAACGCAGCTCTCATGGTACAGACAGAGATGGACCGGACGCTCCTTTTCATAACTCACTTTCAGCTTGTTAACATCGTCCTGGAGCTTGCATGTGGCTCTGAGTGTACAGGAGAGCTCTTGTATCTCGCTTTGTCAACTAGAACTTTAATCATTTCTATGTCTGCTTCTTCTCACAGTGCTTCGGAAAGAATGCCCATTCATTTCATCACAAGCAGCAGTATCGTTGTGGGGAACCACAAGAAAACCACAGAGAAAGACAGCATACCACTGAGTGCCTTTGCTACCCTTTTTCCGATATAAACAAAATGTTATTAATGCTTTATTATTTTCAGCTTCTGGCTGCCATCAGCTCTTTTGGGGGAAGATTTCCGGCTTGATCTGTAAGAAGCCCCTTTCTGATTTAGCAGAAGGCTACAGTTTGCATCAACCAAAGATACCCTGTTTGTTCCCATAGGACATTTGGAATATCAAGGAGGTCCCCAGTACAGTCTGCAATTGGCACACTATCCTCAAGAGCCTCGGAGAATTTGCTTTATTTTCTGATTCAGCCCATGCCTTTTTTTGAAGTGTATGGATGAAAGACAGTGTGTGTGGGGGGGGGGGTGCGGCAGGCGGTGGAGGTGGGGTGAGGCTGGGGTGGAAGGAGAGACAGATGTCACCACCAGCTGGATGACCCTGAAGTCACAGCACCTCTCTCACTGGAGGAAAAACAAAATTCTCACTGCAGAAAAAAACCCTGGCTCTGTCCATCTTAGAGGGTCATTGCAAAAAACCAGTGGGAACATGAATAGGAAAACAGTTTCACAAATGCAAAGGGGGGCTGTTACTTTCACATATGGAATTCCCTCTACAGCACTTTTCTCTTTTCAGACTGCAAACCGCACGCCACATCAGGATGCTTCACCTCCACGCAGCGTTCGCCCAGTGGGGATGACAGGCCCCATGCTTCATCCAGCCCCCACCACAGACTGAAATACCCGGAGAAACCACTTAACAAAAAATACACCTTCAACTGTGAGGGCCAGCGCCTTAAGCAAAGGTTACACTCAAGACTACACAGCCAGGGTTCAGCAAAGAGAGACCACCTCTAATTTAAGGTCACCGTTCCAGAAGGTGACCTTACTGTGCTACGCAGTTTCATAATTCTGGTCTCCATCCCCTGGCACCTCACCCCACTTCGGCACTTCGGAAGCAAGACCTGCGTGTTTGTTTCCTTGTATTTCCCAAGAAGCTGGCACAAAGGACATCCCAGCACGTATCCAGGGCCCAACAACAAGAAACTTTTATCCAGCCCTGCAAGACCCAACTATCTGTCGTTTAACTCTACAGAAACCATAAAAACGATTTTCAAAAAAATATTTTTTTTTTTGGTATCAAAAGTAAATTTGTCTTTTAATCCCCTGTTTCCACCAACTTTGAGAAGGCCCCTCCTGGGCAGGGCGTGAGCTTAGGAACTCCCTGGCAAGGAAGCTCCATTGCACTAATACCACACAGGGGCCCGCACTGTGGTCGTCCGACCCTCTAGCCCGGGGCCCCCACGCTGTAAGCCTACGGCACAGATGAGGACGCCCAGGCTCCCGCCCGGGGAAGCCAACACCCTCACAACCTCGGGGCAACCTCGGGGCGACCTCGTCGAACCCCGCCTTGCTCGTCGCCTTCTTCCCTGCATCTCGCCCAGCTCCTCCCGCCCGCTCCCAGGCAAGCACACCAGGGAGTCCCGGGCTCTCCCTGGGCCGGATGGGAACGAGGGGTGACCACGCGCAAAGCTGCCCACTCGCCCAAACGCTCCTCACAAGCCCTGGCCACGCACCCTGTCCTCAAAGCAGCCGCGCGGCCTCGCCCCAGCCGAGGCCGCCCTCCGGCGCACCGCCGACACCTGCCGGAGACACGCAGAGGCGCGCACGCGCGCGCGCGGGGTGCGGAGTCCCGGGCCGCGGCCGCCCGGGCGGGGGTCCCGCCTGCGCGCGCCGCCGGGAACTACGCTTCCCAGCCTGCCCCGCTGCAGCCGCGCGCCCCGCGCCGCGCCCGGCCGGGAGCCGCCTGTTGATCGCCGCGCTCGCCCCGGCCGCGGCGCCGCCCCAGCTCTGCCCGCCGCGCTCCCGCCGGGCTGACGGACGCACGCCCAGTACCGCCGGCTCCGGGATGGGCGCACGGACTGGTGAGCGCGCCGGGGGCGGGTGGGGGCCTGCCGGGGCCCGCCGCGGTCTGCAGCCGCCGCGCCCGCTCTGCCCGCTGGAGGATGCTCCGCGGCGTGGGCGCTCGGCCGGGCGGGAGGCGCAGCCAGGCTGTGGGTCCCCCGCCCCGCACTGCGGTTCCGCAGCCTCTGCAGCCCGCCGGGCCTCTGCGGCGAGGGCGCGGTCGCCTGTTCCCCCGGGCTGCGGGGCTGGGTTTTTCCACGCTGGGCTTTGTTCCCTACTTTCTCCCTTCCTTGAGCGTTTGATGTGCACGGGAGTCGCACGCCTCTGCTGTGTTGTTAACGCGAGCGACGGGGAAGCGGGCCTCTGGTCCAAGGCTTTTCTGCAGGCGCTCGGAGCTGTCACTTGCTGGAGATTCAGCCTCCGGGCAAGCGGCCTCGAGCAGGCCCTCCAGCCCGGACCTCTTTTTCTGCTTAGAGAAGTGTACGTTCGTGCACCCTGAGCCTGCTTGTATTGAACTGCAGAAATGCTTGGCTTAAAATAATAATGATAATGATAATAACAATAATAATAATAGACTCCTAATGGGAACCTTTAATTGACGTGTTCAAAAGTGGGTGCAATGCAGTCAAAATGCAAATGAGCGAAGAAGGAGGCCTTGGATGGACGCTGGGCTCCCTCGGTGCCTGGGACGCTCCCAGCCCTTGGGAAGGAGGTGAAAAGAACATAGGGGTGAGGGAGATATTTTTAAAAACCTGACTCTGGTCTTAGCTCCACTAGAAGGAGCAGCGGGACCCTGGGCGAGTGCCTTCACCCCTCCGAGCCTCTGTTTCCATGTCAGGTGGGGCGCATGGGCCCAGTGATCTCTGGACAAACCCGTGTTCTTGCAAGAACAGAGCATTGAAGAGACGAGGGTGCCCCTGTTTCTCAGCAGCCCAGAAAGCCTGGTTGTGAAGAGCAAGCAGCTTTGCCCCAACCAGAGGGAAGATTGCCAGGGGCTTAGGGGGTCTGATTGCTTTTCAAAAATGAAATACGTCCTATAGTCCCTGTCTTGTCCAACCCAGTAGTCATGTATTATGCTCCTTGTGCTGTTGGCAAAAGACTCTGAGTTGGCAGGTGGCAAGGTGGTTGTGGTTGGTTGGTTTTTAATTTGCTTTGGAGGAGGTGATGGCATCAGAGATAAAGGGCGAGTGACTCCTGGGGCTGGGCCTGAGCTCCAGTCGGAAGGCGGGAGGACGTGGGAGGATGCTGCTGGCTCATTGTCTGGAAATCCCTGCACACAGTAGAACGTGCCAGAACGCCAGCTCTGTGCAAACCCTCGCCTGACCTGCACTTCCGCTAGGGGAGGACACCTTTGAGTGGAAGGTTGCTGGGCAGCGGGATTTCCACAAGCTGCGCGGGGTCTCCCCACAGACAGCTTGGGAGCGTGGAGAGGTTAGCAGGAGCTCACCGCTGTTAACCTGATGGACACGTTCAGCAGCATTTGCAGTGAGTCTCCTGTTGTGATGCAGCAAGGCCATAGCCTGCCAAAAAGACACAGGGACCCCGGGGGATGGGCCTCATGGTTGTAGGTTAGAATACATGACATAGCCAAGAACTGAGTGGTGGGAACTTTGAAAGAATACCAAGAAAAAGACGATTTGGGGGCAAGTGGGACATGGATTGATATTGTGGCATTGCTGTTCATTTTCTTAGGGGCAGTAGTGACGCTGGGTCTCAGGGGACCACCCTTGTGGTGAAGTGTCGTGCCATCTGCAGCTTCCAGCAGTGTGGGACGGCAGAGCAAGTTCAGGAAAGCAGCAGGGGTGGCAGGGTGATGACAGTTGGTGAGACAGGATGGTATATGGGTGTTTACTGTAACATTCTTGTTACTTTTCTGGAGTTCCTTTAAAAAAAAAAAGATTTATTTACTTATTTGAAAGTGAGAGTTAGACAGAGAGAGAAGGAAAAGCAGAGAGAGAGAGGCAGAAAGAGAGAGAGGTCTTCCATTCGCTGGTTCACTCCCCAGTTGGCTGCAATGACAGCTGGAGCTGCTCCAGGAGCCAGGAGCCTCTTCCAGTCTCTAACACAGGTGCAGGGGTCCAAGCACTTGGGCCATCTTCCACTGCTTTCCCAGACCATAGCAGAGAGCTGGATCGGAAGTGGAGCAGCCAGGACACGAACCAACACCCATACAGGATGCTGGCACTGCAGGCAGCGGCTTTACCCCTTTTCTGGAGCGCCAGCCCCTTTTCTGGAGTTCTAAACCATGGGTGGGAAACATCTGGTAACCAGGGAATCACTGGGTTTGGCCCTGCCAAGGCAACGGTAGGTGGGACTTGAAATTCAATAAATCTGTAGTAGACTAATTTTTAAGTTGATAATAATTTTGTATGGCCTGCAAGTGATGTGATAACTATCCGAATGGCCCTGGGCAAAAAACAGGTTCCCCACCCCTGGTGGAGAATCACCTTTAAAAGAGACTGATAAAATCAGTGAAGAGAACAACACAGGATCGTGTGGCCAGAGGCAGACAGCTTGCTGTCCAGTCTGTGGGGAATTCCTTGACTTCAAGCTCCTGAGGTTTAAATCCTGTTGAAGGTATATATGGGATCAGGGGAAGTTCTCTTTGGTGATTCGTTTTGTCTGCTATCAATTATTTATGCTAAAGGCACCCCATCACCAAGCTACAACCTCCAAGTACAATTGCCCTTCGAATCCACTGGGGATTGCTTGACGACCCCCTTCATATCCTGAAATCTACGTATAAATCCCTTAGGTCAAATAGCAGTGTTTGCATATAATCTATACACATCCTCGCATATAGTTCAGATCACCTCTAAATTATTTGTAATACCTAATACAATGTATCTAATGTAAATGGTTGTCATACTGCATTGTTTAGGGAATGATACATGTTAGTACAGATTTTTTTCTGAATGTTTTCCTTTCTTTCTTTTTTTTTTTTTTTTAATTTATTTAAAGACAGAGTTACAGAGAGAGAAGGGGAGAGACAGAGACAGAGAGAGGTCTTCCATTCACTGGTTCACTCTCCAAATGGCCAGAATTGCCAGGGCTGGGTCACGCTGAAGCCAAAAGTTTCTTCCAGGTCTCCCACATGGTTGCAGAGGCCCAAGCACCTGGGCCATCTTCCTCTGCCTTCCGAGGTGCACCAGCAGGAAGCTGGATCAGAAGTAGAGCAGCCGGGCCTCAAACTGGTACCCATATGGGATGCCAGCATCTCAAGCAAAAGCCTAAGTTGTTACACCACAACGCCGGCCCCTGGAATGTTTTATTTCCATGGCTGGTTGAATCTGCATCTTGCAGTATATGCAGCCGGAGGGCTAACTGTGTTAGTAATTCCCCCAAACCTCAGAAATCCTAGCCCTACCCAAGAATCATCTTGAATGCACTGTTCCTTCCTTCTGTACATCTGAGATCTGTCAGCAAGAAAGGAAACTTGAGAACGTAGGGAGTGATTCTGTTAAGTTTGAGTTAGGGTAGTGTTGGGGAAAGGATGGATTCATTTATTATTTATTTTTTGAAAGGCAGGAATACAGAGAAAGACGGAGAAAGAGAGAGATCTTCTATCTGCTGATTTACTCTCCAAATGGCTACTATGGCTGGGGCTGGGACAGGCCAAAGTCTGGAGCCAGGAGCTTCTTCTGGGTCTCCCATGTGGATACAGGGGCCCAAGCACTTGGGCCATCAGGTGCATTAGCAGGGAGCTGAATTGGAAGAGGAGGAGCCAGGACTCGATGGTGCTGCAGGCAGAGACTTAACCTGGGACACCACAGCATTGGCCCCTGAATCTGTATTTTCATAGATTCTAAGTTGTGCAGGGAAGTTCTTGTGCAAATGCGTAAGACATTTCCTGTTAGCACACCAACAAGACAGAACCAGTACCAGATGCAACACTGAATCTCTTCTGCAGAATCCTCTGCTGCAAAACTATTTTCTATGCCTGAATGTATATGTGTGTATTTATACATGAAAATTTTAATTTAAGGTATATACACTTGCATGACCAAGATAATAAATGTGTGTATATTTCTGAATCTCTAAATCAGTGTTTTCCAAAAATATATACGATGTTAATAGGTATTCAAAGAAAGTACCTAGTCAGATTTGGGGAAGCAAAGAAGAAAGGATGTGTTTCTTCTTGAATTTTCAGAGCCTTTCATGGGTTAGTAATCACTGTGCATGGGTTGAAGTTGGGGTGGGAATGACTGACTCTAGGTCACAGTATGAAATGTTTCCCAAATTGTGTGTAATAGAAAAACACAGAGAGCCTAGTGTTGCCTGGCACCAGTTTTGGGAAACACTGCCTTTAGCGCATTTTGGGGTGTATGGTCAGGATAGTTGGAGAAGTGTTAGGTCATACATGTTTGTAACTTATGCTTCCTGTAACCTACAGATTTGAATGCAAATTCAGTTTCTGGTTCTGGTGGATAACTCTTTGACCACAGTCTGCTTGTCCAACTTTAATTTCCCATTTCTCCCCATCAACTCTCCTGCTTAGTACTTGTATATGCCGGTCCATTTTTATTTTCAGTACATGAAAAAGCCATTTAGATGTAACTCCGCAGGTTTTGCTGGTGTGTGAAGTGAGATGACCTGCTGAGCCCTGGCTCTTCAGTGGAGCTAAGATAGCACCTTTCCTCCTCAAGTCAGTTGGGTTCCTGGCCTTGGCCTTGTTTCTCAGCACAGCCTTCTTCAAAGCTGTGACTTACTGCTCTTTCTGCTCTTATTAATGCCTGCCTCATTAATGATTTCTTTCACATGCATCCTCAGTATTTCTGAATGCCCCTGGTGACAGCTGAGTGCAGTGGGAATGATGTCAACCCTGGGACTGTGAGTGACAGGAGCTTCTGAAACAGTCACAAGGCCAGCTGTGCCAAGCCTGACATGGGGAGCAAGGAAGCTGAGGTTCCAGCCCCAAGAAGGAACCGGGAGGATTCTGTCGCAGTGGTTGGACAGGTCTGGAGTCTATCGAGTAGGGCTGCTATTCATCCCCATTATTTAGAGACGGGCTTTCTGATTGGGCAGTTGCTAAATGCTTTTCCCCTTGATAAGCAGCCGCTGTGAGTCAAGGTGTACACAGAACCCACAGGTCATAACAAAACACAGATCAAAGGCTACCTGGTAGGCAGATGCCAATGAAGGAGACAGACTAAGTGGGTCAGAGACCACATGAGAACGCAGAAGCCAGGAGGGTACCTGAATCAAAGGACAAAGAGCAGGCAGTCCTTGGTGCCGGTTGGGAAGGTGGAAGCCCTTAGGTTTCCAAATACAAGTTGAGGGGACACAGTTACCACAGCTGGGCAGTTAAAAACCAGAAAGGCACGGATATACCTAAGTGGACAGCAGGAGGTAGACAGAGTTCATGAAACAGGAATTTCTCAGAAAGAGGGACCAGGCAGCAGCGGGAATAGGCTCCATCAGCAGAATTGTAAGCCACGAGGAGTCTGGGCAGAGAATAAGACAACCATGTGGAAGAGCCTCTGCCTCAACCACAGAGTCTCCTGTCTGTCTGCTGCCGAAGTGGAAACCTGTCTCACTGGCCAGCCCACACTGTGGCAGCTCACGACGACACCTAGTGATGCCAACCCAAGGTTCTCAGAGGAAAGTACCTCTCTATGGTCAACAGTCCCTAACAAGGAAAACAAGGAGAGAATGAATGCCCTAGGGAAGATTATTCCCAGTGCAAGGACAAAAGAGAATAGTTGAGACTGGGAGATTGTGTGCATGGGGCCTTGTACCTGGTACACACGTGTCACCTTCAGCTTTACTTCTGCCTCCATGTACTGGTCTCTGTCAGTTTTACAGAGGCTGCAGAGATGTCGCTTGCACACATGGCTGCGCCATCAGACCCTGGACCAGTTGACTCCAATGCCCATGCTTTAGTCTTCTGTGTCTTTCTAAACCTGGAGGGGAGCAGTCACTAGTGGGCACATTGTTACAGAAGGGAGCTGTTTTCAAACATAGCTTAAGCTCTGAAAGTTTTTAGGATGTAAGATAGGGGAAGGTAAGTACGCATGGTCTCATATACCAGCTCTTCATTCTGGAAAGGTTTGCTCTTCATTCCCCTTTCAGCTCGCTCCTTCCCACTGCCTTCTATATGAGCATCTACAAGCTTTCCATTAGTCACCTTTTCATTATCGCAGTGAGGTACCTGAGGCCTATGAAAGAGGTTTATTTTGGCTTGTGGTTCTGAAGGATCACAGTCCAAGATCAAGAGAGGTCATTGGTTTGGCCTCTGGTGATGGCATTTTTGATGGTAGAATCTAGAAGTGGCAAAGAGACAGGGAGTGCACAGATCTAGCCATCATCTCTTTGTAAAGCCACTGGAATTCAACCATTGGTCATTGCCCTAGCGACCTAGACCAAAGTCTCCACCTTTAAACAGTGTAATTGGGTTAGACGTCCACTTTCTTAGTATCCTTAACATAAGACTTTGGGTCTACATTTTTGGGTTCAGGGGGACAGCTCTTCAAGCCATGGCCCCTTGCTATATTTTTCGCCTGAGATTCCTTCCTTTCCCACCTCATTCTCTGTCCTTCATCCTCAGCAAGTGTTTCCCAGCATGTGGCAGGCACATTTGGTTGTTTAAGAAAGTCAGCTATCTGCACATCAGATAGCTAAATTCCAAAGCTTGGGCTATAGCTGGTCCATCTTTGTGTTTGCCCTGTAGCTAGAAACAAATGAAATATATAGGATCAATTCCTGTTTTGCTGGAGGCTACACTGATAAGCTAAGTTTGTCCTAATTTGCTAGATTTAGAAAACATACATTTGGCTCTCGCACAAATGGATTCACTGTTTAAAAAATATTGTGGAATATTGACGATATATGAGTACAAAAAGGAGTGGCTAACTAGCTCTCAGTTACCAGCATCTCCCCCCACTTAGGAGTAAATCATCGCCAGTGCATTGAAGCCACGAGTCCCCCTTCACCCATGGAACTCCCCACCCTCCCATGGCAGTGTCTCCGCCTCCATGGCGGGCCCCATAGCGTTCCTCCATGTGTATACACATATGCTCCTAAGAAATTCACAGCACTGCGGACCTGCTTAGAAAACGTCTCACTTGGTTTTCTTAGGAGTATTTTTTCTTTGTTTACTCTTTTGGATAAATGAGTCTTTGGTTCCATTTGGCTGCCTGACTGGGCTTTGGTTCTGTCTTTATGTGTAGGTGGGGCCAAAAGGCTGAGCACTCCATGTTGGATCTTACTCTCCTCTTCTGCGCCGCAGTCCAGTGAGTGAGGGGCTAGACAGAGGGGCACAGAAAGCCGCCCTCCTTCTTTTCCTCCCCAGGACTTGTATCTCCAGGCACCTGGAAGAGTTGTTTAAGGGCCCACAGTCGCCCTCCCAAGGGCTCAGTTCTTCCCCCTGCTTTTCCTTCTTCCTCCGTGTCTCTACCCACTGGACTCCAGGGAGCCCGTGTGGCGTGTGCTTCGCTCTGTGCATGCCTCGGGATCTTGTTGCGCCTTGAATGCTTGCTACGGGACAGGGCTCTGCCAGGAGCAAGGCTGCAGCCGTGCTTGGCAGACTTCCCAGGGAGCTTCTCTAACAGCAGGCAAAGGTGAACACCTGCCGGGCCGGGGCGGGGGCGCAGCAGCTGGCCCTGAGCCAGAAATCTCAGATTTGGCTTTCAAAGCTGTCAGAACTCTGTGTGCTTCTCCACAGTGTACCCTTGTTTAAAAAAAAAAAAAAAAAAAAAAAACACACACACACACAGTGACCAAATCTTCCAGTTGAAATAGAAAGACATGCACACACCCCCAGCCTTTTTTGTTGTTGTTGTTTTTGTCTTCTCTGGCTTTGAAAACCCCTGCTACATGGGCACAATGATTTGTTTAAATGGGCACTGTTACGTGGTATTGATGTGTTACTGTAGTTACTTATATTTCATGCCATTAAGCTCAGAGAGCGTGGGTTATCATTTGCTTTGTTCACAGCTGTGGTCCCAGCAGTGTCTAGAAAAGGTGGGCTTTCAAGAAGTATGGTTGAATGAAGGCACCAGTGCGCCCTGAGCTGGAGAAGCCCGGGATGTAATTATCCTCACATCCCCTTGTCATCCTGGAGTTTGTGGTGTAGCTGGAGAGAGCTCCACATATGTAACATAGTAAAATGATAATCAGAGTAAAGGATGAACAGAGGGTGGGCGACATAGGCCGTGCAGATTTAGGCAGAGAAGCAACGTCTGTGGGCTTAGGTGAGCTCTGAAGATTCCGTGGTCAGGAGTGGAGGCAGTGGGTGCAGTAGAAAATGACTCTGGGCCAGCGCCACGGCTCAATAGGCTAATCCTCTGCTTTGCAGCGCCAGCACACTGGGTTCTACCGGTCGGGGCGCCGGATTCTGTCCCGGTTGCCCCTCTTCCAGGCCAGCTCTCTGCTGTGGCCCGGGAGTGCAGTGGAGGATGGCCCAAGTGCTTGGGCCCTGTACCCCATGGGAGACCAGGAGAAGCACCTGGCTCCTGCCATTGGATCAGCGCAATGCGCCGGCCATGGCGGCCATTGGAGGGTGAACCAATGGCAAAAGGAAGACCTTTCTCTCTGTCTCTCTCTCTCACTGTCCACTCTGCCTGTCCAAAAAAAAAAGTGACTCTGTGGGTCACTTCACCTCTCTAAGCTCATTCCCTCCCTTTGACCTTTGCTGCACAGTGTTTATTGAGTACCTCCTCTGCGTTGAGACCCATGTTAGAATCCAGTATTTTATCAGTGAATAAAACTGATAACAATCCTCACCCTTGCGGAGATTAGCAGAGAAGATAGAGCTAACACAGTAACTGTGCTAAAGCCAAGGGCAGCTGTGAGCTAAGGGGCAACATGGGAGTGGGGAGTGACCCCGACCTTGTCTTGGGGCCTGAACAAGGCCTCCCTGAGGCCGTGAGGCTCGTGCTGAGACCAGAGTAAGATTGCAGTTGGCCGGAGGAGGGGGGTGGTAAGAGTGCTCCGAGCAGAGGGAACAGCAAGAGGCATGATGCAGTTGCTGGATGGGGTCCAGGAGGCGATGGGGAGCACAATGCAGGGTGAGGCTGACAAGGATGACAGAGGCCAGACTGCGAATCTGAGCCTTATCCTCCAGGCAGTGGGAAGCCACTGGAAGATTTTAAGTAACTGGAATGGAGTTGCTTGAAAAGATCGTTGTGGCCATTAGTACAGAGAATGCGTTGGTAAGGCTGGGTGTGGGCACTGTGGAGGAGTGAACTAGGTGGATTCTCAATAATTTTTATTAAGATTTTATTTGTTTGAGAGGCAGAGTTACTGACAAAGAGAAGGAGAGACAGAGAAAAAGGTCTTCCACCCTCTGGTCCATTCCCTAAATGGCTGCAATGGCTGGAGTTGGGCTGAACCAAAGGCAGTAGCTTCCTCCAGGTCTCCCACTTGGGTGCAGAGGCCCAAGCACTTGGGCCATCCTCCACTGCCCTCCCAGGCTGTTGCAGGGAGCTGGATTAGAAGAGGAGTAGCCAGGACATGAACCAGGGCTCAGATGGGTGGCTGGTGCCGCAGTCTGAGCTTAGCCTACCACACCACAGCATCGGCCCCATCTCAACACCTTTTAAGTAAGGACAGGATTTGGCAGTTGATGAGTGGGGAAGAAACAAGGCAGAGAAGATAGCAAGGATGCTTTTCGGGTTTCTTGGCCAGCTTCCTGGATTGGGAAAGATGATGTGAGCACTTCTGACACGTATGAGTTTTCTGAGGCGGCCAAGGGAGATGTGAGTTAGACTGTGGGAAATACATGGATCCAGCCCTCAGGATCAAAGTCTGGGATGAAAACATAGATTTTACAGATGTCAGAATACAGATGATCATTAAAACTGGGGGCAGATGAGCTCTCCCAGAGAGAATCTGTACTACGAGGACAGAATTTCTAAGACAAGACCTTGAAGGTTGCCAGTATTTAGGTGGAGAAAGAGGAATTGCCAAAAAGAGACCAAAAAGGAGTGTTCAGAGAAAGAGGAGAGAAATCGTCCATGTTGCTGGGTCACTCAGCTCTGGACTTCTATGGCCCTGCAGAGCTGGGATCTGAGCCAGGCCTCAACAGCAGAGCACATTGGATAGGCCCTGAAAACAGAGAAGGGCATTGCAAGTAGTGTGGCTGTGTCGGCCAGCTTCCCAATGAGAGGCAGAGGATACGCCGAGACGGGATAGTTTGAGAAAATGTTAGTAACCAGGGCATTTACAGGGTTGTGGGGAGGGGATAGGAGATCCAGAGCTCTGGCAGTACTCTCAGCAGGGACCCTTCACCACCCCAAGGCCTAAAGTCAGCCAGGGGAGGGTGTGCACAAACAGGGCTGCCTGTTGGGAGACGTGGCCTCCTGCAGCCAACCTTCCTCTCCGCCCACCTCTCCTTTCCTGCTTGTGGCCAAACAGAAGCCAGAAAGGACGGGAAGCCATTGATGCGGTCTGACCAGATCAGCGTCCTGGGGCAGAGCAGGGTGGCGAGTGGGTGCGGAAGGGCAAAGAGCAGATGTCCTGAGTGGTTTATCTTGGGAACCAAATGTTCAGGGAGGGGCGTATACTCTTTCCTATGGCCCTGTAACAGAGTTAGTGGCCTAAACACAAATGTGTTATCTTACCATTTTGGAGGTACGACGTCTGGCATAGATCTCACTGGTTATGTGGAGTTGTCAGTGGAGCCTCCAGAAGGCAGAATCCGTCCCTAGCCTTTCCCAGCGCAAGGGGCTGCCGAAGCCAGAAGTCACATCGCTGTTCCCCTCTGTTTGTGTTGCCACAGCTCCTTCTCTGACTCTTCTCCCTGCTTCTTCCAGCTCTTAGGAGCTGTTCGCGTTAGAGGAGACCCATCCAAATAATCAGGGTGAATGGCTCCATTTGAAAATTCTTAATGTAAATCATACCCACGAAAAATACCATACCCACAGGTCTGGGGAGTAGGACGTGGACATCTTTAGGGGCCATGATTCTGCCTCCCACAGGGAGTGGATAAGCCATTTTTCCTGGAGTGGAGGGATGAAGGGCAGATTAAAGCCAGATCTGGGGAGTCTGGGATGCTAGGCTGAGCTTCCTTCCGCAGACAAGAGGGAGCTCTTCCATGTTCTTAACCAGGGCAGTGGCTTATGGGCAGTGTTAAGACGAGCCCATCCTAGTGCTCTGGCTGCTTTAGAGGGTAGACCTGAAACCTTTGCAGATGCAGTTAGAATAGTCCAGGCAAGAAGGAATAGGGGTCCAGAATGAGAGTGAAGAGAAGGGATCGTGTGAAAAGTGCTGTACCACAGGCATCTGCAGAACTGCCAGCCAGCGGGACATGGAAGGGAGGGTTGGTGAACACTGGAAGTCGCTAACTGACAGCAAATGTATTGCAGGGGGAGATGAGGATCTGGGGGTTAGATTTAGGAATCTTGCATAGAAATACAAATAGAAGCTTATCAGCTCAACAATACCACCCATTTGAAAGCACACCAATATGTTATGTAACATCGAAAAAAAATACTGTCAATTAAAATACGACACATGCTTTCTGAAAAACACAATTTCACTTCATTAAAAGAGGTGTTTTAAAAGACCTCCACAAAGATATTTTGAAATCTTTTTATTGAGGTGTAGTTGGTGTACGATAAAGTGCACATTTTCAAGTGTGCACTTTGATGGGGTGTGACCTATGCATGTACCTGCCATATGGTGCATATGCTATCACCATCAAGGTAGTGAACAAGCCCCCAGAGTTTCCCATGTGCCTTTAACTTCTCCCACCTCTCTCCCAGCCCTCAGCAGCTGCTGGCTTCTGTCATATAGATTAGTCTACATTTTCTAAAGTTTTATGTAAAGGAAATTGTGTACCTGCTTTTGGGCCTGACTTCTTCCATTCATTATAATTATTTTGCGGTTCATCCACGTTGTGTCCATCAGTGTTTCATTGTTCTCTGTCACTGAGAAGTACTCCATTATGTGGACTCCCACAGTTTGTGTATCTGTTCACCTGCTAATGATCACTCAGGCTGTGTGCAGGCTTTGGCAGTTACAAAGAAACATGCACCAAATATACTTTTCAAAACCATGTATCTTTCCTATGCATACAGAAAAGCAAAAATGTAAGTGAAATGAATAGCTTGATATTCTTCACATTCAGAGTCCAACTTTTTTTTTTTTAAGATTTATTTATTTTATTTGAAAGGCAGAGGGACCAGTGCTGTGGTGCAGCAAGTTAAAGCCCTGGCCTCAGTGCCGGAATCCCATATGGGTGTGGGTTCAAGTCTTGGCTGCTCCACTTTGGATCCAGCTCCCTGCTAATGCACCTGGAAAAGCAGTAGAAGGTGGCCCAAGTGCTTGGACCCCTGCATCCACGTGGGAGACCCGGAAGAAGCTCCTGGCTCCTGGCTTCGGATCAGCTCAGCACTGGCCATGCCGTGAACCAGCATATGGAAAACCTCTCTCTTTGAGAGACTGTCTTTCAAATAAATAAAATAAATCTTTAAAAAAAAAAAAGAAAGAAAGAAAGGCAGAATTACAGAAAGAGAGACAGAGACAGAGTTCTTATATTCTCTGGTTCACTCCCCAAATGGCTTCAATGGGTGGAGCTGGGCTGGTCCAAAGCCAGGATCCAGGAGCTTCTTCCAGGTCTCCCATGTGGATGCAGGGGCCCAAGGACTTGAGGCATCCTCTGCTGCTTTCCCAGGCACATTAACAGGGAGCTGGATTGGAAGTAGAGCAGCTGGGTCTCGAGCTGGTGCCTTTATGTGATGATAGTGTCATAGGCAGTGGCTTTACCAGCTGCACCACTGTGCCAGCCCCAGTAGCCCAATTTTTTAAGTCACTTTTTTTTTTTTTTTTTTTTGACAGGCAGAGTGGACAGTGAGAGAGAGAGACAGAGAGAAAGGTCTTCCTTTGCCATTGGTTCACCCTCCAATGGCCGCCGCGGCCGGCGCGCTGCGGCCGGCGCACCGCACTGATCCGATGGCAGGAGCCAGGAGCCAGGAGCCAGGTGCTTTTCCTGGTCTCCCATGGGGTGCAGGGCCCAAGCACTTGGGCCATCCTCCACTGCACTCCCTGGCCACAGCAGAGGGCTGGCCTGGAAGAGGGGCAACCGGGACAGAATCCGGCGCCCCGACCGGGACTAGAACCCGGTGTGCCGGTGCCGCAAGGCGGAGGATTAGCCTAGTGAGCCGCGGCGCCGGCCTTAAGTCACTTTTTGACTCATAGACAATATCTGTTTTGTCCCCCACTAAGTATATCCCCTGTGCCACTAAGGGTTAATTGAGTTAAAATAAAAATTTGGGTTGATTGGTATAACAATCTTGAAAAGAGCTGAAAGCCGTTGGTTGTGGGCACCTCAGCCTACTCTGAAATTATGTGGAACTACTCTGTTGTGGACCTTCCTTTGGGAGTGCTGCTCCTCACACCTGCATCGCCACCTCCCCACAGTGGTTTTCTTCCTGGGCTTAGAAAGAGCATTCAGGGGCCAGTGCTGTGGCATAGCAGATAAAGCTGTCACCTGCAGCACCAGCTTCCCAAATGGGTACCAGTTCAAGTCCTGGCTGCTCCTCTTCCAATCCAGCTCCCTGTTAATGCACATGGGAAAGCAGCAAAGGATGGCCCAAGTGTTTGGGCCCCTGTATTCATGTGGGAGACCTGGAAGAAGCTCTTGGCTCCTAGCTCTGGCCTGGCTTTTGCAGCCATTTGAAGAGTGAACCAGTAGATGGAAGATTGAGTCTCTCTCCCTCTCTCTCTCTCTCTCTCTGCCTCCACTTCTGCCTCTCCTTCTCGGTAACTCTGACTTTCAAATAAATAAATAAATCTTACGGAAAAAAAAAAAGCGCATCCAGCTGTTGGCCCTGAGGTTTCCTTGTAGCTTGCCAGCACCTATTCTGTGAATTTTAAAGACGATGCTCCTAATGTTTATGTGTATCCAGGCACTGGCAAATGCATCTTGCCTTGTTGCTGGATTGTAAGCCACATCTCAGTTTCAGAATGTTCAATGCAGTCACCTTAGACACCATTAATGCTGGTATTTCACCTTGTTCATTTGATGGTTAAGTGCTGGGTTGATGAGATCCTTGTCCAGTGTCACACAATAATTAGTGGTAGCTGGGGCCAGAACATGATATGTGCTCCCCTGATGTTAGTAGGACTTGTGCTTGTTTGGTTTCTATTGGAATACAGCAACTGAAATTTAAAAGGAGGGCTTATGAATGAGAAAGAATTGCATTGCATGTGAAGAGACTAAACTAACTAGGAAGCCACAGCCTGACCATTCTGAGTACTTGGATTACTAAGGGATGGGAGTGACATTCTCTGTCCCTGCACGGCCCACCTGCAGCCTGTCTCTCCCCTCACTGCTCAGTGTTCGGTCTTTCCGTCTGCGTGCCTTACACAAAACATCTCCCATTTACAAGTTGTGGTGACTTTGCAGGCCCAACAGAATGAATTCCCATTCTGCACCCATGCCCCATCTTTGTCTTGGTTCTTTCCTCTCCCTCCCCATGGGCCCTCTCCTCCAGCCACACGCCAATGTCATGTACTTTCATACCTCCATTCATGCTGTTCTTCTAGAATGGCCCCTGTACACTCATGTCCACCTCATGACTGCTTCCTTCAAGGCTCAGACACAACCTCTTTCTCACAGTTTCCTTCAACCCCCCTCCCCCAACTTTATCTAGTAATGAGTCCATCATGTGGTTTGATTTCCCATTAACAAAAATTTATTTGATGGGGCCGGCACTGTGGCGTAGATGGTTAACACCCTGGCCTGCAATGCCAGCATCCTATATGGGCGTTGGTTCAAGTCCCAGCTGCTCCTCTTCTGATCCAGCTCTCTGCTATGGACTGGGAAAGCGGTGGAAGATGGCCCAAGTCCTTGGGCCCCTGCACCCACATGGGAGACCTGGAAGAAGTTCCTGGCTCCTGGCTTCGGATCAGTGCAACTCCGGCCGTTGCGGCCATCTGAGGAGTGAACCAGCGGATGGAAGACCTCTCTCCGTTTCTACCTCTCTCTGTAACTCTTTCAATTAAATAAAATCTTTAAAAAAATTTTGCTTGAATGGTAGAGGAGTTAGGGGTGCTGGGATCTCCCATTTGCTGATCAGTGCCCCAAATGCCTACAGCATTCCAGGCTGAAGCCAGGAGCCCAGAACTCAACCTGGGACTCCTATGTGGGTGGCAGGAACCCAAGTACTTAGGTTATTACCTGCACTATCCCAGGGCGCACATTAGCAGGAAGCTGGATCAGAAACAGAGTAGCTGGGACCTGAGCCAGGCTCTCTGACATAGGATTCCAGCATCTTAAGACTGCTGCACCAAATGCCGGCCCGCTCATGTGTTTTAAGCCAACATTGTAACTTACCTCTAGCACTTACCTGCTGTTTGTGAGTCTGTCACAGTTAACTGTGTCTCCTTGGGAGAAGGGGCCATGTCTTGTTTATCCTTGTGTTCCTGTTTTCTAGAACTATGCCTGGAAAGTGGGTGTAGAGCAGACGGTTGATTGCCGTGAAAGATCTGACCGATGTTAATATTTCCTAAGAGGACAGTCACTCAGGCACATTACTGTTTTCCTGAATGCAGTATTGTCTTTCTAGTGACGATCTGTAAAATCCTCTGCAGGGAGGAAGGTATTGAGTAAAAACTTCCCTTTGAGTGAAAGTTTAAGAGTGAGGTGGTATAAAAAAGAGGGAGTTGAAGTGAAAATGACCTAAGGGGTAAGGGAAAAGAAGTAGGGAGGATAGCAAATGAAACAACAAGAGATGGGGGCAGACATTCAGTGTAGGAGTGAAGATGCCACTTGGGACACTGACATCGCGTGTCAGAGTACCTGGGTTCAAGCCCCAGCTCCTCTCCGGATCCTAGCATCCCACAGAATAGCGCCCCGGGAAGCAGCAGGTGATGGCTTATATAGGTCCTTCTCACCCACATGGGAGGCCCAGATTGGACTAGCCTGGCCCAGCCCCAGCTGTTAGGGTTATTTGGGAAGTGAACTAGCAGATGAAGTTCTCTCCCTGTCTCTCTGCCTCTCAAATAAATAAATAATTTAAAATGTAGAATGGGAATAGAAATAGAGATAGAACGGAAGATGAAGGAAAGAGAAGTAGAACAAGGGGTGGCGTGGCCAGGATTGAGAATCTTTCTTAGTTTAAAGGCAGGGGAAGCACTGGACAATGCTTTCTCACACACACTCCAAACTCGCTCTCTCCTGAATGGATCGCATTTTGCATTCTTCACATCACTCTCTCCCTGAAAGGGCACAAGCGTGCTTCTTACAACTGACTTTCAATGAGTGCCTTGTTCTCCAGTGTTTGTCTACAGAAAGCTGGGGGAGGCAGAGTAAAGTGATGGGGAAGCACTCACTCCACTGGGGACCTCCCAGCCCTGTGGCCGCCAGCCACCTTCATCTCGGCATCGTCATCTGCTGACAGGAGTGATAACACTTGCCCAGGCTTCCTCACAGGGTGGTTGTAACGATCGAAACGAGTGACGTGACATGCACATATGAAAGCTGTCACGTTGCTGTGAAAACGGCAATAATCCTACCTTGCGGTTAAGTGATTTCACTGACAGCATGCTGTCCCGGTCACAGAAGGAAGATGCCAGTGTTTCTTTTTTCTTGGCAGTGTTCTGAGGTCTCAGGGAGCTGGCCCGCTGACACGTGCACGGCCCATGAGAAGGGCGTCCGGAAGCCATGGCCCTGCCCTTTCAGAAAGAGCTGGAGAAATACAAGAACATCGATGAAGATGAGCTGCTTGGCAAACTCTCAGAGGAGGAGCTGAAACAGTTGGAAAATGTTCTCGATGACCTAGATCCCGAGGTGAGTGACACGGAACCAGAGCAGAGCGGTTAATGAGAGCGTGGGATCAATGGCAGGCCCTGGTCCTTCAGCAACAGTGGAAATCCTTTAGCTCCAAGTGCAAATTCTGTGTCCTCCTAATTGGGTCTGAGTCACTGACTTTTCCAAATGCGCAAGTGACCGCAAAGCCACTTTCTGAGGACGGGCTAGTCGGACTTCAAACTCAGGGGAAAAGAAGGGAAGAGGAGGCACCGGAGTGCTGTGAGTCATGAGTGCTGGGTGCAGACGCCCTTGAGGTGAGCACCCTCATCCCCTCCTTATAAATGAGGAGAGAGACTGGAGCCGTAGTACACATAAGATCCCAGGCCAGACGTCAGAGATAGGTTTAAACCAGCTCTTTACCCCCAAATGCAGACTTCCAAATGCATCCATAATTCAAAATCTATCCTACAATAAAGGATAGAAGAATGACCATAGTCATAGCATCAAGTGAATATAAGTGGGGCTTCTAATATTTGTATGCGCTTTTGAAAAGCTATACCACTGATTTGTTGAGCATGCCCTTTCTTCAGCCCTTATAATAGTAATCTTTTCTTTTTTTAAAAAAGCTTTGTTTATTTATTTAGTTGAAAGAGTTTCAGAGAGAGAGAATCTTCTATCCACTGGTTCACTCCCCAAATGGCTGCAACAGCTAGCGCTGGGCCAAGCTGAAACCAGGAGCCTCGTCTGGGTCTCCCCAAACTCTTGGCCCATTTCTGCTAAGCTTTCCCAGGCCATTAGCAGAGAGCTAGATCAAAAGTGGAGCAGCCGAGACATGAACCAGCACTAATATGGGATGCCAGAGTTGCATGTGGCAGCTTTACCCGCTGTGCCACAGTGCCAACCTTGATGATGTTAATCTTAAACTTGGAATTGTAGACATCCAAAATAGTGATTTTACTGTAAATAAAATAACTAAAATAAAATTATTTATATTTTACTCTGATATGCTAAATACTTGGATGTTGTATTCACTTCAAGAAAGAGGAGTGTTCTAGTTTGGTATTCTTTTTTAAGATTTATTTATTTGAAAGGCAGAAATACAGAGAGAGGGAGAGATAGAGATCACCCATCTATCTATTAGTTCACACCAAATGGATGCAACAGCCAGGACTGGGTCAGACCAAAGCCAGGAGCCAGGAGCCTCCTCCAGGTCTCCCATATAGTTTCAGAGTCACAAGTACATGGGCCATCTTCCACTGCTTTCCCAGGTGCAGTAGCAGGGAACTGGATCAAAAGTGGAGCAGCCAGGACTTGCAGGTGCCCATATGGGATGCCAGCACTGCAGGCAGAAGCCTAACCTTCTATGCCACAGTGTTGGCCCCTTGGTTTGGTTTTGCTTTTAACTTAAGAAAGGAATACCAGGCCGGCGCCGCGGCTCACTAGGCTAATCCTCCACCTTGCGGCACCAGCACACCGGGTTCTAGTCCCGGTCGGGGCGCCGGATTCTGTCCCGGTTACCCCTCTTCCAGGCCAGCTCTCTGCTGTGGCCAGGGAGTGCAGTGGAGGATGGCCCAAAGTACTTGGGCCCTGCACCCCATGGGAGACCAGGAGAAGCACCTGGCTCCTGCCATTGGATCAGCGCGGTGCGCCGGCCGTGGCGGCCATTGGAGGGTAAACCAACGGCAAAGGAAGACCTTTCTCTCTGTCAGTCTCTCTCACTGTCCACTCTGCCTGTCAAAAAAAAAAAAAAAAAAAAAAAAAAGAAAGAAAGGAATACCAAAGTTTAGTCAAGCAGGCATCAACATCCACCATAATAGTCACTCATCTTCTTGGATGGATATGTAGGAGAGATGTTAGAAATGAGAGAGTGTAGGGGGCAGGTGTTGTGGCATAGTAAGTTAAGACGCAGGTTGCTCTGCTTCTGATCCTGCTTCCTGCTAATGCACCTGGGAAAACAGTGGAACATGACCGAAGTACTTGGGCCCTTCCACCCATGTGAGAAACCAGGATGGAGACGCTGGCTCCTGGGTTCAGCCTGGCCCAGAACTGGCTGTTGGCAGCAATTTGAGAAATGAACCAATAGATGGAAGGTAACTCTCTTCCTCTCTCTCCCTCTCCCTCTCCATCCCTCTCCCTTTCCCTTTGCCTCTCTACTCTCTTCCCTTCTGTCCCCTCATCTCTCCCTCCTCCCCCCTTCTACACTCTCCCCATCCCTATCTCCTACACACTCTCTCTCTTTCTGTCACTCTGCCTTTCACATGAATTAATAAATACATGCATGTATACATACATGCATGCATCTTTTTTTTTTTTCTTGACAGGCAGAGTAGACAGTGAGAGAGACAGAGAGAAAGGTCTTCCTTTGCCGTTGGTTCACCCTCCAATGGCCGCCACGGCCGGCGCGCTGCGGCCAGTGCACCGCGCTGATCCAATGGCAGGAGCCAGGTACTTATCCTGGTCTCCCATGGGGTGCAGGGTCCAAGTACTTGGGCCATCCTCCACTGCACTCCCGGGCCACAGCAGAGAGCTGGCCTGGAAGAGGGGTAACCGGGACAGAATCCGGCGCCTGGACCGGGACTAGAACCTGGTGTGCCAGCACCGCAAGGCGGAGGATTATCCTAGTGAGCCGCAGCGCCAGCCACATGCATCTTTTTTTTATTTTTTTTTATTTTTTTTATTTTTTTTTATTTTTTGACAGGCAGAGTGGACAGTGAGAGAGAGAGAGACAGAGAGAAAGGTCTTCCTTTTTGCCGTTGGTTCACCCTCCAATGGCCGCCGCGGCCAGCGCGCTGCGGCCGGCGCACCGCGCTGATCCGATGGCAGGAGCCAGGAGCCAGGTGCTTTTCCTGGTCTCCCATGGGGTGCAGGGCCCAAGCACCTGGGCCATCCTCCACTGCACTCCCGGGCCACAGCAGAGGGCTGGCCTGGAAGAGGGGCAACCGGGACAGAATCCGGCGCCCCGACCGGGACTAGAACCTGGTGTGCCGGCGCCGCTAGGCGGAGGATTAGCCTAGTGAGCCGCGGCGCCGGCCCCACATGCATCTTTTTGAAAGAGAAAAAGAAATAAGAGAGTATGGTCATATTGGCCCCCTTGTTGGAGTCTCCATGAGTCCTCGAGGGAGAACCCCTGGGACAGACCTAGCCAACCCTAAGTGCGATCTGCCAAGAAAGGGGCCTTTGTCTGCAGCATTCTAGAAGGCAGGTGCAGGGGACTGAGAAGCCACTGCAGCTGTCCGGGTCCTGCCTGAGCTGGTGGGTGCCATCCTCCAAGCAGGGGTGTTAAAAGAGGTGGGGCCTCCAAGATGTGTGAGTCCACAGCCCTGTGCTCACTCGCAAGCCTCTGCAGAGGTGTCCTTCTCCCTGCTCCCCCCGCCCGCACAGCAAGTAGGATGGGAGGGTGTGAGGTGACAGAGCATGGGACCAGCCGACACCGTCCTTCCTGCTCACGCCCGTCCTAGAGTGCCATGCTGCCGGCCGGATTGCGCCAGAAAGACCAGACGCAGAAGGCAGCCACCGGCCCGTTTGACCGCGAGCACCTACTCACCTACCTGGAGAAGGAGGCCTTGCAGCAGAAGGACAGGGAGGACTTTGTGCCCTTCACAGGAGAGAAAAAAGGTAAGGAGTGCAGGCAGTGCCTCCTGGGGCAAGGCTGCTCTCCCTGTGCTGGCCTGCAGGGTCAGGCTAGGCAGCCGACCTGGCAGTGGAGAAGGAGCCCAGGAACTGGACTCAGTGGTAAAGACACGTGGCTGGGAGCCACATGTCATTCCACAGCTGCCCAGCCCACAGAATGTGCAACTCCAAGTGAAGCCCATCTACCATAGACCCCCTGTTGAGACCCTGTAAGGTGCCGTTTGGACACCCCCAGCCCTTACTGGAGTGCCTGAGTTCAAGTCCCGGCTCTACTTCTGATTCCAGCCTCCTGCCGGTGGGCACTGTGGGAGACAGCAGGTGATGGCTCCGTGACTGGCTCCTTGTGGCCCACCTGAGCGACTTGGACTGAGGCCCAGGCTCCTGGCTTGGGCCTGACCCAGCCCTGGTCTTTGTAGGCATTTGGGGAATGAACTATGGATAAGAGATCTTTCTTTCTCTTTCTGCCTTTAAATAAAACAAAAATAAATACATAGTTTTTTTTAGAAAAAAAAAAAGTTGTTAAAAATGTGGTAAAATAGCCCTTGTTTCTAAGCTGACACCTGTCGACTGCTTTCACAGCCCTGTGACGGTGTCCGTCATCGTTATTTACCGTGGTTTTGTTGTTTCCTGTTTCAGGTTGGGGTTGCCTCAGTGGGACTGAGTCTTTCTGTGCCCTGGCACGGAAATGGGCACAGAGGAGGCATGGGTGTGCGTGAAGGCTGTGCCTAGGGCCCTGGCCCACAGCAGTGGGGGCAGCTCCTGTGTCAGGGGAGTCAGAGCGCTCGCTGCCTCCTCCCCCACAGCACCCTGGCTGTCCTCTGTGTCGTGCACGCTCAGTGGATCACGCACCATTGAGAATGGCATTAAGAAAGCCAAGTGGAATCAGGATGAGCTGGGCAAATGGCCGAGAATGACCAGGGAAGTAGGGAGCTGTTTTTGTGGCAGCAGGCTTGTTGCAACTGGACTCGTTTAATTGCAAAACGAATTCTAATGTTAAATCTAGGAAATCCTGCTGAGCACTGAGCATGAGGGTGGTGGCAGCATAGTCGGGGAGCGTGCTTGTCTTGTGTTCTTGGAGTAAGGCCTGAGGCGTGGCTGTGCTAACTCAGCCCTCAGTCCAGGCTGAGGCAGTCAGGGGCGCAGGAGCTGTCTGAGTAGTGCATGCATATGGAAGGGCTGTACACTTGCACGGTGTAGCTTGAAGAAGGGTAGTAAGGGGCACGGTTGAACAAAAGAAGCAGGGAGCAAGTGTTCCGGACAGGGCAGTGGGATCAGAGTGAGATGTAGGCAGCGCCCCCGGAAGGACCCACAAGACCATTAGGAGCATGGGAAGTCTCCCTCCAAGTGCCACGGTTCTCAGAGTTGGGCGCCCTGGCACCTTGGGCTTCTGGGCTCAGCTTAACTCCTCCCTGCAAGCTTTCTTCGCTTGGGTCTTATTGTTTGCTTGGGCCCCCAGGAAATGGATCTGCATCAGCAGCTGCCCTGTGTCCTGAGAGCTCAGGGCCACCTATGCCTGACATTTAGGGTAATCCTAAAAAGGTCCAGGAAGGAGGAATTTTGAAGTCCTGTTTTTAGCTCTAAAACCCAAGATCCTCTGAGCCAGAAAGAACGCGTTTCAGGCTGCAGATACTGTGAAAATGAAGTCCGAGAGGGATCTGAGAGTCTGAGAGGTTATTGATTTGTTGATCTTATTTTTTCACTTTCTGCCTTGTATCCATCCTCCTACTTTATTTCCCAGTGTATTTCCTGGGAAACATGGCCTCTTAGGTGATGCCAAGGCGGGGAGTAGGATGCATGTCAGGGTGAAGACCTTATTGTCTGGCCTGCACCGTGGCTCACTAGGCTAATCCTCCACCTTGCAGCGCCGGCACACCAGGTTCTAGTCCCAGTCGGGGCACCGGATTCTGTCCCAGTTGCCCCCCTTCCAGGCCAGCTCTCTGCTATGGCCCAGGAGTGCAGTGAAGGATGGCTCAAGTGCTTGGGCCCTGCACCCCATGGGAGACCAGGAGAAGTACCTGGCTCCTGCCATTGGATCAGCGCGGTGCGCCGGCCGCAGTGCGCCAGCCGCGGTGGCCATTGGAGGGTGAACCAACGGCAAAGGAAGACCTTTCTCTCTGTCTCTCTCTCTCACTGTCCACTCTGCCTGTCAAAAAAAAAAAAAAAAAAAAAAAAAAAAAAAAAAGACCTTATTGCCAGGATGTCCCAGACTAACCACAAGCAGTGACCCTCTCTCCTCTCTCAGGTGCCCAGCTCTGGCTCTGTGTACTACGCCAGCCATTGGACGATCTGGTAAACCATCAGAAGTCACAGTCCCTGCAATGAGCAAGGTCTCTGGGAGAGGTTCATTGAGGGAGAGTTTTTGACTTTGGGTTAGGCTCCTTGCCTTTCCCATAGGAGCAGGTTGGGCCAGGCTAGCCCCTGGGACCTGGGAAGAGTGTGGGCCTCCACTGGCTGAGGCTGGAGCCAGCCATTTCTCTCCTCAGGGTAGCAAAGAAGAGAAGACAATAGTGGGTGAGCCTTTAGGGAACTCCAAAGATGAAAAGGGAGGAGACCAGTTTCAAAGACGATGCCTGAGAAGTGAGAGCAGCTCGAGAGAGAGAGACAGAGAGAGAGAGAGAGAACCTGAGGGGCAGAAGCAGGGAGGTATTTGGTACAGCACTTAAGATACTGCTTGTGGTGCCCTCTCGTATGTCCAGGTGCCTGGGTTTGAGTTCAGGTTCGGCTTCCAACTGGCACAGACCCAGGATGACAGCAGATGATGGCTCAAGTGGTTGGGTCCCTGCCTCCCACGTGGGCAACCCCGGTCAAGTTCCCAGCCTCCAGTTTTAGTGTGGCTCATCCCTGGCTGTTACTAGCATTTGGGGAGTGAACCAGTGGATCTAGACACACTCTCTCTCTCTCTTTGCCTTTCAAACATGTAAAAATAATTTTTTGGAAAAGCTGGGAGGAACTGGAAAAGGATATGAGTGGGCCTGGGGTGTTGCCATGCTGGCTTGGCAGGGTCCTGGCTGTACCTTTGTCAGAGGTTGCCCACGTGAGGTGTGGGTGTGTTGACCTGGCCAGAGGTTAGCAGCAGGCTCTGTGCCTGAATCCCCACGGTGTGGCGCGGCCATCCAGAAGTTTAGGCTGGGGAGGCAGGGCGTAGATACCAGCATTTTCAGAAGGGAGGGGCGTGGATAATTGGGAGTCTGCCTGACAGGCCGGAGTGGGAGATAGCAGCAGGAAGGGTGTCTGGGGAGGCTCAGAACACCTGCTGCTTACACATCCCTCTGAGCTCTAATGGGTACAGCCTCTCTGTTTTTTTTCTCCAAGTCAGGTGTGTGCACTCTGGAGAGGGGGCCACGTCCCTGGGTCATCACACTTGTCTGACTAACCCTCGATATCGAATCTTGGTGTCTATGATCCCAATTTATGGGAAAAACTCTGAAGGATCCCCAGCTTCTCCTTCAGCAGTCCTGGTGCTGTGTGAACAAACCTGCCTCCAGTATTGCAGGGTCCAAGGCAAGAACACCAATAGAGGGCTGCATGCCATTTCCCCCTAAATATTTTAAAGCTCATAAGCCATTAGAAGATGTCAGAGGCTCCTACGAATATAGCCCAAAGGCCAGTATCCTCAGGCTGCCAAGTGTTCCGTGCAGTCCGACCCATCTAACAGGGCCTCGAGCATATGTGCTGGACAGCCCAGCCCACACAGGCAATCCCACCATGGCTGGGGGTCACACCCCCTCCCCCCAGCAGCATGATGGACACGGGAAGGGGCAGTGAAGTCCAGGCTGAGCAGGCTCCAGGTGAGAACGTCGCTCAGGTGCAGGCAGAGGAGGCCGGAGTCTGCCAGTGCCGCCAGTGGAGCGATGTAGAAGCCCCTGATTCCGTCCCGCCCCAGGCTCTGTGGTCTCGGGTCTCTGGGCAGTGAAGCGCAGGATCCGTCCTCTGGTGTTCCTTGCCAGATGGGTGATTGGTGTCGGCACCGTCCCAGCAAGGCAGGTTCCCAGCGGATGCAAAACGGCTGAATGATTTAGGTCAGCACTGCTGGAACTGCATTTACCCCACCTAGAAGGCGGAGGGTAACACACAGTGTTCTTTGTTTTTCTTCTGCTCTGAAGGGAGAGTCTTCATCCCTAAAGAAAAGCCCATAGAAACTCGGAAAGAAGAAAAGGTGACCCTTGACCCGGAACTGGAAGAAGCTTTGGCCAGCGCCTCTGACACTGAACTCTATGATCTTGCAGGTTAGTCCTCAGCTCTGGGAACTTTGCTGTCTGGCTCTGTGACCTCCAGGCCTGCACCGGTGCCCACGGCAGCAGCTCTGAGCTTCTCTGCAGCTGTTGATTAGTGCTGTGATACCAGGTTGACGTGAGCCATTCTGTAGCTATCGGACTCAACGCGGGCGACTTCACCTGTTAAGTAGGCATTTTGCTCTATCTCAGCTGTAAAGTGCCCACTATCGTTACCTGTGCTGCAAAACTCGAAGTTCTGTGAGAAATCCAAGAGGAGAAATAGGAGCGAGCGTTGATACTGCACAGAGTAAGTGGCCAGGATTACAGAGCTCATGCTGAGGGGCGTCCACGTCTGGCAGTTGCTCGTTGTCACAGAGGTCACAGGAAGTTCTCTTTCTTCTCCACACTTGCGGGCTCCTTGGTTCATGGTAAGAGGTCTGTTTGGCCCTCTGGCTTTCCTGATAGTCATAATGTCATCATGATCATCATTATTACTTTCATTGATTTTTGGATGCTGATGGAAAAAACTCAAACAATACAAAAGAATCCTAGAGTACGTATGAAAGTTCATGGAACGTGAAATTAAAAGATAAGCTGATTTTTTTTGGTGCAAAAGAAGTTTTGAAATCGATGCATAGTGTTTTCATGATGTACGTCTTCCACTATTTGAAATGCCCTCGTACGTGTTGAAAAGTCAGTCTCTTACCCTAATGACCTAGGCCATCTCCCATGTCTTGTGTGGCCTGTGAGAAAGATTGCCTGCATATGCCAGAGTATTTGTACATGACATGTATGCCATCTCCCTACACATGCGGATTACCGGGGCACCACAGGAGAGAGATGCTTTAAAAGCCACTGCACAGCTGTAGCAAGAGCTCTTACTTTGATTCCATTGGAAGATGGGTGTGTATATATGTATGTGTATGTGTATACGCACGCGCACACAGACACACACGCACACACGGTGCTGCCCCGTGTGGTGTTTCCTGTGTGCTCTCCTTCCAGCAAAAGCAGCTTTGCCTTATTCTAAAGCAAGCCGGCCATCTCCCTAGTTCTCGTTCCTTCTTGATGATGTCAGTGTCAGTGTCGGAAGCTCCCCCAGAGGTCAGTGCGGGAGCTGAGGTGCCTGCGTCACCTGGGGAGGAGAGTGCTCTGCAGCGACTGGTTGTCAGCCCTGTGAGCCTGTGAGTCGTGGTTACTGCTGCTCCCAAGGGTTGCCTCGTCGTCTCCACTGGAACTGCCCAAAGGGAGGCTGAATTCCCAGGACATGCCTGAGAAAGGAGAAAGGGAAACACCTATCATTTGGAAGATGCTAGGTTCTGAAATTATACAGTGAGACCAGGAAGACAATTCAAATAGAAAGCTGTGTTTGCTCCCCCTTACTCAGCCTCCCTCCATCACCACGTGCTCCTTAGAAGCAGAGAGATGTGGGTGGCACCATCTTCTAGAAGATTGAGAGTAGCCCATGAGCAATGGCAGTTGACCCAAGATAGCACCTCCAAGATTGGCTGGAACTCTGGTGGTCACCATTGGAGTCAGCTTCTCAGCCCTGCCTGTCTGGGGACTGGATCTTATCAGTAGCATTAGCAGCTGGATTGGAGCAGGGTGGCAAGGGTGGACCCATAGCCATAGGGGAACAGATCAAACAAACAAACAAAAACTTGGCAAAGTTGTTGGTGAGTGTAAGGCCAGAGCAAGACGATAGGTTTGTGGTGTGGTCCCAGTGGCCTGTGGGTACCAAATGGGGCATCTCTCTGTACTCCTGTTTTACTTGTGAGGAAACTGAGACCCGGAGGTGTCTGGTAACTTGCCAACTCATGTGGTTAGGATTGCAGCTCCGGGTGCTCCAGGGTCACCCTCCTAACTTACTGCCTCATGCTGTGCTGGCTCCTCCCTCCTCTTATGTAGCTTACAAAGGAGCAGGTGAGGATCCCAGGAGTGTCCCTTTGCCACCTGCTGACAGAGTAGCTCTCCTGGGATCCTTCTCCAGTAACCAGGTTCACAAAATTTCCCAGCACGGGGAAGTCTTCGGCCTGCCCTGCTTCGTCATGCGCCACCAGGGTTGATTCTTGCAGCTGTGCTGCCTCCTGGTGCAAGTTCCGGGTAGCACTGGCTACTGAAAAGCTCAGTGTGCTTAGCAGACCTGCTATTGCTGATGTCTCTTTTATTTTCCACCTGGGGTGCTCTAGACTGGGAAAAAGCAACAACTTTTGGTACTGAGAGGTGGGAATGATAGTGAGGACTTTGAAGGGGGCTCATGTTCTTTGTTTTTGTCTCTAGAAAAAATATACATAAAAGCATATATATATATATATATAATGTTAAATGTTAAAAATGCTTTGACTTGGTCATACCATCTCATTTTATGGATGAGAAGAATAAAGTGTTGAGTCTAGTTAACTAGGGAGTCTAAGCAGATTTGCAGTAATATGAGGATCTAACTAGACCATTGTGACTTGGATCCTGAGTGAGTCCACGTGTTCAGATGCAGAAAGATATGGGAAGATTGCTGTTAGACTTGGATGGGGAGTTTTTCCTAAGTTTATTTAACACTAACCATGTTCCATACACAGCAAGAAAGGGGAGCTTGGAGACGCATCTTTAAGATACAAAAAAATGTTCTTCAAAGAGCAGTTAACAACATGGACATCCTAATATGCTCCCTAAACCTAATGCTCATTGATTGTCTTTTTTTTTTTTTTTTTTTTTTAGCCGTCCTTGGAGTACACAATCTGCTCAACAATCCAAAGTTTGATGAAGAAACAGCCAACAGTAAAGGTGGCAAAGGACCTGTGAGAAGTAAGTTGAGGTGGAGTCTGGTGTTGTGATGCTTTGGAGCCTCTAGGGGTTGCTGGAGGGAGAGAGGCCTGCTGATTCTTGCGGGCTTTGCACGCTCAGTCACCAAGGATCATAGGGCTCTGTGTGATCAACTGGGATAGAGTAGCCAGCCAGTCATGGGAGTGCTGTCTGCCGGTGTAACGAGTACCAGCCAGTGCGTTGTGCCAGAACATACTGTCTTAACGAGTCCATTCGGCCAGGAGATAAAATTGATGATTAAAAGGTTGTGTAGTCAACACTGAGTACAAACAGAGTTCATGTTCCTAGGATGTGTTGGCCAACTGCATAGCTTGAATAACCTCCCTTCTCAAGAGTGTCTTTTTGCCTCTATGATGGAACTTGCCATCAGAATTTGAATGCCAGCTTCCCTAGAGAATGTGAAAGACACGCTGGCATGAATGTACGGCACAGAGTTCCAGACCACTATCTTCTATCAGCATTTCCTGGAGAAGTGCACAGTTAACTGGACTCATTCAGTCCATCGCCAGTCATCTGCCTATGACTCTGGAACATTCTAGGCTTAGTTACTAAGGTTAAAGATGGCCCTTGCCCAAAGGAACTTATCTGTCCAGGCGAGGGATGGACCAGTGATCAGGTAATTTGGGTACAATGTGATCCAGGTGCTGGGAGAAGTCACAGAAATGCACTGTTTCTCTTTCATTAATGATATTTTGTTCTGTTTGACAGAGATGGAAGATGCTTTCTAATCTCAGTTGTGTATTTGTGAACTCTGACAGAGGGTCATTTAGTCAGTTGCTGAGCAATATTCCTTTTGTTTTTTTTTCTGTTTTCTTCTGCATGAAGATGAAAACTCACTTTTTTTGCTTCAATGTCAAGGGGCTAACATTCTGACAACATGTTCCCTGTTAGCTATCTGGTGCATACATTTCTGAATTGTTGTTCCCTTTTCTTCTGATTGTGGTTTACTATCAGTACCTATAGGTCTACTTCATTCTTTAAATAAATGAATAAATGCTATAATTCATTTAATGATTTTCATGTTGATAGATTTTATTTTACTGTTATGTTTTGTAATATATCAGAATATACATAATATATCAAGAGACATCCCTGCATACTTGGCTTTCTGTTTTTGTGCTGTTTTTCTGTAGGTTGGACTTCAGATGTAGACTTGCTGGGTCATAGAGGATGCACACTTTAGCTTTTAATAGCTAAGGGGAGGCAGTGAGCCCA
The DNA here is from genome assembly GCF_964237555.1 of Oryctolagus cuniculus. NCBI lineage: Eukaryota > Metazoa > Chordata > Mammalia > Lagomorpha > Leporidae > Oryctolagus > Oryctolagus cuniculus. The sequence goes on from NC_091443.1 coordinate 74,494,394, forward strand.
GTGGTTAAATGTCAGTCGAGATGCCCATGTCACCATCAGAGGCGCTGGATTGGATACCCAGCTTCCTGCTGATGCGATCCCTGGCAAGGCCGGAAGTGGTGGCTCGAGTACTTGGTTCCCTGCCATCCGCTTGGGAGACGCAGTTTGAGTTCCCAGCTCCCAGATTCAGCCAAGCCCTGTCCTGGCTGTTGCAGGCATTTGAGATGGTGAGGCAGCAAATGAGAACACTCTTTCTCTCTCTGTCTTTCAAATAAAACATTGTTTTGGCAGATAACACTAAATTCCTATCTCAAAATATTTTTGTATCTGTTTACATTCTCACCAATAATATGTGAGAAAGCTTTTTCTTCCACATTGTTGTCAATCTGAATATCTCTTTTTACTGTTTTTTTTTTTTTTTCAACCGAGTGATATCTTACTTTTCCATTTTGGAATTTAATTACTTTTATATATTTCTGGTTGAACAGCAGATTCTCCTGAGCATCTTATTTGCTCATTTTAATTGGTTTGACTTACTGATCTGTAGCAGCTCTGTGTATATTGGCATGTTAGCTCTTTATATATATTCCCAGCATTTTAATTTCCTCTGAGAATTCTTCCATTCCCCTCCCCCCTTCCTCATACCTTCCTACAGACTAGATCCAAGGGATATTAAGGTTTGGGAGATGAAGGGACCCAGAATGGTGTCTTCCTGGCGTGCCTGACCTGGGCTGGGAATTCAGGTCTGGGAAAGGACTCCGTGGAGCATCAGGAATGCCCACGCCACGTCAGGGGCTGTCGGGGCCTCTCGCTTTTGGCTCCGTGCTGCATCGGCTTCTGAGACTGCTCCCTGTGGTTGGGAAATGTCAGTCTTCCACACTGTGGCTGGGCCGTGTGCTCCCATGCCTGCCCATTGAGAATAAGCTTACCATCATCAGTGACCCAGGGGGATGCCATCTCTGATTTTTTTTTTTAAGATTTATTTATTTACTTGAAAGTCAGAGTTACAGAGAGAGGTCTTCCATCTGCTGGTTCTCTCCCTAGTTGGCTGCAACAGCCGGAGCTGCACCGATCAGTAGCCAGGAGCTTCTTCTGGGTCTCCCATGTGGGTGCAGGGGCCCAAGAACTTGGGCCATCTTCTGCTTTCCCAGGCCATAACAGAGTGCTGGATCAGAAGAGGAGCAGCCGGGTCTTGAACTGGCACCCATATGGGTGCTGGCACTGCAGGCAGTGGCTTTGCACACTATGCCACAGTGCTGGCCCCGCCATCTGATTTTGATAGGAGAGCCCTTGCGTGCTCCTGTTAACATGAAAACTTGGGTTTTAGATGTGGTCAAAGGTGAAAAGGTGAAGCCTGTGTTCGAGGAGCCGCCCAACCCCACCAACGTGGAAGTGAGTCTGCAGCAGCTGAAAGCCAATGACCCCAGCCTACAAGAAGTCAACCTCAACAACATCAAGGTACTTCACCGTGGCTGGGCTCCTGGTGCTCACCCTCCTGGCACGCCTTGTAGGCACTGACTTAGAGGCAAGAAATTCTATTCAAAAGAAGTGGCTATTTTTTTAAAAAAAAGAAGTGCTTTCTAGAATTTCTGCAATGAGAGGAATCTCTGTACTTAGGTTAAGCATGGTACATTAGTTGTATCAGTTGCTGAATAACAAATTTCTCCCAAACTTCGGGGATTCAAGCCATGGACATTTATTCTTTCACCTAGCCCTGGAGTATCAAGTCAGCCTGGGAGTGGTTTAGCTGTGGATTCGGCTTGGGGTTGGAGTTAAGGCACCGGGAAAGCCGTCAGGATGGCCGCTGACACCTATGGCTGAAGGCAGGGCCCCCCAAGGGGTCTCTCCCTCGGGCCACCGACAGCCGGGCTTCCCCTAGAGCCAGTGCCCTGGGAGAGAGCAAGCAGGGAGCCACAACACCTTTTGTGACTTGGTCTCTGAAGTCACAGATTGTCACTTCCACTTTATGCCATTTGCCGATACATGGTGTGTGTGTGTGTGTGTGTGTGTGTGTGTAAGAACATCACGTAAAGTCTGTTTTATTCCTTCCTGTTGGGCCAGTTCCTAAGCAATGGATAATAACTGCCTTTCATACAGTACTCTCTTTGTGCCACGTCCTTTACAAATACTTGAAATTTATCATCTCATCTATTCCGTGCTGGAACTTGAAGAGGTTGAGTCGCGAAGGTCACAGGGCTGCCTGTGGTGCAGCCAGGACTCGTGCTGTGCCCCTCGCTGCCTCCCCTCCGCTGCTTGGGGCTCAAGAAGACAAAGATGAGTGACATGCATTCATTCTGCTCTGAAAAACTCACGCTAGGAGACAGACATCAGGCAGATAATTACGTGATGTAATAAGCGCCTAAATGTTACAGAATTTCAGGAAAGGAAAAATTTTTTTATCCTCCTTTTTTATTATTTATTTGAAAGTCAAGAGTTACACAGAGAGAGAAGGAAAGGCAGAAAGAGAGAGAGGTCTTCCATCTACTAGTTCACTCCCCAGCTGTGCCAATCTGAAGCCAGGAGCCAGGAGCTTCCTCCAGGTCTCCCACGCGGGTGCAGGGGCCCAAGGACTTGGGCCATCTTGTACTGCTTTCTCAGGCCACAGCAGAGAGCTGGATCAGAAGTGGAGCAGCCAAGACTTGAAAGGAAAATTTTAATTCTCTTAGGAGAACCAGTAAACAAGGTGGTATGGCACCTGCGTTTGGAAAGATGAATAGGAACTAATCAGAGAAAAGGACAAAAGAAATTCACAGGAAAAGCATGTCCAAAGGCATGGAGGACTGAGAGACCAGAGTATACAGAGAACGAGAAGGGAGAAGAGGGAAGTATAGTGTGTGCCTAATTTCTCGGGGAGGCAAGACAGAAAGGTGAGGCCAGAATGTGCCGTGGTGTTAGATTCCCATATTGGGCACTAGGGGGTGCTATTGGTTCAGGATAGCTTCGTTGCCTGAGACTGGGTGAAGAGCCGGGTTCTGCAGGGAGGCCGTGTAATGAGGCATCTAAACCTATGTGGTGTCTAACAGCTGTGGACCGGTGGGCTGTAGCGGAGTTCGTCAGTGCCTCCTATCTCCTCTGTCTTAGAACATTCCAATCCCAACCCTGAAGGACTTTGCGAAGGCGCTGGAGACCAACACTCACGTGAAGAAGTTCAGCCTGGCCGCGACCCGCAGCAACGACCCTGTGGCCATTGTGAGTAAAGCTCTTAGAAATGTCACGGGGGTATTGCATCCACCGCAGAACAGGTTCAGCAGCGGCGAATCTGTATTTTACAGTTAATAAGGAAAATTGCAGTCATAGTGAATGCATAAGATTTCAGTGCTGTCAGGGGCTTTCAGTCAACTCGAATGTTGTCAGCACGACTCTTTTCAGAAGAAGAAACAAGGTAAGTATGTCGTTTGGCTAAATAAATCGTTAGGTTTGTTCTGTGCTTAGTACAAATTTAATGAAACTTTTGCATCTGTGGTAACATTCTGTTGCACTCATTGCAAAGTATGACCTCTCAAACCCTACAGGAACTTAGCACATGTTGTTACAGTATATTTCGTTTTAACTTTGGAAATGGGTTAATGTGTTTGAAAAATACTTGAAAACAAATGAATCTTGAAATAACTTGCTTGTTTGACACTTTATGAATAACTAGGACATGAAAAAATAAGCAACCAAAACCTCCATTCCTTCTATGTATTTTAAATTGTTTATTATTTGAAAGGCAGAGTCACTGAAAAACAGACAGCCAGACACACACACACACACACACACACACACACACACAGAGGAGAGAGAGAGAGAGAGAGAAAGAGAGAAACCTCATCCACTGGTTCGCTCCCTAAATGCCTGTAACAGCTGAGGCTGAGCCAAGCCAGGCTAAGAGCCAGAAACTCAGTCCTGCTCTCCCATGTGGACCAGCGCTGCGCTCAGCGTGTGCATTAACAGGAAGCTGGAATGGGGAGGGGAGCACAGACTTGAATTCAGGCCCTCAGATATGGGGTGCGGGGATCCCAAGTGGCATCTTAACCTGCCCTGCTCTGATGCATTTTAGATTTGTCCAGCCAAGTAAGGACGCTCCTTGACCCAGGTAAATACTACCATCACCATCATCCTTATTCCTCCGGTTATTAGCTAATGTCTGGAGCAGTTAGTAAATGCCAACACTGATCTCTGTGCTTTAAACGTATCATCCCGGGGCCGGCATTGTGGTGTAAGGGGTGAAGCCACTGCCTGTTATGTCAACACCCAACACGGGCACCAGATCAAGTCCCGGCTGCTCTGCTTCTGATCCAGCCCCCTGCTGATGCACTTGGGAAAGCAGAAGAGGATGGCCTTAGTTAGTACTTGAGCCCCTGTTCCCACGTGGGAGACCTGGAGGAGGTTCCTGGCTCCTGGCTTCAGCCTGGCCCAGCCATAGCCATAGTGGCCATTTGAGGAGTGGACCAGTGGATGGAGGATCTCTCTCTGTCTCTCCCTCTCCTTGAAACTCTGCCTTTCAAATAAAGAAAATAAATCTTAAAAAAAAACAAAACAAAACAAAACAAAACAGTGGGGAACAGAGTGGCCAACGGCCTGCAGAGCAACATGCCCAAGTTTTACTCTGACTCCTACAGTATGTGACTCTCCATCAGCGAGAAAGACACGCTGCAGTGGTAGGAAGCAGAGAATGTAAAAGACTATAGTCAGAAGTGGATGGAAGAGCAGGCCCAGAGCCTGACTAATGACACAGCGGCTGCATCTCAACAAAACAGATGCCCCTGCTCTGTGCTCTGCTCCTGCTCCTGCAGGGGCCATGATCCACCTCCCCCCGGCCTCCCAGGTCCCCTCGCCCTGGTGTGCTGCCCGTACCCCATATGGGAGGCCCTCTCATGATGTCAGTGATGGGTCCTCCTCCTCCTGGCATGGGGCCACCCATGGGAGGCCTGTGCCACTGACGCCAGGGTCCCCAGTGATGAGACCCTGGGTGTCCCCGATGGTGCCCACTCATCCAGGAATGACTCGGCTGAATGGATAGGGAAAGAGGGGAGGCCTCTTCCTAGCAGTTCTGTGTCACCTCTTCTTTACCAGGAGATCTCGGTGCTGGGACTTGGGGTGTTTTCTAGCATGACAACGAAAACCTGCCCCCCTTCCTATCAAAGAAAGGACAGTTTTTAGGGGGAGAAGTGGGATTTTGAAAGGTACAGTTTTCATTTGTATTGCGAAATGTGAAATTAAAATTGTCAACTCTTTTAGTTAAAAGAAATCCGTATCATTTCACCTAATTGTGAGGTATATAAAGCTATTAGTTCCAGCTTTCACAAATGAGCAAACTAAAGTTCAGAGAGGTTAAGTAACTTCTCAGAGGAAGCACAGCCAGTAAGAGGGAGAGCCAGGATTCACCACCAGGTTTTTGGTTCCACATCCAGGATGCTTACCATGCAGCTGTGTACCTCACTGTCATGATTTGCTGAAACATGTCATTTATCAGGAGCCTGGGCCTCCACCGATGGTTCTATAGCATCTAACGCTCAGCCCTCGCATGAAACTGGAAACACAAAAGTTGTCTTGATTTGATGATTTGACTTAAAGTCAGTGCTTTTTGGAAGATCTAAATTTTAGCACTTCAGACAGATGCTATGAAAGTCACGACTGCCTGTGATGGTGTGGGCACAGAGTAGATGCTGGGAGGGCACTTGTTAAGTGAGTGATGATCAGGGCCGCCAGCCTCTCAGTACCAGAGGACACTGTTCCCAGGGTGATGACAGCAAAGGGGGAAATAAGCGTGCATGGAAAAGAAGGACTAAGCTACAAAAATCGGAGATTTCACCAGCTGTTAGGACTTAGCTACATTTTCTTTAAAGTTTGATTTATTTATTTGAAAGGCAGAGTTACAGAGAGGAAGAGGCAGAGAGAGAGATCTTCAATCCTCTGGTTCACTCTCCAAATGGCTGCAATGGCCTGAGCTGGGTTGATCCAGAGCCAGGAGCCAGGAGCTTCCTCCTGGTCTCCCATGCGGGTGCAGGGACCCAAGGACTTGGGCCATCTCCACTACTTTCCCAGGCCACAGCAGAGAGCTGGATTGGAAGTGGAGCAGCCGGGACTCGAACTGGCACCCATATGGGATGCTAGCACTGCAGGCAGCGGCTTTACCCTCTGTGCCACAGTACTGGTCCCCATATCTAAATGTGTAGAGTGAAAGCAGTGTTGAGTTTGAAACCCAACATTAAAATAGAAAAACAGCAGAATTACAACATTGGTAATATGAAATGAGCAGTCTAAGGACTTAGGCGAGTATGATTCTATACTATGTCCTTGAGTAGATACGCTTTCAATACAGCAAAATATTCACAATACACTTGTATGTAAATGATTTGAAAAAATATTTTGGAGAGAGAACATGTCACTTCTGTTTATTATTTGCGGTGAAATTGCAGGGATAAGGGATAGTTTATAGTACGTTGTCAATACTATGTGTCAATAATCTAACTTATTTTAGGTAAAATACAGAGAACTTTCTAAGTGGACTAAATAAATGCAAACATAATAATAACCTCTTCAATGGTGTTTTTAATGCAACAACTACGTGTCAGCTGCCTACCATGTGACAAGTACAATGCTAGGAGCTGGATTTTTTCAGTAACATTTTCCAAATTTGTTAATAACTTTGCTTTAAAAAAGTAATTTGGAATAGTTACAATACATTCTAAAATGGGGCCCGGCGCCATGGCTCACTTGGTTAATCCTCTGCCTGTGGCGCCGGCATCCCATATGGGCGCCGGGTTCCAGTACTGGTTGCTCCTCTTCCAATCCAGCTCTCTGCTGTGGCCCGGGAAGGCAGTGGAGGATGGCCCAAGTGCTTGGGACCTGCACCCGCATGGGAGACCAGGAAGAAGCACCTGGCTCCTGGCTTCAGATTGGTGTAGCTCCAGCCGTAGCGGCCATTTGAGGGGTGAACCAACGAAAGGAAGACCTTTCTCTCTGTCTCTCTCTTTCACTGTCTATAACTCTACCTGTCAAATACAAAAAATAAAATAAAAACAATACAGTCTAAAATGAAAGGACCATAGAATGAATATATATCCGTATCCATCAGCATATATATATATATATATACATGAGTTTACAAAAATATGATTTTACCATTGATTTCTGAAGATTAGCACTCCCAGTGGATATTTCCAGAAACGTTGCCTTCATTCTGGCAGTGACTGATGGCACACATACTCGCACATGCACACACATGCACACACACCCCGCCTGGGGTAAGCAGAGAGGGGAGGAGCGGAACCAAGGGGACCACGTGGGGGTTTTAGAAGGCGTTCTTCTCCATCATTGCTGCACGCGATGACAGCTCCATCGAGAGCCCTGTCTGAAAGTTTTCATTTCTAGCGTTCAGACGTGAGGCAGCAAGGGGTTTCTGGTGGATGCCGTTTGTAGTCCTTAAGCTGTATTCTGCCTCTTATTATAAATTATTGTTCCAATGCAGTGCTAGAATCAGCGGAGCCCTGGGTGGCTGGCATCCCCGTGTCCCCACGGAAGGCTTTTTGCATTCAGTAAGAAAACACTGCAGTGCTGGGCGCAGACGGTTGCCTGAATGGAGTGAAGTCGCTCCCCGAGAACCCTGGGCCTTAGGCATCAGGCAGCGGCTCCCAGGGCGATGGGCTGGGAAGGCTTCAGACCTGAAGAAGCGGGTCTGTGTCCTGGCCCTGCTGGCTGCCTGCTCCGTGACATCTGCAGTAGCCACTCTGGGCCTCAGTTTCCTCAAAAATTTGCTGCTAGGATCAAGAGACTTCATGTTCACTCAGAAGCATTAGCACACTATGTGATTGCAAGGAATCATTTTTATTCTGTATGGCCTTAAGAGAAAAGCCTCAGGGCCAGAGCTGTGGCCCAGCTGGTTAAGCTGCTGCCCACAGCACCGGCATCCCACGAGAGCAATGTCCTGGCAGCTTCACTGTCTGATGCAGCTCCGCTGTCTGGTCCAGCTCTCTGCTGTGGCCTGGGAAAGCAGTAAAAGATGGCCCAAGTGCTTGGGTCCCAGCACCCACATAGGAGATCCAGATGGTATGCCAGGCTCCTGGCTTCAGCCTGGCTATTCCTGACCATTGCGGCCCTTTGGAGAGTGAACCAGCAGATAAAAGACCTCTCTCTCTCTCTCTGCCTTTCAAAGAGTTAAACTAATCTTAGAGAAAGAGAGAAGGACCTCTGGCCTTACGCCTAGATGGCTTCATCTGGTCCAGTCCACACCCAGCCACCCCCAGATGGCTCCCCTCCTAGCTATGCTATTGTCAGGAAAGGACCTTTCTGTAGGTAGAAAATTGGTTGATTATCACACAGGCAATAGAGACCTTCACACTGCTTATGGCTGCTACTCACTGTTGAATTACAGATCAGCACTTAAACAAGAGCTTCAAGAGACTTTGCTATTTAAGGTTCCAAACCAGGTCAAGCCGGCGCCACAGCTCACTAGGCTAATCCTCCATCTTGCGGCACCAGCACACTGGGTTCTAGTCCTGGTTGGGGCGCCGGATTCTGTCCCGGTTGCCCCTCTTCCAGGCCAGTTCTCTGCTGTGGCCAGGGAGTGCAGTGGAGGATGGCCCAAGTGCTTGGGCCCTGCACCCCATGGGAGACCAGGAGAAGTACCTGGCTCCTGCCATCGGATCAGCACGGTGTGCCGGCCTCAGTGTGCTGGCCGCGGCGGCCATTGGAGGGTGAACCAACGGCAAAGGAAGACCTTTCTCTCTGTCTCTCTCTCACTGTCCACTCTACCTGTCAAAAAAACAAAACAAAACAAACAAACAAAAAAACAACAAAAAACAAAAAAACCCAGGTTCAGCGAGGCACTTCTGGGATTGTTGTGCAGGTAGACAAACCATGTGTGAGAGATGACATTATCCCCACTTCACGGATGAGATTCCGAGAGATTGAGTAACTTAACTAATGTTGCACAGCATGTGACTAAGCCCGGGGGCAAATGTGAGTGTGTCCCAAGCACTGCCATGTAATCACATTAATAGCAGATGAGTGCTAATGGAACTTGCCCCACTGGATGCCAATAAAGAGAAGAGGCCCAACTATGTCCTGGCTGCTATTTTTAATAGCAGTGATGCCACATTAAAAATCAAGAGTTCACGACAACACTGTCCATAGAAATAAAATAAGTAAATAAAATGTAAGCCACAAATAGAAGCCACATGTGTGATTTTGATTTTTCTAGTAGCCACCTTAAAAAAATAAAAATTAGGTGACATTAGCCTAATAAATATATTTTACTTAAAGCAGTATAATAATAATAATTTGCAAATGCAATGTATTTTGCATTCTTTCTTTCACAGTGCATCTTTTCATTTATGACGCATCTCTGTCCGGACTAGCCGTTCTTCAAGGGCTCAGGAGCTCATGTTTCCCATGGCTGCTGCTCGGGGGGCACAGAAAATCGTAATTCCATACAAGTACATGAAGCATAGAAAGCAAAACTTCCTTAAAAGTGAATTTCTCTAACATGTAAAGAATCTGGTCTTTGTTTTCCCGATGTTATTATCCCAGCACATGTAGTAGACACTCAAATATTTGCTGGGCTAAAATGCACTTGGGCCAACAGCCGGGGTTATGTTTGGCTGGGTCTCCCCTGTTTTGTTCAGTGTGAGAAAAGTGTTTTCTCAAGTTTAAAAGCAATTGGCAAGAACCTGGCTGCTTGCCAGGAGGTGCTGCAGTTTTTCGTGAAGGCCTGATTACCCTGACATTTTGTTGTTCTGGTAATGAAAGTCAGCCCCAAAGCTTGGAGCTGTCTGAGGAAAGGCCCGATGTACTCCCTTCGGGTACTCTGATTAAAATGGGTGCATTTGATTTTAATTCGAGACCTGGCACTGAATAAACGCGCTTTAATTTACATGGTGTATCCTCATGTCAGCCCAAATCCTTGAGCTTTCTTTGCTTTCCGAGCCAACTGCTTAACTATTATAGCCGATTATCCTCCTAGTCTGGTGGTTCTCAGCCCAGCGTGGTCTGCCCTCCAGGGGACATTTGGCAATGCCTGGAGAAGCCTTTGGTTGTCGTGACTGAGGGGAGTGCTGTCAGCGTTTAGTAGTCACCAGTACTGCTCAACATCTCCAGTGCACAGGACAAGCTCCCCAGCACAGAGCTCTTCGTGGGCGGCTCTTTGACTTCGCAGTTATGATGCCTGCATTCCACATGGGAGTGCCGGGGTTGGTTCCCAGCTCCGACTCCTGCACCCTGCATCCTGCTAATGCAGACCCTGTGAGACAGCAGCAATGGCCCAAGTAACGGAGCTCCCATCCCCTGCATGGGAGACCTGGATTGAGTTCTCATCTCCAGGCTTTGGCCCTTCCCAGCCCTAGTTAGTGTGCAGGCATTCGGGGAGTTAACCTGCAAGATGAGTCTCTCAGATTAAACACACAAACAGAAAAGGAATTCTCCAGTGTCAAATGTCAGTCATGCTTAGATAGAAAAACCTTGATCTAATTCATGCTAAATCCTTGATCTAATCATGTTACGTCCTTCGCCTCTTCCTCCTTCCTCTTGTCCACCATAAAACAATTAAAATAGCTTAGAACTTCCTTACTCCCTAAAAGTAATCACTATTAGCAGTTTGCTTTTCATTCTTCTAGCTGTTGTCTTTATGACTTTAATTAAAGTGGTTGTCATGCCTGGATGCATATTATTCACCTAGAGAGCTTTTCAAAAATGCAGATAGCCAGGCCACAGCCTCTGGGATTCTGATTTAATTCATCTAGGGTGAAGCCCAACCACTGGTATATTTAAAAAAAACAAAAAAAAAAAACAAAAAAAAAAACAAAAAAACAACTCCCAGGTCATTCTGAAGTGCAGCCAAGATAGAAACTCACTAATGTGTAGAAATTTATATATACTTATTTGAAAATATTTGTGCACACATTATTATTATTATTATTTACCTTAGAGGCAGAGAGACAGAGGAGAAAGAGAAAGAGATCTCCAACTGTCTAAAAAAAACTAGGACTGGACTGAGCTGATGACAGGAGCCAGGAGCAAGTCTCCCACGTAGGCGAGAGGAACCCAGTTACCTGAGCCATCCCTGCTGTCTCCCAGGGTCTGCCTTAGTAGGGTGCATTGACCCTAGGAACTCCAGTGTGAGACGACCATCTTTTGACAACTAGGCTCAACATCTGCCCCAGAAATCTATGTCTTTGATTTCTCATCTTAGATAACTTTTGACTATTATAAAAGATGATGGCAATTCTGTAATCTGTTCTCCATACCTCTTTCTTCTTCAACCTCTTCTATTCATATTGAACTTTATATGGTTTGTGTATAGCATGATTATAATAATTATGGACCTATTAGCAGAATTTCCAATTATGTGACCAAGTAAATATAAATTGCTGTTTGTTGGCCCTTTCAGTCTTGTGACTAATATTGGTTTGATTCTTGTTCCTTTGCACATGACCTGTTTTTTTCTTGTTAGAAACTTCAGGACTCTTTTCCCTTATAGCTCTGAAGTTTCACTTGGGTGTCCATTTAGGAGTCTGTCTCTTTTTAAAAATTAATTTATTTGAAATCAGATTTACAGAGAGAGAGATCTTCCATCCACTGGTTCAATCCCCACATGGCCATAACAGCTAGGGCTGGGCCAGGTCAAAGTCAGGAACCAGAAGCTTCATCCATCTACCATGTGGGTGCAGGAGCCCGAGGTCTTGGGCCATCTTCCACTGCTTTCCCAGGCGCATTAGCAGGGAGCTGGATCAGAAGTAGAGCAGCTGGGACTCGAACCAGTGCCTATATGGGATGTCGGCACTACAGACAGTGGCTTAACCTGCTACGCCACAGCGCCGGCCCCAGGAGTCTCTAATTGTATTGAGCATCTCGTGATTTCCTTCTGGAAAATCTTCATAACTGTTTGTCTTTGGGAATGTTTCCCTCCTAGTTCCCTGCGAACGCCTTCTGTTCTGTTGTGTTCTGTGTGTGTCCCTCTGGAACTCCTCTACGAGGAGCACTGGACTTCTGCATCGCTCCCCTGTCTCTTTCAACGTTTTCCTCCTGTCTCTCTTTTTCCTGTACATCCTTAGGAACATCCTTAGCTTATGTGATCTTCTGCCTTGCCCGTGTTATAATTCTGGATGTCTATACTTTCTGTTATGTCAATGTAGTATTTTTAATTTTCAAAAAAAAAAAAAAAAAGAGAGAGAAAATCTCTCTTGTTCTCTTTAAAAAAAATAAAATCTCCAAAAAAAAAAAAATAAAATAAAATAAAATCTAACAGCCAGGACATACTTATTTTCTGGATACAGTGCCCCCTTTCTTTCCTTGGGGTGGAATGGGGAAATAGTAACTAGAATGCTTGCATTTGTTTTGTTTCCTTCCTGGGTTGCTGTCCTGTTTGGTGATCATGGGTGCCATCAGCCTGGTCTCTCATGCCCGGCAGTTGTTGGCTGCCCATTCGTGTGAGTGAGTGGAGAACAGGCTGGTTTGTCTAACGCAGGATCATTTCCTCTGCACTTGTGTCCTCTGCTTTGCCAATAGACGCGCCCTTGATGGGGCCTCTCTTATCTTTCTCCGAACCCTCTGATGAGTTCCTTTGTGGAAATGTGAGCTCCCTGAGGGCGGCAAGTGTTGTCTCGGCTGCTGCTGGGCTTTAGTGGAGGCCTGCCAGCATTTTGAAAGAATGAACAAGTGCCGCAGGCAGGTGGGTTGAGCCTGTGCTGTGTGGCTGGGGAGCTGCAGGCAGGTGGGTTGAGCCTGTGCTGTGTGGCTGGGGAGCTGCAGGCGGGTGGGTTGAGCCTGTGCTGTGTGGCTGGGGAGCTGCAGGCGGGTGGGTTGAGCCTGTACTGTGTGGCTGGGGAGCTGCAGGCGGGTGGGTTGAGCCTGTGCTGTGTGGCTGGGGAGCTGGGTTGGGGGGAGGATGCTCCATGGTAATTGCTTCCTGCGGGAGGAGTGCATTCCAGCTCTCTTCACCCTTGGCCTAACTTCCTCCCACCCCGTCCTGGACGCACACTTTATGTGGCCTGAAGGTCAGCAGGTGCCTGTCTGCCCTGTTCTGTCTCAAGCAGGGGCGCCCTCACTAGGGGCCCTTCTGGGAGATTTGTCATTGACGCTTGGGCCACCAGTCACTCCTTTTCCTGGAAGCCGCAGGGAGAGGTCATGCATCCTCCAGCCGCCCCAGCTGTTCCAGCCGTTCAGTGCTGGGACTTACCTTAGGCAACATTGTTGGTGCTAATTTCTCCACCAATTTTTCTATTTTCTGTATTTTACCTATGCCTTGAGATAATAGCCTTTAAACTTTTTAAAATTAATACATAATAATTGTACATACTAATGGGTACAGTGTAGTATTTTGATGCATGTATATGATGTATAATCATCAAATCAGGTTAATTACCATATCCACCACGGCAAACACTTACCATTTCTCTGTGTTGGCTTTGATATGCTGACTTCATTTCTTTTGGAGACAGACCCAGTAGTGGGATTGCTGGGAAACATTTTGGGACATTGATAGGAGCAAAGTTTTTTTTTTGGATAAAACCTCAAAAACATAGGTAACAAAAGTGAAAATGGGCAGATGGGGTTATATCAAACCAAAAAGCTTCTGCACAGCAAAGGAAATAATCAACAAAGTGGAGAGATAATTTAAGGAGAGAGAAAATATTTGCAAACTGTCATCTGACACAGGATTAATACACAGAGTATATAGGGAACTCAACTGAACAGCAAAACAAACAAATAACCCAAATTTAAGGATGGGTGGTAGATCTGAATAGACATTTCTCAATGGAAGACGTACATGGCCAACAAGTGTATGAAAAAATTCTCAACATCATTTGTCTACAGGGAAATGCAGAGCAAGACCACAGTGAGGTCTCATCTCACTCCAGTTAAAATGGCTTCTATCAAAAAGACAAAAATAGCAAATGCTGGGGAGGATGCTGGGAAAAGAGAACTCTCACGCACTGTTGGTAGAAATGGGAAGTACCTCACCCACTGTGGAAAACAGCACAGAGGCTGCTCAGAAGCTACAAAGGAGAGTGAGAGAAATAATGGTCTTTTGTTCTCCTTTATATATTTATTTGAAAGGCATAGTGATAGAGAAGGAAGGAGGGAGGGAGGGAGGAAAGAGAGAGATCTTACATCTGCTAGTTCACTCCCCAAATGGCTGGGCCACTCTAAAACCAGCAGCCAGAATCTCCCTCCAGATCTGCCACATGGGTGGCAGGAGCCCAGGTACTTGAGCCATCAGCCATTCCCTTCTCAAGTGCATTGGCCGGGAGCTGGATTGGAAGCACGGCAGCTAGGACTCAGATATGCACTCTGATATGGGATACTGGCATCATAAGTGGTGGCGTAACCATGGCACCACAATGCCAGCTCTTTGTTCTCTTTTCTTACCCTGGGACAGTTCTACTCTCTTAAAGATGGCGTCTTTTCTTAGTGGTGGTTAAGACACTTGAAAGTCCAAGGGAGCAGGCAGGTGTCTGTACGCAGTCTGCCATCTCAAGCTGGAACTGTCCAATGGGTTGGCCGTTCTGCCTGGTGATTTTGTCCCAAAAGTTATCTTTAAGGAAGTTCAGTTTATAGATGATTTGAAATAATATAAATAAATCAGTAGTGCACAAAGGCTAGTCAATGATAAATTTTTTATCCATGTACAGTAAAAAAAAAAAATTCTGAGCTGATGTCCTTTCTACTTTTTTCTCAATGTTAAAATGCTTTTCTCAAAAAATGACAAAGTTAAATGAAACTGGCGATGATAACAGGTGGTAGTAGTGGGTTTCTAAAACATGTCTTCACTTTTAAAAATGTGGTAATCCAGGGCAGGCATTGGGGGCAGAGGTTAAGATACTGCTTGGGATGCTTGCATCCCATACCAGAGTGTCTGGTTCAGATCCCAGCTGCATTTCTGACTCCAGCTTCCTGCAAATGCACAGGCAGCAGTGATGGCTCAAATACTCGGGTCCCTGCCACTGTGTAAGAGACTGGAGTTGAATTCTGGGGTCCTGGCTCAGCCTGGCCCAGCCCTGTCTGTTGCAGACATTTGGGGAGAGAACCTACAAATGCAAGATCTTTCTCTCTCTCTCTGTCTCTCTGCCTTTCAAATAAAATAAAAATAAATTTAATCCTATGTCAGTGTGTCTTTTAAATTAATGTTGCAGATATGTGAAGTTTCTAAGTCCAGACTGCCAGAATTACTTCTTTTTGCTTACTAAGGCGTTTGCAGATATGCTGAAAGTAAACAAGACCTTGAAAAGTCTGAACATAGAGTCTAATTTTATCACTGGAGCTGGAATCCTGGCCCTGGTGGAGGCACTGAGGGAAAACGACACTTTGACAGAGATCAAGATCGACAACCAGGTAAGGAAGGGTGGGCCAAGCTCACTCACAGGGTCCTTAGAGAGAGGGCCAGAGGCCACAGGGCGGCAGTTCCAGTAGCTTCTGGCCTGTGGAGTGGGAGTGGGAGTGGGAGCGGGAGTGGGAGAGGGGGCAGCTGAGACATGACAAGCCAGCTGGCCCCTAGCCCCAGGCACAGCAGGTAGCAGAGGGGAGGGGAGGAGGTGGCGGAGGGGATGTTGACAAGCTTAGCTCTGCCACCACTCTCCTTGCCTTTTAGTTTCTCTGCCCAGTGCTGTCCCAGCCTTGCTTTGGCCTCTCACTGGGACTAGGACTGGAAGGAGGAAGCTGGGTGGCCGTGCCCGGAGGCTCCAGCTCCTTATCCTTGGTTGGAGGCTGCCACTAGGAGCAGACCTAGGCTCCTGCAGTCTGGTGCTGGCCACCGAGACAGTTCCAGGAGATAGTGTGACTTAGAGTAGCGGGCCACACCACAGTGTGCCCTCTCAGCTCTGCTCAGCGCTTCTCAGGTCCTCACAGCAGCCAGTGTGAGCTGCCAGGTCTGGTGCCTCGGAACCTTCTTTTTCCCAGCAGTGGCCTTCCCTGTCTTCAGAATACAGCAGCTCTGAGCCGTTAGCCACAGTGCTGGGATCTGAGGGGTCTAGACATGGAATGAGGAGAGAGCAAGCCGGCTGGTGGTGTAGGCATTCCCACGAGGGGTGGTAGGGAGGACGGCGGGCAGAGTGACTGTTTGGAGCACGCCCTGCAAGTCTGTGGGCTGTCTAAGAAATTCGCTGCTCCAGACCCTCCAGATTTGATGAGGCCCCAGAGTCCCCGCCAGCACTGCTGCCCAAGCCTGGAAGCCCTCAGTAGTTCCCATGGAAGTCTACCCCTGTCTTGGCTTTTTCTATACCACATTACATGAATGGATTATACATTGAACCTTACAAAAGGGAAGGTTTTATCATACTGCCAAAATGTCACCCACTATTCACTACAACATAGAGGAAACCCCTAAAGAAATTACAGTTGACATCTATGTAAATAGAACACCCAAATCAAGGAGGAACAGGTCTGGGTTTACCTTTTATTGAAGGCAAAGCATCAGAAATGGTGCTGAGCAAAATTTAGGCTCCTGAGGAAATAAATAGCCAGCTACTTGGAGAAGGACTCAGATACTTGGGAATGTAAGTGTGGAGCTAACTTTGGATCATTGCATTAACACTGCAAGTTGCCCCAGCCCAGGACTCAATACATCACTTTGGGCCACTTCAGGGACACAAGCCATAGCTGTGGCAGCCCTAGCTTCAGCTTAGGTGCCCATCTTTGATACAGTCCCTCTGTTCCAAAATGTGTCAGGAACTGAAGTTGCATGAAACTTTGAGGACAGGATCTCTTTCTTTCTTTCTTTCTTTTTTTTTTTTTTTTTTTTTTGCCTCTCCCACCCATAGATTCACATGGTTTAGCATGCTAATCTGTACACTATGGAACCCACAAATTGTTACTGTCTTACTGGAAATGTCACATTGTATTGATTTCTTGGTAAGAGACTTGTTGGATAAATTGCTGGGTGACAAGAAAAAGAGCAAAGAGTGAAGCTTTCACACTTTCCTGGCATGCAAAGCTCCTCCATAAACTCTTCTTCATCTATTCCTACTTACACTTTCCCCACTTAAATTGCATAGGACTAGCCAAAAATAAACAGGCAAAGCAATAAGAGAGTCCCCCAAACAAACCTGGATACACCTGAGAATTTTGCTGAAATAGTATTTTAAATTAGAGAAGAATGAAGCAAAAGTAGGGCAATTTGCTAGCATTTTAGCAGAAAATAGTTAGGTGTGTGTCCTCATTCTTAGACAAAATCAATTCCAGCTGAAATGCAGATGTTAGCATTAAAATCATGAAACAGATCAAAGAAATAAGGAGGAATGGAGAGAGGCTTCCTAAGTGTACATATGAATAAGGAGAACAACTACTTTTATCATATGAAAAATCTAAAAGTCTCTATAATAATCAAAAAGAAAATAAAGAGACTGAGCAAAGTGTTTTCAGCACATTTGACCAAGGGCTAATTTCCTAATATATAGAAACTTACTGATAAGCAAAAAAAGAAAAAAAATTGAATACAAAAGGAAATTAATTGTTCTCATTTATAATTTGAGATATGCAAATAAATGCAAATGAGATATCAACTTTCACCAAATAGGTTGACAAAGATGAACAAAAACTGGTAACATCTCATTTGTCTAGGTAAGGAAAACTGTTAACATTCACATAGCTGGAGTAAAAATTATCATAATCTTTGTGGGTAAATCAGTAATTATCAAAATCTGCACTGTGCTTGCCTTGGAGCCTGCTACCATTTGCCCTGTAGGCCCACTGCCGAAATACCTCCAGGATGCAGCCTGTGAGTGCCGGCAGGGCCTGGCTAGATAAATGCCCACCGTCATTGCAGTGCTGTGTAGCTCTTTATCAGAATGAGGTAAATATGTATTTGCCAGGTATTTGAAAGGATACCTGTGATGTTAAGTAAAAAGTGTTTCAGAACAGTGTACTGGTATAATCCACTTATGGATGTGTGTATGAATGCATGGAAAATGTTTAGAAGCCCACACACCACATACCAACCTGACTTTCTCTATGGGGATTGAGAGTATTGTGGGGAAGGGGCTTTTATATTTCACATCCTTTTTTGTTTGCTTTTTTCCTAAATAATCCTGTGCTTTTTATTGAAAAAGTTCATTGACTATATTATGAAAATATATATTATGTCCCTTAAATCTAATCTTAAATTGCTATATTTACATGCTCTGATTAATTTTTTAAAAAAGTTCTGCTCTTTATTTTCTCATTATTCTGTGTCTCAAACAAAATTCCACTCACTTGAACAACTTGGGGTTTTTCTGCATCCCAGTGCCCCCTTCCGTGTTTGCCAACTCATCTGACCATGTGTGTGGTTCAGACCACAAGAAAGGCCATTCAGGGCCTCCTAGGGAGACTCTGATGCAGGACAGTACCTCATTGGTTGGTGACCTTCAGATATGGTTGTGGATCCCAGAACAGAAAATTCAGTCGTGGAGTTGATTGCCGTAAGACAGCTCCACCCTTTGTTGACCCCACGGATGCTCGGGTGAATTAGAAACACCGAGTGGTGTCCTGCTTTCATTTCTCTTCTGGAGTCTCCCTGTGCTACATAAATGACGTAGTGCATTTTTTCAGTGTAGGATGCTAGCGGGTTGGATTTGGTTTCTAGATACAGAAGAGAACTCAAATGACAGTATGGGAGAAAATTCTCGAATGATGCGGCCTGTCTCTGAGACGGTGGCCTCTTGGCCCTTTTGTCCAACACGTAGCCATGTCACTTTCCTGTGTGAGTAACTGTTGTTTCTTCCCCCTTGGCCGTCCTGTTGTGTGTGTGCACCTGCGAGCAGAGGCAGCAGCTGGGAACTGCTGTAGAGATGGAGATTGCCCAGATGCTGGAGGAGAATTCCAGGATCCTCAAGTTTGGATACCAGTTTACCAAGCAAGGGCCACGGACAAGGGTGGCAGCTGCCATCACCAAGAATAACGACTTGGGTAATGCAGCCATGACGTGTGCTGGGAGCCGTTGCAAGAGCATGCTGTGCGTTTGTTTCTTCTCTGTAGATACAGCGTGTGACAGACACCAGTCGTGGCCCAGTGGTGTCACTTAGCTCTTCATCAAAGACACCTTCTTACCAAGTCCTGCGAGCCCTTCCTTGTGTCCTCACAGTGTTTGAAGCGTTATCGTAGCATTCTGTCAGAAATGTCCAGCCAGCATTTGGTTGTCGCTTGCCTTTTTTGGTATGGTTGCTTCTCCTTGACTTACTCCTCACGTATAGATTGTCCTCTGTCGTCCACACCAGAAGATAGACACAGAAACACTGAAATTATCACTTTACTTACGTTTGACTTCTCACTGTGCTTTGGTGCTTAGATTTGTTTATTTATTTATTTATTTTTAGAGATTTATTTATTTACTTGAAAGAGTTACACAGAGAGAGATGGAGAGGCAGAGAGATAGAGAGAGAAAGAGAGAGTGAGAGAGAGAGGTCTTCCATCCACCGGTTCACTTCCCAGTTGGCCGCAACCGCCGGAGCTGCACCAATCCAAAGCCAGGAGCCAGGAACTTCTGGATCTCACATGTGGGTGCAGGGGCCCAAGGACTTGGGCCATCTTCTACTGCTTTCTCAGGCCATAGCAGAGAGCTGGATTGGAAGAGGAGTAGCTGGGACTCAAACAGGTGCTCATATGGAATGCTGGCACTGCAGGCGGCTGCTTTACCGGCTACGCCACAGCACTGGCCCCAGTGCTTAGGTTTAAATACAGGCCTCCTGTCTGACATTTTGGTACTTTACATGTGAAATAAACTGATGGAACTATGTTGTACACTCTGAAGTAATTGATTCAGTTAGCTGTATTTCATCTTCTTATTGTCACTTTTTGCTGAGGATCTATGCCATCTCTTGTGTTGTGATGAGGAGAAGAGAACAGCTGGGGAATCTTGGTTTGGGACAGCCCATCACCTGGAGCACACAGTCCATTTGGCGAGCTGTCACTTAGCCAATGGCACCCTACAGTCCCCAGTTTGAGTGTCAAACCTTAGAGGAACTGAGCAAGGTGTTCCTGGCAAAGAGTTGCAAGATGGTGCTGGCCTCAGTGAGGATTCAGATAGTGGACAGGATAGATGCTAAAGTACAAACAGAGAGCAGGGAGGAGCAAATCAAAGTTAATGTCCACTTCCCTGCCAGCCACACTTAGCCAGAACCCTTGAAGCCCAGCCAGGGTGCTGTGTGTAGCATCAAGAGGGCAGCTGGGGAATGGACATTTGGCCTAGCAGTTAAGATGCTAGTGTCCTACATCAGAGTACCTGGCTTTGAGTACCTGGTCCTGGCTCCCAACTCCAGCTTCCTGCTAATGCAGAGCCTGGGAGGCAGTGGTGATGGCTCAAATTACGGGACTGCTGCCATAATATGTGAGAGATGTGGGCTGAGTCCCCAGCTGCTAGCTTCAGGCTCACTGCGGAGCTATTGTGGCCATTCGGGGATATGGATCAACAAATGGAACCTGTCCCTTTCTCTCTCTGTTTCTCTCCATCTCTCTTGATGTCACCCTGTCTTGCTCTCTCTTATCTCTGTGCCTCTCAAATTTAAAAAGAAAAAAGAGGTTGGCCAAGCATAGAACAGTGCTTACCCATGGGATGTACAGGGGGGGCCTGAGGGGCAGCCCAGCAAAGAGGGATTTGGGGTAGGGGGAGGCAGTGGTCAGAAGGCAGTTAGGGAAAGCGCACGGAGTCTATGCTGAACAACTGAGAGACCAAAGGAAAACATGCAAGACGAGAGGTTTGAAGGAAATGGAGAGGCAGTTCTGAGCCCCACAGCAGCAACTCTGGGCACCAGCTGGTGTCTTAATTTCCCAGAGCCTAGGCAGCAGCAGGCTGGGCACTGAGAGTGGAGAGTGGGGTAGGTGTTTGACACAGCTGGAGCAGCCCAGACCTACCCGAGTGCATGGCTTCAGATCCCAGCTCTGCTTCCCATGCCAGCTTTCTGCTAACGTGCACCCTGGGAAGCAGCAAATGACGGCCAAGCACTTGGGTCCTTGCCACCCACAAGGGAGACCCAGATTGAGGTTTGGGCTCCCGGCTTCGGCTTTGCCCAGACCTAGCTGGAGAGTGAACTAGTGGATGAAAGGCCTCACTGTATCTCTGTCGTTTTGCATTTCAAATAAGAAATACGTAAATGTTTTTTATTTTTATTTTAGATTATTTATTTATTTATTTGACAAGTAGAGTTACAAACTGTGAGAGGGAGAGGCAGAGAGAAAGGTCTTCCTTCCATTGGTTCACTTCCTAAATGGCTGCAATGGCCGGAGCTGCACCGATCTGAAGCCAGGAGCCAGATGCTTCTTCCTGGTATCCCATGTGGGTGCAGGGCCCCAAGCACTTGGGCCATCCTCCACTGCCTTCCCGGGCCACAGCAGAGAGCTGGATCAGAAGAGGAGCAGCCGGGACTAGAACCAGTGCCCATATGGGATGCTGGCACTGCAGGTGGAGGATTAATCTGAGCCATGGTGCTGGCCCCTATTTGTTTTTAAATAGCAAAGTAGAGAGTTGGGGCAAGACCACAGCCAGGGCACCTTTTTGCTAAACCCAGGAAAGTTTGAGAGGCCTCATCCTAGGCATCAGAAGCGCTTTCAGGTGGGGGATGGGGAGAAGAGGGTTGCAGAAACCGGGAGAGGCCGTCTGAGCAACTTGCTAGACTAGGAATCAGTGTAAGGGAACCCTGTGAATCACAGCTTCCTTGCAAGTCGGGACCATGGAGACTTTATTGAGAAGAGGTTTGGAAACTTTGAACTTGTGTTTATAGCTCCTTCTGGTTTTCAAGCCATAATCAGAATTAGGAGGTTGTGATTGTGTTAACCTGGGACGTTGGTTAAAAGCAGTAATGACTGAGATGCGAAGAGCTAAGAGGACGTGCTGTGGACAGTTGGGAGGTCACGGTTTCATGGTCTGTCTGGACCATCTACTCCACAGAAGGGGAACGTCCTAACGAGCTCCCAGTCACACACACCTTGCCGTCAGTGTAGATTCCAGCAGCCACTGGATTGTTTTATCGTTTCCATGCCTTGCCTTGTTGGGTATTGAAATTTAATATAAATGTGTCTTCATGTATGTGGGATTACTATTTTGTGTGATTAAGGTTGCTTGTCTTTCCATGTGTCTTTTCAGCCTTTTTTTTTCTTTCTTTCTTTCTTACCTAGTTCGTAAGAAGAGAGTTGAAGGAGAGCGAAGATAAACTTCTGCAAGAAGAGGTGTGGTTTCACCAAGGCAGGCATTTAAAAACAAACGAAAGCCGTCTCCACGCCCACCAGGACCTTGCTATCACAGGTCATTTGTTTCTGCTACCACACAACTAATCTAATTATTATTATTTTTAGCATTACTTATTTATCTTGGATTTTTTTTAAATATATACAATTGTTTTGTTTGCTCGTGGGCACCTCTGGCAACTCGTACTTGTGGACTGATCCAGATCTGAGAGGGTGACAGTGATGGAAAATGATTTTAACCACTTTCGTTGAAAAGGTTTCCTGCTTTCTTACGTGAACTTTTTTTACAATCACTGAAAGGAATTTCGTGTATAATATGTGTTTGTAGCTGTGATTGCGATAGAGGCCTATCTCTGTTTACATGCACACCTTAGAGTTAGGCTGAATACATCAGAAGTGTTCTGCTGATCACATGAGAAGTTAGTATTGCCAATTTTTGGGTGAGAAAAATGTGACGAGTTGAGCACAAATTTTCCTTCAGTTCCAGAAAAATCACCAAATGTACACGCCCCACTGATTGATCAGTGGCATCATCTTTGTGCAGCAAGACAGTGTTCTGACACTTTACAAATATGTGTAAAATATTTGTCACCACACAAGTATAGCTTCAAGCCAGACTCACCCATAGCAAAATGAATGAGCACACCCGTGTTTACTGGCTGTTCAGCATAAATTGGATCTTCTGTATATGATAGGAAATTTTTAAATTTTAGTAAGAGGGAAGATTTTAAAGTAGTACATTCCTAAACAGTAATAATTGCACCTTTATCAAGGTTGTTTGATACACCTAATTGCATTAACTTGGCAAACTTTAGAAGTGTTTATTACCTTGTAGTGTCACAAGGTCACAGGATGAAATGTGAACATTCAGGTTAATTGACGTTTCTGTCCACCTGACATGATCCATCCAGACATTTGCAAATGTCTGGGAAAAAGTGTGGATTATCACTTACTCAGATGTTTGTCATCTCAAGGACAAAGCCTGGGAAAGTACAACTGAGATGATTAGATTATGTGTAAGCCCTAAAAAAGTTTTTTTAAGAGGCTGAGTCTAGAGTTCCCATCCACTGGTTCACTCCCCGGATACCTGCAGCAGTTGTGGCTGGGCTGGGGTTGGAGCCTGGATGCAGGAACACAATCTGGGTCTCCCACATGAGTTACAGGAACCCAGATACTTGAGCTCTCACTGCTGCCTCCTAGGGTCTGCGCGGACAGGAACTTGGAGTCAGGATCTGAGGCTGAGAATCAAACACAGGTGTTCTGATGTGGGATGTGGCTATCTTAACCACTAGACTAAATATATTTGTATCCACTCCCCCATGAATCCTTTAATGTGGTGGTGCAACAGTGCAATGGTAAATTAAGAACACGGATGATTGCAGCCTTTGGCTCGAGCTCACCTGTCTTTGATAACTCAGTGCTGAGTATGTCATTGATGTCACTCTGACACTATCTGTGTCATCCTTTCCTCCCTACCTCCCTTCTCCCCTCGCTTCCTCCCAACTCATTCTCTCTTCTCTTTTTTGCTGTAATTTTGAACCTTGTAAAGGTGGTATTCTTTGTGTTAGTGACATTTGGAGCTAAAGAGTTTGCTGGCCCAGAGTAGGGAGGACCAATGCAGAACTGGTTGAGTAACTGAGTGTTCCTGATTGATTGGTAACAGTAAAATAAGCTAATGGGAAAATCATTGATATATTATTCTTTTTAGCTTATAAAGCATCTGGAGTATATCTAGAATAGCCCTTATAAAACTGGACATTTACCTTTAGTAAAAGTGCCCACATCTCTGTCTGAAGTTCTTTGACACATTTTATTTTCTTGAAAATTTTTTGTTTTCATTCTTGAGAGCATGGTAAGCAGAACTTTCTGACACTTTTGGAACCTTAAAAAATTTTTATACTCAGTCTGCCACTACATCGTCCTATCCATCTAAAGGGCATGGTAAATACAGTTTTCAGCCTGTTTCCTTCCCTCACCCATTTAGGTGTGGTGCATTATTGCTGACTCATACAGGTTTTGCCAGTTGTTACATTTTCAAGAATTTTGCAAACTGGTTGTGCAACACAGCCTAAAAATTAAATGATATGCACTTACAATTAAATAATTAAGGGCACAAGTAATAAATACTCAAAAATACTACATAGTGCTATTTTTGTACTCTAGATTATTTGCAGCTATTGTAGCCATGAGGTGGAAATGCTTCCCATGGTCTGCCCTGTGCATCACTTCCAGCTCCATGTTCACCAACTTCTTGTCTGTAGCTTGAAATTGACCGTGGTGGGAGTACTGACACCAGAGATTAGCAGTATAAATGCTATGAAACTTACAAATTGGGGCTTTTCTTTCCCTCCAGATTGCTGCTTGATAAACAAACATGAACACACCACTAGGTGAAATGTGTACTCTCCTTCTTTTTGTATACATGCATGTTGGTGACCACTGCCAAAGGGAAAACCATTTCTCTTAGGTGTCTGTTCTGTCTTTTTGGACTTGTTACAGATCTATTTAAGTTTTGAGTCTCTACCATGCCTCTCTGAGCCCTTTTCCTTTTCTTTCTACTCACTGTCTTTCTTGCCGTCACCCCTAAGGAACCCTGAACCCTACAGAGTATTCCCTGCAGCCCACCATGCGGTGGGTCAGGGGCTAGAGCTGTTGTTGGCAACCCCTGGCAGAAAGCAAGGGAAAAAAACAAAATTCAGTCCTGGCTATTTCTTCTGTGCATGCAGTTGTTGAGAGTATTAAAGCAAGATTATGGGACACTATTAAAAACATAGCACTTTTTTTTAAACTGTAAAATAGTTGGGACACATATAAGAGTCTATGAAATCAAATATTTATTACTGAGGGGATTATCTTATTATGTCTGTGTTTTTAAAGTAGCTTGAGTGGTAACATTTCCGTGAGTGTTCACATATTGAAGGTAACTTATGAGACAATGGTGGAACTGGGAGGAGCCTATCTGTCCTTCAATTGGGTGAGGCGTTCAGCTCCACATTGGCCCAATGTGTGTTAGGGGAAACTTTCCTGACTATGGGTTAGTCTGTTCGTCCCTTACTGCCCATCATATTATATGTACATGTTTTGCCAGATACTATGTCAAAGTATTTGGCTTTATGCAGCCAAGATATTGAAGGGAGATCATCTCACCCAAGGCCTACTTCTCTTCCCCTTTCAGAGTTGTGCAGGTCCACTTGGAGTGTAAAATCACTCACATGGACTTGTGAGCACATAGAAGCAGGCTTTTAGGAGTTAAATGTTAGAAGTCTAGAAATCATGATTAGCCCAGCACCACATCTCCCCATCTGCTTAAAGTGTGCAGAAGAAGCTCTTTCATCCTTAGCACAATTAAGTCCCTACCTTCCATCTTTGGAGGGCATGATGTAAATACACGTGTGGTTGTGTGTGTGTGTGTGTGTGTGTGGTCAGATATCCATGCAGGTATTTGGCTGCATCTGGACAACTGAATGAAGGGAGATGAGCTCTCCCACCCCCGCTCCCCTTGCCCTTTGTAGAGTTGCTGCAGGCCCAGGCAGTCTGAGATTACTTCCTGGAGTTTGCAGTGTATGTCACCAACCATCACATGTCGCCACTGTGTGGAGGATGACTCTAAGGACGTAAATATTAGAAGTCTAGAAATCATTCCATTGTTCCAGCACTTAAGTCTTCGCATCTACCTAAGTATGTAACTCTACGTACTAAGTATGTAACATTCCATCCTCAGTAACATGACTTAGCCCTTCCCTTCCATCTCTGTAGGGTGCATCGCATGTAAATACGTTGTACATAAAAGTCACCAAATACTGGCATGCCGTATTTGGCTACATCTGGACCACTGATTGAAGGGAGACACTCTCTCCCAGGCCCACTTCCTTTGCCATTCTTAGAGCTGCTGCGGGTCCCAGCTAGAATCAAGACCCCGAGGGGCACATGTCACTCACCCATCTTAGAACACACCATCCATTTTATAATACCATATAAACGCTCAGAAATCATCCCACTGCCTGTGCTTCCCTAAGGGAAGACTGGCCCACCAGCCCGCGAGAACAGCTGCTTCTCTTCCTGGCAGAAACATGGCCCTTGCAGGGCCCCAGCGTAGGGAAACCAGTGTGTTCCGAATAACTGCCATGAGAGCGTTTCTGGCGCTCTGACTTAACCCAGTGTTACACCTTGGCCCGGTTTCAGTTTGAGACAGCCCTTGGGGACAGACAAAAGTCTTTGCAGCTATTTCCCTTTTCATATGTGTGGCATACTCAGCCCTCTCCTAAGTAGGCACTGTGAGGGAGCTAGTGGAACATAAGAACTCTGGATGGATCTGATTGTCCACGTGCTTTAGGGTCTTGTTGGGTAGGCTGAATGCTCATTTGCAGAGCAGATACCATCTTGGGCTCAAGGCTTTAGAGCATCAGCAACACGGGTGAGGGCCAGGAGGGTGTGAGCGCTGGATTCTGAGGTCTGTTCCCTGCACTCAGTAGATCTGTTTCTGGAGTCAGATCTTAAGTCTTGATCCTGAAGTTTCTTTCCTCTCTTCCAGCTGTAACAGCTGTTTCTATTCTAACGAGCAGAGAACTAAGGAAATATCCCCACTCGGAGTTGCACTAGTAATTCCGCTTTTACCTCCTCCTCAAACATCCCCACTACTCACCCCATCCTCAAAGCCCAAGGATGGAGAGACACACAAGGAAAGGGGTGGGAGCATCTGGAAGCATCAGGCTGAGCCTACTGGGAGGAAATCACATGATCAGTCCTCCTGGAACAAAGTGGCCAGAGAAAAGCACCCAGAACCTCAAAGATATATCCATTGTCTTCATTCCCCAACTCTAGATCAGAATGGGTTTTACTTTGTGATTCAGTGGTAAAATGGAGGGGCTGAATGAGTGAGGAAGGAGGATGGGAATTAAATGTTTAAATTCACTTAATGTCACAACCAGCTCTGCTCAGCTTATCAACTTCCCATTTGCCTATAACAGCAATAATTGAATAATCAGTGGGTAGGTGGAGGGGGAAGTACAAGTTTTAAATTCATAACCTGACCCTGGGTACCGTCTAGAAATAAGAATGTACTGAAAGTTAGGATGCCAGTTTGGGGTACAGTAGTGATATGAAGAAGAGGGCTGAATGCATAGACAGAGAAAAGGAGAATCCAATAACAAGATCCAATAACAGATCCCTTCCATGGTAGTCATTCGGAGCACATTGGCTTAGCTAGTTGGTATGGTGAACGGGCACCATGCTAACAGATTTGGAGACTGAATCCTAATCCCATCACCAACACTTAGCAGGTATATGATCATGGGCAATTCATTCAATTGCCTGCCAATTATAGACTATCTAGGGGAAAGAGCACTGGAGCTGGAGTCGAGAATCTGGACACTTGGCTCCATGCTTGCTTAGCTGGCTGACTTTGGGCAAGCCACTCGGTCTCTTCAGCTCAAGGTTCCTCAGCTATAAAATGGGAATAATATCTTCACTAACTACCTCACAGAGTTATGATGAGAATATACTCAAGATAATTGGTTGAAAACACAGTATAAACTGGAAAGCGCTATACAAAAGTAGGAGATCATTTTTTTATTGTCGGCTCACTCATGTTTCCGTGGCCTCCTGAACCTGTGTTATTCTGATCGACACTGACACCTTCCATGTCTTGTGCAGTATGGGAAATAAGCATGGGTAGGACACAGAGGACTGGAACCCTTTCACCCTTGGCATAGAGGAAGCAGAGGTGGTTGATGGGGGCGGTGGCCATTATGAACCAGTGATGGATATGGTAGGGTATTTTCCTGGGTCACTTGGATAGTAGCTTTGGAAATGGTGAGAATCCTTGCACAGGGGAAAGCTAACAGTGATTAAGAATTGAGTGGGGGGGTTGAGGCACTATTGCCCTTCTGACCCGGCTTGGGGGCAGAAGGCTTGACTGCAGGCCTTGGAGCAAAGACTGTCCTTGGAGTTCGGAGAGTTTTCATACATAGCAGCTGCGTAACAAGCACTAATGCTGACCGTGAAGGGGACGGTGTGGCCCTGTTGCAAGTTGAGCTCTTTGCAGGTGGCAGTTGCCTTGTTATCACCAGCAACCATAGCCCTGGTCGGTGTTATTTCTGCTCAGAAAGGTACGGGGCACGGCTTCCCAGGACCTTGATAGCACTCGGAGGCCGGGACGATGTCTCATCAATCTGTATCTTCAATACCATCTAGTAAGGTGCCTTACACACAAAACAGGGTGCTTAATAAATGTTGCTTGAATTTAGTCGTCCTCCAGCCTCACAAGGGTTGTGCTCCATGTACCACCGTGTGATATTTTTGGAAAACAGTTCTGATTTGGATGCCAGCTGTATGTGACTTGGGACAAGTCTCTCCAGCGATCTTGTCTTCATTTCATCCGTTAAGTGAAGAAGGGGAGTGGGTCAACAGCTCTCTGAGATCCCTGCCAGCTTGAGAATTGACCACCCTGTGATTCTCAGTTGTTTCCAAGGCCATGGCCACGGTGAGGAGTGCCTCCAACGCAGCTGGTTTCTCTCCAGGAGGCTTTGTTCACGGGGAGGAGACCAATGTGCATTAGCCGTTGCTATCTTCAGAATAGTTCTGTGTGAGCAGCCTTTTCAGAAAAGATATTTTAGAATGCATCTTTCTCCTCACAATCAGTGGGGAAGGAAAGGAAAACATGCAGAAATAGCAAAAACATCCCTGTAGGCAGCATGATTTTGTAGGCTTCTATTTAACATGTGTGTGTGTCTGTTTCTGAATTCATATTGTCTGCGTAATGGAAGCCAGTCAGAAGTGCACTGTGCAACTGACAGAGGTTGGCCCAGAGCCAAAGCTTCTGATGGCTAACCTAACTGTGGATAAGTAGGAACTGGCCAGATGGAGAAATGAGAGGGCTAGGAAACGTGCTTTTGGAGGAAATTTTATTTTAGCACCAAATGTTGCCAGTGACAATCTTTAGTTGGAAGAAATTGTTCTGAGCTAACATTCTTATCTCTGCCACTGTTTTTTTAAAGACCTATATACATGGAATAATATTCATATTTTAATTTAACCTTTATCTTAATTCTGTTCCATTTATTCAAAGAAAATAAATAAGCGGCATTTTTCATTGTATTTAAAATTGTAAAATAACTTGCATGCCAGCAATCTGTAATATCTTACCAGTTCAGATGCCTGTAATGTGTGACTTAATGTATACCTGTATTGTTTTAAACAGAACAAAGGAAATAATGCTTTTGTAAACTATTTAAATTTAAATTGGCAACATTTATTTGGCTAAGCAGTTATTGAAATGTCCACATGGTTTGCTTTTTCATTTGAAACTTGTGATCAAAGCTAGATAATGTATTGGGTTCATTAGGGAATTAATGACTAATTTGCCTTTTAAATGTGAAGTTGAACATTGTGTGCAAAGTAAATGTGTGATACAGCAAAATGTATGAAGTATGAAATATTTCACCCTGATTATTAATAAGGATCCCAACTGCCCCAAATACATGCAATTTTTGAAACTTTGGAATTATCTGCCTGACCTAATGCTAAGGTAAAATGTAAACAGTTTTAATTAATCAGGTTCTTTCTGCTTTCAAAGTTAAAATGTATTCATTTATATCTGGAATGATGCTTCCAAATGAAAATGTAGAAAGCACTGGGAATGAATAAACTTTCCTTTCAAAGTGAGGGTAAAGGCTGGTTTTATCTGGCTAATTTTTAGACAGTGTCTCTTCAGAATACATGTGTCGTATCATGGTGTTGTACTAGATGAATGTTTATTACAGAAAGAGCTATGAAGTGCTTTGTGATGAAGAAGTAGACAACCACAAGTAGCCAGAAGGAGAAATGAAAACCTGTTATCAAAATAAAAGTGCACACGTTTGAAAAAGCAGTTAACATTTGTTAGAATAAAGGGGAATAGGAACGCATAACCCAAATGGGTTAACTATTTCACCTTGAATTTTTTTACACCAACTTTGGATTCACATTCTTACTGTTTTTTAGCTATTCTGGGAATTTGTAACACTGAATACTAAAAATAATAAAGTTGCATTGTAAGGGTTTGACCCCAGAAAAGCAGGAAAAATAAATTTCCTGCCCTCCTGCTGAACTTTGATCCAACTTTCTGATGCCTGGATTTCATCACTTAGGCTGATGGTAAAGTCTGAGAGGCGCACAGGGCCTTGGCCTGATTTCTATGTTTGCTGACTCTCATCTTCCCTTGGATTATTTTGTTTACAGGATTCGTCCTTTCAGTCTACGGGGTTGCTGTGAATAGGGGTTACAAGGATGCACTCTGAGGTCACACTTGGCCAGTTCAAATTCCATCTCTATTAGTTGTTTGGAATTTATGCAAATTGCCTAGCCTCAGTTTCTTCATCTGTAAAATAGGGACAATGACAATAATACTTTGCAGTAGTACCACTCCAGGGAATCATGTGTAAGACATGTAGAGCAGTGCCTGACTGTAGAAGGTTAGGAATTCGAATCCTAGATTTTAATCTAAATAAATATCCATGGATGATAAAGCCAACAACATTCTCTATTTTCTGCTGACAGTGTCAATAATTTAAACAGGACCGAATGAATCTTGCCCATCTTTGAATCTCTACTGTGCATCCCCTTGGGGCAGACAGGCCTCCCCACCTCCCCCCTAACTCCGAGAATTGATTACAAGCAAGGTAGAGCTGACTCAAGGCTCACTCCTGACCTGCCCTCTCATTTAGCTCAGCCCCTCCCACTTCCCCCAGTCTCTGCTGGTTTGTGCTTGCTCTGCTGTCTGGGCACCATGCCTTGGCCTCGGCAGTCTGGCTTCTGGAGCAGCTCCTTGACTTTCAGCTCTGGCATGTCAGATTTGACTCCAGCATGGACTACCCTGCTCTCTTTCCATTTGATACTTCAGCCTTTCTCTGTGGCTACAAGAAGTGATGCCCATTTCCCATCTACCCCGGCTACCAACCCACTTCCCGTCCTCTAGTTGGGGAAATGAACAGATGCCCACAGCCTTTAGCCCAGCTATCCCAAGACATCAGGAGGAACCATACAGGTCTGTGTGGTTGAGTGAGGTTGTCCTATGCTTTGCACCCAGCCCACCTAAGAAAGGAGGTAATGAAGGAAAATCAGGCAGGTGCAGGACTCAAAAGGGTGATGGTGGCAAGGGAGGGGATTCTACAGACTGTAGAGTACTGGACTTAGCAGTCCTGAGCAAAATTTTTGAAGAGTATATTACCCACTGGAGAGGTTCGTAAGCACATGGACATGAACAAGTGGTCTCTCAGGGCCAGTGCAGAGTCACTTGGAGAAAATGATAGGAAATCTCAAGAGTAAGGACAAAATAACTAAAAAAAAAAAAAAAAAAAAAAAAAAAAAAGATGGAACAGAATAAAATAAAAATTGTTATCTGCGTAGATGAGGCCTTTGGAGTTTTCATTGTCTAAAGTCTTAGGTGAATGAGAAGTGGAAAGTGCACTAAACTAAAACTAAAACTGCCTAAAACTAACTTTTTTTTTTTTTTTTTACTAACTCTGTCTTATATGATGATAGAGTCTTGTTATTTAGCCAGAAATTTACTTGGCCTTGATTTTGGGCCCAAGCTTTTGGAATATCTAATATTACTTCTTCCATCTTTGAAGTTTGTCTTAGTTGGTGATATGTGTTCATAAAAGTTATTCTTATGTGGTACCAATCAACAGTGTCACAGATACAAAGTATATCATTTAAATTTGTTATTATACAATATTAGGGTACAGCAGGACTCGTCTCCTCAAAATTCATGCAGATGTTTAAATTCTGATGTCTTAGTGTGAATGGTTGATGGATTAAGGGTGGAGACGTTGATTTAATTGTGGCGACTAGGAGGTGGGCCTAGTGGTCATTGGCCCTCAGAGGGTGGTTCTCAGGAGAGGCTGACTGTTTGGAGTTCCAGTTTTGTCCAGGCCCTGTCTCCCTGCTTCCCGGGCTCACCATGTGATGGTGCCTGTGCACCTGCCATGACCAGTCTCCTCAGGCACTGAACTATGGAGTCAGCCACTCCTGAACTGTAATCTCCAAACTGTAAATTGAATGAAGCCTTTTCTTTCCCAAAGAAGCTCCTGACAGCTGTTTTAGTTAAAACAATGATCTAATACAATTATTCACTTTTCAGATGCAAGCAGTATTATTGATGAAACTTGAGTGAAGACTGTCTAATTTGTTGACATTCCATCAAAGTATAAGTGTATATTAATTGTTGGATGAGTGAAATGCTTTAATGATTGCTGTGTACAGTTTTATGTTTAAAAAAATGACAAACAATTATTAAGAACTTGCAAGTAGATCAGTAGGGACATAGGTTGACAACTACTACAAATATATCAAGGGAGTATTAACTAGATAGCTTAGGAAGAACAGTATATTGTTTTTAAGCCAAGAAATGTTTATAAAAATTTAAATACATCAAGGTAGGAAAAGTGGTAGTTACATCACAGTATAGCTCTGTCTGGTCTATTTGATATATCTAGTATTTAGCATATAAAAATCTGAGTTTCATTCTTAGTTAACTCCATTTAGGACAAGGTCATGTTCATCCACTCACCTGAGCTGAAGTTTAGACTGAGAGAATCTAACAACTGATAGCACTGGGAAATTATTGTTCCAGTATTAAACATCATAATTTTAGAACT
This sequence comes from Oryctolagus cuniculus, assembly GCF_964237555.1. Classification (NCBI taxonomy): domain Eukaryota; kingdom Metazoa; phylum Chordata; class Mammalia; order Lagomorpha; family Leporidae; genus Oryctolagus; species Oryctolagus cuniculus. The sequence goes on from NC_091443.1 coordinate 74,527,141, forward strand.
AACACTTTAAGCAACAATGCTAACCTTATAATTAAAATCTGGAGGTACAATTTTAGGTATGTGTATCCCAGAAGCTCATTTTTTGATAGTGGTGATTATCATCAGCCTTGACTTCAGATGAAGAGTGATTTCAGTTCTTCACCTTTGGTATTCAACTGAAATGTGCAGTAAGTGAACCTCTGATGGAGGCATAATGCCGTATGAAAAATATGAGAAAGGCAGCATTAATTCCAGATGATGGCGTTAGCGAAGTTTAAGTGAGGAATGGGTATTTGAAATGGTAGTGAAATAGGAGGCTTCTACCAGGCAGAGGTGGGATGACGGGGAAGGACATTGCAGGCTGAAGAATTTGCTTGAATCCTTTCTCTAAAGCTGTGTGCACCCAGCCCTGGCTTTTGTCTTCTCTGGTTCCTACCTTCTGCTATTTAACCAGCTCCAAGCTCCCAGAATGAAATCCCTACCTTTCAGTTTTAAGTTTGCATGTTTAGCTTACATTTTCTGAATTGTCCTTTAGGATATACATTTTTTAAAATGCTTATGTATACCAAGGAAACTATTTCCTAAAGGGACATTTTGATAACAAGAACATTGCCACTGGTATTAATTTGCGTATGATGATTCATTGTGACACGTGCTTTATGAGTTACTCTGGCTGGAAATGCAAAGATAACACTAATCAGGGCTTGTCATACATTGTTGAGTTGGAGTATGTTTTATCAATCACTTTCACTCTAGGCAAGCCCTGAAAACTAACAAGGACCACACTCTGTCCTTTATTTAGATGTTTTACGTAAAAGTCTCAGATTTGTTCCCTTTAGCATATTGAACTGCAACTGTTTGCCATTACTTGATGTGGGATTAAAGTAGAAGATGGCAGAGGTACCAGGGCACCTGCATTTTGGAGCGTTCCATAGCAGTCAACCTTTACTAGGTAAGCCTTTGACAAAACAAACAGTCTGTTCACTTTGTGCCTACATTGCATTATGTCATCATGTCAGCTCCTGTGTTTGGCTGCGGCTCTGACCATGTGATTTCTCCCAGCACCCAGGCAGAGGGACCAGCCTCTGTTTGGAACACTTTTTCTCTTGGTGGGAGGAAGAGTACATGGTGACATTTTTTTTTCTTTTAAAGATTTATTTATTTGAAAGGCGGAGTTACAGAGAGAGATAGAGACAGAGAGAGGTCTTCCATCCGCTGGTTCACTCCCTAGATGGCCAGAATAGCCAGAGCTGAGCCAATCTGAAGCCAGGAGCCAAGAGCTTCTTCCGGATGTCCCACATGGGTGTAGGGGCCCAAGCACTTGGGCCATCCTGCTGCTTTCCTAGGTACATTAGCAGGGAGTTGGATTGGAAGTGGAGCAGCCAGGACTCGAACCAGTGTCCATATGTGATACCAGTGCTGCAGGCCATGGCTTTAACCTGTTGCAGCACAGTACTGGCTCCTTTTTCTTTTTTCTTTCTTTCTTCCTTTTTTTTTTTTTTTTTTAACAGATAAGACTAGGATGATATTCTGAATGCCTCTCACCCCTTAGGTGGAATTTAATGTACACTGTTTTAGGAGATCATGTTTGAAAACATTGTGACTATAATAGGATGACATTTGTCTAAAGAAAGGTAGAAAATCCATCATTAAATTGCTTTATTTTAGAAAAAAGGAACTAAAATAAGATGCTTACACTTGTTAAAAATTAATAGCTAAAGGGCTGGCGCCACGGCTCTCTAGGCTAATCCTCCGCCTGCGGCACCGGCACACCAGGTTCTAGTCCTGGTTGGGGTGCCGGATTCTGTCCCGGTTGCTCCTCTTCCTGTCCAGCTCTCTGCTGTGCCCCGGGAGTGCAGTGGAGGATGGCCCAAGTGCTTGGGCCCTGCACCCGCATGGGAGACCAGGAGGAAGCACCTGGCTCCTGGCTTCGGATCAGCGCGGTACGCTGGCCACAGCGGCCATTGGAGGGTGAACCAACAGAAAAGGAAGACCTTTCTCTCTGTCTCTCTCACTGTCCACTCTGCCTGTCAAAAAAAAAAAAATTAATAGCTAAAATAGATGCCTACCATTGTGTATTGGAAAATCAGGGTGGGGGGTGTCATAGATTAATATCAGTCAGACACTGACTTAAAAGCAAAGTAAAAGAAGCCATGTCACAAAGGAACATCCTTGCAATAAACTGCACCAGGATGGCCATGGACCTTTGCCTGACTTAAGGGGACCCACTTTGTCAGTGTCCCCAGGAGTGATGTCACAGAGGTACAGTACGGATTTGCAAGAAACTTGCTGGTAAAGCAGAATAAGTTAGATACAAACTTACAGTAAAATATGGAACTGTCAACTCACCCATTCAGAGTATCCTCTCTGCCAGGTGTGTTAGGTTTTTTCATGTTCCTGGGACATGTCACAGATGGTCTTACTTTAAAGAATTTGATAGGATTTAGGAGACACATTCGTCTCATCAGGAATAGAAAACGCTGGAATTCAAGTCAAGATGCCTGGCCTTCATTTCTGAATCTCCATTTACAAGCTGTAGGACTTTGTGCCAATTACTCAAGTTTTCCAAGTCTTAGTTTCTTCAGACACCCATTTATTCTTTTTAAGGTTGGTTTGAGGATTGGATGAGATAGCAAATGAAGTGCTGGCACGATGCTTGGTATGTATGAAGTATTCAATAAATAGTCACCGAACATCAGTTCTGTAGAAAATGGCTCTCAGAAAGCCATTATCTCCAGGAATATTTGAGACACTGATGCACTCTAAGATGCTATAGGAAACAAAATGCAATGGTCATAGAATTAACATTGTCTTTAAAGAGCACACAAGTATTTATATTTTTAAAAGGATTTTTTTTCCTTAAAAACCCAAATCACCAATGATCTTCATTGCTGGAATTAGTGGGTAAAAATTGCGTGAAATTCCAGGGTGTTTACTCTACCAAGGGTGCTCCCTGCTCGGAGGGGAAGAGGTACATGCCAGGAGAGGTTTAACTGCTGGGCGGCTCCCTTGCTGGGTGTAGCTGGAATGTACCTCAGGCAGGCACTGCATTCTGCTTGCTTGCTGCATTTTTGGAAGGTGCACCAAAGCTGAGCACTGCTGCTAGGGATGGTCTACTCCTGACCAGGAAGATTCCCAGCGAGGAGTTTAGATGAAGGAATGGAAGGATGGCGCTGTTCCCTCCCAGAGCCTGCGCAAAGGAAGCCACTGCTTGGGCTACCGGGCAGGTGTCCCTGAGGGGTTCCCATTCCTTTTGTCTCTCTCCACCCCATCCCCGCGCCCCCCCCTGCTCCTGCCGCGCCCCCACCCCAAGACCAGCCGGTCCCCCTGAACAACCACTTCTATTTTCTCCTTCCCACCCACATCAGACCAGTTCCACTGTAGGTGCTGAGCTGGAAGTTGGGATGGGAGGGTAGGACGGGGCAGAAACAGGCAGAGGAGACAGGGACATCCCCATCCCTTAAGTTATGACCCTCTTGGATCTTTGGCCTTAGATTTTTATGTGTTTGCCTTTCTCTGTCTTTCGTGGCAAGTTTAAAGGGCTGATGTCATATCCTCGTATTAGTAAGCAAGGGGCCAATACAAACCCTGCCCTGCGTGCCTCTTTACAAAAGGTCAAAGTTCTATACCAAGGAGCTTCTGGACGCCGTTTCTTGCTTCCAGAGCGTCGAGGGTAGGTGTTTCCACCAGCGGAGAGCCGTGATCTCAGGCAGAGCAGAGGCTAGCCAACTGCAGCCTCTTCCGACGTCCTGCCATTGTCAAAGAGCCGGGTTGGCGGGCCGCCGCGCCTGCCTCTCTCGAACTACAATTCCCAGGCTGCCGCGCGCCATTGTCTCACGCATGCGCGGCGCGGCGGCGGAGGGGGAGTCAGCGGCACCGACAGTGCGGTCGTAGTGGGGGAGCCGCTGGCGGCTGGATCCGGCAACTCCCTGGGAGGCGGACGCAGGCGGACCGGCCGTTGCTGGGAACCGAGCGGCGGCTGGCTGCCGGCAGTTCCCGCGGGTCCGTGAAGGAGGTCGGTGGCCGCAGCGGCGCGTCAGGTAAGCTCAGCACGGTGCTTTCCAGGAAGTCCGTCTGAAGGCGCGGCCAGGGAGTCACACCGGCCATGGTGGCTGAAGACAGAGAGGGTGCAGCCTCCCAGCCGTCCGGCTGCGGTCAGCTTTCCTACTGGCCCCTCTCCCGGAGCAGGGGGCCGCTTCGGGCGAACCAGCCCGGGTTGGGGCCGAGGGGGCGCGCCGGGCGTTGCCTGCAGATCGAGGCGCGCGAACCCAGACGAGGATGAATCACTCGGGGCCCAGCCTCCCCGGGTTCGGGACCGGCCCTGCCCTGCCCTGCCCTGCGCTGGCCGGGAAGCTCCTTGCGCCCTACCGTGCCCCACTCGCCCCTTCCCGCCGGCCCAGGCGTTTCTCGAGGGACAATCGTCTTAAAAGGGTTTCTCCCCAAGACTCCTTCAAAGGCTGCGGTTGGTTGAAAGTTGGAAGGAGGGAGAAAGCAAAAAGCCTGGGGCACACCCTTTTCGTGATTGAAATCTGGCTCGTCTTGCGTTCTCGGTTTTGAGCTCTGTCCTCTGTCTTAGAATAAATTCCTGGCTCCCTTGCAGCACAGCTGGATCCGGCTGCGAAGTTTGTGTGTGGATGTGTTTTGAGGACGTGACTGGGTTGTTACATTTTTTTGCTTACAGAGGTTGCTGCATTTGCTCCGCAAGCCAGCATTCTGATTACAAACAGAAATGGGAAACAGCCGCAAGTTCTTTGCTTCGTTCTTCTTCTTTTTTTTAATGTTTAGTTAAGAATCGCATTTCCAACTTGCCCTTGGCTTCTCTTAAAACCAAAAGTCATCTGGTAATGAATACTGCAGTAAAACTTACCCCAGGAGGTCATACTTCAACAGGAAATAAGCCCGTGGAGATTTCGGTTAGTTCTGTGCCGGCTCCCTCCGTTTGTAACATTGTCATGCAGCTCGTGTTTCTTTTTGCTGAGAACCATTCAGATTAATTTTTCGGCAGATTAAATTGATGAATTAATTGGCCTTTCAAACATTTATTAGGCTTACGAAAACAGCTTAGCCCAGGCTCATTGACTCTTGCAAGTTTCTTCTGGTCCCAAGTACTTTTTCTCCCTAGCGCTTCTTTGAAACCTCGAATCTCCTTTAACACATTCCTGCCAAAGGGACAAAAAGGGAAGCTGTGAGCTCCAGGGTACTGTAGCTCTTTAAGCTTTGTCGCTGTTGCACCTCTCAGTATTTCTAGTTTGTTCATCTTTAAAATGAGGTAGTTGGGCCAGATAACCCCAAGATTGATTACAGTCCATAGTATCTTTGATTTTTAAAAATTTATTCATTTGATTCATTCAGGAAATATTGGCCACCTAGGTCATTCCAAGCCTGTTCTAGGCAAGAAGGAACAAATATGAATTCTCGTGGTTCTTACTGACATACTGCTCAATTGTCTCTAATCACATTTTTATGACTAATTTCTGTGTTCTGTGGTTAGCCCAGCAGGCCAAATTACTCTGTAATTAATAATTTCACCTGAAGTTAAAAACATACAGGTCAAATCCCATTACAATTACAGGTAATGGTTTCACTCTAATCAAAGGTTTTTCAAGCCTCGACTACTGACCCCTTTAAATAAAACGCAGCTCATCCTGCCGAAAGGACGCGACTGTTGCTGTGACGCCTTTTGAACTCAGCGTGTATAAATCACTCAGGGCCTTGTAGTGTTGAAGTGGGACCCTAAAGCTGATCCCTGGGGGGGGGGTGCTGCCAGGGAGCACACTTCCAGGAGTGGGGAGATAATTCTGAAGATAATTTAGGCACAAGCGAGTGGTGCAGCGGGCTTAGCTGCTTCTTGGGCCGCCCACATTCTGTGTTGAAGTTCAGATTAGAGTCCCGGCTACTCTGCACTTGTGATCCATCTTCCTGCTCACGCGCCTGGGAGGCAGCAGATGATGGCGCAGGTACTTGGGTTCTTGCCACACCTGTGGGGGACTGGGATGGAATTTCTGGCTTTGACACAGCCTTACCCAGATGTTGTGGGCATTTGGGGAGAGTGAACCGTGGATCGAAGATCTCTCTCTCCCTCCCTATGTCTGTCGCTCTGCCTTTCAAATAAATAAATTTTTTTGCAAGACATCTTAAGGTGTTTATAAGGATTATTTAAAGGCCAGTGCTGATAACTGTCTTACTCAACTTTTGAAAATGATCCTAGGCTGGCGCCGCAGCTTACTAGGCTAATCCTCCGCCTGCGGGACCGGCACCCCAGGTTCTAGTCCCGGTCAGGGCGCCAAATTCTGTCCCGGTTGCTCCTCTTCCAGTCCAGCTCTCTGCTGTGGCCCGGGAAGGCAGTGGAGAATGGCCCAGGTGCTTGGGCCCTGCACCCGCATGGGAAACTGGGAGGAAGCACCTGGCTCCTGGCTTCCGATCGGCGCAGCTCCATTTGGGGGGTGAACCAACAGAAAAGGAAGACCTTTCTCTTTGTCTCTTTCTCTCTAATTTTGCCTGTCCAAAAAAAAAAAAAAAAAAAGAAAATGATCCTATTTACTTTAACAAAGACAGTTGCCTTCACAACTTGTTTTTCCTCTTTTTTCTCCTTTGTTTCTCATTGTTGTATCCTCTCAGCTGTTTTCCCCCTGTCCTCTTCTGTCCCAGTTGTTTGCAGTCAGAGTGATTCAAGTATATATTTTACCCCATCCATTACAAGGCACTGTCTTATGTCTTAGGTGATCCTGTCTGGGAGCTTACTCTGAGATTAGGCATATGTATTTGCTTCTCATTCAGAGCACTTGGAGGAGCCATTTGTAGGGAATAAAAACATGTAGATGTTTAGAAGGAGAGATCCTTCTCAGTTGTAGGGGTGGGAAACAAATGAAGTCAGTCTATTTTCCATTCAGTGTTCATCTGTGTTCTCCGTGGTTGACCTCTATGCTGCTGGAGTGCGTGTGACACATTTACATAGTGTACAGTAAATTTTGTAAACTTACTCTGTTTGGAACCTGAGAAGAGCTGGGTACATGAAAATCAGTTAGATCTGGACAATATCACAGGGAGGACAGGAGGCAGCGGCAATGAGAATATACCTGGCTAGAGACCAGCGTAGGGAGGGTGAGAGAAGACAGGAGGGAAAAATAGGTTTAGTAGGTTTTCCATGTCAGTCTTAGGGACACTGCTATTGCTGTTGAGGCTGTGTTACCATTATCTTCTATGAATCAAATTAATGGGCAAGCTACTCTTAGGCTTTTTAATTGCTGTTAAATTTTAAACATGCTTGGGCTCTCTTGATTAGGATGGGTGGGGAGGGCATTGTTCTCTTGGCTGTAATAATAGTCACAGCACTGTCATCCTCCCGCCATCCACCTTCCTTGCTGATGCTTGACCTAGGTGCTTTCTCAGTTCTGTCAGATTCTTTATCATCGCAAATATAAAATCATACTGAGAGGGACATACAGGAAACAGTTGGGGCCGGTGTTGTTGCACAGTGAGTTAAGCCACTGCTTGCGACACCTCAAGTTCTGAGTCCCAGCTCCAGTTCTTTTTTTTTTTTTTTTTTCTTTTCTCCAGAGTATTAAGGTTTTATTGGGGATAGGGCATCCATCAGAACGGTAGGGGCAGAGAGTGCCCAGTCACTTGGACCGGGGGAAAGCAAGGGTACAGGGTTGTATGGAGAGAATGCACCTGGGCAGGCCAGGCGGGCGGCTCAGCAGGGAGCAGAAAGCTGATCAAGCGTTTATAAAAAAAAAAAAGGGGTTTAGCTTTTTCCTTCCCCTCTTCCTCCTGTAGGACCAAAGGATCTGTAGAGAGTAAATTAGCAAATTCCTCCCCAGGTTTGGAGATCCCAGGTGCTGGGCAAAGGACCAGCTCCAGCTTTGATCCAGCTCCCTGCTGATGTGCCTGGGAAAGCAGAAGATGGCCAGAGTACTTGGGCCCCTGCAGATGAGGTTGGAGTTCCAGGCTTCTGACTTTGGCCACTCTGCCTTTCCAATAAATAAAATCTTCAAAGAAAAAAGAAAATTCAGCTAGATCTATAACAGTCTATTGGGTGCTTATTAAAGTTACAAATAATTGATTTGCTATTTATGTAAAATTGTAAATAAATGAACATGCATTCTTAGATCTGTTTCTGTCTAGTCCATCAGGTTATTTATACTAATTCAAGAATAGAGGCCTGAATAACCTGAAGTGATAAATAATTAAAAATGCATGTGTAGTATTCTAGAATTGTATTTGAAATGATCATTAACCTGCATCTTGAAGCAGGTTAATTTTTTTTTGTTGTTGTTGAGATGTGATTAGCATTGAATAAAATGCACATATCTTCAGTGACCAGAACAAGACAGAAAACTCTTTGGCTACCACCCTTTGAAAGGTCGCTTTCCAGCCATTGCCCTCGTCGTCTTCTCCAAAGGCAACCACTTTCTGACTATAGATATCTGACACCATGGATTTGTTTTGCCTAGCCTCAGACTTAACACAAATGGAAATGTAGAATATACATTTTGTAACTGGCTTTTTCATGTGACAGTTTTTTTTTTTTTTGAGATTCAGCATCTTTTGTTGCATATATCAGTGGTTTGTCCTTTTTAATTGCTGAGTAGTGTTCTATTCATCTGTTTTCTGCTTGATATTTGAGTTATGTCCAGATTTGGGCTACTGTGAATGAGGTTGTTACAAACATTGTACAAGTCTCTTGTGAATATGCGTCCATTTCTCTCGGTAAATAACAAGGAGTGCAATGATTAAGGCATTGGGTACATATACACTTTATTAAAAAAATTCCAAATAGTTCTCCAAAAGCATTCACTTATGCATGTGAGTTCCAGTTGCTCCTTATTTTTAGCGTTGACAGTTTTTAGCATTGTCAGCTTTTTTTATTTTACACACACTGCAAGATGTACAGTGGTGCCTTGTTATGGTTTTAATTTGTATTTTATTGATGATTAAGGATGTGGAGTACTTTATCATGTGCAAATTGGCTATATGAAGTCTTCTGTGAAGGTTTTATTCAAGTCTTGGCTGTTTTTATTGGGTCATTCATCTTTTTATTGTTAGAGTTCTTTATATATTTTGGGTACAAGTCTTTTTTTCTGATACGTGTTGACAGTGTTTTTTTCTACCCAGTTTGTTGCTTGTCTACTTTCTTAGTGGTGTGATAAGCAGAAACTTAATTTTTATGATTACTGTAAGCAATTTTTAGATGCACAATAAGTGTTCCTTTTAAACAGTTATTTTATTATTTTATTTGAAAAGCAGAGAGTGTGAAAGATGGAGAAAGATACCGATCTACTGGTTCACTTTCCAAATACCTGCAATACCCAGGACTGGGCCAGGCTGACACCAGGAGCCTAGAACGCAGTCCAGTCTCCCATGTGGGTGGCAGGGACCCAAGTACTTGCCATCATCTGCTGCCTCCCAGGCTGTGCATTAGCAGGAATCTGGATTGGAAGCAGAGTAGCTGGGACTCAAACCAGGCGCTCCAGTAAGGGATGTGGGTTTCCCAAGCAGCTACTTAATTGTTATTCCAACTCTCACATCTGGTTAACGTTCCTTGTGCCTTGGCAAGAAATTTTTACCAATCCAGGGTTGTAAAGATACTGTTTTCTTTTAGAAGCAGTGTTGTTCTAGGTTTTTATTTGAGCCTATGAACCATCTTAAGTTAATATTTGTGTTACGGTGTAAGGTTGGAGTTTAGGTTTCTTCCTTGCTCCTACCCCACTGAGGTATCTATGTGGTTGTTCAGTAACATAAATTAACAGGAACTTTCTTCATTAGATTGACTTGACCTCCTGGTTGAAATACAAGTAACTCAGATGATTTTCAGTTGTTCTTATATTGTCACTTTTGTAAGAACAGGCTGTGAATCTTAAATTTTTATACTCCTCTTCCAGTTTGTGACTAGACTAAGTGTGATCTGGGGCTGGTTACCTTTTTCTTGGTGAAAGAAAGCTAATTATGAATTTGAGCTTTAATGTGGTTCTGTGGCTTTACGGAGGGAACCTTAGCAGCAACTGCACCTGGTCTATAAGCCAGGCAGATTCTGGGGAGAGGAGAGGAGATTGATGCTGCCCAGAGAGAACACCTAGCACTGTTCAAGAGCAAACCAAGGGAATTCAACGTTCTCTTATTTTTTGGCTTGGTCAAAATAGATGTAAATATGTATAACCTGTTTGTTTTAGTTTCCATTGTCTGTTCCAATCCTTTGTGACGCATGGTTCCTAAATTTGCTTTGGAACCATTTCTAAGAAGACAGTCTTGCTACTTTTTCTCCTAGGTTTTGTTTACTGATAACACAATAAAATGGTAACCTTACTTTTTTAGAAGAATGTAACCCCAGCCTTGTTACTCTAATTTCATTTTCCTTGTTTCCTTACCAACTTTATGAATCTATAAAATTTTTATGATTGTAATGCTAGTGTATATGCTGTATTTTGTTTAGAGATTGACCATGATGTAGTGAATGCTGTCTCCCATGTGTTGATCAACCTTGTTATAAAGACAAGACTGGAGATGGAAAAAAAAAGATAACTAGGGAATTTGCTGATGGAGAATCTTGAATCCCAAAGCTTTTCCGGCAGAAAACTCCGATTTTCAAAGACAGCGGAACTCTAATATGGAACAGAGGACTGCTTTGCTTTCCTCGTTTATTCCCCCCCCCCTTTCTCATATGGAACAGCTGTACTGAAATATCATGCACGCACCATACAGTTCTCCATTTGAAGTGTACGACTCAGTGGATTTTAGTGTATTCACAGAGTTGTGCAACCATCTGCACAATCCATTTTAGACCATTTCATTGTACTAGAAAGATACCCCTACCCATTGGCAGTCACAACTCAGTCTCTCCCAGCCTGAGGCAAGCACTAATCCATTGTCTATGCATCTACCTATTCTGGACGTTTTGTATAAATGGAATCATATAATTAATATGTGATCTTTTGTGCTGGTCTTCTTTCACCCTTGAGTTTAACAGATAATTCTGAGAATTACTGAAATACAGTGAAGGTTCCTGCAGAGGAAACCTGACTTGTAAGATCTACTCCCTCGGGTATACCAAATACTCACACATCTCCACCCACTCACTGAGGCAGGAACACAAGCACCAAGACAAACTTACAGTCTACGGTAACTGATACATAGTGATAACCCTTTACAAATAAACAACTTCATGGGGCTTATCTAAGTACTAGCATCACTGTCAGTACGTGCAAGTAAACACAATTCCTGAAGTGTGTGTGAGAAAATGGATGAAAATGTAGTAAGCTGGGAGAAAATGAAGGTGAGTGGATAAGAGTGAACGAAAGTATAATGGCAAGTTGAATTTAAAGTATACTCTCCTGAGGTTCAGAAATACTTCACAGAGCTTTCTACTTTTTTTTTTTTTACCAGAAGCAATTGTCTGATATGTATATATCATTTGATATGTATAAGTATATAGACCTGTAGGTAAGGTTGTTGTAGTTCCTTAGCCTATTGACCAGCAGTTCCTTTGAACAGAATATTACTACTAATAATTACACAGTAGGGGATTTCCACATGGAAAATTATAGCCAACAAGATATTTTGGCTCCCTGAGTGTAACATTATAACCTTAATGAGACATTGTTAAAGAGTATTCCTTTGATACACATACCAGTGAAGGGAGAGGAGGCCCCAGGAATACATAGCTATATATATATATATAAGGCTGGCTTACAATCACATAGCCCTTACCTTGGGACAAGTGTTGCAAGATTTGATACAAACTCTAGGATCTATTTATTTTCATTCTTGGTGGACTATTATTAACCAAAGTTAATATTCCAAAAGAACTCTGTTTCTCTCTTTAATGTTCCCACTGGGGTTCTAGACATGTTGAAGGGAGTGGGAAGAGGCCTAATTTCATTGGAAACAATATGTATGTGATTACTTCAAAGTCAGGTTCCTCCCCTCTGTATATTTGCTGTTGTCCCTGAAATCTACAAAATTTCTTGGGGAAAATCACAAAAATGAACTACTACAAACCTTCCTGGCTTAACCGCTGAAAGACTTTCTGCGGCTCCTTGTCAAACTAAATCTCACTTCCTCTTCTCCCAGGACCTCAGCCGACATCCCAGGGGAGCTAGGTACAATTGCTGTCCTCCATAAAATAGCCCTTGTCACCGCATTCAGCTCCTGCACCTGCCCTCCTGCCTCAGAGGACACTATATCCTCTTTTTTCCTTTCTTTTCCTGCTGTCAAACCTTAGTTCTTTCCTGTAACTCCTTGGAAAAGGACACCAGGGAAGCTCCTCCATTATTTGAACAGATCCCTGAAAGGTGTGAAAGGACTTGAACCGGTGTGATGAACAGTGGGATCCAGGGGCTGGAGGTAGGAAAGCGTGGAGATGTCCCTCTGTGGCTGTGATAGAGGATGTGTGAGGATCACTGCTTTCCTTCTCCTTTCTCTGGCTCCCCACCTGACTGTCCCCCTTTTTAGTGTGTGCTCTGCTCTCTTTGCTACCTCTGTACTTCTCTCCCCTCCATCTGGTTATTTCTGCCTTTCCCTGACCACCCGCAGTGATCTCTGGTAATAGCATTGCCATTCTTGTGGCAGTTAATTGTATATATTGTCTTAATTTTTAAAAATAGCTTTGTGTGCTTGTTTCTTTTTCCTAGCTAGAATGTATTAGTCAAAATTCTTAGTTCTCAGGGAACACAAACTCACTTAGGCCAGCTTATTAGGGTGACAAGCTGGGAGTTATATTGGGTTATTGTTGTAAGACCACTGAGCTTCTGAAATGAACTACAGCTGGAACCCAGAGCAAGCACTTGGAAAGCCCCTGACCTTCTCGCTCTGGCTTGCATAGATTCTTTGTAGCTTCTTTCTGTGCCTCTGTTCCATTTCAGAATATTAATTTTTTTCCAAATTTTTTATTTGGCTGGCTCAGAGAAATCTTCCATCTGCTAGTTGTTTCCCCCAAATGCCCACAGCAGTCTGGGCTGGCCCAAGCTGAAGCCAGGAGCTGGGATCTCCATCCAGGTCTCCCACATGGGTGGCAGGGAACCAGCTCTTTGAACTGTCACCTGCCGCCCCCCAGGGTGTTTGCATTAGCAGGAAGCTGGAATCAGATGCTGAGCCAGGGCTCAAACCCAGGTACTCCTTTAAGTTAAATTGCTGGGGCAAACGTTGTGGTGCAGCAGGTTGGACTGCCTGTCATGCCAACATCCAATGCAAGCACCAGTTTGAGTCCCTGTTGCTCCACTTCCAATTCAACTCCTTGCTAATGTGCCGGGGAAAGCAGTGGAAGATGGCTGAAGTGCTTGGGCTGTTGCCATCCACTTGGGAGACCTGGATGAAGCTCCACTGTGTCATAGCAGGTTAAACTGCTGCAGCATCCAATATAGGTGCTGGTTCCAAGTCCCTGCTGCTCCACTTCCTATCGACTGTGCCAGTGTGTCTGGGAAAGCAGCAGAGGATAACCCCAAGTCCTTGAGCCCCTGCACTCACGTGGGAGACCCAAATGAAGCTCCCGGCTTCAGCCTGGCCGAGCTCCAGCATTGCGGCCATTTGGGGAGTGAACCAGCAGATGAACGATCTCTGTCTCCCCCCACCCCCCGCCGTGATTCTGACTTTGAAATAAGTAAATCTCTTTAATTGCTTTTACTTCTGCGAAGTGCTTTTGATTTCTCTCATTTGCCATTAGAGGAGACGTGTCCTTTAGCTCCCTTTTAAAGAACTTGTGCCAGAACAGACCTTATGCCCTGGGGACAGTGAACCAAGCATCTTGGCCAATAGCAATGGTTTCTAACACTTCCCTTCTTTCATCAGTTCTACTTCCTTCAGCTATCACCAGTCTTAAATATTAATTTGTTTTTCTTTCCACCTCCACCCCCACCCACCTCTTTCCCAGAAATTATTCTACACACTAGCTGTTTGGTTCTCATTAGTTCAGTAGTTTTCTATCACTTGTATATATTTTTTTCAAAGGTGATCTGTAATGATGTTTTAATATCATGACAAATTTCCACTTTTGAGTCAGAGGTTTTGTCTTCTGTCTTGAAAACCGTGATTAAAAAAAAAAAAAAAGCTTTGTGTCCACCTCCCTGGACTGCTGACATGAAAAATATTTCAGGTCAAGTCACTGAATTGCTTTTTTTTTTTTTTAAACAGTTTTAAAAACTCCATTTTACCTAAACAGTTGTATGATATGCATATCAAATTACTTTTCCTAGCAAAAACTCTTGAGTGCAGTCTTGGGTCTGTAAGAGGAGAGTCATTGCCTCACCCTTTGCCCTGTCTGTTCCCAAGGTCAACTGTGAGTTTTATGGATGTTGCTTCTGACTACCATGTGGTTACTTCCACCTGCCCTGTGTGGTGGTCATTGTTTCAGCTGTTCACTCTGACTATCATGATGTCTCATTCAGCAGACTCACCACATTTGGGACCCAGGGTGCAGGTGATGAAGCAGTGCCAGTTTCTTGAAGAACTGGTTCCCTTTTGCCCTACACTTGATTGAGAGGAGCTCAGTTTATTCTCTCTTGGGTATTCAGTGCATTTTTTTTTTTTTAAACCCACCTGCAGTGACTTATACTATAACCCCAGGGATTACCAAATCTCTTTGATTGGTATTATATTCCCTACCACCCCCATGAGCATCAAGAGACATTATGCAAATTGTAGGCTTCTGCCTTCTTAAGTATTATAACCACATTTCCCTGTTAGTCTGAAAATTAATTTAATTGTGATAACAAATTAATAGGTCTCCAGGACCCTGCAATTGATTTGAGTAATATCAGTGCTGTCCCTGAAAATCACAGGTGTCCTGTGTATAAAGACGTATAGGAGTGTAGGCCTTGTCCACTGAGGAGCATGCCTGCACATCAGCTGGGGCACCAGGTACGTGAGTCAGTGGCACCTCGTGGGGCTGAGTGGTGTGGCACACCCTGAGCATTGTTCACCTTTAGAGGAGAGCAGGACCACAGAGGGGTAAGAGGAGCAAGGAGAGGCTCTGGAGGTGATGGACTTGAGCCAGTCTTCAGATTATATGGAGTTTGGCTAGAATAGAAAAGTGCAAATTAGGGACGGAGTTACAGAGAATTGTAGGAAACAAGTGAGGTAGCCAGATAAAGTTGAAGCCCTGAAGAAGCCAGCCTCATTCTTCCAGCAAGTAGGAAGAGTAGTTTTATCTGAAACCCAAGAAACCTAACAAATTCTTAAGGCGTGATATATTAAAGCCCTGCTTCAGGTCTCCATGGACAAGATGTATTACATCAGGGAAACTGGAGCTTAGGGTCAAACAGGCAAGGAGTTTGGAGCCTGGGAAAGAGGACTTGGTAAAGCAGTGTTTTTTACTTCCTCTCTCTGTGAGGTTCCAGAAATTTCTCTAGGTCCTGGAACCTTTCGTGGGAAGGGGCAGGGTCCAGCGATACAGGGCTTTGAAGGCCTGTTGTTTCTCCTGATGTTTCCTTAGGGAAAAGGTCTTGAGGAAGAAAACACCCAAAATTGGCTTCAATCCCAGTTTCAGAGTTTCAATTAAATAGGGCCGTTGGTCCCAAGCTGTGGAATTTGGGAGAATATATAATTATATACCTCTTTAAGTGATTTCTGCTGTTGATTTCATAGATTGTTAGTTTTCTAAAGAATTGGTGTTCTGAAAGTTTCTTAATAGGACTGTTAGAATAGTTAATGGGTCTTATTTATATTTTTCTACCAAAGCCGTGTTTGCTATTACCTGGGTGTGGTACTTTTGTTTTTTTCATACATCACATCAAAAGGCATGTATGTACATGATTTAATTGACATCTAAATTAAAAACTTGCCAGTGCACGTGACACAGCTCTAAAGGTCCCACTGAGTATGTGGTGATCTCTGGGTGAATACTCTCCTTGTAACCCCAGCTGTCCAGTTTGTCTCTGGTTCTTGTAGAGCCTTTCAGAGTTATTCTCAAGGCATTTATTTTTAAAAGCTGAGTGTTTAGGTTTGGAAGGAACTTAGGGGTCTTTTGTTAACAGAGTTTCTTGCTGTAATACAGAAAAGCGGGTCAAATGTGAGCAATGGATGTGAATGAATAATTCTGAAATTCCTTAGGCTCTCACCTGAAATTTAAGCCCTTATAAAACATGTTTCCCAGAGGCTTCTTTGTGAAATTCCAAATCCATTTTCCCAGCCTATCTTCCTTATTCTAAAATCTTTTTTCTAGTATATTCAAATACTGCCCTCCTCTGAGAGTGATTATAAAATTTAACTAAAATTAAAAAGCTGTAGTTATATGCTTTTAAGTTTATTTTAATAAGAGAATTAAATAAAGATCAAGGTAGAAATGAATGTACTTTAATATTTTAACTGTATTAATAAAATATTTTATTATTAAAACTTTTGCATTCATTCCTGTGATTTATATGTATTGAGAATTCATGTTTGCATAGAAACATTTCTAATTCTATTATGAGTATCAGTGAGAAAATAGGAAATGAGCTATGTAGGAATTTGCTTTATGTGGTGCGTTTCCAGGAAAACATTTATTAATATAGTCATACCATTTTAACTTTGTTTTTTCAAGTACTGAAAAAATTGGCTCAAGGTTCATTTCATTACTTTTCTCAGTTTTTAAAAAATCTATCTGGTTCTGGTTTTTCAAGTCACTTCCTGAAATAATTTATTTTTTCATGTGTGTGCTTATCTAGCATGATTCAGCTTTCCTATTTTTCCTTTCTACTTAATACATTGTTCATCTTGGCAGTGATGAAGAGAAGTAAGTATTTTTTCCAAGATGAAATGAGTTAAATGATGTTTGCTCAGCATCATAGACTGTTGTGAGGGCTGGAAGAGGCCTGAGTCCGTAAGGGCCGGGGATAAACAGCTTCCATCTGTTCGCCCGTTTTCGTCTTCTGGTAGTGGCTGCACAACACTGAGGCAGAATCTGTGCCCAGTGGGGAAAGTCTGTTTTGCTGTCCTTGTGCTGTGCGTGGAGGAGTTGGCATTCAGAACCACTACTACGTTTTGGCTAGTCATCTTCTAGCCCAGGAAGCTGAGAAGTGGACTGACTTGATCAAGGTCACTGAGCCCTTAGATCCACAGGTCTGCTGGCCTCCCGTTCCATGCTTTGATTCAGTTCTTTTCCAAAGAATTCTAGTTTCCTTGGAGTTTGTTTTTTTTTCTCCTCTGGTGGTAGCTGAATTCTGCTAGGTATTTAAGTTTGCAGCAGTCTGTTACAGATGTTAGATAAGGGCTTTGGAATATTCATCAAGGCATCAAAAGGTAGAAAAAAAAGGAGCTTGATGATCATTAATCTAACAAAAAAATTATTTGTAAGACTGAAGGTTTTTCCTTTTAACTTAAAAAGGATACTACTGTCTTATCCCTATTATGATCCAGCCAGACCCACCTTCCCAAATGAAAAGGCAAAAAATTTAAAAATTTTATTAGAAAGGATGGATTTTGTTAGAAGAATTTTGGGGTCAAAACCAAAATCTGGTCTTTAAAACACTAGTAGAATGAGACAAGGCAGTGGTTTACTTAAAGAACTTCTGACTTTAGGCTTTTGTCTGCTGTACTGCTTGGCATTTCGGACAAGATAATGTGTTATTTTGCAGAAAATCAACACAAGCAACAAAAGTAGCTATATACTGTGAGTTATCTTGCCATCACTGATTTAGCATCTTCACATTTAAAACAAATATCTTCTCTGCCATATTCCACAGCTCTGTGCTTACTTTGGTGTTTTTAATGAGTTCTTTTACCTTCCCTCATTAAATCTCTGGAATACTTAAACAGTTTTCATTTAAAGTGTTTTGATGCCTTATTAACTGTTCATCAGCAAATTTGCCAGTATTATTAACCATAATTGTATACATTTTCATTCAGGCACATTTTCTTGAGAACAGTTTTCTGTCAAGACAGTTTTTTTTATCTTCTATCTGTGAGAATGTTTTTAATGTACACATTTTCAGTTGAACAGTGGTAAATTTGCTAGTCTTTATCGTCACAGTTATTAATAAAAAGTATTGCTAGAGGATATGTTCTGTAAAACCATGGGTATGAAAAAGAAGTAGAGACAGATATCCAGGAATGGCTTCTCTTCAGTGCACCCTTTGGGCTGTACTCTTGTGGTGGAAGTGGCAGGATTTCACTTTTTTTTTTTTTTTTTTTTGACAGGCAGAGTGGACAGTGAGAGAGACAGAGAGAAAGGTCTTCCTTTGCCATTGGTTCACACCCGAGTGGCTGCATTGTGGCCAGCGCACTGTGCTGATCTGAAGCCAGGAGCCAGGTGCTTCTCCTGGTCTCCCATGGGGTGCAGGGCCCAAGGACTTGGGCCATCCTCCACTGCACTCCCTGGCCACAGCAGAGAGCTGGTCTGGAAGAGGGGCAACTGGGACAGAATCCAGCGCCCCGACTGGGACTAGAACCCGGGGTGCTGGCACCGCAGGCGGAGGATTAGCTTATTGAGCTGCGGCGCCGGCCCACTTTTGTAAATTCAGGACACCAAAGTATATCAAAAGAAAATGGGAAAGTATTAAATGTGTACCTAAGTTTAATATACAATTGTATATTTGTTCCATTTGTGTTACATCTTTGTAAGCTCTTCTACTTTGAGAAATATTTATAAAGAGAAGAGAGAACAAGAATCTCTTACGTAGTTTTCTCAAAAATTTTTTCCTCTCATCCTCGTGATCCTTTTCCCTCCCCCACTTAATGCCCCTCTTGTGATAGCAACTTGGTATATACAAAGATATATTAATTTGAAGGTGGGAACACTGGTAAAGTTTAAAAAGGGGCTGGCGCCGCAGCTCACTAGGCTAATCCTCTGTCTTGCCGCGCTGGCACACCGGGTTCTAGTCCCGGTCAGGGCGCCGGATTCTGTCCCGGTTGCCCCTCTTCCAGGCCAGCTCTCTGCTATGGCCCGGGAGTGCAGTGGAGGATGGCCCAAGTACTTGGGTCCTGCACCCCATGGGAGACCAGGATAAGTATCTGGCTCCTGCCATTAGATCAGTGCAGTGCACCGGCCGCAGCGCGCCGGCCGCGGTGGCCATTGGAGGGTGAACCAATGGCAAAGGAAGACCTTTCTCTCTGTCTCTCTCTCACTGTCCACCCTGCCTGTCAAAAAAAGAAAAAAGTTTAAAAAGGAGAGCATTTTAGAACTTAGAGGTCCTATTTGAATATAAAAACCTGGGTTGAAGTCTAGGACTTTAAAGAGGGGTGAAGCTGAGAAGATACTACCTTTTGTTTATTGTGTAAAATGCAGCTTGCTCTTTGGCATGATTTCTTCTAGGCCTAGCCTAATTTGTTTGAGTATTTTGTATATAACTTAGTGCTTAATAATTTCGTGGATTAAGAAAGTTCTCTTAAGAGGAAGAATGAGTCATAGCAGTACCTCCCTTTGTGGGGAGGCAGAGGGGAGAGAAAGAAAACCCTCAGATTAATCTCTCCATTGTACACTTGGAATGGATTCAGCGTTTTGATTGATGGCTGAGCACTGATAAGCCTTTCCTGCAAGCCATCTCATAGCATATTTGGTTTTATCCCCAGTAGAAGGCTCTTTCAGGTTTACCAGCAGAGATAGAGAGCTTTGTAACCTTACTACCCTGAGAGACTTGTTCACATGATGTCATTTCTTTTTTAAGATTTTCTGAGTTTACAGCATCTTTTAGAAAAGTTTCAACATTTCCCTGGTCTGCTCAATCTATTAAACAAACAAACAAACAAAAAAAGCAAAAGCTTAAGACTGAGAACATTTGGTACTGAGAAACTGGGTATGCAAAGGGTGTGACTATGGTATTCGTCTTTGGTACGTGGGGCTCCTCTCTGACCTCACTTTGTATCTGATGCTGCAACTCCACCAAGAAGTAAAAGAGAAGGTGGCCTAGGAGTAGGAGCTGGTTTGCTGCTTAGAGGCAGAAAAGGAAACGAGGTTCTCACATGGGAGCCATACAGTCTTTCAGCAGGGTCCTTCTGAAAGATTGTTTCTGAAGTAGTATGAGTAATCTGCTAAGTATTTTCTTGTAATAGTTACAGAAATTATCTGGCTGCTTTCTACTTTTAAGGTTTCTCTCAATACCCTGCTTTCAAGTAAATCTCATCTCTGTTCTGGCTCTAATGAGTTTTTCTGAGCTGCATTCAGACGTCAGACTATTTTCTTTCCTTATGCTTTTGGGATCTATAGATTACATTTTTAAAAATTGGAAATGGGGGCTGGCACTGTGGCATAGCAGGTGAAGATGCCGCCTGCAGTGCTGACATCCCATGTGGGTGCCAGTTTGAGTCCCAGCTGCTCCACTTCCAATTCAGCTCTCTGCTATGGGCTGGGAAAGCAGTAGAAGATGGTCCAAGTCCTTGGGCCCCTGCACCACATGGGAGACTCAGAAGAAGCTGCTGGCTCCTGGCTTTGGATCGGCGCAGCTCCACCTGTTGCAGCCATTCTGGGGAGTGAACCAGTGGACAGAAGATCCCCCTCCCCCTTCTCTCTCTCTGTAACTCTGCCTTTCAAATAAATAAATAAATCTTTTTAAAAAAAAAATTCAAAATGGCATCAGTAGTAGTGGCAAGGACAGGGTTGCTTAGCTGATCTCATACTTTGGTGGCTTAGTTTCTATTGAATGTTTACAGAAAATAATCAGCCACCGTTTTCTCAAACTTCTATGGGCAAAGCAGCTCTCTCACCCAGAGGCGCCCATATTTAGGTCAGCCATAGCATTGCAAAAACACCCCAGAAAACATTATTTAAAGTACTGTTAAGCTTTGCTGTGTCCTGTGAACCAAACAGAAAAGTTAGCATCCAATGTGTTTGTTTATGCATTTAAGTAAAAAAATCATGTTTACCATAAAAATAATATGCACTGTATACAACTAAAATAAAATGAGTTTCATATTTTAGAAGGTCAGTACCATGTGCCTGTACAGGGCTTCAGACATGGTAAACATTACTATGGTCTGAATGTGGATACCTGGCAAAACTTGCAGGTTGAAACCAAATTGTCAACATGATAGTATTCAGAGGCGGGGCCTTGGTATGTGATTAGGTCATGGGGCAGAGCTCTGATGGATGGGATTAGTGCCCATACAAATGAGGTGTTAGAGAGCTGCCTCACCTCTTCCACCATGCAAGGAGCAGCTAGAAAGCAGCACTGCGGAAGAATCAGAGAGTAGGTCTTCACCATACTCTAGGCTGCTGATTTCTTGACCTCCAGAGCTGTAAGAAATAAATTTTTGTTTTTTATAAACTACCAGCTTAATACGTTTTGTCATGCAGTCCTCATGGGCAAAGATAGATACCGAGTACATTTTTTAATTTTGGTTGGTGTTACCCAGAGACATAAACTTATAAAAAGGAAATGACTTTTAGAGATGCTAAAAACTCCCTTGCAGTTGAAGAATCTGCCACCTGTTGTCCCTGGTAAATTCACACTCAACCCATGCTTTATGATCCTCAGGGATCAGTAGATTTTTTCTTTACTTCAACCTTCTCCATGAATGTGAATGTTCCGCAGACCAGCAGAGATGAAACTCAAGCCTCAAATAAGAAAGCATTTAAATGCCTTAAATGTTAAAATCTCCAGGCAGAGATAATTTATTTAACACTGTTTCCAGATTAATTCTGAAGCTAGATCCAAACAAAAAAGAAAATGTTGATTTAAATTTTTTTTAACCAAAGTAAATTAAAGCAGACTCTTAGGAAATTACTGGATCATGAACCATATCCAGTTCAAAAGGTTACTTGGATATTTATCCTAGAGGGAACATTTGATCCTAACTACCAGTATATAGTATGTGTCAACATTGAAATGCTTTTATTTAAAAATAAGCATGTATAATTGCCAGAAATTTCCTTCAGTGTGGAAAGATGATGATAATACCAATTAATTTTTTTAAATATGTATTTATGTACTTGAGAGGCAGAGTTACAGACAGAAGGAGAGACAGAGAGAGGTCTTCCATCCACTGGTTTACTCTCCAAATGGCTGCAATGGCCAGAGCTGGGCTGATCCAAAACCAGGAGTTTCTTCTGGGTCTCCCACATGGGTACAGGGGCCCAAGCATGTGGGCCATCGTCCACTGCTTTCCCAGGCCATCTGCAAGGAGCTGGATTGGAAGTGGAGCATCCAGGACTCAAGTTGGCACCCACATGCGATGCCGGCACCTCATACAGAGGCTTAACCTACTGTGCCACAGTGCTGACCCCACCAGTTAATATTTGAAACAAAAAAGCAGAGCTGAATTTAATGCTCTCTCTAATAAGGAAGAGCTGTGCCTGCCAGGCAGTTTTTCCGAGCAGAGGAGGCCAATTTTGTATATAGGATTTGTGGAACTTGGAGATTGATGAACTTTCAGAGGCCATAGTAGGTTGACATCACCTGAAAAAGCATGATGAAGATTGCTGGACTGGCATTTGGAGGATGATTTTTTTTTTTTTTTTTTTTTTTTTTTTTTTTTTTTTTTTTTTTTTTTTTTTTGCAGGCAGAGTTAGAGACAGAAAGGTCTTCCTTTTTCTGTTGGTTCACCCCCCAAGTGGCCGCTACGGCCGGCATGCTGCGCTGATCCGAAGCCAGGAGCCAGGTGCTTCCTCCTGGTCTCCCATGCAGGTACAGGGCCCAAGGACCTGGACCATCTGGGACAGAATCCGGCGCCCCAACCGGGACTAGAACCCAGTGTGCCAGTGCCGCAGGCAGAGGATTAGCCAAGTGAGCCACGGCGCTGGCCCAGAGAAATTTTTACTACAGTTGATCTGTTCCTGTTACTACCAGTTGGCTGATCTTCGGTAGTGAGTGGCTGGCAATGATTGATAGATGTGCAAAAGCAAATTATTGGTCACCTTTTGATGACTGCGTATTACCAAAGCTATAGAAAAAGTAGATCTTTTTCCAATTTTGTATAATTTGTGTAATTTTTAGCACAAAATACATGTAATTATTTGTGTAAAGCAAGTATATATTTAAGCATTTTTGAGATATAACTTAAAGGAAATCATAAATATTTGTACAGTAAATCCTTGTGTGACAGCCATCCAGCAATACAGCACATTTCTGTCACCCTGGAATGTTCCATGTATAATTATCCCTCCCCCAGTAGGTATTCTGATACCCATTCCCATGGATTAGTTTTTGGCTGCTCTTGAACTGTATATAAGTGAAAATCTGTAATATTTCTATTCCTCTTAGTGCCTGAGATTTGTTCATGTTTTTGTATGTATTAGTAGTTGTTTTTTTATCACTATGTACTATCTCCTTATGGCTGCATCACAATTCGTTTGTGTAAACTTCTGTTGATAAGACGTTTGGGTCATTTGGGGATATTATAAATAAAGCTCCTATAAAGATTTGTGTACATTTTTTTAAAAAACACTCATTTCTCCTGGATATACAGCTAGGAATAAAATAGGCAGTGTCATTATGGTACATTTTGTTCTTATAGATGCTGCCAAATTATTTTCTAAAGTAGTTGCATCAGTTTGCACTTCACCAACAATTTGAGAGTTCTAGTTTCTCCGTACACTTGCGAATACTTGGAATTGTCATTCTTTTTAATGTCAATGCATGGTATATTTATTTATTTATTTTTGACAGGCAGAGTGGACAGTGAGAGAGAGAGACAGACAGAGAGAAAGGTCTTCTTTTTGCCATTGGTTCACCCTCCAATGGCCACCGCTTCCGGCGCGCTGCGGCCGGCGCATCACGCTGATCTGAAGCCAGGAGCCAGGTGCTTCTCCTGGTCTCCCATGCGGGTGCAGGGCCCAAGGGCTTGGGCCATCCTCCACTGCACTCCCGGGCCATAGCAGAGAGCTGGCCTGGAAGAGGGGCAACCGGGACAGAATCCGGCACCCCGACCGGGACTAGAACCCGGTGTGCCGGCGCCGCAAGGCAGAGGATTAGCCTAGTGAGTCATGGCGCCGGCCTATTTTTTAAAGTTTGATATTTGAAAGGGAGAGGACAGCTGTTCCATCCACTGGTTCTCTCCCCAAATGCCCTCAATAGCCAGGTCTGGGCCAAGCCAAAGCCATAAGTCAGTAAATCCACCTGGGACTCCCACATGGGTGTCAGGAACCCAAGTACTTGAGCCATCATCTGCTGCCACCCAAGATGCACATTAGCAGGAAGCTGGAGTTAGAAGCAGAGCCAAAATTTGAACCAGGCACTCCATGTGGAATGCACGTGTCTGTCTTAAGCAGCATCTTAACCACTGTGTCAGACTGCTGTTTGTAAGTTTGATTTTCAGAAGAGAAGTCCAGATTAGAGATGAGAATTGTCACATGAAATCAGTCAGGAAGAGAATCTGTCCAAGGGCTTAAGTCCTGGGGTCACTCCAGCACATAAAGACGAGGAGAAACTAGCAGAGAAGAATGAGATAGAGCAGCCAGAGATGAGGACAGAGCAAGAAAAACAAACAAACAAAAAACGATGTCCCCAAAGTGAAGAAAGTGTTTTATTTGCAGGTGCTGCTTTTGTTAGATCTTGTAAGATGACGATTGAGCATTGACAGTTGGACTTGGCACTTCACAGGACATTGCTGGCAAGATCAGTTTCAGTGGAGTGAATGGTGGAGGTAAAAGCCAAATTGTAGACGACTTGAGAGATTAAAAGGGTGAGTATTTAGGGCTACTAAATACGATTCTTTCAAGGAGTTTTTCTCTGGAGAGGAATGTGAAATAAAAACAAGGTTTGTTTTTAATTTGAAAGTATATTTCTGTCTTTGCTGATGGGCACAGTCCAGTAAAGACTTTGTATAAGTGAGCAGGGCTGGGATTTGGTCACAAGAGGCAGGATTGGCCTTAAATGAGAGCCTGGACAGTTTAATTCATAAAAGCGAAAGGGAAGGTAGAGCGTATGGGTACATGTGTGGGTGGTTTGGTAGATATGTTAGGAACTTAGATGTCTTTTTATTATTGCATCTCTGTTCTCAGTAAATACGAAGGTCAGTTTGTTAATCAGAGTGAGAAATGAGCAGTATTAAAGGGTTGAGGTGGGAAAAAAATAAGTAAAGTCATTTAAGAGTGTGGAAGAGGGACTGGTCTAGAATTGGAAATGTAGTAGAATTGCCAGGCAGCACTTCTTGACATTGGTGATAATAAATTCTAAATACGGTTGAATGGTTTTCTGTAGTTTAATCTACCACTCTGGTCCTGGTTAGGAATAGGAAGAGATAGTTTTAAGCAGAGTTGGGGTTTTGCCAGAGGACTTGCAGACAGAGAGAGCCAAGGATGTTGAGTTATGGCAGGATATGCTTATTGGTGAGAATAAGAACTAGGACCATCAGAAGAGCAAAGGGCAAGGAACTCATAACCAGATATTAGAATCAGCTGCATATATGATTAAATTTGTGACCATCTCTTCTAAAAGTTTGACCAGTAAACATTGAAAAATACTGGGAAGAAAATAAGTTAGAACAGTTGTGTGATTTTTCTTAATGTCAATTTATTTGCTTATTTCACTTTTTAGATTCAACCCTTTGCAAAGATGATACCAGACATGGTATTAACAAAGACATATGCTTTGAGTTAGCCTCCTCATTTCTTTATGGAAAAAAAATGGAAATTCATCAGAACTTATATTTAACTTCAGAGATTCGATGACTGGTGATCACATATTTTGTTTCCTTTTTAAGTGAGGAATATTAGCAGAGAACGCTGCAAACCAAGCTGAAATGGGTTGACACTGAGGGAAAAAAAGGAATAGTATAGAGGCTGGAATGTATTAGTAGAAGTATCAAAGGCTGATCTTCAGTCCCCATTTATTATAATAAGGGGTATAGCGTTAGGAAGCAAGATGGTACTAGGTACCTGGGGAACTAGCAAGGAGGAACTACCAAAAAGAAAATGGAGACTGATACTTGATCCAGTTAGTTCCAATTAAGTCTGACTTTGAGCCACTGGGTGCTGTATCTGGTGATGGCAAGTCAGTGAGGAGTAAGATCTTGGAGAAAAGCTCTGCCCTGGCGAATGGCTAACTCTAATACAGTGTAACTGTTGGTTTGAGTGAGACTGAGGGGAGCTTTGAAGAGGTAGCTGGGATAGGATTTCACATCATGGTCAGGCAACAGCTTTGTCTTAGCAGAGATCCAATTCCAGACTACCAATAGATATATAGTCTCCTAAAAACTACTAACTTTAGTCATAAAAGCCTGGTACATATGCCAAAATGTCAACTTGCCAGTTTACCGTGAGGAAAACTGCATGGATAGCCAAGTTTTAATGAGAACATGACTTGGTGAGGATGGAGAAGAAAAAAGGGGAATATTTCAGAGAAGATAGGTTATTTCAGTGGGGGCCTTGAAGAGTGTGTAAGGGTTTAGTTAAGGACAGAGGTATGTGGGCAAGAATACATATTTTTTTTTCTGGAGAGGGAGCATAGTAAGCAAAGGCATAGAGACCTGAAGTTTGTGGCCTGTTAGAGTATCGGCCATGTTGTGGGGGGCAGCTGGAGAGAAAATACCGGAAGACTAACTACAACAGATTGTGAACTGTGTATCTCATACTGAGGAATTTTGACTTTCTCTTGAAGGTCAGGGGTTGGCAAACTTTCCCTATAAAGAGCTGATAGTAAATATTTTAGGTTTTGTAGGCCATCTGGTCTCTGTTGCAGTTTTTAAACTCTGCCATTATAGCACAAAACCAGCTATAGACAACACAAAGGAATGAATACGACTTTTCCAATAAAACATTCACAGGCAGCAGGCCACATCTGGCCCACTGGCCATATCGCCTAATCTTGTGTAATATAAATCTATTTAAGGTTTTGAACTAAGCAATGTGATCAGTTGTGTGCATTAAAAAACAAACAGATAAGAGTTTGAAAACCTCTAGCCCACCCTGTAGAAATGGTGATGAAATTGGAATTGGTAACTCAGACGTAGACTATATCTCGGAATCATGTAATGCCACTGGTTTGTTGTTGTTGTTGTTGTTTTACATATGTCAAGGCCTTATTCTCTAAAAATGTGAAACTGGAAAGTAAGTAGAATTTTGTTAGTGTTTCTCAAAGCCATGTAATTCATAACCCCTTTTAAATGAAAAATATTGTGCCTCCTAGTGTTAACTGATGAGTTTTGCAGAAACTAAATTACTATTGGATAGGAGTGAAGCACCGATTTGCTTCTGCAAGTTCTCTTTGAGCCCATTATGCCCCTCCTACCATCTGCCTTGTCCATTTTTCCATTTGATTCTCAGAAACACCTTTGGTTGAATACTGCCCTGAGACCTTCATTTTGGGCATATTGTAGGTAATTAGGCTACCTTTGTAATAGTGTGGAACAATTAAAGCAGTTCTGCCTGGTTCTGGTACAGTGATGAATGTAAACCTGGCAACTGAAATTCCATAACATTGCTTCATTTGAAGTGATCCAAAAGGTCTTGAATATGATTATTTAATTTTTAGAAAGTATTGCTATAGAAAGCCAATGTTTAAAACTTATCAGAAATGAAATCGATGAGAATCCATCAGAAGATTAGCATGCTCCTGAAAGCCTGATGTGAAAAATAAGGATTCTAGATATAAATGAAAAAGGAATTGGTTAATGGAATGAAGATATTTGTTCCAGAATGTTCTAGGAATTTCCTGGTGTATAGCCTCCGCTAGCTAGCAAGCAGTGGCAGAGTGGAAGGGAAAGCATATCAGGGCAACGCTGCCCATAGATGGCAGGGAATGTTTGAACAGTTCTTCAGCCTGTGGCTGGGACAGAACAGACTGTCACAGAGCATGAGCCCTAGTGATCAAAACCACTGAAGCGAGCTGCTCTAAAGTAAAGTTCAAAGGATAAACACCACCTGTGAGTTTCTTAGAAATGAAAAAATTATCCAAGTGGGCATTTGACCTGGTGATTAATATGCTGGATGAGGGGGCTGGCGCCATGGCTCACTTGGTTAATCCTCCGCCTTGAGGCGCCAGCATCTCATATGGGCGCCGGTTCTAGTCCCGGTTGTTCCTCTTCCAGTTCAGCTCTCTGCTGTGGCCCGGGAGTGCAGTGGAGGATGGCCCAAGTGCTTGGGCCCTGCACCCGCATGGGAGACCAGGATAAGCACCTGGCTCCTGGCTTTGGATCAGCACAGCACTGGCTGTAGCGGCCATTTGGGGGTGAACCAACGGAAGGAAAACCTTTTTCTCTGTCTCTCTCTCTCTGTCTATAACTACCTGTCAAATGGAAAAAAAAAAAAAAGAGATGCTGGATGAGACACTCACATCCCATATCAAAATGCCTGCATTTGAGTCCCAAAATAGATCCCAAATCTAGTTTCCTGCTAATGTGTACTCTGGGATGCAGCAGGTGATGGCTCAAGTGGTTGGGTCCCTGCCACCCACATGGGAGACCTGGATTGAGATCCCAGCTCCTGATTTTCTTGCAGGCATTGGAGATGACCCAGAAGATGAGAACGCTCTGTGTGTTCGTGTGTGTGTGCGTGCGCACCTGTGACTGTGACATACCAAATGCTACCTTTTAAAGAATAAAAAGAACTGCAAATTATCAGCTCTCCCCTGACATGTAGTCAGGAAACTGGAGTTTGGGCCTGGGTATCTGGGTCTCAACAAGCTCCATGGGAGATTCTGATACACTCTAAAGCTGGAGAAACACTGCTTTAAAAAGTGACTCAAGAATGAAGAATTGGGGCCAGCGCTGTGACTTAGCAGGTGCCAGCATCCCCCTTGGCCTGAAAATTATGCTTTAGAAGGGAGAAAATTTCTGGGAAACTTTGGTATATTATGACAGTTCAAGTTCTTGCCTTTTTTTTTTTTTTTTTTTTTTTTTGTGACAGGCAGAGTGGACAGTGAGAGAGACAGAGAGAAAGGTCTTCCTTTTGTCGTTGGTTCACCCTCCAATGGCTGCTGCAGCCGGCACGCTGCTACCAGCACACCGCGCTGATCTGAAGCCAGCAGCCAGGTGCTTCCTCCAAGTCTCCCATGGGGTGCAGGGCCCAAGTACTTGGGCCGCACTCCCTGGCCACAGCAGAGAGCTGGCCTGGAAGAGGGGCAACTGGGACAGAATCTGGTGCCCCATGGGGACTAGAACCTGGTGTGCCAGTGCCGCAGGCGGAGGATTAGCCTAGTGAGCCGCGGCGCCGGCCAAGTTCTTGCCTCTTGACAAAATTCCACAATCTGAATCTGAAGGAACTATCTTCCCCATTGCTTTGAAAAGAAGAAAACAAACTAAAGTGAATTCCTTAAAAAACTAAATGAAATCAGAAACATTCTCCCTCAGGCAGTACATAATGAACTAGTAAGAGCTGAAAGAAAAGGGATTTGTTACACATAACTGAAAAAGATTAGTATCCAAAATATATTAAAGGAATTTTTTTTTTTTTAAAGTGGGAAACAGGCTGGCATTGTGGTGTAGTGGGGAAAGCCGCTGCCTGCAGTGCCAGCATCCCAATAGGCGCTGGTTTGAGTCTCAGCTGCTCCACTTCCGATCCAGCTCTCTACTATGGCCTAGGAAAATCAGTGGAAGATGGCCCAAGTCCTTCGGCCCCTGTACCCACGTGGGAGACCCAAAAGAAGCTCCTGGCTTCAGACTGGCCCATCTCCAGCTGTTATAGCCATTTGGAGAATGAACCAGTGTATGAAAGACCTCTCTCTCTCTTTCTGCCTCTGCCACTCTAACTCTGCCTTTCAAATAAATAAATAAATCCTTTAAAAAATGGTAAACACCATTCAATATAAAAATGGGCAACAGGTCAGCATTGTGGCCTAGTGGGTTAAGTCTACCTGCAACACCCGCATCCCATATTAACACCTGTTCGATTACTAGCTGCTCCACTTCTGACTCAGCTCTCTGCTAATGTGCCTGGGAAGGTACTGGAAGATGGCCCAAGTACTTGGGCCCCTGTGCCCAATTGGGAGACCTGAATGAAGCTCCTGGCTTGGGCCTGGCCCAGCCCTGGCCACGAAGGCCATTTAGATAATGTACCAGCGGATGGAAGATACCTCTTGCTGTCTGTCTTTTTCTCCCTTTCTGTCTATACTCTGCCTTTCAAATAGATAGTTAAATCTTTTTAAGAATAAAAACAGTTATTCCCCAAAAATATCTTTAAAGGGGGGAAGGCAACAGATTCTTCAATAGCCAATGAAGGCATGAAAATACGTTCAGTGTTGTCATAATTTAGTAAAAATATTAAAACCACAGTGAAATACCATTTTTCATCCATCAGAATGGCCAAAAATAAAAACTCATAACCCCTACAATTACCAAGGATGAGAAGCAACATCAATCATCATGTGGTATATCTTTTAGGAAAATAAGTTGGTGCAGTCACTTTGAAACTAATTTAATCTTGTCCAATAAAGTTGAATGTAGGAATGCCCTTTTCCCAGCAATCCATTCCTAGGTTTGACACCTTGGAGAAACTCTTGCACAAGTATACCAGGAAATAGGTAACAAAATTGTTTATAGCTGAGAAATAGAGGGGCAGGATATGGGTAGCTTATGTGTCCATTTACATGATAGAATACTATATAGAAATGAACTTGAAAGAAGTATAAGCATCAACTCAGAACAATAAATGAAAAACAGCAACAGTGAAGGTTTTTTACTATGTGAGTCCATTTACATAAGTACAAAAAGGCAGAGCTGGGGCTGTGGCATAACGGGTAAAGCCACCTCCTGCAGTGCCGGCATCTTGTATTGGCGCTGGTTCGAGTCGTGGCTGCTCCACTTCTGATCCAGCTCTCTGCTATGGCCTGGGAAAGCAGTAGAAGATGACCCAAATCCTTGGGCTCCTGTACCTGCATGGGAAGACCTGGAGGAAGTTCCTGGCTCCTGGGTTTGGATCAGCATAACTCCAGCTGTTGCGGTCAACTGGGGAGTAAACCAGCAGATGGAAGACCTCTCTCTGTCTCTCCCTCTCTCCTCTCCCACTCTCTCTCTCTTCTTTTCCCTCTCCCTCTCTGTCTGTGTCTGCCTCTCCTTCTCTCTCTGTGTAACTCACTTTCAAATAATATTTTTTAAAGGCAACTGTTAAGCATATGTCTGTACAGGGCAAAACTATAAAGGGAAGCAAGAGAATGATTAATTCAAAATTCAGTATGATGGCTACTTTGGGGAAGGAAATGAAACTAGAGAGTAAATATGAGTGTCCTATTACTGTTCTATCTCTTCAGCTGGGCAGTGTGCTCATGAATGTTTATTCTTTTTTTTTTTTTAAATATATTTTTTGGGGCCGGCGCCGTGGCTCACTTGGTTAGTCCTCCACCTGTGGCGCCAGCATCCCATATGGGCGCCGGGTTCTAGTCCTGGTTGCTCCTCTTCCAGTCCAGCTCTCTGCTGTGGCCCGGGAGGGAAGTGAAGGATGGCCCAAGTACTTGGGCCCCTGCACCTGCATGGAAGACCGGGAAGAAGCACCTGACTCCTGGCTTCTGATTGGCATAGTGGCCATTTGGGGAGTGAACCAACAGAAGAAAGAGAAGGAAGGCCTTTCTCTCTGTCTCTCTCTCACTGTCTAACTCTTTCAAATAAATTATATATATAATGAATATTATATATTATATATATAATATATATTATTATAATAATATATAATATATATAAATTATATATTATATATATAAATTATATATATAATAATATATATTATATATATTATTATATATATATTATTTGAAAGAATTACAAAGAGAGAGGCAGAGAGATAGCTATCTTCTATCTACCGGTGCACTCCCTTGATGGCCACAATGACTGGGGCTGGGCCAGGCCAAAGCCAGAAGCCAGTAGTTTAATCTGGGTCTCCTGTCTTCCACAGCTTTCCTAGGTGCATTAGCAGGGAACTGGATCAGAAGTGAAAGAGCCAGGCCTCAAACTGACAATCATGGGTGCTGGTATTGCAGGAAGCATCTTAACCCATTACACCATAACACCAGCCCCATTTTATTATTCTTCAAGCAACACTTAAAAACATGCTTTGTCTCATAGATTTCACTTGGGAATAAGGAAAAGCAATTTTGGGAGTAAGTTCTTTAGTCTCCAAATAATGTTGTTCCAAATATATAGCACTTGGGTTGCATATAGTATTGCCTTTGCTCCTAATATCTCCTTCCTATCATACTGCCCATTAGAGTGCCATATTAATAGAGTATCCATTGAATTATGACCCATACTATAACTCTTTGAGAATACGGGAGAAGATGTCAAAATAATTAAAATTTTTAATTTTATTTTTCCAAGAATGTTTTGAAGTACCCTTGTATTAAGATTGGGTCATATTGTTCTTCAAAAAGTTGATTAAAACAAATGTACTTGAAACATACTATACTGAAACAAAACATTCTGGTATAGTAATTTGAAAGTCATTGATGAGAAAAAAATATTTTGGCACATGTTATAATTCTTCTTTCTAAAATTCAGTCATCAGAAATTCTATCAAGTAGCTATTTTTAAAAATGCATGGGGCCTCCCCTGTGATGTAGCAGTGCCGGCATCCCATATAGGTGCCAGTTCAAGACCCGGCTGTTTCACTTCTGATCCAGCTCTCTGCTATGGGCTGGGAAAGCAGTAGAAGATGGCCTAAGTCTGACCTGGAAGAAGCTCCTGACTCCTGGCTTGAGATGGGCACAGCTCTGGCCGCTGTGACCAGTTGGGGAGTGAACCAGCGGATGGAAGACCTCTTTCTCTCTCTGCCCCTCCTTCTCTCTCTGTGTAACTCTGACTTTCAAATAAATAAATACATCTTTTTAAAAATGCATATAATTGGTAGAGAGACAGAGCTCCCATCTGCTGGTTCATTCTACAAATGCCTACAGCTGCTGGTGCTGGGCTAGGCTGGAGCAGGGAGCCAGAATCCAGTCCAGGTCTCCCTTGTGGGTGGCAGGCACCCAACTACTTGAGCTATCACCCGCTGCCTCCCAGACTGCACATTTCCAAGAAGCTAGAATTGGGAGTAGAGCCAGGACTTGAACCCTGCACTCTGGTATGGAATGTGGGCATCCCAACTACCAGCTTAACTGCTAGGCCAAATACCTGCCCTAAGTAGCTATTCTAATGGATTTGAATTTTCTTCTCTCATTTTTTGTCCTCCAATTGATTTGTTGTCATCAATAAATGGCCAATTGTAAAGGTACCAAATGATCCATAGAAAAGGGTGATATGTGATAGATATTCAAAGAATATATGGCACATGTAAATTACATTTCATTTAACCTATTATTAGTTCTAAGTAGTTGGAGGTGACATAATAATTAAAATGTTTTGTTTCTTCTCTCCACAGCTTTAAGAAAAGTAGAAATCACTTCTGACTCTACCGAATAGCAAGCGTTAAGCGATTGCCTACACTGCCAAATCATGGCATTACCGTTCCGGAAGGACTTGGAGAAGTACAAGGACCTTGATGAAGATGAGCTCCTTGGGAATCTGTCCGAAGTGGAACTGAAACAACTGGAAACTGTTCTGGATGATCTTGATCCTGAGGTAGGTACTGACTGGTAAAGACAAATGAAATAACTGTTCAGATCGTTTGACGCTAGGTAGCTGCCTTAAACAGCTTTTTCGTGACACTTCCCAGGCACCTTCCCACCACTTCCTCCTTTTCATCCAAGTGAACTTCAGTTTTGCTTCCTCTATGGTTCTCCAATTTCTGCCTCCATATATTTATGAGGTGACTATTGCAAACTACCTTCTGTAATAGCCTTATTTTCAGACATCTCCTGGGATTTTTTTTCTCTTCTAAGAAATCTTTTTCTCTGCAGAGAGAGCAATGTTTTTAGTGAAATGGCAGCAGATCATTCACTCTTCGATACATACCAACCTCTGTGTCTCTTGAGAGCTTCCACACCAGCATGTATTACCTTCAGAAGGTTCTCTGTGACCTTAACCCTGACTGTTGCCTTTCTAAAAGAGGCTGATCAAATTGAGTAAGAATCTAGTCATTGATAGGTTAGATTTAAGTAATCTAAGCAATACTACCATTGACTGTAGAGCAGACCTAAATACAGATGTTCCTCCTTGACTTAAAATTTAAGCTTAGAGGCCGGCGCCGCGGCTCACTAGGCTAATCCTCCGCCTAGCGGCGCCGGCACACCGGGTTCTAGTCCCGGTTGGGGCGCCGGATTCTGTCCCGGTTGCCCCTCTTCCAGGCCAGCTCTCTGCTGTGGCCAGGGAGTGCAGCGGAGGATGGCCCAGGTGCTTGGGCCCTGCACCCCATGGGAGACCAGGAAAAGCACCTGGCTCCTGGCTCCTGCCATCGGATCAGCGCGCCGGCCGTGGCGGCCATTGGAGGGTGAACCAACGGCAAAGGAAGACCTTTCTCTCTGTCTCTCTCTCTCACTGTCCACTCTGCCTGTCAAAAATAAATAAATAAATAAATAAATAATAAAAAAAAATTTAAGCTTAGATAGACCCATCATAAGTTAAAAAAAATGTTAAATCAAAATGTGTTGAATACACCTACATTAAAAATGCTCAGACTCTTACGCTGGCCTATATTGGGCAAAATCATCTAACACAAAGCATGTTCTATAATAAAGTGTTGACTACTTCATGTAATTTGTTGAATAATGTACTGAAAGTGAAAAACAGACGGTTGTGTGGGTACACTTTTGCACCATCTTAAAGTTGAAAAATCTTAAGCCAGACCATCATGAATTGGTTATCATCTGCATACATATGTTTGTTATAATCTGAAAAGGGTTAAGAATCTCTGTTTTAGTTCATTGTAATGTTGTTTGTTTTATAAATTACAAAGAACCCTTGAATGCGTTTTGTGATCTGTGGGAGGGAGGTAGTGAGGAAACAGCTTGAAGGTAATGATTATTTGCTAGACTCTGCTTTACCATGTGTTTTTTATGCTGAGATACTGACTTTAAGTGTTATTTAAGAATGGAGTTGAGTTTATACTTCTTGTTACTGGATGATGTATCTGTACCACAGATCAAATCCCTTGATAATTACGTAATTACTTTTATAAGGAAAAGCTCCTAGTATGTCTAAGTTTGGGGGAATTAGGATATACAGTGCTGTTTTTCATGTTTTTTTTTTTTTTAAAGATTTTTATTTATTTATTTGAAAGGCAGAGGGAGAGGGAGAAAGACAGAGAGATCTTCCATCTGCTGGTTCACTCCCCAAATGGCCCCAACAGCTGGGGTGAGCCAGGCAGAAGCCAGGAGCCAGGAGCTTTCTCCGGGTCTCCCACGGTGCTGGGGCCTAAGAACTTGGTCCATCTTCCACTGTATTCCCAAGTGTATCAGCAGAGAGCTAGATCAGAAGTAGAGCGGCTGGGACAAGAACTGACACCCATATGGGATGCCAGCACTGCAGATGGTGACTTAACCAGCTGTGCCACAGCATCGGCACCACAGTGCTGGTTTTGACATGGCGTGGCAATGTATTCTACAGGCATTCAGTCTAATAGACTTAATTAAATGATTTTAGAACTGGAAAGAACATGAGAGTTCATCTAGTCCAGAGTTTCTCAACCTTGGCACTACTTGGGGCTCTATAATTTGTTATTGTGGGGGCTATCGTGTGCATTGAAGGATGTTGCTCAGTATCCCTGGCCTCTGTTCACTGACAGGACAGTGTCATTCCTCTCTCTTTTAAACATTGTTTGGGGTATGTTTTAATCCAGCTTAGTAAAATGACAGAGACAGCTTCCTTGATGAAGAGTTTACTACTTACAGCTCCCAAGAACAGAAGGCACATGGGCTCGAGGATCAGAGGCTTATGGGCCGGTACCCTGGTCTGTCAGGAGGCTGAAGAACAAGGAGCAGGCATGGCCCATAGCCTTTAGTGTGGTTTCTTTTCTTTGTTTTTTGTTTGTTTGTTTGTTTTTGTTGTTGTTGTTGTTGTTTTGTTTTTTGACAGGCAGAGTTAGAGAGAGAGAGAGAAAGGTCTTCCTTTTCTGTTGGTTCACCCCCCAAGTGGCCACTACGGTTGGCGCTGCACCGATCCGAAGCCAGGAGCCAGGCGCTTCCTCCTGGTCTCCAATGGGGGTGCAGGGCCCAAGGACTTGGGCCATCCTCCACTGCCCTCCCAGGCCACAGCAGAGAGCTGGACTGGAAGAGGAACAGTCGGAACAGAATCTGGCTCCCCAACCAGGGCTAGAACCCAGGGTGCTGGCACCGCAGGCGGAGGATTACCTAGTGAGCCACAGCGCTGGCCTCTTTAGTGTGGTTTCTTCAAGGAATGGATGGATGAGGCAAGTTTAGGGTTGGAGAATTTGAATAATTTTAGAAGGCCTCAGGGCTTTTTAATTTGTCCGTAGTTGCCTCCTGCCTGGCCCTGTGGTGATCTAGGGCAGAGGAAATACTGCTTTAGTATGTGAGACATAGCTAAAGGAAATAATTGGGGTTCTGAACCTTGGATTGGTTGGTTTGTATATGAAGGGTGTGCTCAAGGGAGAGAGGACTGGAGGAGTTGGAGATAATGTGGTCTCTAGGAATTAGCCAGTGCTGGGAGGGGTAGTCTCTCCAGGATTAGTAAGGCCTCCAAAATGTCAAAGTATCATAAAATACTGAGAATAAAAAACGTGATTAATAGTCCCACCCTGCAGTTAGGACAACCAAAAATGTCTTCAGACATATCCAGATGTCCACTGGGAGGTCAAAATGCACCTGGTTGAGAAACCTTAATTTATCTTTTATTTAAAACAAAAGATAGATTACAGGCCTCAGTTATTATGACTATGGAAAGAACTAAGACTAAATCTCTCACTACCTACTTGATAGCTGGCAGTGTCTGGTTTTGTTAAACTATAGTGACTCCCTTTTTAATTCATGCACTGTGGTATCAGTCTGTAATCTGATGACTTACATTTTCTTATTTGTAAATCCATGGCTGGCTGGCTTCTCATAAGAAAAACTTTGAGTTCTAACCCCTGAGTGTATTTTGCAAATTCTCCAACCCTGATTCCAACTCCACCAAGCTCAGACATCATTAATTGAGACTAGGAAAACAGTGATCTTTACTCACAGCCTTAAACTTTACTTGACAGCATGACAACATTTTTTTTCACCAGCTAATGGAACTTTATTTTTTTCTTTTCTTTTTTTTAACTTTTATTTAATAAATATAAATTTTCAAAGTACAGTTTATGGATTACAATGGCTTCCCCCCCCCCATAACTTCCTTCCCACCCACACGTTTCCCATCTCCTGCTCCGTCTCCCATTCCATTCACATCAAGATTCATTTTCATCCTTTTTTTTTTAAATATTTATTTATTTATTTGAAAGTAAGTAAGAGTTACACAGAGAGAGGAGAGGCAGAGAGAGAGAGAGGTCTTCCATCTGCTGGTTCACTCCTCAGTTGGCCACAATGGCTGGAGCTGCGCCAGTCTGAAGCCAGGAGCCAGGAGCTTCTTTCGGGTCTCCCACATGGGTGCAGGGGCCCAAGGACTTGGGCCATCTTCTACTGCTTTCCTGGCCTTAACAGGGAGCTGGATCAGAAGTGGAGCAGTCATGACTCGAACTGGTGTCCATATGGGATGCTGGTACCACAGGCAGTGGCTTTACCTGCTACGCCACAGCACCACCCCTAACAGCATGTTTTTGAAGAGTTCCAGTAAAGCAATAGGTAAGAAAAGAGGGTCAGAGATTTAGAAGCTGCTTCATCCAAAGAAACACCACTGTAACGTATAAAGTCTCAGAAGGTAGTGTCAGAGAAGGTGAAAGTGTGTGTGTGGTGCCTTATTATATTGGAGGGTGATTTTATTGTCTTCATGCTGCGTTCAGTGCATGTTTCTAACTTACTGCATTTTCATAAAACAGATTCACATGACAGGCAGCCTATGCAGTTAACTTTTTTTTTTTTCCTATTTCCAAGGCTAAAAATATATAGTTACAACAAAATTTCACTGCAAGGAGAAGCGTGTCATTTTTAGTGGCAGTCATATTAATGAGATTTTTATCTGTTAAATATGATCTGTTCGCTTTCACTTGATTAGAATATACTTTCTAATGAAGCTTGGTTCAAAGTCCCTAAAACCGTTCTGTCTTTTGTGGTCATAACTGTATTTAAGGAGCCAGAATTGAGCTAACATTTTAAAACTGCAGGGAGGTGGGATAACACAATTCTGTCACCCTGGTGATATGTATGTATAACACAATACATACATGCATGCCTTGTTGATGAAGAAAACTAACTTTATTATTGACCATTTTTTCTTCAAAAGTAGTCTGAAATCTTTTTATTCCATCTATATTTTGGGGGAAATCCACACATCTCAGGTACTGTGCTAGGGTTAATGGTACAAAAGGGAGGAATACAAGTGTGGTAGGTTAAGCCTCTGCCTGCAGCATTGCCACTTCATATGGGCACCGGTTCAGGTCCCAGCTGCTGCACTTCCAGTCCAGCTCCCTGTGCCCGGGAAAGCAGCAGAAGATGGTTCATGTCCCTGGGCTCCAGCCACCCATGTGGCAGACCCAGATGAAGTTCCTGGCTCCTGGCTTCAGCCTGGCCCAGCCTCAGCCATTGAGGCCATTTGGGGAGTGAACCAGTGAACAGAAGATCTGTCTCTTTCTGTATCTCTGCCTTTGAAGTACATAATTTTTTAAAAATGATACAGGTAGGTAGGAATGGAAGGAATTAGAGTTTAATCAAGTAACCATACCATATTAAAATAATTGTGAGCACTCTAAGTTGGAAGATTATGGTAAAGGTTCAGGGAAAGCTTCCCTCAGAGGAATGGAGCTGCCGTTTGAAAAATGAGTAGCAACAAGGGATGAACAGCGTTCCAGGGAAGGGGGGACCACATATAGAAAGGCCTGTGGTGGAAGGAAGTGTGCAGTGTCTTCACAAAGTTCGTGGAAATGCTTATGAAAACAGCATAGATTTCAAAAAAGCTTTACACCAGAATAAGACCTTGTAATTCCATTTTTCTATGAAACTTATGAAGTACCTGTGAGTATAGCAAGAAGGGGAAAAGATAAAGTGTGAATAGAATGGGGGAGGAAGTGTATGAGATGAGGCAAGGTAACAGATTGAGCTGGTGGGAGTGAGGGATGAACAATATCAGGCAACTGACTGATCCAGAGAGGGCAGCTGGGAGGCTCATGTGACATTCCAGCCAAGCTTGAGACATAGCCTGCACAAAGGTACCAAAGTAATGGTGTTGGGAGATGGGGAAAAGATAACTGGAGTTCTTTGGAAAGTAAGAATCAGCGGAACCTGCAGGTTGATTGAGCATGGATTCTTCCTGTGTAGTTCTTGTTTGGAGAATTCTGAAGGTGGAAACTTCGTGTTTCTTTTTTACAATGCCATAGACTACTATATTATAAAACATACGCAGTATGTATAAAGTTAGGAAGAGACCTCTTTTATGTTTCTTCTTTATAGGTCAGCTCTCTATGTGACAAGTATATGTAAATGGGAATGCAAAGGTGAATTTTACGAAAATGGTTATGGGTCTCAGCAATTGTCCGAAATTTAAGTGCCATGTTTTCTAGTTATGAAATGTAAATTTCCTGTTATAATTAGCCATATAAAATCACCCTTTATAATGAAAAATTATCTTATACCACCCATGAGATTAACCATTACTGCCAATATTGTAAGATATAAAACAGGATTGGCCCTTTTGTACTCTCTGGCTGCCTCCCATTTGCTAAGCTAAGGAATACCCAGAAATATGAGAAAAGGCAGTACTACCTCTTTGGCTTTTGACAAAAATGTGGTGCTCACTTTGTCTAGCTACCTCTTATTATTCCTGGTTTAATGAGAATTCAAAGTAGGGACTCCAGGAGACAACTTTAATCAATTACCATGTACCCTACCCTCCACTCCTAGTCTCTGTGCCCTCCAAAAGGCTACACACACATGGAAACCCAGGGACATTAGCTTTGGCTCCGAATAACTTAGGGATGTCTTGGCAATGGCAGCAGCTGTTGCAAATACATCCTGGTGCTTGTGTATATGCACATGCATGCACACGGAAGTAAAAACATTCACATTGAACTTAAACACAGTCAGGTAAATATTAACTTCCTGATATACTGCATGGTAAACATGAGAAAGTCATTATGAAATGCAAGTCATTGGGGCCAGTGCTGTGGCGCAGTGGGTTAATGCCCTGGCCTGAAGCACCAGCATCCCATATGGGTGCCGGTTGGAGACCCGGCTGTTCCACTTCCGATCCAGCTCTCTGCCATGGCCTGGGAAAGCAGTAAGAGATGGCCCAGGTCCTTGGGCTCCTGCACCCACGTGGGAAACTCAGAAGAAGCTCCTGGGTCCTGACTTTGGATCAGCACAGCTCCAGCCATTGAGGCCAACTGGGGAGTGAACCATTGGATGGAAGACCTCCTTCCCTCTCTTCCTCCCCCTCCCTCCTTCCCTCCTTCCCTCTCCCTCTCTCTCTCTGCCTCTCCTCTGTGTAACTCTTACTTTCAAATAAATAAATTAGTCTTTAAAAAAAAAAGGAAATCCAAGTCATTATGAAGAAATGTCATGCATGTAGTCATTTATTGGATTTATTCTCAGTATATTCATGTATACTGAGTAGTTATTAAGCATTAAAAAATTATATTTTATTACCTTCCTAAAGAGTGTTTCCTGCTAGTAGAATACTTTCTGGGGGGAAAAAGTGTTTTTGCTTATTTTATTAATAAATGAATTTTACCTGATAAAAATCTTTGTTTTTGCTTCCCTAAAATCCTGCAATTAAGTGTCAATGCCTGTATCACATCTAGTGTGTAATTCTCTCTGATATGGGTAATCTGTTGAAGCATAGAGCGTTGGCGTTCTTGGCAGTCACAATGGCTGATTCATTCTCTCTGGCAGAATGCCCTTCTGCCTGCAGGGTTTCGGCAGAAGAACCAGACATCAAAGTCTGCCACGGGGCCGTTTGATAGAGAACACCTCCTGTCATATCTAGAGAAGGAAGCACTGGAGCATAAGGACAGGGAAGACTATGTCCCCTACACTGGAGAAAAGAAAGGTAAGCCCCGCCTTGGGAGATCATTTAGCTGCTAGCACTTGATTTTTCTTTCTGTAGGAGGATTTCAAGAGAATAATATTTCTAGAGGCACATCATTGGTAGCCTTAAAGAAATGGTATTGTTGACTTGAAAACGTGTTAGGTAGTTGATTTACATTTTTCATCAACTTGGCCAGTAAGTTTCTTTTAAAGTATTCATTAGTGAGATTTTTATTGTACAATGATTTTGTATAACCCTCCTTAGTTCTGTAGTGCCACAAATCTGGCTACTGCAACACAGTGCTTGTCAAATTCTTGAGAAGGACTTCCTTCCCAAATAAGAAGCCAAAGTCTCAAAAGGAGAATGAAGACACTGCACTCCAATCCACTTTTCCTGCCTAGACTGCTGTAATTCAGATGTAAAAACAGGGCCTGGAAGCGTGCTGAGATGAAGTTTTAAATCTGTTGGTGTATTACAGAGTACAGAGAAAGCAAAGCACTGCTCAGCTCTGATCCTGTCTGTAAAGCAGAAATTGTCATGCCATATTTTCAAAGATGTGCTGCAGCCTTCCCTAGTGATTCATGATTGTAATCGCTAGTGCTTCCTGATCATTGCTTTCAGGAATTGTTTTTAGTCCAAGCCCCACCCATTACAGTGTCTGATCTTACATATCCTCAGTGCAGACTGAACACAGCTCTATTTTTGAAAATTCTGTATGTGACTTACAGTGTCAGTCCCTCCACTTTCATAACTGGGCAGAATACAGGTTGACCTAGAAAGCCAACTTTTGCCTGTAGTCTTGTTTGGGATGAGAGGTACAAGTCCTGGCAAGTGGTGGCAAGCAGTAACACAGCCACACACCAGCTCTTCCAGGCCCTGTTTTTACATCTGAATTACAGTGTTCTAGGCAGGAAAAGTGGATTGGAGTGCAGTGTCTTCATTCTCCTTTTGAGACTTTGGCTTCTTATTTGGGAAAGAAGTTCTTCTCAAGAATTTGACCAGCACTGTGTTGCAGTAGCCACTCTTTAGCTGCAAGGGAAGCTGGAAAATTCTCATTTCATTCTGGAGCCATGCCAAGGCTGATTGTTGGTCAGTAATGCACAGGTCTGCATCAGGCTTTTTCAGAAGTATTTATCACTGCAGCTCCTGTGCTCCTTGCTTAGATTCTAACTCCCCTTCATGTGTGGTTGAGGATCACTGCCTCTGCTACTTGTCGTTAGGTTTCTCCAGAGGAACAGAACTAGCAGGATGTGAAGAGAGAGAGATTGAGATTGAGATTAAGTTAAAGAATTGGCTCTCATAGCCATGAAGGCTTTAGATAAAAATATAAAATCCAGCAGGCTGGAAGCCCAGTGGAGAGCTACAGTTCATGTCTAAAGGCAGTCAACTGACAGAATTTTTTCTTACATGGTAGGTAAGATCAGACTATTCTACCCAGAATTGTACCTCATTGAATGAGGCCCACCTGTGTTTTGGAAGATTATCTGCTTTACTCAGAGTCCTTGGATTTATTATTATATTTAAATTATTTATTTATTTTCTCTTTACTTGAAAGGCAAGGAGACAGAAAGAGACAGCTTCCATCTGCTGGTTCACTCCCCAAATGCCTGTAACACCTGGGGATGGGCCAGGCCAAAGCCAGGAGCCCAGAAGTCCAGTTCTCCCACATGGGTAGTAGGAACCCAAGTATTTGAGCTATCATCTGGTCTCCCTGGGTATGAATTAGCAGAAAGCTGGATTGGAAGTGGAATAGATGGAAATTAAACCCAGGTACTGCAGTAGAGAATATGAGTGTCTTATTTAAGTTTTAGGTGGATAAGAAATAAATGGAGTAGTTATAAAAGAAATAATTTTTCATTCATGGACAGTAGTTTTTCATTTTATAACACATTCAGTATTTTTACTACATGCATTTTAGCTATGTTTACCTGCTAAGTACTGTTTCTGGGTAGTATGATGTTTAAGACCATGCCATGGGGCACATGCTGTGGCGTAGCGGGTAAAGCTGCTGCCTGCAGTGCTAGCATCCCATATGGGCACTGGTTTGAGTCCTGGCTGCTCCACTTCCCATCCAGCGCTCTGCTATGGCCTGGGAAAGCAGTAGAGGATGGCTCAAGTCCTTGGGCCCATGCACCCACTTGGGAGACCTGGAAGAAGCTCCTGGCTCCTAGATTCGGATCAGCGAAGCTCCAGCCATTTCCACCATTGGGGAGTGATGGAAGATCTCTCTCTTTCTCTCTCTCTGCCTCTGCCTCTCTGTAATTCTACCTTTGAAATAAATAAATAAGATATTTTTAAAAAAGACCATGCCATTTTTATTTCCTATAGAAAATGCACAAGTGGTA
Source organism: Oryctolagus cuniculus (assembly GCF_964237555.1). NCBI lineage: Eukaryota > Metazoa > Chordata > Mammalia > Lagomorpha > Leporidae > Oryctolagus > Oryctolagus cuniculus. Next base: position 74,570,223 of record NC_091443.1, read on the forward strand.
AGTACATGACAAACTATGAAGTGAACATAGTTTTGTAATCAGCTCTCCAGTCAAAACATCTGCATCTCTAGAACACCTCAATTCACGCCAATTCCTTTTTCCTTTCCTTTTTCAAAGATAACCACCAACATAGTTTCTAATATAGTAGATGAATTATGCCTGCCTTGAACGTTATATAATAATGAAATCATATGGTTTGGGCATTTGCTTTGCTGTCATGTGAGGACCAGACTTGTTAATAGGTACAATGAAATCACTGTGAAGGGTCAGATGAGTGATTATTACCAAACAAGAGATGGCCATTCTGGCATGGAGGACCAGCCCAGAACCACAGACATGAGTTTCAGCAATCCATCTGATGAAAGCAAATGCTACCAAACCGGACAGAGTCAACTTTATAAGCCATATCACAATGCCATAGACCTGAAGAGGAACAAATTCCTCTTGAGAAATTGAGGAACTTGGCTATAGAGAGCTCTGCTTTGAAATAAAGTAAAAAAGCAGCTGCAGTATTCTCAAATCCACCCTAGACTCTCGTCCTTAAATCAGTTTTGTTATCCTTGGTCTCTAATATGCATTGCTTTCTTACATCTTATCTCCAGTATCCTGATCACGTAGGAGATCCTTGGATTAATCCAGCTACATCTTATTGGCATTCTTGTTCCTTGTATGCCTCTTCATGATAAATGTGAAACCTTTCCTTTACTTCAAAAATCTGAAAGCTTATTTTCATAAGATGCCTTGCCCATGACTCTTTGTCCTGATCACCTGGATTGTTTCCCACATTTTTACTTAATAGCTTATTTTGGAGAAAACAGACTTTCAGATTGAGAATATTTGTCCATATAGTAGAGGTCCTCCTAGTTTTTCATAAAACAGTTCGCAAATCTACCTTGGTAGATAAACAGAAACATTTAACTTTTTTGATGTATTGGGCAATTTAGAATTAATGATATGTGTATTGATCTCTAAACTAAATGATTTTCATACAAGATTACTGGCCCTAGAATTCAGTACTTGATGGCAGTTTGAGTTTTCTGAACCAGAGAATGTTACAGTAATATCACCAAGTTCCTTGAACTCCTTCCAGATTATATGCCAAAATCACATTGTAATTTTTTAAAAATTTTTATTTAAAAATTATTTTATTTTATTTGAAAGGCAGTTAGAGATCTTCCACCCAGGAGCCCAGAACTCCATCTCCCATAAAACTGAAAATTGGACATTTTGGGATTTTTTTCTTTTGGGCAAAAACAAAAACAATATATTCATGTCAGTTTTTCTTTAGATTGTCTCAGAAATGATTTTAAAAAACTGATAGGCCAAGGACACTTAGAAGTTATTATGTATAGGATCCTGCAATAGGCAAGGCTGGGCTAGGCCAAAGCCAGGAACCTGGAATTCAACCCAGGTCTTCCAGTTGGGTAGCAGGATCCAAAGTACTTGAGCTGTCAGCTGTCTGCTGCCTCCTAGGGTACATTTGCAGGAAGCTGGATTGTCAGCAGAGCATCTGGAACTTGAACCTGCACTCCAACAAGGGATGTAGGCATTGCAAATGGTGTCTTTACTACAAAAATGTTAAATTCATCTTAATTACATAAGCTCATGGTAGGAGTGGCATCATACTATCAAGTGATCTTATGGATCAAGATCCATAAGATGTCTTACGAGTCTACTGTTTTTAAAATTTGAGAAACTAATAAAAGTAAAACAATACAATTTCAATATATAGTATGATCCTCTTACTTGAAGATATAATGTTAAAGTGTTGGAAAAGTGCAGCTTTTTACCTGTTTCTCTTTGAAATTTTGCGAAATGTATGACTGAGACGTAGACCAGACAAGGGTGAAGGAGAATATTCATCAGATCTTTCTTGGTCCTGAGAACAGTAAAAATGCACATGGTGCTGACTGTGTAGCTGATTATAATCCTGTTTTTACATGTCATGAGCATTCTGTATCAGAGATAAGGCATCATTTTGCCATGAGTTTGTCACTGGGACAAATGTTTGCCCAGCCTTTAATATTTCTTAGTACCTCTTGATTTGTTTTGCTTCACTTTGCTTGTCTGGAACTCCTCCACACTGTTCCTCCCCATCATACTTCATCTTCACCTAGACTAAGATTTTTTTTCCAGTGCCTCTTATTTCACAGATAGACCAGGCATGGCTGCATGTTAGGCAGTGTGTATGCATAGGTGTGCCATCTAACCCATTTGAACTACTGACTCACCCAGGCTGGGCCCCTCCCTTCCTCACAGAGCACTGTTCTCCTTCTTGGATCTTGGAGTAGAGCCATCTAAACTTCTAGACTTTTCTTTGTGCTGTTTTTACCTTCCCCACCCTGAAAATGGAATGTCCCTGGGTTCATTGCCAAGAATCCTGCATGCCCTACCCTTTTTTAAAGGTGAGTTTAACCAGATTGCCTTTAACTGAGAACTTCTCATAGGCTTTCCAATTTACTTTTTTACAATTACCTTCACATTCCAGAAATCTTCTGGTAGTCACTCTTGTTCTAAAAGAGTCTCCCGCACCTTACGTATGAATGCATGATTTCTTCAATGATGCTTTATTAAGCCAGAAAGATCATGATTAGAAACTGCCTAAATCAGTATTACCTAACTGCCAGTAAGCATTTGGTTTCCACTAAATTCTAAATAAAAATTGGCTCTTATATTTTTGGTTATATTTATGAGTCCTGAATGTTCCTTGTATACCTCTGAAAAATGGTTTCCCCAAGCACTGAAGCAGATAATTGAAATGGACTGCTTAAATTAGCCATGCAGATGTTAGCATCTCCTTTTTAGATAGTACGCTATGGCTTTTGAATAATTCACTTTTTAAAAATAAATTTAAAAGATTTATTTATTTATTTGAAAGAGTTGCAGAGAGAGAGGGACAAACAGAGTTCTGGGTTCATTCCCAGATGGCTACAATAACCAGGGCTGGGCCCGGCTAAAACCAGAAGCTTCATCCAGGTCTCCCAGATGAGTGGCAGGGGTCCAAGCACATGGACTGTCTTCCACTGCTTTTCTTAGCTGTTAGCAGGGAGTGGGATTGGAAGTGGAACAGCCAGGACACAAAGCACATCCATGTGGGATGCCGGCCTTGCAGGCAGCAGCTTTGCCTGCTGTGCCACACAGAGGCCCCAGGTAATTCACTCTTTACCCCTTTTGGGTGAGGAGTTACCCAGATGAATACTCTGTCACTTGTGTTAAGACCCTGTTTTATGGGAAACTCCCTGGTTAGCCATACTCACTTTGAATAGTCCTTTCCCTCCAGCATTTCTGTATATGATTTACATACCATAGAGTCCTGCTTTGAATTGTTTCAGAATTGTATGCTGTGAGGCTCTCTTATTAGCGTTTTAAAGGATTATTGTGTCCTCTTGATGAATTATCTTTGTTTTTATGAAATGACCTTTTTTATCCCTGGTAATATTCATTGGTCTAAGATCTACTTTGATATTAAAGCCAATCTTGCTTTCTTTTGATAAATGTTAACATGGTATGTCTTTCCTATTTGTCTCATGTTCTTTGTTCCTTTTTTTCCTCTTTTAAAAAAATCTTTAGGCCGGCACCGCGGCTCACTAGGCTAATCCTCCACCTTGCGGTGCCGGCACACCAGGTTCTAGTCCCGGTCGGGGCGCCAGATTCTGTCCCGGTTGCCCCTCTTCCAGGCCAGCTCTCTGCTGTGGCCAGGGAGTGCAGTGGAGGATGGCCCAAGTGCTTGGGCCCTGCACCCGCATGGGAGACCAGGAGAAGTACCTGGCTCCTGCCATCGGATCAGCGCGGTGCGCTGGCCGCGGCGGCCATTGGAGGGTGAACCAACAGCAAAGGAAGACCTTTCTCTCTGTCTCTCTCTCTCACTGTCCACTCTGCCTGTAAAAAAAAAAAAAAAAAAAATCTTTGAGGGTGGACATTGTGGCAGTGATTTAGGTTGCTGTTTACAATGCCTGGGTTCCGTATCAGAGTGCTGGTTCAACGCTGGCTGCTCCATTTCTGATCCAGCTCCCTGCTGGAGAAGGCAGCAAATGGTGGTCCAAGTGCTTGGGCCCCTGCTGCCTATTCACATGAGAGACCTGGATGTAGTTTCTGTCTGTAGCCTGGCCCAGACTTTATTTTCGGGCATTTGGGAAATGAACCAGCAGATGGAAGATATTTCTCTCTTTCTCTTTCTCTGTATCACTCTGCCTTTCAAAAAGATGAAAATAAATATTAAAAAATAGTCTCTATTTAAATACTTGAACATACAACAATTGTTTTTTTATTTTTTTTGACAGGCAGAGTGGACAGTGAGAGAGAGACAGAGAGAAAGGTCTTCCTTTGCCGTTGGTTCACCCTCCAATGGCCACCGTGGCCGGCGCGCTGCAACCGGCGCACCACGCTGATCCGAAGGCAGGAGCCAAGTGCTTCTCCTGGTCTCCCATGGGGTGCAGGGCCCAAGCACTTGGGCCATCCTCCACTGCACTCCCTGGCCACAGCAGAGAGCTGGCCTGGAAGAGGGGCAACCGGGACAGAATCCGGCGCCCCGACCGGGACTAGAACCTGGTGTGCCGGCGCTGCAAGGCGGAGGATTAGTCTAGTGAGCCGCGGCGCCGGCCCAACAATTGTTTTAATGTCCTTGCCTGCTGGTTTATCATCTGTGTTTAGAGTCAGGTAATTTTTTATTGGGTAGCAGACATTTTGACTTTTGGGTGATGGATATATTGGTATTCCCATAAATATTCCTGAGTTTCATTCTGGGACAACAGTACAGTTCCTTGGAAACAGTTTCTTTCTTTTTTTGAGATTTATATATTTGAAAGGCATAGTGAGAGAGAGCAAGTCAGCCAGCCAGCCATCTTCTGCCCGCTAGTTCACTCTGTAAATGGCTACAATGACCAAGGCTGGGACAGGCCCAGGCCAAGAACCAGGTACTCATCCAGGTCTGCCATGTGAGTCCAAGGGCCCAAATGCTTTCCCAGATGCATTAGCAGAGAGCTAGATCAGAAGTAGAGCAGCTGAGACTTGAACTGGCACCTGTATGAGATGCTGACATCGCAGGCATCAGCCTAACTTGCTGTGCCACATTTGTCCCACCCTGGGAACAGTTTGATCCTTTTAAGATTTATTAGGTGGGTTTGGAGCAGTGTTCAGCTGATGGTTGATTATTTCCCCACTTCTAAGGCAAGATCCTTCTGAATTCCCTACCCAAGTAGGAGCCCTGTGAATTCTGAGATTTTCCGTTTTGGCTGGTGGAACAGTTCTGTTCCCAGCCCTGCATGAACATGGGTGCTGGTACCTCTAATCTTCTGGAATCAGGGTAGGAAACCTTTTTTTCTGACAAAGGCCATTTAGGTTTTTATAGCTTCATTTGCAGACCATACAAAATTATCATCTTAAAAAATGGCCTGCTATAAATTTATTGAATGTTGAGTCCCACCTGTAGTCTCCTCAGAAGGACCAGACTAAATCATTTTGCCAACCTTAACCGCCCGTGGGTCAGATGTTCCTGTTTTGCGGCTCAAGGTAGTTTGCTTGTGTTCATGTATGGATGAGTGCCTTGGTGAATATTCAGGTCAACCCTTTACACAGCTCCTGGGATCCCTCCCTATGCAGCTCGCTCTCGTCCTCTGTCCTACAAACATTCCTACTGCCTTGGTCTTTCTGGACCTCGCTCTATCTCAGCTCAGTGAGTTCACCAGGCTTTGCCTGAGATCTTTCTCCTTGCTGTGTTGCCCAGAAAGTTGCTGTAGGAGGTAAGCTGGACAATCTGGGACTCACTACTTATTCCCCAACCCCACCTCCACCTCCTAGGGATCGCTAACCCTCGTATCCTGGTGCTCAGTGTCTTACATATTTTATGCATTAGGGACTTGTGTCAGGCATATGCCTAAATCTTTTCCCCAGTTACCCATCTTGGTTAGAGTAAGAAGTAAAAAAAGTATCAGATTGTGATACTATAGGTACCCAGTTTCTTCTTTGAGAGTGTTAGCTCTCCAAAGTAAAGGATCTCTTATTTTGCTTTCCTTATGGTGTCTTTCTAGCTCATTTTCTGCTCAGGCTCACTAAACTAAATGTTTGTTGAGTGGAAGTTTATTGGTGACTATATTGCAGTATTGATCAGGTATCATTTGTGTCATTGTTTCAAAGCAGAAATGTCTTTCCAGGATTTGCCCCCTCATCATTCAGTTTGGTTGGTGTAAGGTTTGTATGTTTCCTGTAAAAAGGTAAATTCCAGAGTTACTTAGAGATTATAGTGGTGTGGTTGCCTTAAAATTTTTTCTGGAAAAAGCTTATAAATAAATACTAAAATTAGCTAGGGCCCTTCATTCTGTAGGAATGAAATAACTAAGAGCCATGTGTTTTTTTTTTTTTTTTTTTAACATACTCAGTAAGCATGGGAGCTCTGACTTAGATAACTCCTGACATCTGTTGTAGGTATGACATGGTTCAGAGCAAAAGAGTTGAGGACTAGTAAAGAAACATCCTAGCAATAAAGTGGTGAATGTTGTTGAGCATATTTCTTACTGACTGTATGGCAATAACAAGGATCTCGGCAGGATATTTCCCCCACCCCTTTGGCAAAAGCATTGTTTTGGCTCAGTGCCGTACACTTAAATTACTATTACATGAAGTCTTATCTCGGTTTCTTGTATTTCCTTAGTTGCCATTTTGTACTGGCAGAAGCATTACTGAACCATTTTAACCTTGGCAGCTGAGAGTTGTGGCCCTGTTTTTATTTGTTTTGATTCATTTGAGGGGGCTGTCATTTCATACTTTCTTGACTAAGATTTTTTGTGATATGGTCCTTGGTTATTTTTTTATTTTGCTATAATGGAAAGGATTATAATTTCAACCTAAGCTTTCAGTTTTGGACTTTGCTATGTTAAGTAAGTTAAAGTGATTTTAGATAGAATGTTCTCTGTTGAAGGATAAAAATGAGTTGCTATTTTCTCAAATGTTGCTTCAGAAATACAAGTTTTTAGAGTTACAAATCATTGCTTTTTGACCATATTTCAAGGAGACGGAAAAAATTAGATCACAAGGATACCTCATCTTAATTTTTTCAGGATGGTAATTACACAGATTGTGGTTATTGACCTGAGCAAGAAACAGGCACCTCTGGAGGTTTTTCAGAAATATCCATGGCAAGCCAGTCCTCATTCCCTGAACTTAAGAACCACTAATACAGATGGATACCTGGCACTGTCTTATTTTCAATCCTCCTGGGTTGCTAGTTTGTTTTTGAAAAACAGAGAGGGAGAGGGAGTGTGTGTGTGTATGTGTGTGTGTGTGCGCGTGCGTGCGCGCCTGCTTGCCTACCTGCCAGCCTTCCCCTCTCTCTCTCCCTCTCCCTTCCTCTCTCAGTCTTGTTTGGAAATGAGAGTCCTCCAACTTTGTTCTTCTTTTTCAAGATAGACTATTCTGGGGTCCTGGGGTTTCCAGATTTATTTATTTTATGATTGGTTTGTCACTTTCTGCAACATAACCAACAGGGATTTTGAAACAGATTTTTTTTTTAAATCTATAAAATGAGTTTGGAGAGAACGCCTTAGATTTTGTATTCACACACTGATCTTAGGTCTTGGCTAGTTTATCCTTTCTTCCAAAATTAATTTCTCTACTTTTAGCTTTCTTTTTTTTTTTAATTTTTAAAAATTTTTTTTGACAGGCAGATTAGACAGAGAGAGAGAGAGAGGGAGGGAGAGGGAGAGAAAGGTCTTCCTTTTCCGTTAGTTCACCCTCCAATGGCCACTGTGGCCGGCGCACCGCGCTGATCTGAAGCCAGGAGCCAGGTGCTTCTCCTGGTCTCCCATGCAGGTGCAGGGCCCAAGCACTTGGGCCATCCTCCACTGCACTCCCAGGCCACAGCAGAGAGCTGTACAGGGAGAGGAGCAACTGGGACAGACTCTGGCGCCCCGACCGGGACTAGAACCTGGTGTGCCAGCACCGCAGGTGGAGGATCAGCCTATTGGGCCGCAGTGCCGGCCATACTTTTAGCTTTCTCCACCTAGATCTTGTATACATGTACACATTAAAAGATAATATCTTGGGGTAGATGTTTGGCCTAGCAGTTAGGATGCCCGTGTCCTGTATCAGAGTACCTGGGTTCAAGTCCAAGCTCCTGTTCCCTATTCTAGTTTCCTGCAATTGCACACATCAGGATGCTGAGGTGAAAGCTTAAGTAGTTGAGTTCCTCCTACTCATGTAGGAGATCTGGATTGAGTTCCAGGCTCTACCTTTTTGCCTGATCTGGCTGCCTGGCCATTGCAGACATTTGGGGAATCAGCCAGCAGAGAGTAGCTTGCTTTTTCTGTCTCTTTCCACCTCTTAATGATAATTTTTAAAAGATAATGTCTTACAGCTTATTAATGTTAAAATAATCATAACAAAAATATGAATAAATTACTTTTGTTGTTAAAAATACAACACAGTGTTGTATACAGCAAAAATCTGTACATAGAGAAACTACCAGAAAGAGGAGAGCCCCAGGAGAAGTCCCAAATAATATCACACTTTGTAAAACAACAAAATTCTGTATCAAAGAATTTCCACAATTCCTTGGGAATTTTGATTTTTTTCTTGCCTTGTTTTTTTCTGATAAGATTTTTTTCTATTTGTGAGCATTAGCAAAAATTTATTTATAGGAGAAATTTAGATATGAATAATGCCTCATAAGGAATGTGAATGAGGATTATAAAAATAAACATCTTAGATTTTTATAATGCTTTAGATTCCATTGGTCCCTTGAATAAGACATGGATAGCTAGTTGATAGCTTGTGTAGTTTTTTCTTTAAAAAAAAAAAAATTATTTGTGAGGTAAAGCTACAGAGAGGGAGAGACAGAGAGGCCTTCCATCTGCTGGTTCACTCCCCAAATGGCTGCAATGGCTGGAGCTGGGCCAATTGGAAGCCAGGAGCTTCTTCTGGGTCTCCCACATGGGTGCAAGGGACCAAGCAATTGGGCTATCTTCTACTGCTTTCCCAGGCTACTAGCAGGGGGCTGGATCGGAAGTAGAGCAGCTAGGACATGAACCGGCTCGTTATGGAATGCTGATGCTGCAGGCAGAAGCTTAACCAGTATGCCACAGCGCCAGCCCCTGTGGTTTTTTCTTAATTAACAAGAATTACCTATATTGTGGCATACAGCATTGTTTGATATTTGAACCATTGTGGAGTAGCTAAATCAAGCTATTTAACATGTGTATTACTTCACAGACTTATTTTGTGGTAAATAGCGTTTGTAGTTTAGTCAGTGAATACCATAATCTGTTGGTTCTTAACCTTTGCTACTATGACTTAGAATTCCTAGAGAGCTTTTAAAATTTCAGATGCAGGTCTGGCATTGTGGCATAGTGGGTAAAACCACCTGTTGCTGTGCCAGCATCCCATATAGGTGCCAGTTTGAGTCCCAGCTGCTCCACTTGCGATCCAGCTGCTTACCAACTTACCTGGGAAAGAGGCAGAGGATGGCCCAAATCCTTGGGCCCTTGCACCCACATGGGAGACCTGAAAGAAGCTCCTGGCTTTGAACCATCCCAGCTCTGGCCATTGAAGCCATTTAGGGAGTGAACTAGCAGATGGAAGATCTCAGTCTCTCCCTCTCTAACTCTGCCTTTCAAATAAATAAATCTCTTTTAAAAAGAAACTCAGGTACCTTGTGTGACATAACAGACCAATTAAACCAGAACTTCTTATGTGGTACTCAGACACCAGAATTTTTTTAAAGAAAGATTTATCTATTTATTTGAAAGGCAGAGTGACAGAGTGGCACATCTTCCATCCACTTGATCACTCACCAAATGCCTACAGTAACTAGAACTAAGCCACGCCAAAACCAGGAGCTTAGACTCCACATGCTGCCTCCCAGGCACATTAGAGATCTCCCAGTTACCCAGAAAACTGGCAACCAAGGCTATATATCAGGAAGATGTTGCTCACAGTTCACAGTTGAGAAAAAGCAGGCAGCTCAGCAGATCTCCACAGTCCACAAGGAAAACTGAACAATCTTGTCCTCAAGTTTGAAACCAGACCTGGCATCATTAAGCTACCACCTGCAGTGCTAGCATCTTATGTAAGTGCTGATTCCAGTCCTGGCTGCTTCACTTCCAATCCAGTTCATTGCTAATGAGCCTGGGTAGGAGCTTGGGCCCCTGCTACCCACATGGGAGACCAGGATGAAGCTGGCTCCTGGCTTTGACCTTGCCTAGCCCCAACCATTGTGACCATTTTGGGAGGGAACCAGCAGGTGGAAGATCTCTTTCCCTTTCCATTTAACTCTGCCTTTCAAATAAATAAATTAATTTTAAAAATTGTTTAAAATCAGTGAAGATTTCAAACTTAAGTGGCAGTAAGACCTAGCAGAACCGTTGAACACACAAGAATACTTCTAAAAGTCCATGGAAAATTTGAATTAAAGCTGTTTATTTGGGTATAAACAATTGTGAAATCCATGCCTAGCGTTTCTGTAATACACATTTGCAGTGGATTTTTTGAATATACTTGTTAGTTCAACTCTCACCGAAGGAGCCTGCTCCTTTCTGTGAATGAGTATCATTTCTTTGGTCTCTGCTACACTGTTATGCAAGATGCTCATCACTCAGTCAAAGATCTTAAGACCTGCACAAAAGCAAGAGTATGTGGCTCATAGTGAGGAACATAAACAGGGGAAGTCATAGAGGTGACCCAGACATTGGTGTTACCAGTTAGGGACTTGGTAATAAAAATGTCAAAGAATCTAGTAGAAAAAGGTGCACAGCATGTGTGAAGAGATGAAGAATTTCATCAGAGAAATGGAAACTTTTTTTAAAAGAACCAAATAGAACTGCTAAAAACAAAAAAAAATGTGATTTCAGAAATTAAGATCTTTTAGGGGTGGACATTTGGCCCAGCATTTTTAAGATACTGCTTGGGGTACACACAGCCGGTTTTTAGAGTACTTGCATTTGGGTCCTTGTTCCACTCCCAATTCTAGCTTCCTGCTGATGCACACCCTGGGAGGCAGCAGGGATGACTCAGGTGCTCTGTTCCTGCCAAACATGTGGGAGACCCAGACACTGGGTTCCAGACACCTAGTTTTGGGCTTGTCCAGCCCAGCTGTTGTGGGCATTTGGGAAGGAAACCAGCAGTTGGGACGTTGCCCTCTGTCACTCTCTCACTGTCTCTCTACCTTTCAGGTAAATTAAAGTACGATCTTTTAGATGAGTTTTGCAGAAAATACCTAATCAGCCTTGGTCAAACTTGGGAGAGCATTATGTGTTATGGAAGGGTTCCTTATGGTTACACTGATACTCACCTTGAATGAGAAGTACAGAACACTCCCTGCCCTAGTTATAAGCCTATAAACATTTCCTTTGTTAGAGCACTTCATAGATTCATAAGGCCATTTGTTTTCACATATTTTCCAGGTAGTTTCTTGATAGAAGATAATTTGTAGTTTAAGAATTCATGCATAGGCCTTTCCAGATAATTAGAGTTAGAATTTTCACTTGCCTTGGGAGAGAAACAGACAACCCTGGTAGTCTAGTCCCCACATTGCCTGAGTGTCTTGTTTGATTACCTAGTGCTGCAATTATGTCACCATTTTCCATTGCCTTTCTATATTCAATCTTATATAACATATAATAAACATATTGGTATTCATCTAATAAAGACTTTTAGTTTTTAGATTAACTACATTTTTTAAAGATTTATTTATTTATTTATTTGAAAGTCAGAGTTACTTGGAGGAGAGAGAGAGAAAGAAATCTTTCATCCCTTGGTTCACTCCCCAAATGGCTGTAGTGGCCAGGGCTGGGCCATGCTGAAGCCAGGAGCTTCATCCAGGTCTCCCACGTGGTGCAGGGGCCCAGACACTTGGGCCATCCTCTGCTGCTTTCCAAGGAACATTAGCAGGGAGCTGGATTGGAAGTGGAGCACTGGGACTCATGTGGAATGCTGATGCCGCAGGCAGTGGCTTAACCAGTTGAGTCACAGCACAGGCCCTGAGTAACTACATTTTTTTTACAGGTAACTTTGTTAGTGTCCATTCGAGCTATGGGGAACAATGGTGAATCTCTGACAACGCCACTCGAGATACATGGAAGTTTCTTTGCAATTAAAATCGAGTTTCTGGGGTCGTAACTACCTCTGCCATCTCTAAAGTAACTGTAATAGTTTGTTGCTGAAGAATAAGACTGGGATTCTCTTGCATTTTTAAAAAATCTCTTTCAAGTTTTGTAGGATTTCTGTTGATTCCTTCCTTTATTTTTTATTGAGTCAATATTTATAAAGTAACTCATAATTACTCCAAAAATAGTCTATTTCCACAGACGAGAAATTTTCTCTGGTATCTTTTCTTTTCAGTTTGTACAGCCCAAATATTGCCCTGGAAAACCTATAAATTTGTATCAAAGATAAAGAACAATTGCTCAGCTTCAGCTTCAGTTCGTCATGCTTTAATAATGTTTTTTAAAAGGTAAAATGGTAAGGAGTTAACAGAAGTAGTAGTGGAGTTAACAGGTTGCTTTATTTTACAGGGAAAATATTCATCCCCAAGCAGAAACCTGTACAGACTTTTGCAGAAGAAAACATCTCTCTTGATCCAGAACTAGAAGAAGCTTTGACAAGTGCTACTGATACAGAATTGTGTGACCTCGCAGGTATCTCCTCTGCCATGGATTGTGACTGTGTGTGGGGTAGGCAGGGCAGTACTAGCATTTATCTACAGAAGATGCCTGCTTTGCCTGGCAAAGTGCCGTTGAATCAGTGACCACATATTTGGCTTTATATTTTTACATGTAAAATCTGACTTGCGGATTTCATTTCCTTAAGTATCCTCAGTGGTGACATTTTTATATTAATAGACTCTATCTTACTGTTTGACATGTTTTCCCATGTTACCAAATTGGAGAGTTTTTTAAAAAATCTTTTCACCCCCTGGTGCTCCGTTAAACACTGTCCTGTCAGAGACAGGGAGTCTTTAGAGGCAGATGCTGCTCTGTTTTGTCAGAAGACCCGGGGGTGAGTAACCAAGAAGAAGCTGCGACCGTCCAGCCTGAGCTGACTGAGCTGTGTCCTCACCGCTTTCCCAACTTTTCTGAAGTCCGTGTGCAGCACTGCAAACCTCCTTGTTGCTTTCATTATTGCTGATTTCTCTTAGCCCTACAGGTATCTCCCCTCACCTACCCACACACATTTATTTTCCTAGACAGAAAAGTGTGGTGTGTGGGGAGATAACCCCAAGAAGTCATGTGTTTGAAGGTAGCAGTGATAGTTCTTTGCAAAGGAGCTTAAAGATCTAAGGTGTGGCGCCACAGCCTGAGCAGGTTTCAGATTTTTTTCTTAGCCACTAGAGGGAGCAAAGCATTGATTTACTTTTAGAGAGGCTGTCTCCAGCTATGTGTCTGATGAATTCATTCAGAATGTGGGGGGAAATAACAAGAGGATCGATAAGAATGAAATTGTAGATGATACTTAATCTCCCTCTCTAGCTACAAAATCTTACTTAATTTAACAGGGAAATGTCCAGAGAATGTTAAAATTTATAAGAAAAATTTGGTTGTAAAATTAGTTCTCTATGTTTAAAACAGATGAAAATAAAAATTTCCTTTTTCTGTATTGTAGCTATTCTTGGGATGCACAATTTGATAACAAATGCACAGTTCTGTAATGTTGTAGGAAGTAGTAATGGTGTCGACGAGGAACATTTTTCAAGTGAGTACTGAAAATGTTTTGTGAATTCCAACCCTTTATTTAAATATATTTTGTTTTCTCCATGTATCAGCTTCAGCATTGACATAACAAATGTTAAATGTATGTACTTGAAACCTGAGATTCAATCTGGGTTAGTCATTAAAAATTGAATGTTAAATATTTGGTGCTTATGTGTCAGCACATGTAATAGGAACCTCACTAAATAATATGAATGATAAACAGTATAAAAGCATGTCAAACTTTAATTTTGTTGACATTTTGTCATCAGTGTTACTGATTTTCAAGAAATTCACTTCTCTAACAAACTATATTATAAAATCATTCAGGAGAAACCACAAAACTACTCAGCCTCAGCTTTTTAAAAAGTACATTTTTAGGATTTTTTTTAAATTAGTGTAGTAATTTTTTTAAATTAGTGGGGTAATTAGTGTAGTGTAGATTCTCTGTTCATAGCCATCATGCCCTGGGCTCTCCTGACTACTACCTAACTGTTAACAATTGGGTATAGAGCCTTCTAGACTTTGTACTATTTTTTTTAAAGATTTATCTTTTATTTTATTTGAAAGTGTCAGAGAGAGGTAGAGACAGAGAGAGAGAGGTTTTCCATCCATTAGTTCACTCCCCAAATGGCTGCAGCGGCCAGAGCTGAGCCGATCCAGAGCCAGGAGCTTCTTCCAGGTCTCCCACATGGGTTGACTTGGGCCATCTTCTGTTTTCCCAGGCCATAGCAGGGAACTGGATCAAAAATGGAGCAGCCAGGACTTGAACCAGTGCCTATATGGGATGCTGTCACTGCAGGCTGGGACTTCAACCTGCTGTGCTACAGCACTGGCCCCTAGACGTTGTACTGTGATTATACAAAGTATTCAGCTCTATAAGTTTTTACAAGAATGGAATCATACTATAAATAATTTTTGCAGCTTAATTTTCCAATACTAATTAGCAACTTCTTTTTTTTTTTTTTTTTTGATTTATTTATTTATTTGCAAGTAAGAGCCACAGAGAGGACTTCCATGTGCTAGTTCACTCCCCAGATGGCTACAGTGGCCTGGCCTAGGGTTAAGCCAGGAGCTTCCTCCAGGTCTGCCACATGGGGACAGGGGCCCAAGCACTTAGGCCGTCTCCACTGCCTTTCTCAGGCTGGCATCACAGGCAGAGGCTTTACCTGCTGCTCCACAACACCCACCCCAATTAGCAACTTTTTTTCAGTGCTTACTTACTGTGGGTCATGTTTTTTGTGCACAACTCTTTTTTTTTAAAGATTTATTTATTTCAAAAAGTTACAGAGAGAGGGAGACAGAAAGAGATATCTTCCATCAGCTAGGGCACAAACCAGCAGCCATAAGGGGTGCCAGCATCACAGGCGGCAGCTTTGCCCTCTGGGCCACTACACCAGCCCCTGTGCACAGCTTTTGAATGTGGATGATTCTTATTAATCTTCACAACATTTCTTTGAAATTGGTATTGTCTTTAATTTGCATGTGAGGGAGTTGGGATTTTAGGATATTAAGTAACCAACCTCAGTGTCACACAAAGTCAGTCGTAAGGACTTAACCATTGCTCTGTAGTGTGTCACTTAGCAATGTAACATGACTGTGTCCTTCTTAGTACATACAGATCTACCTCACTCAGCTGCCTCACATTCCATTTTATGGTGTCCAGTAATTTGGCCATTGCCCCTGGTTTTTATCTTTTCATTACAGAAATGCTCAGGGGTGTGTAAATAAAGAGAAAATAGCCTATCCATAACCCATCTTCAGCTGTTATTAACATTTGGCTGGCCTTGTTTTATTCATTTTCATTTTTTTAAAGATTTTATTTATTTGGGAGACAGAGTTACAGAGAGAGGGAGAGACAGAAAGAAAGGTCTTCCATCCTCTGGTTCACTCCGCAGTGAACAGTGCAGGAGCTCCCTCTGGGTCTCCCACATGGGTGCAAGGGCCCAAGCACTTGGGCCATCTTCCACTGCTTTCCTAGGCCTTTTGCCAGGAGCTGGATTGGAAGTGGAACAGCCAGGACTTGAACTAGTGTCTATATGGGATGCAGAAACCACAGGCAGAGGCTTAGTCTGCTACACCACAGCGCTGGCCCCTGTCCATCTTCTGCCTTCCTTCCTACCCTCTCCACTTTTTCTGGTATATTTTGAAGTAAATACTGTTCATTTGCCTTACTTCACCCATAAAGATTTCCGTATACATCTCTCATAAATAAAGGCTTTTACTATAACCACAATGCTATTATCAAACATAAAAATAAATAGTAACTCATCTTACCATGTAATACCCAGTCCTTGGCCAGATCACCTCTTTTTCTCAAAAAGATCTTTTCACGTTTGATTCAATTCAGGATCCAAATAGAAGTTACATACTGCATTTGATTTGCTTGCCTTTCTAGTCTCTCTTCATTCACACTTCTCTGCCATCTCTTTCCCTCTTTTTTCATGCATTTATTTCTTAAAAAAGCTGGATTATTTGTCAGGAAGAATTTTCCACATTCTACATTTGGCTCATTGCAACCTTGTGTCATTTTATGTTTTTCTGTCCCCCTGTGTTACTGTAAACTTAGTTCTAATGACGTGGTCAGATTGAGGTGCAGTTTTTGTTTTGGCAGGAAAGCTTTATAGATTGTGATTGAATCACATTAGGAAATTTATCAAGCTTTTGTTTGTCACTGTAGATGTGGTAAAAGGTGAAAAGATTCTTCCAGTATTTGATGAGCCACCAAATCCAACCAATGTTGAAGAGAGTTTAAGGAGAATTAAAGAAAATGATGCTCGTCTTATTGAAGTTAATTTGAATAACATAAAGGTAGGTGTACTAAGCAAACACAGATGGTTCGTGTTGCTTTGAGTCACTTGAGCCTAGGCTGAGGCCTGGGCAGTTTTCACAGAGTGGTCTAATTCCTTCTACCTTAAGGTAGACTTTCTGTTCCTCAACAGTAAGCTAACATAGGCTCCTTCGTAGTTTAGAAATTAAAATATTATAGTAAAGATTTCTCTGACTTGACTTTTTGAGAGTTTACCATATAAAAATATAAACCCTGTAGAACTATCTGACTATCCAGTGGTTCCTCTGACTTCCAAAGAACATTTAGCCTTTTGTGTTTTGTTTTTTTAAATCAGGTTTCTCAAGGTATAATTTATATATAGTAAAAATTATCTGCTTTAGTACACAGTTCTCTGAGCTTTGACAGTTGCCTACAGATGTCCAGCTACCATGGCAGTCAAGATGTGGAGCATGTCTGTCACCCCACAAGTCCTCTCACACACCAGTGTAGTCATTTGCTGCCCCCGGGCTCTGGTGCCTGACAACCGCTGATGTGTTTTCTTTCCCTGGCATTTTGCCTTCTCCAGAACATCATATAAATGGAATCATATTTCTAGCCTTTTGAGAGTGCCCATGCATAATGCATTTGAGAGTCATCCATGTTGTTGGATATACCATGGCTGATTCCTTTTTGTTCTCACTAGTACTCCAGTGAATGGATATGCTGCCCTGTGCCCATCCATTGTAGGGAGGGATTCCTTCCAGTTTGGGTTGATTATGTGTAGTCACTATATACATTCACTAACAGGTTATTATTGTATGTGCACGCGTTTTCATTTGTCTTTATTAAACTAAATGGGCTAAAAATGGGATTTCTGATATCTACTGAATTTTAAACAGTGCATTACTTCCTTGGAGTTAGGGCATAGCAGTAATTAATTATCAAAGAGTGAACTCAGTACCTCTTGAGTATTAGCCATTCCTCATTTTAAATCTTGACCTATCTGAATTGGGGTTGGAAGATTCTGAACCTAGGAGAGACAACCTCTGTGCTCCTTCATGTGAGTGGAGGGAAGAGTGCTGATATGCTGATGTCCTTAGCTGATAACTAATATTTTTTGTTTTAGTTCAGTTCCTGTTTATCATTGTGAATAAACAATAGTGATCTAAAAATAACCAGGCTATTGGGAAATGAAGTCTTAGGTATTAAAGGAAGATATCAGTGCCTCCTGTAACTATTTTTCCTCTTTCAAGTACTTCAGAGTTACTCTCTCTTAATACTTTGTAGCTTATGAAGTGACTGAGAACACTGTCATCTGCCAGAATCATGCTCATTAGAGGTAGACTCCCACATCTCCCTCTTTGCAGGAAAGTGAATTCACTTGGAATGAACAGTTGCCTTCATATAATAAGGATAATTTAAAGTAGAATATGGAGAGTTTCTTTAACCAAACTGCTAGAGAAATGGTGATATGTGCTGTGCTCTGAGTCAATCATTTGTGCAAATGTGCCATAACAGAGAATTCAAGTAGATATGGAGGCAGCTATGGGTTTGTTTTTTTTTTTTCATTTGTAGACTAACTGTTGTATACTTATATAATTCTGTGTACATTTGAAAACAAATAAGAACAAATATATTTAAATGATGGGCTAAATTTCCTGAAAACTAAAATGTAATGATGTTTTATATTGTTGTCTTTAAAGAATATCCCAATTCCAACCCTAAAAGATTTTGCAAAGGCTTTGGAAACCAACACACATGTGCAGTGTTTCAGTCTTGCAGCCACACGGAGCAATGACCCCGTTGCTGTTGTAAGTAAGCTACTGTTGACAATACTGAAATTGTGCCTCCATACCAGGGTGTGTTAACTTGGTAGTTAAACTGTGGGGTTTTTTAATTTTGTTTTTTAATATCGGTTTTATTTATTTGAAAGGCAGAATGACAGAGAAGGAGAGACAAAAATAGATTTCCATCCACTGATTCACTCCCCAGATGGCTCCAACGTGCTGAGGCTGGTCCAGGCTGAACAAAGCCAAGAGCCTGGAACTCCATCCTGATTTCCCACGTGGGTGGTGGGGCTCCGACCATCTTTAGTTGCCTTCCCTGGCACACTGGCAGGAAGCTGGATCAGTAGCAGAGCAGCTAGCCCTGGAACTGGCACTCTGTTTGGGATTCAGTATCACAGGCAGTGGCTTAACTTACTCTACCCACAATGCCACCCCCTCTAAGTTGTGATTTTATGAACAATATTCACTCCCCACTATCATTTACTGCCCTTTTTTGTTTATTTTTCCCTGTATTTCCTTCTTGTGAATTTTTAAAATGGGTATAACTGAGTTTTCCAAAACAAATTAATGTAATTATACGCTGTTTACTGTTCTGCAACTTGATTTTTTCTTAATGATATGTCTTAGAGATCTTTCATGTCAGCACATGGAGCTCTACATTCTTTTTTTTTTTTTTTAAGATTTATTTATTTCTTCGAAAGTCAGAGTTACACAAAGAGAGGAGAGGCAGAGAGAGAAAGAGAGAGAGAGAGAGAGAGGTCTTCCATCCAATGGTTCACTTCCCAGATGGCCACAACGGCCGGAGCTGTGCTGATCAGGAGCCAAGAGCTTCCCCCGGGTCTCCCATGTGGGTGCAGGGGCCCAAGGACTTGGGCCATCTTCCACTGCTTTCCCAGGCCATAGCAGAGAGCTGGACTGGAAGTAGAGCAGCCGGGTCTCGAACCAGCACCCGTATGGAATGCCGATGCTTCAGGCCAAGGCATTAACCAGCTGCACCACAGCGCCAGCCCTGAGATCTACATTCTTTTAGCATCTGCAGAGGAGTAATCCTGTTTATGAATCTGTAGTATTAGATTTTCGTCAAATGCTTTTCAACATCTATTGAAATGGTCATGTGTTTTCCCCCCTTCATTCTATTAATATGATCTTTGTATATTAAAGCATCCTTATATTCTTAGACTAAATCCCACTTAATCATATGAATCTTTTCCCTCACTCGGCTATGAATTTCCTTAGGTTTTCCTCCTACCTCATTGGACAGCTTTTCTCAGGTCCCTGTGCTGTTTCCTCCTTATCTCTACAATTTCCTGACATTAGAATGGCCTGAGGGGACTGGCGCTATGGCATAGTGGGTAAAGCTGCTGCCTACAGTGCCAGCATCCCATGTGGGCGCCAGTTCAAGTCTAAGCTGCTCAACTTCTGATCCCACTCTCTACTATGGCCTGAGAAAGCAGTTGAAGATGGCCCAAGTCCTTGGGCCCCCGCACCCACGTGGGAGGCCCTGAAAGGCTCCTGGCTCTTTGCTCCTGGCTTCGGATTGGCACAGCTCCAGCCGTTGCGGCCATCTGGGGAGTGAACCAGCAGATGGAAGACCTCTCTGTTTTTCTCTCTCTGCCTCTCCTCTTCCTCTCTCTATGCAACTCTTTCAAGGAAATAAATAAATCTTTAAAGAAAAAAAAAAAAAAAGAATGTGCTGGGCTTTTCTCTGTGTACACTTACTTCCTGGCTGACCTCATTCTGTTCCATTACTGTATTCTTGTATTATCTGCAAATACTGATGACTGGTGTTATTATCTCCAGTGTGTACATCCCTCCTAAACTCCGTAGTCATGTCCACCTCTCGATAGCTTTTTTTGGGTACCTGATAGACCTCGCGCATCAAGCTCCTGACTTCTGTCCTGTTCCTGCTTCTCTCATATTCTTTTCTAGCTCACTAAATGGCAAAGCCCGTCTTACTGCTCAGGCAGAAAAAGGCTGGGGCTGGGTTGCGGAGGATGTCGGTGAGCTGTTTAACCTCGCAGTTCAGGTTCCTATAACCCATATCAGAGTACTTGGATTTGCTATTTAGCTCTGGCTCCTGGTTTCAGCTTCATGCTGAAGCACATCTTGGGAGGCATTGGTGATGTCTCAGCTGACTGAGTTATTGCCATCCACGTGGGAGACCTGGACTGAGTTCCTGGCTTCTGCCCAGCCCAGCTTGGTCATTGGGGTTATTTAGGGAATGAACCAGTGGGTAGGAGCTGTCACCCTCCCTCTGTCTCTAACTAAAGTTAAATATATATTTTTAGAGGACCCATCCTTGACTTTCCTTTCTCAGAAGCTTAAACATATATTCAGCTCAGTCTCTAAAATACTCCTAGAATCCAACCAGTGTCCACCATTTTCACAACTGCCCACTGGACCTGCACCACCGTCTTCTCTGGCCTTACCACCGTACCACAAGAGCCTCCTAGTGAGCTGTCCTCTTCTGTTACACCCACTCTGCAGCAAATTCTCCACACAGCATCAGCAGTAATTATTTTGAAATTTAGACTAATAAATCACATCATCCTGAGAACCCTCCAGCAGCTTCCTATCTCACTAAGAGTAAAAAAGATCTTTCAATGGCCTTAGAAGGCCTTATGTGAGCGAAAGTCACCTCCTTTACTTGGCCTGTCATTGTACTCCAGCCACACTGCTGTCTTGGTCTTCCTCAAATGGCCTTGCAACATTACATTTTGCTTGCTTGTTTGTTGCTGTGTCCCCTCTCAGAATATAAGTTTCATCAGGTAAGGATCTGTCTATTTTATTTCCGAGTCTCTGGAATAGTCCTTATTGAATCCTCAGTAATATTTAATCAATGTATGTGCAGATGGATAAGGGATTTGTTCCAGGCCACATGGCTAGTTGTTCACAGTTGAAATTACAGGTGATTAGGGGTGGGTGTTGTGACACAGTGGGTTAAGCTGCTGTTTGACATACCCATCTCCTGTATCAGAGTGCCTGGGATAGAGTTCTGCTTCTGCTTCCCAATATAGCTTTCTGATAATGCACACCCTGGGAGGAAGCAATGATGACCCATATACTTGGGTTCCAGTCACTCACACAGGAGACCCAGATGGAGTTCCTGACTCCTAGCTTCAGCCTAGCCTGGCTCTGACTATTACAGGCATTTGTGGATTGAACCAAAGGGTGGAAGATTTTCTGTCTGTCTCTGTCTCTCCCTCTCACACTGCCTATCAAACAAATAAATAAATGAATAAAATTTTATTTTCAAGTACACTTGTGTACATACCTGCATTCCTCCTACTCCCATCTTTAACTTGACTTTAGGCTTGATCTTATGCATATTTTCTGGAAGTTAATACCTTGCTTCTGATCCCTCAAAAGGGCTGTTTTATATAAACTCAAACTCAGTCTTCCCTTCTTTCTCTCCCTCCCCCTCTCTTTGCCTCTCTGTTTTTCCTACTCTCCCCTCCCTTTCCCTCTTCTCTCTTGGTGGTATCTGTTAATTAATTAATATAATGTTCATTAATTACTGATTCAAATGCCTAGCCCTGTACCATATCTGGAGGAAACATACTGGAAGCAGACTGAAGTCATGCCGTCCCTTGGTTTATTTCATATTTAGTTAGTTGCCTCTTCTCCATAGTCCTTCTATTCTGGTTCTGGTTATCTGTGGCCTTTTCTGACCTTCAGGCTTGGGCATTCCTTTTGGTCCCTGCTCTGGAAATCAGTCCATAAGTTAGACTCATTTTGACTTCACAGAAACCCAGTTGCAGCAGAACTCAAATAAGAAAAAAATGTTCCAGAGACATTGATGAAGTTAGTCCTACTAACTGAAAGTGAGAGCTGTAGGAGAAAGAGGCATGAAGTAGGGTATGAATGAACATATGTGAATAGAGGTGGATGTTACAGTGCAGTGGGTTAAGTCGTCCTTGTGGTGATGCTGGCTGGCATCCCATATTGAAATGCTGGTTTGAGTCCCAGCTCCTCCACTTCTGATCCAGCTCCCTGCTAATGCATCTGGGAAGCACCAGATGAGGGTTCAAGTGCTTTAGTCCCTGCCACTCACAAGGGAGACCTGGATAGAGCTCCAGGCTTCAACCTGGACCAGCCTTTCAGCCATTTGGAGAGTGAGCCAGTAAATAGAAGCGCGCGCTCTCTCTCTCGCTCTCTCTTCCCTCTCTCGGTGTGTGGGTGTCACCTTCACCCTACCTTTCAAATAGTTAATAATTTTTGGAAAAAAAAAAAAACCAGCATGAGTGGGAGTAGAGAATGTCACCATCAGAGCATTACACCTCTAAAGATTGGGACAGGGTACACAGGAAGAGTAGACCTGTGAAACCAAGGTGGTGGTGTGTGATGCTGTAACAGACTTATGAGAAACTTCTGGTAATTACTCTTTTTGTTTATGATATATGATTTTTGTTTACAATATATGATAGGCACTACCAAAATTTTAATCTAGAAATATTTTCTTCAATTTCTAGGCTTTTGCAGAAATGCTGACGGTGAACAAAACTTTGAAGAGCTTAAATATGGAGTCCAACTTTATTACAGGAACTGGCATTCTGGCACTGATTGATGCTTTAAAAGATAATGAAACCCTGTCAGAGCTCAAGATTGACAATCAGGTCAGTGCTATGCAGTAGTCGATGTGTGAGACCACTGTGTAGGGCGTGGAGGAAAGCTGTCAAGGAGCCCTTTGGGAAGGTAGGGGCTGAAAGATTAGAGGACATTTGGTGTATGTAGAATATTAATGAATTGAGATCACATGATGTGTGGTCCTTGGTATCTGGCTTCTTTCCCCAGAATAATGCTCTGGAGGCTCATTGATGCTGTGGCATGTATCAGGCCTTTGTTGCTTTCTGTGGCCGCAAAATACTCCATTACATTTGGGGTAGTTCTGCTTCTTGACTGTCAGGAATAATGAAGCTATGGACATTTCATGTACATCTATTTCCATTTCTTAGCATTTATGTAGGAATGGAACTACAGTGTCATGGTAAGTCTGTTTAACTTTTTGAACTGTCACCAAATGATTTTTTACAACCAATGCACCATTTTATATTCCTACCAGCAGTTTATCAGTCCTGATTTTCCATGTTCTTGCCAACATTTAATATTGTCCAACTTTTTGATTGTATTCACCCTGGTATGAAATGAAACACTTTTTGGTGTCTATATGATAGTATACTGAAACAAAATTTTGTTTCTTATATATTTTGTAGAAATTGGGAGAATTCAAAAGAGACCATCAGCATGTGCCTGAATGTCTAAATTTTGATTTACCTTGAAAATGTGTTGATCTATTTCATTAATATTATTTTTTATTTCTAATTATTTCAGAGGCAGCAGTTGGGGACAGCTGTAGAATTGGAAATGGCCAAGATGCTAGAGGAAAATACAAATATTCTAAAGTTTGGCTATCAGTTTACACAGCAGGGACCCCGAACCAGGGCGGCTAATGCTATTACAAAAAACAATGACTTAGGTAAGAGATACACAATGTCAAATTGGGTGTCTGGATTATGTTATGCTAATATAGTGGGGAACTTTTTTTACTTTTCAAAGTAAATTTTAGCAGAAATTGGTTGGCCCTTATTTCGAAAACTTGCACTGCTCTTTTTATGCTGATTCATATTTAAGGTTGATTGTGGATGTGGTCGTCGTCATAATAAAATGAGCTTCTTGTAACAAATGTTACACAGCTTTCAGTGAAGTTTTCTACAAGCAACCACTTTGTTCTCAGTTAAAAATCAAGTCTTGGGGCCAACACTGTGGCATAGAAGGTTAAGCCTCTGCTTCTGGTGCCAGCATCCCACATAAGCTCCTGTTCAAGTCCCAGCTGCTCCACTTCCAATCTAGCTTCCTGTTAATGTGCCTGGGAATGCAGTGGAAGATGGCCCAAGTCCTTGGGCCCCTGAATCCATATGAGAGATCCAGAAGAAGCTCCTGGCTCCTAGGTTGGGCCTAGCCCAGCCCTGGCTGTGGCAGCCATTTGGGGAGTAAACCAGCAGATGGAAGATACCTCTTTCTCTCTCTCTATCGCTCCATTTCAAATAAATAAATAAATCATTTTTTAAAAAATCAGATCTTGTAGCTATTAAAACAAAAATTTCAACGTAAAGCTTTTTGCCCTTTTCATCAAAAAGTGCAAATTTCTATCACCCAGATAAAAATTAAGTATTGTATGATGCAGTATAAAATAATTATAATTTGGGGGCCAGCACTGTGGCTCAGTGGGTTAACGGCCTGGCCTAAAGTGCCGGCATCCCATATGCAGTCCCAGCTGCTTCTCTTCCAATCCAGCTCTCTGCTATGGCCTGGGAAAGCAGTAGAGGATGGCCCAAGTCCTTGGGCCCCTGAACCCACGTGGGAGACCCAGAGGAAGCTCCTGGCTTCGGATTGGCATAGCTGTGGCCATTTCGGCCATCTGGGCAGTGAGCCAGCAGATGGAAGACCTCTCTCTCTCTCTGCCTCTGCCTTTGCCTCTCCTTTCTCTGTGTAACTCTTTCAAATAAATAAATAAATCTTTAAAAAAATTATAAAAGATTTATTTTATTTTACTTGAGAGGTAGAGTTATAGAGAGACAGAAAGAAAGGTCTTTTTTTTTTTTTTTAAAGATTTATTTTATTTATTTGAAAGGCAGAGTTACAGAGAGAGGTAGAGGCAGAGAGGGAGGTCTTCCATCTGCTGGTTCACTCTCCAGGTGGCCACAATGGCCAGAGCTGCACTGATCTGAGGCCAGGAGCCAGGAGCTTGTAGGGGCCCAAGGACTTGGGCTGTCCTCCACTGCTTTCCCAGGCCATAGCAGAGAGCTGAATTGGAAGAGGAACAGCCGGGACCAGAACCTGTGCCCATATGGGATGCCGGCGCTTCAGGCCAGGGCTTTAACCCGCTGTGCCACAGTGTTGGCCCTGAGAAAGGTCTTCTATCTGCTTATTGACTCTCTAAATGGCCCCAAGGGATATAGCTAGGCTGATCCAAAGGCAGGAGTACTTGGAAGACCTTTCTCTCTCTCACTCACTCATTCTCACTCTCACTGTCTAACTCTGTCAAAAAAAAAAGCCAGGAGTTCTTTATGTGTCTCCCATGTGGGTACAGGGTCCTAAGCACTTGGGCCATCTTCTACTGCTTTCCCAGGCCATGACAGAGAGCTGGATGGGAAGAGGAGCAGCCGGGACTCGAACCAGCACCCATATGGGATGCTGGCACCACAGGCAGAGGCTTAGCCACTATGCCACAGCGCCAGCCCCAATGATTATACTTCTATATTTCTATATAAGTTATATATAATTTATCATTTTAATCAAGAGTTTATGGTCCCTGACATACAAGTGTTTGCTTACTTTACTAATTTCCCTCACACAAATGGTAGGGGCCTCTCATCTTCCTGCACACATCTAGGGCAGACAGTTCCCATTCTATTCCTCAGCTTGTGACTTCAGACAGAAGTAAACATTCCAGCAAAGATTGAATTGAATATGCTGCTTACAGGTTTTTCCCACATTTCCAAAAAGTGATTCTCCTTTTAAGTTAAGGTGTTTTCCATTGAAATGTTTTAAAAAAAATTTTTTTTTCTTTATTTGAAAGGCAGAGAGAGAGAGATGGAAAGACATTTTAGAAAAAGAGAGATCTGCCGGCGCCGCGGCTCACTAGGCTAATCCTCCGCCTAGCGGCGCCGGCACACCGGGTTCTAGTCCCGGTCAGGGCGCCAGATTCTGTCCCGGTTGCCCCTCTTCCAGGCCAGCTCTCTGCTGTGGCCAGGGAGTGCAGTGGAGGATGGCCCAGGTGCTTGGGCCCTGCACCCCATGGGAGACCAGGAAAAGCACCTGGCTCCTGGCTCCTGCCATCGGATCAGCGCGGTGCGCCGGCCGCAGCGCGCCGGCCGCGGCGGCCTTTGGAGGGTGAACCAACGGCAAAGGAAGACCTTTCTCTCTGTCTCTCTCTCTCACTGTCCACTCTGCCTGTCAAAAAGAAAAAGAGAGATCTTCATCTGGTTCATTGCCCAGATAGCTGCATCAGCCAAGGCTGAACTAGGCTGAAGCCAGGAGCTTGGAGCTCCACTCTGGTCTCCCACATGGGTGGCAGGGCTTCAAGTACTTGAGCCATCGTCTGCTGCTTCCCAGGCACATTGGCAGGGAGCTGGATCAGAAGCAGAGTATCCAGGACTCAGACCAGCTCTCTAAAGTGGGATGTGGGCATCCCAGGCAGTGGCTTCACCCACTGCACCACCATGCTGGCCCCCACTGAAGTGTTTTAAAAGCTGCACTCTAGACAAGAATAAAAAGACTTCTGAAATGGAGTAGCATTTCAAAGTGATGCATTACTTCTAAGCCTCAGCCATATTTGAGTTTGCGTTTTTTTTTTTTCCTAAAAACTTTATTTATTTGAAAGGTAGAGTTTACAGACAGGGAGAGATATTCTATCTATTGGTTCAGTCCCCAAATGGCCACAACAAAACAACTAAGGCCGGGCCAGGCTGAAGCCTAGAGCTTTATCCAGGTCTCCCATGTAGGTGACAGGGCCCCAAGCACGTGGGCCATATTCTGCTGCTTTCCCAAGTGCATTAGCAGGAAACTGAATCAGAAGTGGAGCTGACAGCTTAACCCACTGCACCACAATGCTAGCCCTGAGTTTGCTTTCTTTTTGAAGTTCTAGAGTAGAAAAAAATACAGCATCATTTATTCTATCTAGATCACTGTCCAAAGTATTCGTTCATATCCTTTCTATCTTTTCTATGACGCAGTTTCCTCTAGAAAATTCTAGCTGCTTATTTTTAACAGAAAATTGGTGTATTTTGGTGATTGTTGATATTAGATGTGCTTTGCAAACCATGCTAATTGTTTTTATATGAGTTCACTCATTAGCTTCTATAGTTTTCCTCCAAGTATTAAATCATTTTATTTAGAATATGACTGAACTTCATAAATGATTAGAGAGTTTCAAAAACATGTACAGTATTATTAGCTTTTCTTCTCTCAGAGATTCTGATTTAGTATTTATTTAGGAAACAGAGTTTCCATCTGCTGATTCACTCCCCAAATGCCCTTAACGGCCAGAACTGGTCTGGGACTGAAGCCGAGGACCAGGAATACAGTCCAGGTCTCCCACATGAGGGGCAGGAACCCAGTCACTTGAGCAATCACCATTGTCTCCCAGGACTTGTGTTGGTGGAAAGCTGGAGTCGAGAGCCAGAGCTGGGAATTGAAAAACGCATTCCAGTACGCAATCTGGGTATTCCAGTCACTAGGCTAAACATCCATTCTGGCATTTGTACTTAAAAAAAAAAAAAAAAAAAAAAAAAAAGTGTTTATTTGGCTGGCGCCATGGCTCACTTGGTTAATCCTCTGCCTGTGGCACCGGCACCCCAGGTTCTAGTCCCAGTCGGGCCACCGGATTCTGTCCCGGTTGCTCCTCTTCCAGTCCAGCTCTCTGCTGTGGCCAGGGAGTGCAGTGGAGGATGGCCCAAGTGCTTGGGCCCTGCGCCTGCATGGAGACCAGGAGGAAGCGCCTGGCTCCTGGCTTCATATCGGCGCAGCGTGCCAGCCGTAGCGGCCATTTGGTGGGTGAACCAGCGGAAGGAAGACTCTCTCTCTCCACCTCTCTCTCTCACTGTCTAACTCTGCCTGTCCAAAAAAAAAAAAAAAAAAATTATTTTATTTATTTGAAAGAGTTACACAGAGAGGTCTTCCATCCGCTAGTTCACTCCCCAGTTGGCCACAACGGCCAGAGCTGTGCCAATCCAAAGTCAGGAGCCAGGAGCTTCCGGGTCTCCCATGCGGGTGCAGGGATCCAAGGACTTGGCCCATCTTCCAGTACTTTCGCAGGCCACAACAGAGAGCTGGATCAGAAGTGGAGCAGCTGGGACTCGAACTGGTGCCCTATGGGATTCTAGCACTGAAGGCAGTGGCTTTACCCACTATACCATAGTGCCAACCCTGAATCTGCAGCTCTTTTAAACCATGCCTGAAATATAGTGGCCACTTAATAAAAGTGTGTTAAGTGGATAAATAAGATGATGGAATTTGAACCCTGTTCAAAGTTACTATTTCTCTTCTCTGAAACTACTTTAACAAAATCTGAGAATGCTACTTACAAACTTGCCACCTGAATCTTCCCAGCAGGCAGATATCCCAGCAGCTGTCCCTGTAGGAACTGCACAAAGCCGCTGAGTGTCACGGCAGGCATGCCAACCCTTGCAAGGCCCCTCTTGTGCCAAGCCTAGTGTGGTAGGCGCCTTGGCCAGATTTCTGTAAGGAAACAAATGTCGAGTGTTGAGAGTTGGGGAGATTTGGGCTGATGGACAAAGGAGAAAACAGATGAAAACCGTTTCCTAGGCTGCTTTGTGCTGGTGTGGAGCAGGTGAGTAGCTGTCCAGAGCAGAGGGTTTTAAAGCATGAGGAGGCCCTGTTAAAGAAGGTGTGAAGGAAACACACAGCCTGTGCTGGGGCCTCTCTAGATTCCCACTCAGGCTGTTGTTTTCTGCTCCAAACTAAATTTTCAAACCTGGGTCTCCGGCATGAAATGACAATAAGGACATTCCCAGGGTAGGGGATTTCGTGGATAAAGCTCAGATATGAGATTAAACAAGTTATATATCTGCTGAGAACGGCCTGCATATTTTGAGAACTGACTCTCAGCATGGTGCTGGGTCCAAAATAAAGCTCCCAGAAGTGCTTATTTGAAGCTAACCAGAGAAGAAAGGTCATGTCCACAGATTAGGAAGAAGAGCTGATAGAAGACACTATAATGACAAGGCAGAAAACTAAGGTTTCTCTGGGTTTTATGCTGGAGGTATTTGAGAGCTGTTGAAGGCCATTGAATGCGTGATTTAAGGTGTTAACTTAAAGTATGTTGATTACTCTTTTTTTTTTTTTTATTTGAAAGAATTATACAGAGAGGAAAGGCAGAGAGAGAGAGAGGTCTTCCATCTGATGGTTCACTCCCCAATTGGCCGCAATGGCTGGAGCTCCGCCGATCCAAAGCCAGGAGCCAGGAGCTTCCTCCGGGTCTCCCACATGGGTACAGGGGCCCAAGGACTTGGACCATCTTCTACTGCTATCCCAGGCCATGGCAGAGAGCTGGATGGGAAGTGGAGCAGCCAGGACTAGAACTGGCGCCCATATGGGATGCCGGCGCTTCAGGCCAGGGTGTTAACCCGCTGCACCACAGTGCTGGCCCCTATTACTTTATTTATTTATTTATTTATTTATTTATTTATTTTATTTTGACAGGCAGAGTTAGACAGTGAGAGAGACAGAGAAAGGTCTTCCTTCCGTTGGTTCACCCCTTAAATGGCCATCACGGCCGGCGCTGTGCGGATCTGAAGCCAGGAGCCAGGTGCTTCCTCCTGGTCTCCCATGCAGGTGCTGGGCCCAAGCACTTGGGCCATTCTCCAATGCCCTCCCAGGCCACAGCAGAGAGCTGGACTGGAAGAGGAGCAACCAGGACAGAATCCAGCACCCCAACCGGGACTAGAACCCGGGGTACTGGCGCCGCAGGCAGAGGATTAGCCAAGTGAGCCGCAGCGCTGGCCGCCCCTATTACTCTTAATAATATAAAATGAAGTTAGGATTTATTGGCAATTGATGATGAAGTTTTGAGGATTTATAATGGTAGAATGGAGTTTTGAAAAAAATTTGACCATACCCAGAGATTGTTAATAAGACAAAATTTACAAGCCTATCATGTAGAGGATGGCCTGAAATGAGGAAGGTGAAGTGTGGACACAGGTGAGAAGTAGGAGTCGTCGCCCTCCGCTGCTCTGTGTGTGTGTGGCAGCGCCGGTGGCAGCCTCCCGTCCATCCAGTCTCGGCTTGATTCTGTTTTCCACCACACACTGACCTCTGCCGTGTAGATCAAGGTGGAAAGCCCGAGGACTGTGTCTCCTGACATGCAGGTTTCTGCAGCCTGAAATGTAGTAACTTGAAAGATATCAGAGAGTAAGACTTGAAACTTGTACAGAATCTCTTAGGCATATAATCTTTCTTCAGCTTGCAAATGGGACTGTATCTCATCTTTGGTACACTTATATTGGTAACATCATTCCCTCTCCTTGTTTTCCTAGTCTCAGCTATTCGTTGAAATAATTCTGCCTACTCTCTCAAGAAGTGTCAGCTGTAACAGCAGAGAGATTCTGTGGTATACAAGTAATGTTCAGTCGAACTTTGAGTCTCATGTGAATCTCTACACCAGCTAACTACATAATCAATTTTCTACACCTTTTTTGCTTGCTACACTCTCCTATAGATCTTGTTTCTAACATGTATTTTTTATAGCATGCATTTTAACATCTGAATTGGCCTGCCAATAACATTTAAAACCTGCTGCAATTCAAGACTTTCTTTGAAATATTCTACCTTAGAAGATTATTTGATATTTGCCTTTCAGATATTTCTCAGCTCAATATATATGAGTTAAGTTTGTACTTAAGAACTCAAGTGTCCGTTTGATTTTTCACTCCTTGTTATTTCAGTAAACATGAAGTTTGTCCTTAGCATGGATTTAAATCAAAGTTAAGGGTGAAAAATATTCCTGCAAACCAGTGGCGGGAACACGTTGCTCCAGTGTCTGGTCTCATCAGTTAAAGGCCTCCAGACAAGCCTGTGGGCACGCCCGCTGGCTCCTAGCTCCTCTGTCAGACTGCCAGTGTTGGCTGAATAAAGGTGCAGTTGCTTTCCTGCTTGAATCTGTAGACAGAAGAAAGCAGGAAACTAATAGACCAGCAGCCTGGCTTCAAGGAATTTACTGGGGAAAATAGCAAAACCAGTAGCACATAAGTACGAATCCTCTGCAATAGCAAATGGCTTTCCTTATCTTGAAAAAGCCTCTGAGCGGGCCGTCTGGAATCCCCAGCCTGGGGAAGGTGACGTTGAACACTGTTTAGGAAAGCCTTCCCGTGTCCTTAGAACTACACGGGGCAGTGTATTGCGCCTTGCAAGTCACAGCCATCAGCTACAAGTGTCATCATTCTGTTACCGAGGATGAGTTGAGACAGACAGGTTAAGTCAGCCAAGTATGGACTACAGAAGACAGAGAACCACTGTTCATCCAGCTTTGTCACTGACCCTGGGCCTTGTGCTGTTTATCCTTGCTGAATGGGAATTGGCCACAACACTGATGAGCCCTGAGGTGGTGGCTGTCAGCAGCTGCTCTCTGGGGGCTGACAGGTGAGAGCACAGGTAGCAAGGCACTGAAGGTGAAGGCCTTCCCCTGCCTCCAGCGAGCACAGCTGAGGGTTTGGCATCCGAGCCTGTAAAAAGACCAAGAATCCCTGGATACGCCCCTTTCTTTACTCCATCAATTCAGTTAGTTGGCTGGCTACTTTGGCAGCCAAAGTTTGTGATAGTCAGAAGTGACCCCACCACGTTACAAGAGTCTGAGATTTTCATTACACTGCATTTGTTGTTTTGTAGGAGACAAGAGAAGGAAAACTTGGAAAGCAGTGGCAAGTCACTTAGCTTTAAGCTGACAGAAGTGCTTGTGGTCTGTTCTTTCACAGACGAAGAAAGTGGTCTGTTGTAGTCTGATCAGGAGAGCTTGCAGGTGCAGGTGGGACCAGAAGTGTTTCAGATTTCAAAGCTTTTCTTTTACAGTAATTAGTATGGGCTTTACTCAGAATCTGAAACTTTGAGCACCAGTAGTGCTCATTTAAGATTGTCGATTTTCAGATGTGGGATGCCCAGCCTGTAGTTATTTTTCATACTCTCTAACACCAATCACCTGAACATCATTCCAGAACTTAGCACAGTAATTTATTGATCATTTTGTTCAAGCCTTGGTAAACATTTTGTCAATAAACATGACTGGAAGATGACTGCTGAGCTTAGATTTCTGATGCAGCTGCTGTGTAAGCACAGGTGGGAGTCAGGGAGCTTAGGTAAGTAGTTCTTGGCTGCGAAGCCCCACAGTTCTCAGTAGGTGAATGACAGGAAATTGGTTTTCTTTACTAATGGTCATGTGAACTGGAAATGAACATTTTACTTTTGTAAGACTAACGAGTATACCGAAACTTGTTTGTTACCAGCAAGTTAACATTATAAAAACTGATAGCAATTTCTGACATTTTCCCATTATCTTTCTCATAGTACGCAAGAGACGAGTTGAAGGAGACCATCAGTGAGTCCACCAAGGTGTGGTCCTGGAAGACTTCAGAAGATCACCGGGGGCTCACGTTGGTGACAGCTGAAGTAACATTTTCCTGGGTAGAAGGGAAAAGACTGGAAAAACTTATTTTTAATTACATCTTTTTTTCCTAGTTTAAGTCGTTTTCAGTTTCAAATTGTAAAATCAGCAGTAGGTGGTATTTTATATCTTGAAACATTTCTACTTTCTATTAAAATAATTAGCCTTAATGATTTATAATGAGTCTTAGGCAAAAAATACTTGTACAGATGTTTCAGAAACCATTAATGTACAATAACGTTTTGAGGACCAATCTTTTTTAAAAATCAAAAAGGGACTTTGCCGATGTCAATTGCTTTTGCTTTCTTTGGGCATAAAGCTTTCTTTATTCCATGGCCTGGAGACTTTTCTTTTTTTTTTTTGACTACGTGATCTTGGCAATGGTGTGTTTTTTCCTTATCATGAAAAAAACACACCAGAATTTTTGAAGACTGGTGACTCAATCTGGTCGTCTGCGGAGGAGCCGAATCAGATCTCCAGGGAGAAAGCCGGGCCCTCTGTGCGTTCCCAGGAACTGCACTTGTCGCTGTGGCTTAGCACCCAGGTCTGTCTCAACGTCGTCAGCCTGTCCAGGTCACGTACCTCGCTTAAAAGGATAGCTGTGTCTAAGTTCATCACAGGTTTTCATTTTAATAATGTGGGCATTGTTAAATTTTTGTGGAAGCTAACAGTAAAAAGCATCTGAGTGCAAAAGCTGTTTTTCTTTTCCATAAAAGGGCATATGACCAACTCTTAGTTATTTAGGATAAAAGGAAAAAAAAAGCTGCTGTTAAACACATGAAGTCAAAGGTAACAAATATGATGCAGTTTAAATCTGAGGAGCTTGCAAAAGCGTCATTGAAACTGCTGGTCAATAAATAATAATGGGCATGTATATAAATTACTTGATATTACATAGCATAAACAAAAGGTCTTATATGAACAGTGTTTAATCTCCACTACAAATTTTCTAACAAATAAAGAAAATTGATGTTCTCCATAATCTGACTTTTGATACACATTTCCTTTTATATTTGTCCAGATCGTGTGTGTAAAAGTCATTTCTATAGGAAGAGTGCTCCAAGTATTAAAGTGAACAATGGAACAGTGTGCCACTGTGGGCTAGCCCTGAGTGAGACAGGGCCCTGTAGTCATGCCCTAGGGCCAGCCCATGGAGCAGAGCTGGCAAAGGCATTCATAGCTACCAAGAGAGGGAGGGAAGGAATCCAGTAACCCTTGCCTCGAAATTAAGAAGAATTTACAGGGAGGTTTAAGTCTTAAGAAATTAACTTGCAAAGTGTCTGCTGCTTCAGCTTGGGTCAGGTAATTTATATAACGAAATGGGCAGCTGCTTGCATGCTATGGTAATAAGCCTTTTTTTTTTTTTTTTTTTTTTTTTTGACAGAGTGGACAGTGAGAGAGAGAGACAGAGAGAGAAAGGTCTTCCTTTGCCGTTGGTTCACCCTCCAATGGCCGCCGCTGCAGCCGGCGCACCGCGCTGATCCGATGGCAGGAGCCAGGATCCAGGTGCTTTTTCCTGGTCTCCCATGGGGTGCAGGGCCCAAGCACCTGGGCCGTCCTCCACTGCACTCCCTGGCCATAGCAGAGAGCTGGCCTGGAAGAGGGGCAACCGGGACAGAATCCGGCGCCCTGACCGGGACTAGAACCCGGTGTGCCGGCGCCGCAAGGTGGAGGATTAGCCTATTGAGCCACGGCGCCGGCCGGTAATAAGCCTTCTTAACAGGGTAACGCTTCCCTTATAAGGGCTGTGGTGTGTTGGTTTTGTTTTTAAATCAATAGCCGGTGATTTAAAGTGGCCAGAGACTCACATTATACTATTCCCCTTTAGGTCAAGGCCCCTGGTTTCTTTTCGGATTAGCAAGGCTCACTTGCTTGTTCGCTTGCCTGCCTGCCTTCTTTCTCTCTTTCTCCCTCCCTCTCTCACCTTCCTCTCCAACTCATCTTTCTTTTTATATACAACTTTTAAGTCGTACTTGGTTTTGTAGAGCCAGCACAGTTCCCACAGGTTGGGAGTCAGGTGTGGAGCGGGTAACTAAGTAAGGCTTCCAGAAAGAATTGGTCACTTTTACTTTCAGCCAGGCCTTATTTGAATATCCTGTAAGTCAGGAAATTGATAAATGGGGCCCCCTTCCTCCCATAATTTTTAAAGTAGTAGTAGTAGTATAAGTAAGAGGGGCCCTACCTAGAATTTTGCATCATACTTATAGGCAATATCTTTTTCACTTATTATTTATCAAAGTATGAAGAAGTTGCATATTTTGCTTGTACCATTCCAGTTCTGTGCTAGAATATAGTTTGTTATATAATTGAAGAAAATATTTCTTCATAAGTAAGTTTAAATATGGACATTGGTCTAATTGAATATAGAAAATCAAGAATTGTAACAGAAAAATGGTGTTTACTTTGTTCTTTAAAAATGTGGCACCTTGGGGCCGGGGATGAGGCATAGTGGATTAAGCCTCCGCCTATGGCGCTGGCATCCCATACGGGCGCTGGTTCGTATCGTGGCTGCTCCTCTTCCAATCCAGCCCTCTGCTTATGGCCTTGGGAAGCAGTAGAAGATGCCTCAAGTGCT
Organism: Oryctolagus cuniculus; assembly: GCF_964237555.1. Taxonomy (NCBI): domain Eukaryota; kingdom Metazoa; phylum Chordata; class Mammalia; order Lagomorpha; family Leporidae; genus Oryctolagus; species Oryctolagus cuniculus. The sequence continues at coordinate 74,605,201 of NC_091443.1, forward strand.
TGGAACCCTGCACCCACATGGGAGACCCAGAAGAAGCTCCTTGCTTTGGATCAGCCCAGCTCCAGCTGTTGCAGCCATGTGGGGAGTGAACCAGCAGATGGAAGACTTTTCTCTCTGTCTCTCACTCTCCCTGTCTGTAACTCTACCTCTCAAATAAATGAATAAATCTTAAAAAAAAAAAAAAAAAAAAGAAAAGAAAATCTGTCACCACTTAGCTTTTTAGTAAAAACTTCAATATTTCTAAATTGCTCTAAGATTTTATAATGCAGTAAGTTTTTTATGATTTTGAAATAATCTGGATTTTTAAGTCAAAGATTTAATGAGATTTAAGTTTTATAATCTAACCCATTTAAACTTACCTGGTTATCTAAAAATTATTTGCATTTTTAAATTGCTACTTTTAAAAAGGTTTTAATTACCCATTTCATAAAATTTTATATTTGTCTGGAGTTCTAATTTTTTCCAGCATGTGCACATGAAATTTTATGTTATAATTTCAATATTAGTGGCTAATACAATAATACCAAATGCATTTTGGTGCTATATACTTGCAGCTAATGCCTCATGGACGCCTAAAAGAACAGGTGAAAAGAATTTTCTAAGAGTGCCTGTCATTAAAAAGACCAAATAAACATTTTGTATTAAGTAAATTAGCAGATAGTAAGAGATTTCAGGAAGAATTATCTTGGTCATTAAATTATAAATTCTTGTTATCTAAATGAAATCGTCTGCATGATTACTTTGTACAAGAGGCACACTCTGGAAAGACGTTTTATGTAAATAGAACTTTGTAAATTGTTTTCCACTTGACCAGTTATCTGATGTGTTTTCATTTAAAAGGGGAATTCATGATATAATAAAGATTATAAAAAAAGTTTTGATAAAATATTTGTATTCTATCGTATGCTATATTTAACCATTGCCACCATTAAAATAAGATGAAGGAATTAATGGAATTTCTTAAAATCTTAGGTTTTCAGCTCTGTGCTCCTAGGGCTGTCTGACTTTTTGCCTGTAAAATCAGAAACTCTTGTTACTTCCCAGCAGGTCTGAGGATCATGCTTCCTCTGCTGTCCTCTGCAGGATCAGTACTGTCCAGCTTTTCCCCTTCATTGCAGCGCTACTCAGTTTTTGAATAGTGTTGACTGGAGACAGGGCACCCAAGAGAACGGAACACACAGTGTGTGAGAGACCTCTCCTGCTGCTGCTGTCAGATGAGGGGTGTGAGTGCTTCTCCATCAGTGCTCATTGATCATTAATGTTCCTAGATACTTCTCACCCTAAGACTTGCTTACCAAGCTAATCAAAGAGAATCTGTGCTAATTACTTTTAAATTGAAGAAAATAGTACTGATAGGCATGTTTTAGTTTGTTCGTTCTGATCCCATATTGATTATCCTCTCCTATAATTCTGTTCCATAAATTGTTTTCTATAAAAAATCAGACAATTTGGAAATTTATGTAATAAGACACAGTGTTTTGTTAATTTTAAACTCCATCTTGCTATCTGATTATTCAAAGTGTTCTGAGGATTACCTTGGAAAAAAGCCATTACTTAATAAAGGATTACAACCCTTTACCAAGTATTTTGGAAAACTCATTTAATATGTAAAGAATTTGACTTGGGACACTAGCTGTCGCGGCTAGGTAAGGATAGGTTGTGGCAGGCAGGCCATTGGCCTACCAGTGAAGATGCCCCTTTGGTCACCCATATCCCATGTTGCAGTGCATAGGTCTGAATGCTGGCTCCACTCCCACGTCCAGCTCTCTGCTCCTGCTCACCCTGGCAGACAGCAGGTGGTGAGTTCACGTGATTGGGTCCTCACCACCCGCATGGGAGACCTCGGCTGTGTTCGTTGGCTCTTGGCTTTGACCTGGTCCAGCCCTGGCCATTGTAGACATCTGGGGAGTGAACAAGCAGATGGGAGCTCTTTCTGTCTCTCTGCCTCTCAAATAAAACAAATTTTAAAAATCTTTAATAAATTGTACCACTAAGAAACACCGCTAGCCGTGTTTTGTTAACTATTATAACTTCATATTTGATAATCAGATACCCTTAGAGTCTGCACATATGGTTTTACTGTTTTCTTTAATCATTGAGTTTTAATTGATGAAAAGCAGTTACTACTAGTTTAAACTCCACCTCCACTCAAGTTTTTCATTCAGTTTCAAATATTTAGATTTCTGTTTAAGAATTGTTTTTTAAAATATACATAGCATAAAAATCTTCGTAATTCTATTTTAAAAAATATTTATTTGAAAGGCAGGGTTACAGAAAGAGAGAGGAAGAGACAGAGAAAGAAATCTTCGATCCCCTGTTTCACTTCCCAGTGGCCACAATGGCTAGGGCTGAGCCAGGCCAAAGAACTCGCATTTGAGTCTCCCACGTGGGTGGCAGGGGTCCAAGCACTTGGGCCATCCGTTGTTTTCCCAGACACGTTAGCAGGGAGCTGGAACAGAATTGGAGCAGCCGAGACGCCAGCATCACAGTCAGTGACTTAACCTACTATGCCACAATGATGTCAGCTCCTTTGTAGTTTGAAGTAAATACCTACTTTTTTTTTTCCTTTCCAGTCTTTGGGTGAATTACATTTGGTTTTGGTTATGGTTAAAAGGTTGAACATTGCCTGTGTAACCATGCATTAGTCATTGTTATGTGAAGTTAGATATTTAAATACTTTTTTCTAATGCTAAAGTACTATAAATGAGTTATTTTTCCAATTTTTGAGTATAAAAGCAGTGAATTTTATAATATTGATATTTAGTACTAAAAACATTGTCAACCCAGTTTATAACCGCATTGAAGTTTCTTTTGAAGATCATACTCTATGGGCATGTAAAACTGAACCACCGTATAATGCAATAATTTTAATTAATAAAGTCACATATCCTGTAGACTTGAATACTTTTTGAAAATGCGCACAATCCCTTTAGTTCCTGTGTCCTGAAGGTCATTGCTTACATCCCTCTTGAAGAACAAGCTTGTTAATTTCTCAAGGTTATTTTGTCTTGTGTGTTACCAACTAAATGTATCCCTCCAAAAACTCAAGCGCTAACCCACCAAAATGATGGTTTTGGGAGAAAGGGCCTCTGGGAAGTGTGATTAGGGTTAGGTGGGGTGGGCTTCCTGATGGGCTGTGAGGGTGGCAGTCTGCAGGCCCGGAAGGGAGCCCTCCTCAAGAACCAACCCTGGATGGCGGACTTCACAACCTCCAGGAATGTTCAAGACCCAAATTTCGGTTATTCAGGCCACTCAACCTTTTTTCCTTCCTGAGAACAGTTCATGCTGATGCAGCACCCTGTGAGGCTGAGCCTTGTAACATTGTCAGTAGTTGACCCTTTTCCCCATAGAATTAGTATTCTATATGGTTTCATCTAACATCGGTACTCGGTGTTGTCCATAAAATTGAATTGAGTTTGCAGATCCGCAGCAGCAGGGTTCTGTGATGCAGGCCCCTATGGATCTGATGGGAGCCAGTCCTGCTAATAACAGGAGGCGCTATTTACAGTAAAGCAAAAACCTCTCCTAGCAATCACTGATACCCACCAACCAGAAGGAAAAGTTGGCTTGGGGACACTTTCAGGGATAAATGCCAAATTCAGTGAAGATTTTTCAGCATTTTCTTACCTTAGAGAAATAGTAATTTCCCTGGATCTTTAATGTTGCTTGGCCTTCCGAGGATGCGTGGTGGGCTTCACATGAACACACAGGAAGCCTTCTTGCCTGTGCCCATAGCCCAGTCGGGAGGCTCCCCCTGACCCCAGAGGACTTGAGGGCCAGGCAGGAGCTGTAGCTGTGGAGAGACTGGGCCCTCACTGAGTCCTCCAGAGTGGCCCAGTTAGAAACGCTCTGCCTGGGGGCACCCTGTTCTTCTAGGCACCGAACTGCAGGGTTAGCTGATCACAGGGGATCCAAAATCACCAAGCATTGTTTTCCTTCAAATGTTAGGCTTTCCAGAATGGTCTGCCAGAACTGAGGACACAGCTTCACAAATATGCAAGGACCTCAAGACCAGCCCCATAAAAGGAGTCTGAGCTTACAGTTCAATGGCCACTCCCTCTTAGTGTTCCCAGTGAGTCTAAACTCCCTTCTGTACACTTGATCTTAGCCAAAAGGCTGAGAAGCGATTAAATTCCCTTTAAAGGAGCTGATGCTGACAGTGAAGTGTTTGAAGCATGAAATTAATGCTGTGAAATTGGGGTCGGTGCTGTGGCGAAATGGGTTAACGCCCTGGCCTGAAGCGCTGGTATCCCATATGGGCGCCGGTTCAAGTCCCAGCTGCTCCACTTCCGATGCAGCTCTTGGCTATGGCCTGGGAAAGCAGTGGAAGATGGCCCAAGTGCTTGGGCTCCTACACCTGTGTAGGAGACCCGGAAGAAGCTCCTGGCGTCTGGCTTTGGGTTGGTGCAGATCCGGCTGTTGCAGCCATCTGGAGAGTGAACCATCGGATGGAAGACCTCTCTCTCTCTCTGCTTCTCCTCTCTGTGTAACTCTGACTTGCAAATAAATAAATCTTTTTTAAAAATGCTGTGAAATTATAAAAGGGAAGGAAACCGTGTAAATTGGAGTTTTCTGTAAGGTAAGAAAATGTGCTTTTTTTGTCTTTGATCATTTCTATTTAACCACAAAACATGTAGAAGATTACTTAGTCTTCAACTCTTTGAGGCTGGTAAATGAGAACCTCAGCCCGTGAAGGCTTTACGCGGTGAAGTCTGAGCTCCCCTGCTTGAGGGAGGTTACATGACTTGCGCATGGTGCTACCACTGGTTTGTTCCTTCAGCGTGTACCCACTGGGTGCCCGTTAGGATCCAACTACTGTGGCAGTGCAGAGCTACAGAGAAATCTCGTACAGTAGTCTGCGCTTACCCATGGTTTTGCTTTCCACAGTTTATGGTTAGAAAATGCTAGTATTTGTCTTTTTTTTTTTAAGAGAGATTTATTTATTTATTGGAAAAACAGAGGAGAGGGAGAGAGCGAGCTTCATCCTCTGGTTCATTCCCCAAAGGGCTGCAAGAGCCAGGGCTGGACCAGGCTAAGGCGAGGAGCCAGGAGCTTCTTCAGGTCTCCCACATGGTTGGCAGGGGTCTAAGCTCTAAGGCCATCTTTGACAGCTCCCATGTAGGATGCTGGCGCTGCAAGTAAGTGGTGGCTTAAACCACTGTGCCACAGTGGCGGTCCCTACCCACTGGTGGTCTTGAAATATATCCTCCATATGTGAGGGGGACTACTCTATTTTGACCTGTTCTTTTCCCTAAATCTAGTGGGACCTGTTTATCAGATAGATACTCATATTTTGGGTATCTGTCCCCAAAGGGTCATTAATATATCTACGCATTGTTAGGATTGCTATGCATGTAGGAGCCTAACTCTTGCTTCAAAAACAAAGTGTTGGGGCCGGCTCTGTAGCATAGTGGCTTAAACCCTGGCCTGCAGCACCAGCGTTCCATATGGGCGCCTGTTCAAGTCCCAGCTGCTACACCTCCCATCCAACTCCCTGCTAATGTGCATGTGCAAGCAGCAGAGGATGGCCCAAGTCCTTGGGCCCCTGCACCCATGTGAGAGACCAAGAAGAAGCTCCTGGCTTCTGATCAGCTCACCTCTGGCCATTGTGGGCATTGGGGAGTGAACCAGCAGATGGAAGACCTCTCTCTCTGTCTCCACCTCTCTCTAACTTTCAAATTTTTAAGTTTTTTTTTTTTTTTTTTTTTTTTTTTCCTGAAAGAAACAGAGCTCCCATCTGCTGATTCATTCCCAAAATGTTCACGACAGTTGGGGCCAGTTTTGAAGCCAGGAGCTGGGAATGCAATCCAGATCTCCCCTGTGGGTGGTCGGCACCCAGTAGCTTGAGCCATCACTGCTGCCTCCCAGGCACTGCTTCTGCAGGAGGCTGGGTTCAGAAGCCCAAAACAGGAACTGAACTTGGATTGAGATGTGTCATAACTGTTAGGCTGAACACCCATCTCAATTTTTTCTTTTCAATTGTTTACCTAAAGATGTCTGCACAGAGGTCTTAAGCTCCAACTTCCACATATCTGAAATGAAAACAAACGCACCTGTCCCTGAAGGGATTGTGAAGAGTAGACATGGTAAGGCCCACTCATCATGTGGGAGAGCACTCGGGGTCCAGTGAGCGTGCCTGTGGGTCCTGCTCTTCCAAGGTCAAGGTGCCAGGTGGAACATGGAATTAATGCCTGTCAGGGGACTACAGAGCACAAGAGATCCCAAGGCCAGCAAGGCAGGCCAGGGAGAGTGCCCTGAAGGAGGCCACACCTGGGCCAGCAGGAGGGGAGTGGTGCAGGGCAACCAGAATGCACCAAAACCTCAGACCCACCCTGAGTAAACACTTAGCAAAATGTCATTGGAGGAAAATGGATTTTCTCAAGCCGCAGATGAGCTTTTGAACATTTTTTTAAAAGATTTTATTTATTTATTTGACAGAGTTAGAGACAGAAGGGTCTTCCTTTTCCGATGGTTCACTCCCCAAATGGCTGCTATGGCCCGTGCTGCGCCAATCCAAAGCCAGGAGCCAGGAGCCTCCTCCTGGTCTCCCATGCGGGTGCAGGGCCCAAGCACTTGGGCCATCCTCCACTGCCTTCCCGGGCCACAGCAGAGAGCTGGCCTGGAAGAGGAGCAACCGGGACTAGAACGAGCGGCCATATGGGATGCTGGCGCTGCAGGCGGAGGATTAGCCAAGTGCGCCACGGCGGCGGCCCCTGAGCATTTTTTTTACTCACAGGATGATGCAAAAGCAAACTGATTTACTTCAATCAATTTCGAAAGCTTTTAATTGGCATAAAGTTGTGTTTGTTGAGGTTGGCCCGGCAGTGAACATCTGCTGGGATGGCCACATCGCACGTTGGAGCGTCTGCGGTGCCCAGCTGTGTCTGATTCCATTCTGGCAATGCAGACCCTGGGAGATGGCAGGTGATGGCTCAAGTAGCTGTGTCTTTCCACACACAGGGGACCTGTACAGAGGTCCTGGCTCCCAGCTTCAACCTGGGCCGTCCCTGACTTGTGGGCACTTGGAGAGTGAACCAGCCAATGACTGGAGATCTGTCTCTGCCTCTCAAAAAAAAAATGATAAAAACCATGGATTCACAGGCTTCCATGTGATGTCTCAGTGTGTGTACACTTCAATGAGATCATCTCTTACTAGATTGCACCTGAGTGAGATCCTGCAGCACTTGTCTTCCTGGCCTAGCTTATTTTATGTAGCATAATGACCTCCAGGTCTATTCATGTTGTTGCAAATGACAAAAGTTCATCCTTTAAAAAAAAATTATTTGAAAGGCAGAGTTAAAGAGAGGAAGAGACAGAGATCTTCCATCTGCTGATTCACTCCCCAAATGGCCACAACAGTCAGGACTGGCCAGGCCAAAGCCAGGAGCCTGGAACTCCATCCAAGTCTCCCAAGTGGGTGGCAGGGCCCCGAGTACTTGGGCCATCCTCTGCTGCTTTCCCAGGCACATTAGCAGGGAGCTGGATCAGAAGTGGAGCAACAGGAACTGGAACTGGCAGTGAACATGGGATGCCAACGTGGCAAGCCATGGCTTAACCCACTGCACCACAACGCCTGCCCCAGATTTTATCGGTTTTGGTTGAATAGTATTCCACTGTGTGCGTGTATCACATCTTCCTTCTTTAGTCATCATTGGATGGGCACTTCAGTTGCTTCCATTTCTTGGCCATTGTGAATAGTGTTGGCAGCAATCGCGAGGCTGCAGGTGTAACTGATTTCGTTTCCCTTGGATGTATATATACCCAACAGTGGGGATCATACGGTAGTTTTAATTCGAGATTTTGGAGGAAACTTCTTGGGTTCTTTGTAGTGACTGCACCAGCTTTCATTCCCGCCAGCAGTGTCTAAGAGACCCGTTCTCTCCATATCCTCACCAGCACCTGGTATCAGTTGTCTTTCTGGTAACAGACAATCTAAGGAGAGCAAGGTGATCGCTCATTGTGGTTCTGACTTACAGTTCTCTGATCATTAATGCCCATACTACCCAAGGCAATTCACAGACTCAATGCAATCTCTGTCAAATACCAATGACATTTTCTAACTAGAAAACATGACTAAAATCCTTGTGGATGGCCGGCACCGTGACTCACTAGGCTAATCCTTCGCCTGCGGCGCTGGCACCCCGGGTTCTAGTCCCGGTTGGGGCGCCACACTGTCCCGGTTGCTCCTCTTCCAGTCCAGCTCTCTGCTGTGGCCCAGGAAGGCAGTGGAGGATGGCCCAAGTGCTTGGGCCCTGCACCTGCATGGGTGACTGGGAGGAAGCACCTGGCTCCTGGCTTCAGATCGGCACAGCACACCGGCCATGGCGGCCCATTTGGGGGGTGAGCCAATGGAAGGAAGACCTTTCTCTCTCTCTCTCTCTCTCTCTCTCTCTCTCACTGTCTAACTCTGCCTGTCAAAAAAAAAAAAAAAAATCCTTGTGGAACCACAATGGACCACAAATAGTCGGAGCAATCTTGAGTAAAAAATACAAAGGAAACATTACATTACCTTCCTTTAAAATATATTTAAAAGCTACAGTAATTAAAACAGCATGGTATTGGCATAAATACAGATAAATGAAACAAAACAGACTCTTAGAGGTAAATTAATGCATCTCCAGCCAACTGATTGATCTTTAACAAAAGTGCTAAGAACACACATTGGACAGAGGATCGTCTTCACAATAAAAGGTACTGGGAAAATTGGATATCCCACGCACAGAAATGAAACCAGACGTCTTTCTCCCACCATGTACGACAATCAGTGCAAAATGGACTGAAGACCTATTATACGTAAAACCTTGAAACGACTAGAAGATAATATAGGGGGAAAGCCTTAGGAGATTGAATGAGTAAGGATTTTTGGGTCAGATCCCAAAAGCACCAAAAACAAGCAAAAATAGGCAAGTGAGATTTCATCAACCTGAAGAGCTTCTATATGGCAAAAGATAAGAGTGAAGAGACAACCTACAGAATGGAAGAAAATATTTACACATAATTATGCCTCAGACAAGAGGTTCATAACCAGAATATAGAAAGGACTCAGCTGAACAGAAAAAAAAAAATGGGCAGTAGATCTAAACAAGTAGCTCTCAAAGGAGAATACACACACGGCCAACAGATACATGAAAAAAATCCTCGTTTTTAAAGGAACTGTTGAATACTACATGATGAACACGGATTTTATGCTTCAGTCATCTTCCTCTTCACTCCCTGTTGGCCTCTTTCTGGGATGTTCTCCTGAGCAGATAGGAGAGAGAAGATACACAGTTCAATGCCGGCCCTCTCTGAACACTTGCTGTAGCTCTGAGCTGTGGTGGGGATGTGCGCTCTTCTCTCTGGGAGTCGGCCCCGCAGTGCTGGGCCTGCGTCCACACACTCGCAGGGGATCAGGCTCCTGGAGCATGGCTCTCCTGGGCCCGTGGCCAGCGCTGGGGACACGTTTCCTTCTACACTGACATTCCTACCGTACTATCTGATAACATGAGTGGGCTTCACGGGGAATGGAGTTTCTGGAAAATGAGGTTAAAACATTTATTTTGGTGCAAAAATTCTGAAACTCATGCACAATTTTTTTTCATAACACATTTTCCGTGAAAAGTTTTTCAGTTTCTTAAAAAGTTTACTTGAGGGCCGGCGTTGTGGCGCAGTGTGTTAAAGGCACCGCCTGTGATGCCAGATCCCCTATGAATACAGGTTCAAGTCTCGGCTACTCTGCTTCTAAGCCAGCTCCCTGCCGATGCGCCTGGGAAGGCAGCAGAAGATACCCAAGTGCTCGGACCCCTGCACCTATGTGGGAGACCCAGATGAAGTTCCTAGCCCATGGCTTTGGCTTGGCTCAGCCCTGACCACTGTGGCCAGTTGGGAAGTAAACCAATGGCAGGCTGGCGCCGCGGCTCACTAGGCTAATCCTCTGCCTGCAGTGCTGCTACCCCGGGTTCTAGTCCCGGTTCGGGCACTGGATTCTGTCCCAGTTGCCCCTCTTCCAGGCCAGTTCTCTGCTGTGGCTCGGGAGTGCAGTGGAGGATGGCCCAAGTGCTTGGGCCCTGCACCCCATGGGAGACCAGGAGAAGCACCTGGCTCCTGGCTTCGGATCGGCACAGCGCGCTAGCCATAGCGGCCACTTGAGGGGTGAACCAACAGAAGGAAGACCTTTCTCTCTCTCTCTCTCTCTCTCTCTCTCTCACTAACTCTGCCTGTCAAAAAACAAAACAAAACAAAGAAACAAAAAAAAAAAAAAAAAAAAAAAAAAAAAACAATGGCAGATATCTTTCTCTGTGTGTGTGTGTGTGTGTGTGTGTGTTACTCTCTGTGTCACTCTGCCTTTCAAGTAAATCAAATTTTTTTTGACAGGCAGAGTGGACAGTGAGAGAGAGAGACAGAGAGAAAGGTCTTCCTTTGCCGTTGGTTCACCCTCCAATGGCCGTTACGGCTGGCGCGCTGCGGCCTGTGCCCTGCTCTGATCCAAAGCCAGGAGCCAGGTGCTTCCTCCTGGTCTCCCATGCAGGTGCAGGACCCAATCACTTGGGCCATCCTCCACTGCACTCCCTGGCCACAGCAGAGAGCTGGCCTGGAAGAGGGGCAACCGGGACAGAATACAGTGCCCCCACAAGGACTAGAATCCGGGGTGCGAGCGCCGCAGGTAGAAGATTAGCCTATTGAGCCATGGCACCAGCCAAGTAAATAAAATTTTTAAAAAATGTATTTGAGAGACAGAGGCAGCTCCCATCCACTGGTTCACTCCCCAAATACCCATGCTGGCTGGGGCTGGGTCCCTGGTGTGGGTGACAGGAGCACAGCTACTTGAGCCATCAGCCCTGCTGCCCAGGGCCTGCGTTGGCAGGACGCTGGAGTCCGGAGCAGAGCGGGGAATCAAACCTCCAGGGACTGCCGTGTGTGCGGGTCGCAGGCTAACATTCACTCCCATTCAAGAGCCCGCATACGTTCCTTGGCTTCCTGTATCTAACATTCAGGATTTTAAACTCTGTTACTTTATTTATTTGGAAAGAGCTCACATCCACTGATTCGTTCCTCAAATGCCCACACAACCAGGGCGGACCCAGGCGAAAGGTGGGAGCCAGGAGCTCCATTCAGATCTCTGCAGAGCCATCATCACTGCCTCCCGGGGTCTGCGTTACAGGCAGCTGGAGCCAGGAGCCAGAGCCGGGCCTAGAACCCAGGCACTCCCATGTGGGAGGCTGGCTTCTTAACTGCTAGGCCAAATGCTGCCCCCAAAAGCCTGCGATGGAATCAAGGGTTGCTTGTGTCTTATGTGTTTCACAGTGTGTGTGTGTGTGTGTGCATAGAAAAAAGAAGCACACCTGTCCAATGTTGAACTAAACATGTATGTGACTGGTGTTTATTCCTATGTCTGTCTCCAGAACCTAGAATGCAGCATTCAGCGTTCAGAAGATGTCAAATGAGGGGCAGCTGTTTGGTGGAGGGGTTAAGACACGGCTGGGGGCGCTCGTGTCCCAGGTCAGAGCCTGGCTCAAGTCCTTCCAATCCCGCTTCCTGCTAATGCACATCCGGGAGGCAGCGAATGGTGGTTCAGATACTTGGGTTCCTGCCACGCACATGGAGACCCAGGTTGAGTTATGGGTTTCTGGCTTAGGCCTGGGCCAGCCCTGGCTGTGCAGGCATTTGGGGGCTAAATAGGCAGGAGTCTCTCCATCTCTCTCTCTCTCGCTCTCTCGCTCTGCCTTTCAAGTAAAGTGAAAAGAAAAAAACAGTGAATGTGTCATTTGCGCAATAACAGTGATTCTCTTCTATAATTAAGACTTAAAACTTCTTTGCCTCTGTGATCTTCCAGGGGAAAAGGAAACGAGCTAGAGTGGAAATATTTTGCTATCACAGAAATTAACTAATCTTCAGCTACTCTTCCAGCCAGAGACATCCAGTGTCCCACAGTGAGCATGATCACCCTACCCGTGGGGAAGGGTCTGTCATTCTGTAGGACAGGCCTGGGTGTTTGGGGCCCCGCGCCTTTCCCTGTAGCCCCTTCCATCCACCCAGACACACACGCACACACACACACACACGCCTGACTGCAAGGCTGCAGAGCTTCTGCTCGTTCTTCTACACCCAGTGAGAGGTCTCCTCCTCCATGCAGCCTGCATGGAGCACAGGAATCACACCCTCCTCTGGGCCACTCCTACCTAGTTCCTTTACTGCATCTCTCTGAATTTCACTCATCTGTGTAGACAGCTACTGTGTGCCTGCCTGGGCCGTGGGCTCTGCTTCCCCCCACCCCTAGCAGCTGGCCCCTGGGTACAAGGTGCTCCCCGGAAGTGCATCCACACGGTCTCACCTCATCACTGCTGAGCTGCTTGGCTCTGCGTAACCTCCGAGCCTTATCCTCTTCGGAGCCCTCGTCACTGTCTGAGGAGCTGAATCGGGCTCGTTTCCCTGCAAGCAAAGGAACTGCAGCTGTGGGACAGACCCTCCACGACCAGGGTGCAGCTACTCTGAATATTGGGACTGCCTCCCGGGCGCTGTTCATGTAAGGCAAGTGCCCAGAGGACTTGGCCTTGAGGGGTTCATTCTCAGAGAGTTCGCCGGCCACTTTTCAGTACCCCAGAAGCACTGTGCACATCCCACAGTTAAGACTGCCGAGTGTGAGCACCGAGTGAATTCGCCCCGTGGGGAGCTGCGGGCCGCACACCCCCTTGGCAGGTGCACCAGTTAGTGCAGCCATCCGCCCGCCCTGACGTGCTGTCTGCGACACTGCTCTCGACAAAACAAGCGGCCTTCGCGCCATCTCGAAGACACAGGAAGACAGGGAGAAAGTGCTCACGGGAGCCCTGGGGGCTAAGTGCCACTTCCACGCCTGACTCACCGTGGGCTGCCCCTGGGCGAGGGCTGTTCAGGGCAGCCAGGCTGGCTGCCTCCTGCTCCTCCTGTTCCTCCTCCCCTTCCTCCTCCTCCTCCTCCTCCTCCTCCTCCTCCTCGTCATCGTCACTGTCGGGATCCTGGTGGGGGGTGCTTGGCACCTGCTGGCGCCGCCTCCCCCTCCCCCGCAGATGGATGCTCTGAGACCCGCGCTGAGTAGAAGCCTGCAGCCGTCTTTCCTCCTTCTGTGGGGACGCAAGTACGCGATTCAACTTCAAACCCGTCTGTGCGTGCCCACCCAAGCCCACCTGCACCCTGCAGCGCACGCACCCTAGAGCAGCTGTGTCCACGTGCAGCTGAGTTACCATGCACAGCGGTTTGAAGGGATGCAGGCAACAGAGGGGTGAAGAGCCCGGTTTCTCCCCGCAGTGGATGGGATCGGGACTGGCACAGGTCTGTCCCCGGCAGCCCTGGGAGCTGCACCGTCCCCTGTGCTGCCACTCACAGCCCAGAGACAGTCTCTGTTCATCTCCACCAAACTCCCCCAGCCCCAGAGTCCTGCCCCAGCCCCTGACCCCAGAGAGCCCCCCACAGCTCCTGACAGCAGGAAGGGGCAGCCTGCTGGGGGCAGGGGTGAGGCTGGGGGGCGGATGCCAGCCACAGGGTAGTCTGCATTGCTGTGCATCTGCCTGTCCTTCTACAGTGAGGTGCACAAGGCTGCACCCGTGTCAGGAAGAGTCAGGAATGCCCTTGGCCTCCAGTGTTAGAATATCTGCTAACAGCTGCGAGTCTGAAAGCACCCATTGTTCTCCAAAATCTCAGAGAACCCACGTTCGCTTTCAGTCTCACCGCAGCCATTGACATTTCTATGAGAAATCAGACAGCGGTAGGAATAAGAAACGGTGTATGAATATTCTGGGGGGAAAAATGGCTCTTGGTATCCAGAAGCCTCGAGAGAAAGCATAGCCAACATATAACATACCTTCATCATGTCTGTGCGCGGGCCCTCAGGATCGCAAGAGGCCATTGGCAGGATCCTAATCTTCTGTGCCTTTGAAATTCTACTAGCCAGTGGCACGGTCATCTTTCTATGGGTGGCACTGTCTATAGAATGAGGCCTGCCAGGGAAGGGACAGCAACGTCTTACTATTCACTGAGAACCTTGGGAGGGGATCAGACCAGCCCCAGGACCACGGCTCCCTAGGGAGCTCCTCCCTTTGCCCCTCATCCCATCCCATCCCATGGCAAGCTGCCTGGGGCGAAGTGGGAGTGCAGGGAGGAAAGGCAGAGGCAAGGTCAAGGGCTGTTACCAAAAATACCCCCAACCACAATCACGGAGAGCAGCACAATGAAGTCTCGGGTCTGTAAGGGTGAGGCACCTGCCAGGAGGCGTAACTTGGGGATTAAAGTTGAGTCCCTCCATCTGGGCAAAACCGGAAGAGAGGTCAAAGCAAGGGGGCCTCCTCGCTGCCCGGGGTCGGCACAGCTGGAACAGGAGTCCTGGTCAGAAAGGCCGCCCCCCTGACGCCAGCGGGTCCACCGGGGCAAAGGGCAGGAGCCTGGAAGAGCGCCTCTGGGCAGAGAGCTGGGACGTAGGGGGAGAAGGTGTGCACTGCCGCCAGATGTGAGCCCAGGTGAGCTGTGGGGCACGGGGAGAAACAGGCCCAAGCCAAGGACTGCGGCTCGCGTGGGGCCGTTCAGGAAGAGGGCGCGGAGAGGCGGGACTGGCGCCAGGTCTCGGCGCGCTCGGTGTGCGGCGCGACTTAACACACAGCCCGCGAGGCAGACATTATCGCCGCTCTCTGGGCAAGGAAACGGGAAGTTAGTGAGATGGAGACCTCGCCCCAGCATTGCCCAGGCCGAGAGCGGGCCCTCCCCGGCTCAGGAGGACGGGCAGGACTTAGTACGCTTGGCTTCCCTTGGCCTCCTCTCCGTCTAAGCAGGCGATTAAATGGTTGTGGTATCACAAAGCTGTGCAGCCTTGGCCTCGAGTCTGATGGCAGGAGACTTCGACAGCCCGGGAAAAACCCTTGCATCCTCGTCTTGTAGGTGACTCCTCACCAGCCACACCGTGCCCTTCGGAGGGAAGGGTTCCAGAGGGACCCCCACACGACGCCCGGCACCGGGCACTGGGGCACAGCCTGCAGGGGGCTCGGGTAAGGGGAGCAGCCTGCCACGCCTCTTGCATGCCTACCCTGACACCGTTCTGAGGTCACATGGCTTCCCAGGTCAATTTCACTGAAGGGGCAGGGCAGGTCTGCTAGGCCTCTCGCCAAGTGCAGCGACCAGCGGGGATTAACAGTGCCCAGCCTTTTGAGCGCTGGATCAGCCTCGTGTGAGCTTTGATAGCAAGCACTGGCTCGCTGCGTAGTGGCAGCTGATAGTGGACTTGAAGAAAAGCTCCTATCAGAACCAGACCGTGGTTCTCGCTGAGCGGCACCGGGAGGCTGAGCGAGATGTGCTGGGCCTCTTGGGGTCACACAGCATCTCTCTTGGGGCGCTTTCTAACGGCAGTGGGTGCCACGCCGCTGGGCTAGTTACCGGAAGGTGAGCTTGGATTTGAAGATGGCTTGTCCCAGCAGGCCGGTGTCGCCTCTTATGAACAGGTGGTTGTGGTTGTCCTGCAGGAGTTCCTGGTGGATCTCAAACACCTCGTTCCCCAGATGCAGGGACATGCTGGAAACCAGAGAGGAGGGGTCAGGGATTAGGCTGGGTATTTGCTGAATGATTCCGACAGCGCCACTTAAAACAGCATAGGACGGCGGCGTCCCGGCTTCACACTCAACCTACCGGAAGGCTGGATTTGGAAGAGAAACAGAAAAGAGAATTAGAAACAACTGATCTCTTTTCCAAGGAAGAAGTAGTAACGTCCATCCTCTTTCCAGCTTCAAACGTGAGGCTGAGGGACCCGTGCGTGCCCAGAGACCGCGGGACTAGCAGCACAGAAAGCAACTTCTCCATTCTCGGGCTGTAGGACAGCCGCTGTGTCAGGTAGCCAGCCTCGGCGTTCCGCAGCAGGAAGGTGGTCTGGGGGCCATGGCCCACGTCTCCACCAGCGCAGCTGTGTGACCTCAACCTTCTTTATTTCTCTCGGATTTCCTGGGTAATGCCGGGTGGCCTGCATTCTGTCAATTCTTCCACAAAATATCCCAACACAGGTCGTACCCGGAAGCTATCCTAGACCGCAAGTCCCCCGAGGGGGGTCTGGGGCGTCTGGGGTGGTCTGGGCTCACCTTCCGTCTGACCACTTGACGATGCGAGCGTTGCTCTCTCTGATCTCATTTCCTTCTTCATCCCGGCGGATCCTCCATCGAATGGTATTTTCCACCTGATTCGGGACATGTAGGCATTAGGAACCGATTGAACTGGCTGCTCGTTCTTTTGTACTCCAGTGATGTGTAGTCCCATGCTCGGAATTGACAGGGAACTGTGGAATAAGCTTACCGGAAAATAGCTGGTTTGGCAACACTGAAACCCACCTGCTATATACACCTGGAGAAGCTGGTTAAGCCAACCAGGCATTTTGCTTAAATCTTTCCTGAGCTCCAGTTCAGGGCAGCAGGGGCAGAAGCCAACCATGACGCAGATCCACTAAGGGCTCGGAGGGAGGGAGGACAGACTGGGGTCTACAGGAGACAGACAAAGGTTGAGATCTTGATCTAACGCAGGATCC
Organism: Oryctolagus cuniculus; assembly: GCF_964237555.1. Lineage (NCBI taxonomy): Eukaryota > Metazoa > Chordata > Mammalia > Lagomorpha > Leporidae > Oryctolagus > Oryctolagus cuniculus. The sequence goes on from NC_091443.1 coordinate 74,621,705, forward strand.
TTGGAGCACAATGAACCCAGAGAAAGGGAGGCCTAGTGAGACAGGCAATAAATTTTTTTTAATGTTAAAGAATAAACAAATTAACAAATAACAAACTAAAATCTAAGCTCTGTGCTTTGCCCTGTTTTCAAACCCAAATCCACTCTACCCACTTGGGAGGGAACTCCAAGTGATAAAATAGCGTACAAGTTGACCCTGCCCAGTGCTAGCACCGGGGCCCCTGTTAAGGAAGACAGCGCCCCTGCACGACAGCGGTGGTGCTTTGCCACCAGGAGCCTTCTGGAGAGGAGCCAGCCAATGACAAGGTCTCCTTCTGCACCTCAGGGCAATGGGCACAGAGAGCCCAGGACATTTCGATTGTGGGAAGTTGCAAGGATCTAAAACGTGAAAGCAGTCCCACACACTGTGTTTCATTATCATTAATCCTGGAGGAAGTGGTTAAGAGTTTTTAAGAATGTTTATCTTTATGTTGAAATGTGATAACAACAACAACAACAAAAAACGGAGAAAGAGAGAAATGACAATTCCACAGAGCAGGGACGAACAAGCGTGTGGATCTTTTCCCTAAAGATATTCGGGAAGGATGTTTCATTCCTAGTGCCAAAGAGCTGTGTGTTCATTGAACAGGAAACACAAAAGATCATTTTCATAAGCTCAGGTTTCAAGTTGTCATGTGTGTGTTTTACTTCACAGAAGAAAAAAATCTTCAGAAAAAAGGGACTAGATCATGGGGTGGTACCTTTAATTTCAGCCTGATTCTGTCTCCATCGTAAGGCATTTTCTTATCTTCACGTTCATCTTCATAAAACTGAGGGTCGAAAGGTCTGCGGATTGTTTTTGTAATGTCACGTTAGCGACATCGAGTCATGAATGCGATGACCAGTGTACGTTAGCATCGATATGTTTCTGAACCATCATACAAGAAAACAACATCGTGTGAACCTTATTTAAATGAAGATGCAAATGACAGCGCTTTCTTGAAGTTTGTTTTTACAGCGCGCTGCCTGAAATAAAACCCAAAGGGGACTAATAATTCCACGTCTTATTTGAAGAAATGCCTCCTGAAGTGAGGCAACACACGGCCTGCCTTTCCCTATTTTTTAAAGAAAATGGGTCACACTGAACTGCAGGAGAGTCTGCAGGCACGCCCCGGAGTGAATGAAACACATCAGCACTCCTCTGCTGTCCAAAATCATTGTCTTCCCAAATTCACAGGGGCTTCTACAAAGAATATTTATGATTTCTCTAATCAATTTTTCTCACTGTCATTTGTCAATTTTGCAGCTGTGCACTAGTGAAAAATAACTTCACCTGTTGGGATATCTGTTTATTTATAGGCATGTGCCAAAATGCTAGGTAAGTTATTAGCATTAAAAGCCTTGGCCGGTGCCGTGGCTCACTAGGCTAATCCTCCGCCTGCGGCGCCGGCACACCAGGTTCTAGTCCCGGTCAGGGCGCCGGATTCTGTCCTGGTTGCCCCTCTTCCAGGCCAGCTCTCTGCTGTGGCCCGGGAGTGCAGTGGAGGATGGCCAAAGTGCTTGGGCCCTGCACCCCATGGGAGACCAGGATAAGTACCTGGCTCCTGCCATCGGATCAGCGCGGTGCACCGGCCACAGCGCGCCAGCCGCGGCGGCCATTGGAGGGTGAACCAACGGCAAAGGAAGACCTTTCTCTCTCTCTCTCTCTCACTGTCCACTCTGCCTGTCAAAAAAAAAAAAAAAAAAAAGCCTCTTGATGAGGCAGACATCTGCAGTGGTTAAGCTGCAGGTCAGGAGTGCCTGGGTTGGATTTCTGGCTCTGGCACCTGGTTCCAGCTTCCTGCTGGTGTGGCCCTGGAAGAGAGCAGTGACGGCTCAAGGGATTGAGTCCTTGACATCCACGTGGGAGACCTGAATTGTGTCCCTGCCTCCTGGTGTGGCAGCCATGTGGGGAATGAACCAGCAGATGAGACCTCTCTGGTTTGTATGTCTTTCTCTCTCCCTCTCTCTCTCTCTGTCTCTCAAAAAAACTCTCTTACTATCAACTCGTCATTTTTCTACTGCAGCAATCCTAAATTTATTATTTATTACATGAGAAATCTCCCATCTTCATAATTAGTTAACTCATCAAAAATAAGAAACAGTGTTCACATTCTACATAGTTTTATTCGACATCTTGAAAAAAATCCATCAGTCCTCTTACTTGGGATCTATGCTGAGAAACTTGGGTAGTTTCACAAAGTGGAGTTCATTTCCTAAGTCAGAGTTGATATTGGGAATCTCTACTTCTATTCTGGTTTCAGAAGCGGGCTGCTTCCCATGCTGGTCCAGGGCTGCTTGGGGTTCATCCTACAAGAAGAGCAGGAAATGAGAGCTTGCAGGGATGCAGGGATGTTCTAGCTTTACTCCCACCCCAGCAGGTGCAGCTTTGAGAGGAAGTAAAGTTAGACAAGCACGTTCATGGATCAATCTTCTCTCCACACGCGTGAGACAGACCTGTCAGCTTCTGCGCCTTCTTTCTCAGCCTCGAATAATGGGGCTCACTTGCGACCAGCAAGTGTACTCACAACATGTTGTCCTGGCATAGGGAGCTGGCTGTCCTCATCACTCGACGAAGAAATGTCATTTATGTCTCCAAAAAGATCCATGGTCCCACTGTAATCTTCAGTGTTGGCAGGGGAAGGGGGGGAAGAATTCACAGTATTAATTTCTGTAACTCAATTTCTTTGCATAGTTCTTTAACATACTCCCAAGATTCCCAAACCAAACCTCCATCAAACCAACCTCAAGCTAGCTCCTTGAGCCCAGCCACCAGAGGCTTGGCCAGAGTGTCTTGGGAGCAGTTGGCTGGTGCAAGGCAGAGTTGCTGGGAGAGCTGGCATCCGTGATGGTTTCCAGCAACCCCTGCCTCTGGTTCTCATGCCTTTGGGCAGTCTCCTCTAACACAGCTTCACAGTTGGTCCACGTGAGCAGAGGAGTGCAACCTCACTTCCAAGGTGAGGCCAAGAAAGACACTGGCTTTCTGCCTTGCCCTTCCTCTTGTGGGTCACTCGCTCTGGGGGAAGCCAGCTGCTGTGATGTGAGGACACTCAAACGGCCTCTAGGGAGACGCACTTGGTGAGAAACTGAGGCCTTTTCCAACAGCCATGTGAGCCATATTGGAAAGTGATCCTTGGGCCTGAGACAAGCCTTAGGTTGTGTAGTGTTAGCCAACACTTTGTAGCCTTGTGAGAGGCCCTGAGCCAGACCGCCCCACTAAAGCATTCCTGAATTCCTGACCCTCAGAATATGCATTATACATGAAATGTCTGCTGCTTTAAGCTTCTGATCTGGGTGTAACTTGTTACTCAGCAATAGATAACTAACACAGTGACCCAGGAGGCCATCTCTCCCTTCTGTCTTGGCATCTCTGTTCTCCCACATCTCTCTTTCCCCTGGGATCCTGCATGGCCTGCTATGGTCTCTGGATACTCCAATTTACAGATCCACGTTGGCCTACACACCCATTCTCCAGACTAGAATGTCAGCTAGCTGTGGGCAAAATCAGTCTGTACAAACCAGAGTACCCTAAGGGCTTTGGTTATAGCAGGCATAAAGGGAGCTAAACCTCTAGCAGACGTTAAAGACCAGAGACACTCATTAGTCATTCAACCCAGAATAAACAACCAGCACCAGTAATAAGAAAAGTTCAAGGAACTCAACTTACTGTTTTGAATGATGAACTTCTTCAGACTTGCCATTACTAGATATTATTTTAACTTGAATTTTTTTAAAGATGAAGGGTGTTCCAGATTCTCTTTTATTAAAATTATTTTTTTATTTAAAAGGCAGAGTGACACAGAGAGGGAGAGAGACAGAGTGACCTTCCACCCACTGATTCTCTCCCTTGAAGCCTGGAACTCTATCCAGGTCTCCCATGGGATGGCAGAGACCCAAGAACTTAGGCCATCATCTGCTACTTCCCAGGCACATTAGCATAAAGCTGGATGAGATGCGGAGGTGGGAGTTGATCCCAGATACTCTTGTACAGGATGTGGGCGTTCCAAACAGTGTCTTAACCAATGGCACCATAACACCTACCCCTGATTTGTTTCGGTTCATGAATACTTGTGTGGCCCAGGTGCTTCAACTTTCCTAGAGCCATGATCAACTTTCTGCCTCCATATTCATCTTCATAAAGGTATGTGTTTAAATGTGGATGCAATAAAGAGTTTACAGAATTTCCCTTAAACCTTGCCACTGGGGCCAGAGTTATGATGCAGTATGTTATTTGACAGGCAGAGTGGATAATGAGAGAGAGAGACAGAGAGAAAGGTCTTCCTTTTTGCCATTGGTTCACCCTCCAATGGCGGCCGCGGCCGGCGCACCGCACTAATCCGAAGGCAGGAGCCAGGTGCTTCTCCTGGTCTCCCATGCGGGTGCAGGACCCAAGCACTTGGGCCATCCTCCACTGCACTCCCTGGCCTGGAAGAGGGGCAACCGGGACAGAATCCAGCGCCCCAACCGGGACTAGAACCTGGTGTGCCGGCGCCACTGGTGGAGGATTAGCCTAGTGAGCCGCGGCGCCAGCCGCCTGCTCCAACTTTCAATCCAGCTCTCTGCTATTTTGCCTGGGAAGGCAGCAAATGATGGCCCAAGTGCTTGGGCCTCTGTCACACAAGGAGGAGATCCAGATGGCGTTCCTGGATCCTGGCTTCCACCTGGCCCAGCCTCTGCTGTTGTGGCCATTTGGGGAGTGAACTAGCAGATGGAAGATTCTCTTTCTTTGTCTCTTTCTCTCCCTATCACTCTTCCTTTCAAACAAATATATTTATTTTTTAATCTTATTGCAGATTTTTCTCAACCTACATGAAATAGTCCTGTGAAGCAATCTATTCTTCTTTTGACAAACTAAAAATTAAAGGTTGAAGTGATTATTAACATCCCAAGTCACACGGGAAGGGAAGGGGCAGAGATTACCGAGCGTCTACACATCATCACAGCCACACGTGGGGGACTCTCTGAGCTCTCTTTCCTCTCCAGCAGTCCCTCTAAATGACCACTTCAACTATGTAAAGTTAATGCCACTTGTGTTTTATGTAAGCTGCTTAATATTTATGCCTAAATATGCGTGTATACTAATGCCAGCATCCACAAAATAGTAACAGGTAACTTGACAGCTTGTATTACAGGGTAAAATCAAAACCCAAATCTGATACAGCATGTAGGTCACAAAACAATGCTTCAAAAACTTTTAATAATTGAAATCATAAAAAATGTTTCCTGATCATAATGCAATTAATACAGAAACAATATCAGGAAGGTAACTGGAAAACCTCCAAATATACAGGACCTCCATAAAAAATGAAATTAAAAGATGTTATCTGTTTGTAAAAAATGATTTGTGTATTTGAAAGGCAGAGTTACAGAAAGAGGAAGAGAGAGAGAGAGAGAGATTCATTCCATTTACTGGAAGATTTTGGCTGGAGCTGGAGCTGGACGAGGCCAAAGCCAGGAGCCAGAAATTCCATCTGGGTCTCCCATGTGAGTAGGTGGCAGTGGCCCAAGCACTTGGACCACCTTCTGCTGCTTTCCCAGGTGCATTAACAGGGATCTAGATGGCAAGCAGAGCAGCCAGGACTTGAGTCAGTGCTCTGATGTGCGATGCTGTTGTCACAGAAGGCAGCTTAACCCACTGCACCACAACGCTAGCCCCAGACAAGTTACTCTAATTAAAGAAATTTGGAATTTCATTTGTTCATTGATTTGAGAAGATGAGAGAGACAAAGAGAATTTCCATCCACTGGCTCAGTCCCTAAATGCCCACAATAGCCAGAGCTAGCTAGGCTGACCCAGGGAGCAGGGACACAGCCACTTGAGCCATCTTCTTCTGCCTCCCTTGTCCAATTTTAAAATTCATGCATAGTTTTTTCATTATACATGTATTTTCCATGAATGTTTTGAAATCTCCTCTTATGCACAGATTTCAAAAGTTTTTGCACCAAAATAAACTCATTTTTAATACCATTTTCCATGAACTTTTTGGAACATCCTTATTCTTAGAAATTAAACAAAATACTTGTAAATAATCCACAGCTCAAAGAGGAATTTCCAAGGACAATTAGAAAATGTGTTTTTAATGGATAACAAAGTATAGGGGTGGGTATTTGGCCTAGCGGTCGAGATGCCTGTGTCCCATATTGAAGTACCCGGGTTCAATCCTGGGCTTGGGTTCCTGACTCCAGCTAACTGCTAGTGCAGACCTTGGAGGCAGTAGTGATGGCTCAAGTCCTTGGGTTCCTGCCACCCATGAGGGAAACCTGGATTGAGTTTCTAACTTCCAGCTTCAGTCCAGCCCAGTCCAATTGAAGTCAGCAGTTGGGGAATTAACCAGTATTTCTCTCTCGCTCACTCGCTCTCTTGCTCTCTTTCTCTTTTGCTCTCTCTCTCTCCGTGTGTATGTGTCTTTCAAATAATTAAAAATAAATATATGTATATATAACATATCAAAATTTGTAGACTTCTAAAGAAATTTGTAGTCGGCTAGAGAAGTCCCTAGAGGGAAACTAACAGCATTAAATATTTATTTTGGAAAAAGAGAGACATTTCAGGTCAATAATCAAAGTTTCCACCTTAAGAAAACAGAAAATATTGGGGCAAAGGAAACTCACATCTAAAAAGAAGGAAATGATAAAGAGCAAAAAAATTGTTGAGCTCCCGGGGCCAGCATTGTGGTACCGTGTGTTAAGCTGCTGCTTGCAACGCCAGCATCCTCTATCAGAGTGCTGGGGTGAGAAGCAAACATTTGGTTCATTTTCAAAGTAAGACTGCTAGGTTTCATGCACCTGAAAGTTCTTAGGCGAACAGGGTGCTAGTGGCCAAAACAGCAGAAACAAATGCCAGGAAGAATGTAACCCTGTAGTTACTCAGCCAGTGAGGGGTCGGGAGACCCCTGTGTGCTGCGAAGTAAACAGCTGAGTGTGCTGGTCCGCCAGGCCCCAAGTCTTGCGAGATCATTAACCAAGTCTCGCTTTTGCTGCACTTCCTGAAGCCGAGTCCACTTCGAGTGGATGAGTGAGGCTGTCTCACAACCCGAGGGTTCATCCGGGATCTCTGAGAGTCTGGCAGGGGGCAGAGATGAGTCCCCCCAGCTTCATGTGGCCCACTCTGTCCGGGTGCCTGTTTCACTGTGGAAGCCACAGAAAAGCCCGAGACTGTTCTTTGGGTGGCAATGGAGGCGATACAGCAACTGGTGCGTAAGCCAAGGTAGGAAACATTGGACTCCAAGCACTGCCTTGGTGGGTGGATTCCCTCGGAGGTTGGGGGTGTGTGACTGAGACATATCCTAGATACAAAGCGAGTGTGGGGTCCCAGTATGTGGTTTCGCTCTCCTGCGAGGTTAAATGGACGAAGTGGGTCCTGGGGTGTGCAAGAAACTTCCACTATGGGAGACTGAGCGCCCAGGGACACCAATACAGAGACCGTGGGAAATGGGAAATAAGAATGCTAGGCCTAGGGAAGAGAGGCCGAAGAGGCTCCCTCTGCCGTTTCCCCAGACACTCCTTGGCGGAGAATGCTGGGGTCCTGGGGGTACGCTCCTCGGGCCAGGAATGAAGAAAAGAAAAGAAGGGGGGGTGAATTAAGTATTGCTCTTTTATTTGGCTTAAAGACCCAGTTTGTGAACCCTCGGTCTTTTGGCCCAAGTTTGGCTCAGATGAATGGATGTGCCGGGGTAGTTTTATATGCACCTGAGGTGGGAATGAATCTCCCAGCCAAGATTTGATGATGAGATTAGGTTCAGGATTAGGAGCAGACAAGGGGCAATTAAAAGTAAGCAAAAAGGGGTTTACAACCAGTAATAGAGGGAATAAATCGCTTGGAAAAAAAAAAAAAACCTGGACACAGAGGTGCCTTATAGACAGTGGGGGAAGGTAACTAAAGCCCCAGTTTACTAAAGAGGATACTTATATGTTCGTCTTCTAGGCTTAAAGGTTGTTCCTGAGATTTCTAGGGTTTACATGAGAATGCCTTCTTAGTGAAAAAGGTTAAGATACACAGAGAAACTGAAGGCGTGTTAGAGGTTTGTGGAAGTTAAAAGCTGTGTGAAGTCGGGTTGCCTCTTAGAAGTCCGAATAGCAGGAATACCTGTCTGCCTCTTGGTTTCGTGATATTGATATCAGCTAATGCAGCTTTTTTGTTGCTGTAGCTGACCTACGTAAAGGTTCCATGTGTTTTTCTGTCGCCAGTATTGAGCCTGGCCTGGGAAAACTGCGTCTTAAATGGATTGTTGTGGCCAAAGGGTTTAAACCTGTAACAATGCGTTGTCCAGATCTGTGTTGTGCTTACAGCGGTGTGTGGTCATGTAACATGTCAGAGGGAAAATAAAGGGATTAGAAAATAAGTGGCAGGAGGAAGACCGCCTGGGTTCAGGCCATAAACTCTATAGGTAGACTTGATGGAGATGCTTAAGTCGGAAAGACTCATATTAGAACAAATTGTACCTAGATTTGGCCTTGCAGAGAATAGTGATTCACACAACGGGAGTTGTTTTACACCAACGATGCTGAATGGGGTATGGAAAGCCTGGATACTGGGTGGGACCACCACACGCCCTGGCATCCTCCCTCGTCAGCAAAGGTACAAAGGATGAATCAAACCCGTAACCAATCTTGGAAACTAAACTACCTTGGACCGCATGCCTCCCCATAGCACTCCTCGGGACTAGAATGGCTCTGAGAAGGGAGATGGGATTGTCCCTCTGTGAACTGCTGTGAGGGGTCCCTTACTTAGGGAGGACCACAGACCTCCCTGCCATGGAAACCAAAGATCAGTTGCTGAGGAAATCTAAGTCGGGGTTGGCTAGGTTAGGGAAAGAACTGTGGAAGGCAGATGATCAGCCAGGATCTCTTACTCCAGGGTACAGAGGTAGGAATGCCTGGGTAGAATGGCCCAAATCTGGGGCCGGCTCCATGGCACAGTAGATTAATCCTCCGCCTGACGTGCTGGCATCCCATATGGGTGCCAGGTTCTAGTCCTGGCTGCTCCTCTTCCAAACCAGCTCTCTGCTATGACCTGGGAATGCAGTGGAGGATGGCCCAAGTCCTTGGGCCCCTGCACCTACTTGGGAGACCGGGAGGAGGCTCCTGGCTCCTGGCTTCGGATCAGCGCAGCTTCAGCCATTGTAGCCATTTGGGGAGTGAACCAGCGGATGGAAGACCTTTCTCTATCTCTCCCCCCTCACTGTCTGTACCTCTACCTCTCAAATAAATAAATAAATAAATCTTAAAAAAAACAAAAACAAAAAAAAAAAACAGGGGCCGGCACCGTGGCTCACTTGGTTGATCCTCCCCACCTGCAGTGCCGGCATCCCAAATGGGCACCGGGTTCTAGTCCCAGTTGCTCCTCTTCCAGTCCAGCTCTCTGCTGTGGCCCGGGCAGGCAGTGGAGGATGGCCCAAGTGCTTGGGTCCCTGCACCCGCATGAAAGACTGGGAGGAAGCTCCTGGCTCCTGGCTTCGAGTTAGCATAGCGCCAGCTGTGGCAGCCATTTGGGGAGTGAACCAACAGAAGAAAGACCTTTCTCTCTGTCTCTCTTTCTCTAAAAAAAAAAAAAAAAAAAAAAAAAAAAAAAAAAAAGAATGGGTCGAATCTTCAGTACAAGCTGTAGCTCAGGCACAGGGGCGTCCCATTTCCCCTAGGGTGGAATACTGATCCTGATTCATGTCTGCTCTATCCCTGGACAAGGAGACGTGGGCAAACAAGACTTGGAAAAGCCTGTGGTTGCTTCTCCCCACATTGCCAAGGTCAGATTTGAGAGCAATGCCCTCTTTCTCTATAGTGAACATGAACAGGAGACTGAGTAAAATAAACCTGTGGGAGAACTGTGGGCTGCACATACATCTCAGATGTGACTGGTGAGCCTGCCGGGGTTGGTGCCTCAGCCCTCCTTGTACTCGGGGCTGATGTCTGATGGTCTTGTGGAAAGAGAGATCTCCATGTCCTGTTACCAGGACTTGTGCTTTAGTTCAATTGGCCATTGCCTTCACTCCGGCATTCCACAAACTATCCACAGGCAGAGAGAGGGTCACAAAAGGAAAATGAAAATGAGACCAAATTTGTAAAAACAAAAAGAGAAAGGTTTGAGAGAAGTAAACATTTGGTTCACTTTCAAAGTAAGACTGCTAGGTTACATGCACCTGAAAGTTCTTAGGCAAACAGTGTGTTAGTAGCCAAAAACAGCCAAAGCAAATGCCAGGGAGATTGTAACCCTGAAGTTACTCAGCCAGTGAGGAACGAGGGGAGGGACTGTGTGCTAGGAAATAAAATAACTTGCTGTAAACTGGCCCGGGTGTGCTGGCCCGCCAGCCAGGCGCCCAGTCCTGCAAGATTTTTTTTTTTATTTTTTTTTGACAGGCAGAGTGGACAGTGAGAGAGAGAGACAGAGAGAAAGGTCTTCCTTTTCCGTTGGTTCACCCTCCAATGGCCGCCGCGGCCGGCGCGCTGCGGCCGGCGCACCGCGCTGATCCGATGGCAGGAGCCAGGAGCCAGGTGCTTTTCCTGGTCTCCCATGGGGTGCAGGGCCCAAGCACCTGGGCCATCCTCCACTGCACTCCCTGGCCACAGCAGAGGGCTGGCTTGGAAGAGGGGCAACCGGGACAGAATCCGGCGCCCCGACCGGGACTAGAACCCGGTGTGCCGGCGCCGCTAGGCAGAGGATTAGCCTAGTGAGCCGCGGCGCCGGCAAGATTGTTTTTGCTGCAATTTCTGAGTGTAAGTCCATCCTTTGAGTGGACAGGTGAGGCTGTTTCTCACACCAGTTCCAGTCATGGCTACTCTGCTTCCAATTCGGGTTCCTGCTAATGCACCCGGGAAAGCAGTAGAGGATGGCCCGGGTGCTTAGGGTCCTGCCAGCTATGGGGGAGACCCAGATGCAGTTCCAGACTCCTGCCTTTGGCTTAGTGTAACCCTGACTGTTGGGGCCATTTGGGGAGTGAACCAGTGAATGAAAGATCTCTGTCTCTAACTCTACCTTTCAAATCTCTTTTTAAAAATTGATGAAATAGAGAAAATCAGTGAAACCAGAAGTTGGTACTTTGAGAAGATCTTTATGTTATTATTGATAAACCTGTGGCCATACTGAAAAACATGAGAAAACACAAATATCAAATATCAGGAAGAAAACAGGGAATTAGCAGTGCAGAATCCACAAATATTAAAGGAATAATAAGGATATAATGCAAACGACTCAAATCAGATAAATTCAACAGATTAGGGGCTGGCACTGTGGCGAAGTGGATTAACACCCTGGCCTGAAGCGCCGGCATCCCATGAGGGTGCCAGTTCAAGACCTGGCTGCTCCACTTCCGATCCAGTTCTCTGCTATGGCCTGGGAAAGCAGTAGAAGATGGCCCAAGTCCTTGGGCCTCTGCACCCTTGTGGGAGACCTGGAAGAAGCTCCTGGCTCCTGGCTTTGGATCGGCGCAGCTCCGGCCATTGCAGCCAACTGGGGAGTGAACCAGCAGATGGAAGACCTCTCTCTCTGTCTGCCTCTCCTCTCTCTGTGTAACTCTGACTTCCAAATAAATAAATCTTTTTTTAAAAAATTCAACAGATTAAATGGCTCTACTCTTTTGATCACAAACTACTAAAATCCACTCAAGAAGAAATAGATAACCTATCTAACCTATTCTTATAGAGAAGCTGGAAGTACCATTTAAAACCTGCCCAAAGAGAAAAGTCCAGGTCCAGATGGACTCACTGGGCTTTGGTAGCTGGGCGGACGTCACAGGCATGTGGTGCTACCTTTCCTGCAATAAATCCATCAGCCCACAGCCGACTGGTGATGTATTCTGTACAGAACTGCACTGCTCTTTTACCCTTCAGGAAACCTAAAAAATTTGGGGAAAATGTTCTAAAAGTGTCCTAAATTGGTGGCTTACCAAAAAAATGATGTTGGGGCTGACACTATAGCACAGTGGGTTAACACCCTGGCCTAAAATGCTGGCATCCCATGTGGGCACTGTTTCAAGACCTGGCTGCTCCTCTTCCCATCCAGCTCTTTGCTATGGCCTTGGGAAAGCAGTCAAAGATGGCCCAAGTCCTTGTCCCCTGCACCAGCATGGGAGACCCAGAAGAAGCTCCTGGCTCCGGGCTTCAGATCGGTGCAGCTCCGGCTGTTGTGGCCAATTGGGGAGTGAACTATCAAATGGAAGACCTCTCTCTCTCTCTCTTTGCCTCTCTCCTCTCTGTGTAACTCTGACTTTCAAATAAATAAATATTTTTAAAAAAATGATGCATCCCTAAGTAAGCGTTAAGTATCGAAAAGACACTTGTCCTGTGGAATCAGGAGATGAGGCCAAAATGATTGAGTCACTAGAACATGGTAGGCCACCATGGCTGGGGGCTAGTCTCTAGATCACTGTGTGGGAGTCAATAAGGTTACTATGGCAGTAGAGAGGGACGGCCAGGGGCATCAGTTGTTCCGTTCTATAAAGCTCACAGAGGCCGCTGCACTGGGATTGTGCTCGTCTCCCCTTTTTTATCTACCAGGTTGTCACAAAGTCGGACGGGTGGTAGCTCGATTATCCAGGAGGCTCCCTAACATGCCTCTGTTCGGCAGCAGCTGCCAGGGCTGCCTGCTGAAATACACAACGTCGCAGGTGCACAACCTGGAACCAAAATGAAAGGAGTGCTTTACAGCATCTGACGACAGCTGTGCAGGTCCACCGAATGCGCCGAGAGGAGCGTGCCCACAGACGCCTGTTGCGGGTTGCTCATCCAGTTTTTGTGTTGGCACCTTCCACCCGAATGCTTACTATGTCATTGCAACCCATTTGAATTGACATTCTTTTTTTTTTTTTTTTTTTTTTTTTTTAGCTGTCTGCAGAGTTGCAGCTCCTTTTTTGAGCTGTGAGTACTGTAGTCTGCTACAGTAAAACTTTTTAAAAATTAATTTATTTATTTGAAAGGCAGAGTTACAGAGAGGGGGAGAAATAAAGATCTTCTATCTGCTGATTCACTCCATAAGTGGCCACAGTGGCTGGGGCTGGGCCAGGCTGAAGCCAGGAGCCTGGAACTGCATCTGGGTCTCCTACACGAATGGCAGGGGCCCACACACCTGGGCCATCTTCCTCTGTTTTCCCAGGCACATTAGCAGGAAGCCAGATTGGGAGTGGAGCAGCCAGGACTCGAGAACCAGCACTCAAATGGGATGTTGGCATTATAGGTGGCAGCAACTTAACTCACTGGGCCACAATGCCAGCTTACAGCAGAGCCATTTGAGCTGCACATATTTAATGTGTGAAGAGGCCCAGAGCTGGGTAGAGATTCAGTCATCTTATCATTTACATATAGGGAGGCTGAACAAAGGAGCAAATATATTGAGGATAACTGGCCTTTTGAAGAAGAGGCAGTTCAGCAGGATTTTTTTTTTAATATTTATTTATTTGAAAGGCAGAGTTACAGAGAGGCAGAGGCAGAGAGAGAGGTCTTCCATTCGCTGACTCACTCCCCAGATGACTGAAATGGCTGGAGCTGGGCCAATCCAAAGGCTGGGGAGGAACTGGAAGAGCTCCTGGCTGCTGCCCAGGGCTGCACTGGGGAGGCCCCTGGGGTGGGAGCCAGGGCCCAGAGCTTGAGAGCAGGTTCTGTGTAGAGCCAGATGGGTGGTCCAAGTTGGATCTGGGAGGGCAGGGGTACCATAAGTTCCAGGTGGCCGCTCCCTGTAGCTTCTCCAGGGAAACCCAGCGTTTGTCTAAAGACATGTGAAGCCAGGCCGCTGGGAGTTCCCACCGGGACCATGATGACTTGTGCCACCCCTACCCTGCAGCCTGGGTGACCTGAGGCCCTGCCTTCACCCAGGCATACCCTGGCCTGCTTGGTCCTCTTTGGTTTCAGGCAGGTTTGGCCAATCTGAAGCTAGAGCTTCTCCCAGATCTCTTATGCAGGTGCAAGGACCAGAGCACATGGGCCATCTTCTGCTGCTTTCCCAGGCCATAGTAGAGAGCTGGATCTGAAGTGGAACAGCTGGGACTCCATCCGATGCCCATATGGGATGCTGGCATTGCAGGTGGCAGCTTTACCCACTAGGCCACAGTGCTGGCCCCGAGAGAGAGAGAGACAGAGAGAAAGAGAGAGAGATTGCATCCACTGATTCACTCCCTAAATCACTACAACTGGGCCTGGGCCAGGCAGAAGCCAGGAGCCAGGAGCTTCTTGTGGATCTCCCACAATGGTGCAGGGGCCCAAGCACTTGGGCCATCCTCTGATGCTTTCCCAGGCTCACTAGCAGGGAGCTGGATCAGAAGTAGAGCAGCTGGGACTCAAACTGGCTCCTCTATAGGATGCCAGGGCTGCAGCCAACCCTCTGTGCCACAGTGCTGGCTCTTGGCAGGATCTTACTGAGAGCCTGAGCCACTGCCACAAGACACTTTGTCAGGCTTCCTGGGCCTCACCGGGCCCAGATCGATGAGAGATTGCCATTATATGGGCCCAACCTTATGATTTGAGGGCACAGAAAACACCCAGTTTATGATGAGGAGTTTAGCTTGTGTGGTTACTTGATATCCCATGATGAGGTGTTCCAACCCAAACTAGAGATTGTTTCTCTAAAGGGCTTCTAGCAAGGAGAGCGTGAATATGCCCCCAAAGCCCCAGAGGCTGGCGTCCACTTCCCTTATTGATACAGGCCAGAGGGCTCCTCTGGCAGCGGTGTGTCAGCATCGTCGGATCTGCTGGGTTAGACGCAGGTGGAAGAGCTGCCAGCTCTACAGCTTGCACTGACTACAGAGCATTTTCTTACTCTGATCCTCATTCAAACCAGGTGGCATCTACAGCTTACTGAAGATCAAAGCCACAGACTGAAAGGTACATTCTTTGTCTCCTAAATCCAAAAAGTTTGGCCCTACATTCTTCTTGGTAGGTGGCTCAAGGTGCAGCACGTTTTGGAGGTCATACCAGGCATGCTTCAGGCAACTGGTCCTCTGGAAACTCCACGGAGTGGCAAGCCCCTGAATTTTTATAATTTTTTTTCAAGATTTACTTATTTGAAAGTCAGAGACTGAGGGAGAGACAGAGAGAGAGAAATCGTCCATCTGCTGGTTCACTCTCCAGATGGCCACAGGGCTGAGCCAGGCAGAAGGCAGGAGCTTCATCTGCGTCTCCCACATGGGTGGTAGGGGTTCAAACACTTGGGCCATCTTCTGCTTTCTCAAGCAGCCGGGACTCTGCCACTCGGCCTCTCTCCTGGGGTTACAGCAAGCCCATGTCAGTGGCGTACCTCCCATCATCATACCTGTCTGTCTGCTAACGCGCCTCTCAATGCGCTGGTGAAGGGAGCATCTTCTAGGTCCTCTCACGGATGAAGTTGCGGAGGAGCAGGGTGGTGTGCTGCTGCCCCAGCCTCCCTGCCTCCCTCGGCCCTTGGATTCCCTCCTCCACACAGTCAGGAAGCCTTGGCATCTCAGCCTCCTTAAATGTTGGCGACTGCGGAGTCTAAGTGTCGGTGAAGTACACAAGTACACAGCCAGGTTTTTTGTTTTTATTTATTTATTTATTTGAAAGTCAGAGTTAAAGAGACAAGAAGTACAGAGACTGAAATCTTCCATCTGCTGGTTCACTCCCCAAATGGGTGCAATAGCTGGGGCTTGGCCAGGCTGAAGCCAGGAGCCAGGAGCTGCTTCCGGGTCTCCCACGTGGGTGCAGGGGCCCAAGCACTTGAACCATCTTCTGATGCTTTTCCAGGCCATAGCAGAGAGCTGGATCGTAAGTGGAGCAGCTGGGACTCGAACCGGTGCCCATATGGGAAGCCAGCACTGCAGACAGCAGCTTAATCCACAGCGCCACAGTACCAGCCTCAAGTTATCTTTAGTTATATGCTCTCACACATTCATTCACAATATATATCCATAAACTTGATTTTTTAAAAAAAATCTTTATTGATTTATTTACATTTGTTTTGAAAGGCAGAGAGACAGAAACAGATCTTCTACCTGTTGGTTCACTCCCAATCGCCTGCAATAGCCAGAGTGGGCCAAGCTCAAGTTAGGAGCCAGGAACTCTACGTGGGAGGCAAGGACACAAATACTCGAGCTATCATCCACTGCCTCCCAGGGTGCACACTAGCAGGAAACCGGAATTGGAAGTGGAGCTGGAACTTGAACCCACACGCTCTGAGATGGGATGCAGTCCCAAGCAGTGTCTTCACTGCCGTACCAAACGCCCACCCCATGTCAATAAATTAGGTCCGAGCTAGTGTTAAATCCTGTTCTTTATTTCATATTCTTGGAGCCCACTCCCACGCATAACCTCCCAGGCTTTGGCTGATACTTGTTAGCCAAATTTCACAATTCTTTGTGTGTGAGCTGGCTCTTCTTCAGACATTGTGCTGGTATTGCCAGAGCAGGCTGAGATCCTAGTAAAAAGGCAAGCCAGACAGCACCCGGCTGGCCGCGCCTTGTGAAGAGAACCTGCCCCAGGTGGTTATTCCAGTGTTTTCAAGCAAGACCAGACCAGTTTCCTCGGGCCTGGGGAGGCCAGTTGCTGCCCACAGCACGACGGGCAAATTTGAGTTTCTCATCTCACCTGGGGCCAGGTGTTGCTGCCTTAATAAAATGCCACAGACTGTGTGGTTTAAACTGGAGAATCTTCTTTCTCACAGCTCTGGGGTCTGGGAAGTTCAAGATCAAGGTGCTGGCACGGTGTCTCATTCGGAGGCTTCCTTTCTTGGCTTGCAGGCTGCTGATTTCCTGCCATGTATACCCATGGCCTCTTTGTGAGTTGAGAGGGAGAACACAAGCAAGCACAGGTGAACTCAGTTCTCTATTTATTTTAGATTTATTTGAAGGCAGAGTTACAGAGAGGGAGGGGAATAGGGGAGGGGGAGGGGAGAGAGAGAGAGAGAGAGAGAGAGAGAGAGAGAGAGAGAGAATCTTCCATCTGCTGGCTCACTCCCCAAATGGCAGCAGTGGCTAGGGTTGTGCCAGGCCAAAGCCAGGAGCTATGTCCAGGTCTCCCACGTGGGTGCAGGGTCCCAAGCACCTGGATCATCATCCATGTCCCTCCCAGGCATATCAGCAGGGAGCTGGATCAGAAGTGGGGCAGCTGGGACAAGAACCAGAGCCCATATGGGAGGCCAGCATCACAGAGGAGAGTATAACCTACTGTACCACAATGCTGAACCCTGTCTTTTAAAAAAAATTATTTATTTTTATTTATTTATTTAAGAGAAAGAGTGCTCGCATCCATTGGTTTATTTCCTAAATGTCTGCAATGGCTGGGGCTGGGCCAGGCTGAAACTGGATGCCCGGAAGTCAGTCCAGGTCTGCCTTGTGAGTGGCATGAACCCAATTACTTGAGCCATCATCTGCCTTATGCAAAAACAGGAAGCTAGAATTGGGGCCAGAGCTGGGTACGCACCCAGGTACCCCAGTGTGGGACGTGGGCACTTGGCATCTTAATGACCAGGCTAAATACCTGCCCCTCTACCTCTGTAGAAGGGCATTAATGCTATCACAACCCCTGCCCTCACATCTACAAACAAAACCCTGGCCAAGGCCTCGCCTCTAACTGCCATCACACAGGGGGCTGGGGGACACATTCCGTCCATAACATCTGCCTCCTAGTTCCCTTCCCAGTCAGTGCCTTAACTTCCCCACCAGGGCCCCGGAGAGGCTGTGAAGTCCAGGGCTGCTGTAATTCTGCAGCCACACAAAAGTAAACATTGTTGACAATGTTCGGCTCCTCAGCCCTCGGCTGCGGGATGGAGAGCCCCTCAGGGCTGAGAAGAGAGCTCACTGGCTCCGTGTCAGGAGCTGATTTAAGGCTCCACGTTTGTAATTCTCTCTCTATACTTGCTGCCGAGGGCCCCCGAAGTGTGCACCCTACACCACAGTCCTGACCTAACAGACGAAAGCAGCGGCTACCTCAGCCAGCAATCGGATTCGGCCCGATTCGGAACCACATTCCATGGAGAACCAGCTGGGGGTGGGGGTGGGGGTGGGGGCTAGGATCTTCACTCAAACCCAAACCACCCTCTCTGAGTGTGAGGTACTTCAGAAAATTGTTGAATGACTAAATAAAAGTTTATTTTGCTGCTAAGGGGGAAAAAACCCTTTAGACCATATATATTTGATCTCTGAGGAATTGTTTTCTGGGCTACCTACTAGATAGGTTCCAGTCAGGAAAAGAGCAAAGACACCAGTTGTCTGTGCAGAGAATTCAATATATTAAAAACTATGGAGGACAAGTCCCTCTCCCCCCACCCCCCACCCCGGCCTGAGAGGTCACGAAGGAGCAGCATTATTAGCACTGAGAAGCCTACCAGCCAGGAGGACCCCTTGGGGCTGGAATTCATACCTGAGGAGGAGGAGCTGTCCATCTGGCACTGAGGGCTGCGGGGCAGCGCGCGGCCCGGTCACCAAGGGCTGGGGACACAGCAAGCCGCACTGGGCCGTCTGGAGGGAGCTGCCTCTCCTGTGGCCCCTTCTCCACCTGTGGGTCACCAGGAAGCCCCTGGGAAGGTCTGCAGACAGGAAGGAGCAGCCCTTTCTGTGCTCTCCAGGCTCCCTGTCTTTCTTTAGCGCCCCCTAACAGGGCAGCTGGGGAAGCTGAGTTTGTGGAGTCGGCCCCACCATCACAAAGCCAGGCATAGAGGGGTGGTCTCAGGTGGGCAGACATTTAGCCTAGCGCGTCAGAAGCCTGCACTGCCTATCAGAGGGCCTGGGGTGAGTCCTGGCTCGGCTCCCAGTTCCAGCTTCCTGCTAATGTGCACCCTGGGAGGACAGCAGTAATGTCTCTAGTCCTTGGGTCCCCGACACCCACCTGAGAGACCTGGCATGGCCCAGTCCTGGTTGTGGTGGCCATTTGGGGATTGAAACAGCAGACAGAAGTGCTTCTTTTAAGTTAAAATAAGTAAATAATAAAGTATCTGCACCCCCTTCTAGCTTTCACAGTGCTTAAAGTTCCTTACTGGTTTGTGTCGTGGCTGCTCCCTTTCTGATCTAGCTCTCTGCTAATGGCCTGGGAAAGTGGTTGAGTCCCTGCCACCCACGTGGGAGACCCAGATGAAGCTCCTGGCTTCGGCCTGGCCCAGCCCTGGCCACTGCGGCCATCTGTGGAGTGAACCAGCAGATGGAAATTTGTATTAATGACCCACTTCTAATAACCAGAATGTGGTGGAAGTGATGCTGTGTACTTTCCACATCAGCTCACAGAGGTGAACTCAGAAACAAGGCCATACAGCTTATAACCTGCGCTCTCTGTCTGCTCACCCGAGGAACCCAGTCCCCACGCTGGAGAAAGCAGGCCCAGCAATCAATCCAATGTGGTGACAATGGGATACTCACCTTGCTTGTAAATAAAAGGGGTGTCAAAATCTTGGTAATCAATACAAATACTGTAACGTAAAATCATGTAAAAATCAAAATTAGTTCCAAAAAGGCCATTACAAACAAAATTTTAAAGACAGAATCCAATCCTGCCCTGGTCTGACTCTGCTCACTGGCCGCAACCTAATACTAGCCCAGGCAGATCCCACCTTTCCTTAGGATTTTGACATTTTGCTCACTGTGATCATTTTGCATTCATTTTGATCATCTGAAACACGGCATTGTGAAATCCTTCATCACGATTATTAGAGTGGGTTGAATTTAGTAACCCAACCAAGTTCGTGTCTCCAGGACTTTGGAATGTGACTATATTTAGAAATAGGGTTTTTGCAGATGTAATTAGACAAGACAGGGTCACACTGGATTCGGCCAACACCTGGTGTTCTCATCACCACAGGGAGGTCTAGAGACACAGAAACCCAGAAAGGCCCTGTGAGTGCCACTGCCACTCTCAGGGACTGCTGGGAGCCAACTGGAAGGCGCGAGCCAGGGCCCTAGGGTGGGAGTGCGGCTCTGCAGTCCACTTGTCCTGAACCTCCAGTCCTAAAACGGCAGAACAACGCAGCGCCGCTGCTGGAAGCCGTGCTCATGGTACTTTCCAGGGCAGCCACAGGAACCTCACACAGTGGCTGCTATTTCTGCCCCTACCCCTTTAAATGCTGCACCTGACAAGGCCTCACTCTGCCTCAGCCTAGTCCCACCTGGGCCGGGGGTTCCTCTGTGGGCGACAGGAGGCAAAGGTAGGGTGTGTGCAGAGCCACTTTTAAAACCCAAGACTTGGTGTAAAGTGTTAATGGAATCAACTGCTCTGGGAAAAGCAGCTTTCTTGAACACAGGCTTGTCTTTATATGATTTTTTTTATTACAATTAGAAATTACACAAAGGCAAATCAATTCATTTGGATCAAAATAACTCATGTTTACATCATATTTATAAAACAAGCTGTACAATACAATATATAAAATGCCTTCACATTTTGTACTTCAGTCGTCATCCTCTTCCTCCTCGTCACTGATCACATACTTCTTATGCTTTTTATTTGCTTTATCATCATCTTCTGCTTTTCTCTTCCCAGAGGGTTCACCTTCCTAAGCAGAAAAAATTTTTACAAATTTAAAAATCAATAAAGAACAAACTTTTTTTTTTTTTTAAGTTATTCATTTGAAAGGTAGAGAGACAGAGACACAGAGATCTTCCACTGCTGGGTCCGGCTACAGCCAGGGGCCTGGTACTCATCCAGGTCTCCCACATGGGTAGCAGAAACCAAGCAGGTGGCTCCTCACCTGCTGCCCCCCAGGACGCACACTGGGCAGGAAGCCTGGGTCAGCAGCAAACTCAGGCACTCAATATGGGATGGGGCGTTCCAAGTGGCACCTTAACTGCTGTGCCAAACGCCTGGCCCTGGAGAACATATTTCTAGTTTGGTATCAAAAGTAGCTCACACCTGAATGACCCTCTGAAACTCAAAAAAAGGAAACCTTCAGTAAGAACACTGACTAGATGAGTAGGCGTTGAGGTCGTTACTAGCAGTCAAGATTACAGCAGTCAAGTTTTCAAGGCTATACATGCAGTATAAAATGACAAGTGTGGCAGACGTCATTACAAACTAACCGTAAAGCCCAACTTCCAGCCTCAGTGGACCAGGAGGAAGAGCCATGCAGCCACGAGCCCCTCTCATCTGGGAGAAGGCTGTGTGGCGAGGGGCAGGGTCTCCCAGGGAAGCTGTGTGTACAACCCCGGTGCTGAATTTGCACCATCAGCTAACCACTCACTCTCTGCCTCCTCAGCAGCTCACTTTTTTTCATTGTGTAAAATTCAGTATTTTAAAGACTGTCAATTTTCTAATAACAATTTTTTGGTTTGCAATATACTAAAAATTCACATCATGAGGTTTTTAAGAAAGTATTTGAAAAAAATTAGTTGCTTTCTATATGCAAGTTTTCTGTTATGATCATTCTGTTTTTTTTTTAATTTTATTTTATTTTATTTTATTTTTGACAGGCAGAGTGGACAGTGAGAGAGAGAGACAGAGAGAAAGGTCTTCCTTTGCCGTTGGTTCACCCTCCAATGGCCACCACGGCTGGCGCGCTGCAGCCGGCGCACCACGCTGATCTGATGGCAGGAGCCAGGTACTTCTCCTGGTCTCCCATGGGGTGCAGGGCCCAAGCACTTGGGCCATCCTCCACTGCACTCCCTGGCCACAGCAGAGAGCTGGCCTGGAAGAGGGGCAACCGGGACAGAATCCAGCACCCCGACTGGGACTAGAACCTGGTGTGCCGGTGCCGCAAGGCAGAGGATTAGCCTAGTGAGCCGCGGCACCGGCTTGTTATGATCATTCTTTACAGTGTTCTCACAGAAAAAAGCAATTCAGGAAGTTATCTAAAAATCTTTCAAGTAGCTTTTGAACATATCAACATCCGAAGAATGTCAAATTTGGATTAAAATGACAGACACTGAATGCAAACTGGAATGCAACAAGTGACTAAAATATTCTTATTAAGGGGCCGGCACTGTGGTACAGTGGGTAAAGCTGCTGCCTGCTGTGCCAACATTAAGACCCAGCTCCAACTGGTGCCCATATGGCACCAGTTCAAGACCAGGCTGCTCCACTTCTGATACAGCTATACCTGCTAAGGTGCCTGGGAAAGCAGTAGAAAATGGCCCAAGTCTTTGGGCCCTGCACCCATGTGGGAAACCTGGAGGAAGCTCCTGGCTCCTGGCTTCAGATTGGCTCAGTTCTGGCCATTGCGGCCATCTGGGGAGTGAACCAGCGGATGGAAGACCTCTCTCTCTCTTTCTTCCTCTTCATAACTGTGCCTTCAAATAAATAAATAAATCTTTAAAAAAATATATTCTTATTAAGACTAAAGCTTGCTAATACTGTCAGGAATGTATAGGTCCACAGGTTATGAAGAGACAGTGAGGCTGCCAAGGGGGCAACGGAGCTTGCAAGAGGGAGAGTGGAAGGAGGAAGGAGGGCAGCAAGTCCATGGCGAGCGGCTCCTGGGCAGCCTACGTCTTCTGCCTTGCGTCGCCCAGGACTGGCCTGCACACCCTGCCTTTCCACTGGCCCTGCCTGCGTCTTCAGCTTGAGCCTGCGGGAGAACAGCCCACCACACACAGTTTCTCCCTCTCCCATTTTCCATCTCTGAAGTACTTGAGGTTTCCTGGAGTTTTTACTGCTTGTGGGAGCAGAGAAAGCTCTCCTTTACATTTTCCCCTTTTCTGTAGCGTAGACCTTGTTGGAGAAGGACAAGGTCTGTTCAGCTGCCACATGACCCTGTGTTATCCACTTTCCCATCTGCTGCTTGCTGTAACACAACTTCACCAGGCGGCAACATCAACCCAAGTGATCAGAAAAGGGCACACATTCAGGAACGTGAGATGACCTGCCCACAGCCATTCACGAGGGAAAGGATGGCACCAAGATCCAGCAACCCAGCCTCATCTGCTGTAGCCTGGCCCTTGGCCCATGTCAGGGCAGGCCGAGGTGATGATGGCGGTTTTCTGAAGTGAGAACGCAGGGTCTGAAGACCCTCCCGCTTCTCAGAGGCACATCAGGCTCCTGGCATCTGGGTGTGATTTAGTGTATGACAGAGGCCTAGAGCAGGTGCTCCTTTGTTTGTCTCTTCCACTGTCCTCCACAGCCAGGGACTCAAACTGGGGCCATATGAGGAGGTGGTGGCAGGGGCTGGGAGGACCGGGTAGAAGTAAAAACCCTGTTGTCTGGGGGCTGGCACTGTGCCGTAGTAGGTTAAGCTTCTACCTGTGGTGCCGGCATCCCATAAGGGTGCTGATTCGAGTCCTGGCTCCTCCACTTCCGATCCAGCTCCCTGCTAATGCGCTTGGGAAAGCAGTGGAGGATGGCTCAAGTGCTTGGGCCCCTGCACCCATGTGGGAGACCCGGAAGAAGCTGCTGGTTCCTGGCTTCAGGTCAGCCCAGCTCCAATTGATGCGGCCATCTGGGGAGTGAACCAGTGGACAGAAGACCTCCCACTCTCTCTCTGCCTCTCCCTCTCTCTGTAAGTCTGCCTCCCAGATAAATAAATAAATCTTTAAAAACAAAACAAAATAACACTGTGTTTTCAGGGAAGAAAAATAAAGTGGGAAGATCTAAGATAGAGTGTCTGGGTAAGGAGGGGAGAGCAGCTCCTGGAACACACAGCTAAGAGGCCATTCGCAAGAAGCATTTTAAGTCGGGCAGCTACAGGTTTACAACTGCCCAGCCAGAAGGCTCCCATTGAAGAATCTCACTTCTGAGAACACTAGCAATAAACAGAAGTCCCAAAGCACTTCTCAATTTTCATTCACAGTTCTTGCGTGCCAAGAAATAAACAGCAGCTGCTCACATGAGGAGTCCCATTTGCCAACAGTTCAACACTAAACACATCATCAGCATGTCACCTCCTCTGATTTAAAACGCGTATGCTGCAGGGGAATCTAACAATTTCCCTCTGGTTGTCTTCTGTAGCATGCCACTTCCCAGCATCATTGGGAAATACGGAATGCTGTGATTAACAATGTCCCAACAACAGGAGCTGGTGTTGTGGCACAGCAGGTAAAGGCACTGGTTCATGTCCTGGCAGCGCCACTTATTTTTTTCTCAAAAGATTTATTTATTTATTTGAAAGTCAGAGTTATGCAGAGAGAGAAGGAGAGGCAGAGAGAGGGAGAGAAGTCTTTCATACTTTGGTTTACTACCCAAATGGCTGCAACAGCCAGAACTGAACCAATCTGGAGCCAGGAGCCAGGAGCCAGGAGCTTCTTCTGTGTCTCCCATGTGAGTGCAGGGGCCCAAGTACTTGGGCCATCTTCTACTGCTTTCCCAGGCCATAGCAGAGAGCTGGATCAGAAGTGGAGCAACTGGGTCTTGAACTGGTTGCCCATATGGCAGCAAGTTTACCCACTACACCACAGTGCTGGCACCCTGCTCCACTTCTGATCCAGCTCCCTGCTAATGGCCTGGGAAAAGCACTGGAAGGTGGTCCAAGTGCTTGGGTCCCTGCTACCCTCATGAGAGCCCCAGAAGAGGCTCCCAGATCTTGGCTTAGGCCTAGTCTAGCCCTAGCTGTTACAGCCATCTGGGGAGTGAACCAGTGGATGGAAGATCTCTGTTTTTCCATCTCTCCTTCTCTTTCTGTAACTCTTACTTTCAAATAAATAAATAAATCTTTAAAAAAAAAAACAAAAAAAATCCCAAGAACAAAATTCTGTGTCTCATGAGAAAAGACCTGACGGAAACTTAAACCAATCAAAATACTTTCTCAGCGTGGATAACAGGAACAGAACATCCGTCTCCAGCAACATGGCCAGAGGAGACTCTGAGAAGGCCTCCCACTGAAAATAACTATGAGGATGGCTACAGTACTGTTTCAACGTGAAATATGGTGAAATCCAAGGCCAAGAACCCAGTCAGCAGAGCACTGGAGTGGCCTTTCTCCTTAAAGACATTCACTCAACTATGTGAACATGACCTTGGTTTTCACGTCTGGTGGGGTGCAGAGGACAGGAGGCAAAGGTCACACTGAGCAGATTCTGAAGGACCACAATTATAGTGAACCAGTGATAAGCCCAGTCCCGCTTCTCTGAGGCCAGATTCAGCGGTAAAGCACCAGATAACAAATGTCTTAAGATTTTGGGAGCCATGCAATTTTTATTGCAATTGCTCAACTCTGCCACTAAAACAGAAAAATAACCAGAAACAATACATAAATGAGTAAGTGTGGTAGGCTCTGATAAAACTTTTTTTTTTTTTTTTTTTAAATAAACAGGCAAGAGCAAGCATTTGGCCTAGCAGTTAAGATGCTGGTTATGACGGCTGCATCCCACGTCCGAGGGCCCAGGTTCGGGGACCACCACGAGCTCCTGACTACAGCTTCCTGCTAACGTAGACTTGGGATGCAGCCATGATGACTCACATAACTGGGTTCCTGTCACCCACTTAGGGGATCTGGATAGGCCTCTGTTGTAAATGACTATGAGGATAATTTCCAATCTCAAATGCTAGAAATAAATGGCAGAGGAATAAAATAAAAATTTGAGATAGACACTGTGATGAAGTGGGTTACGTCACTGCTCAGGAGCCCACATCCCTGGTTCAAGTGCTAGTGTCACTTCCGATTCCAGCTTCCTGCTACTGCGGAGCCTGGGAGGCCGCAGTGACAGCTCAGGTAAGAGGGTTCCTGCCATCCACGTGGGAGACCTGGTGCACTTGGCCTAGTCCTGGTCATTGCGAGCATGTGGGGAGTGAACAGCAGATGGGAGCTCTCTCTGCTCTCTGCCTCTCAACTAAGTAAATAAATAAACTTTTTAAAAGACCAGTTTGAAAAAATAAATGAACCTCTAGAGAATGCTAGATAAAATGATTAAAGAAAAACCATAGTTGGGATGCTGGTGGCCCAAATCACAGTGGCGAGGTTCAACACCCAACTCCTGACTCCTGTTCCCTGCTGACGCAGATCCTGGGAGATGGCAGTGATGGCTCAAGTGACCCCTCCTGCCGCTCACGAGGGGGACCTGGATTGGGCTTCCTGGGCCCTGGCTTCAGGCTAGCCCAGTCCAGACTACTGCAGGCACTTTGGGGAGATCAATGGTGGCAACGTAATGAAAGACATGAGGAAGAAGCAGTGAACTAGAAAGATCTGAACAAATATCCCAGAATGCAGAGACAGAGAAACTAAGACCGTTTAGGAGTCACTGGGGATGGAGTGAGAGGGATATTATACATTCTCCAGGCACAGGCTCCTTGCTGGGCGAGCTACATAATACAAGGCCTTTCATACCGTCTAGAACCCGGGAGTGCAAGCCTCGAGGGCAGGAACTTCCCAGCGTGTGCTTGCGTCGCTGCCCTACAGAATGGAACGCTGTTCAGCACAGAGAAGACACTCAATGACTGTTTGTCAAGGGCCAGTCTACATGGAGTCGCAAATACATGGTGTTTCATGTGTATAATTAAGAATTAAAACTTTCTCTTAGCATTTGAAAAAGACACCACTAAATATACAAGTCGAAAATTCTTAAAATTTTCCCACATAAGAATGAATTATTTCAATAACTAAATACACAAATTTAAAGAAGGAAAAAAGAAATACATCCCCAGCCCTACCCCTGTGAAGGATCTGTCATCTGTAGGGTGAGCCTTGGTGTCCGGTGCACTGTGCCTTTCCCATCTACCTAGAAACCCACCCCACGCCCCACCCCAGCTGTGAGGCTGAGAGCTTCTGCTCGTTCTTCTACACCCAGCGAGAGGTCTCCTCCTCCATGCAGCCTGCCGAGACCCACCTGAGCACAGGAATCTCACCCTCCTCTGGGCCACTCCTAGTTCCTTTACTCATCTCTCTGAATTTCACTCATCTGTGTAGACAGCTACTGTGTGCCTGCCTGGGCCGTGGGCTCCGCTTCCCCCCACCCCTAGCAGCTGGCCCCTGGGTACAAGGTGCTCCCCGGAAGTGCATCCACGCCGTCTCACCTCATCGCTGTTGAGCTTCTTTGCTTTGAGTAACCTCTGAGCCTTATCCTCTTCGGAGCCCTCGTCACTGTCTGAGGAGTAGATTCTGGCTCGCTCCTCTGAAAGCAAAGGAATGGGACTGTGAATGCCTTTCATTGGCAGTGATCTATTCATTCTGGGATTTTGCTTCTGATAAATCTGCACATTTTCTCCAGAGGGACCACATAATGTAAAAAAAAGTGTTTTTATTTAAACAGAACTGTTTTAAATATGTTAAAATGATGCAAAATTATCTGCTACAAATATAAACATGTGACCACTTTTCAGTATCAAAAAGGCTGTTTGCAAAGTGACTTAGGAGACAGCCACCCTGCTCTTCTAGAGGACACCATTAAAGCCCGGGTCACTGGCTACCTGGGACTGTAAATTCCAGAGTCAACTCTGCACACAAAGCCTGGAGTGGTTCCTGGTCCCGTGAGGTGCACCTGCCACCAGGTGGACCTTGCACAAGGGAGAGACCTAAGAAGGACCCATGAGTTCTGCAGCCCTAGCCCAGGTGAACCTCAGGTGGAACGAGAGCACCTGACTTGAAATCAACCTCTCCCCTGACCCCAAAGGCCTCCCTTTCTCTCGACTCCTGGCCTATCTGACTACTACAGAGAACAAGGTACTACTGAACTTGCCTATTGGTTTTTACTCTCCAGTAAACTGAATGTTAAATACCTCTCCTTAAAAGCAGCCTTAGTTTTTTTGTTGTTTTCATTCTACTTTTCTATGGCTTATGGTTTTTTTTTTTTTTCCTTAAAGAAAAAGAAAAAAAAAAAAAAAAACAGAAAGAAATCTTCCACCTGCTGGTTCACTCTTCAAATGGCCCAAATGGCCAGGGATGGGCCTGGCCAGGGCCAGGCCGAAGCCAGGAGCTTCTTCTGGGTCTCCCAAGTGGGTACAGAGGCCCAAACATTTGGACCACCTTCAGTTGCTTTCCCAGGCACATTAGCAGGGAGCTGGATCGGAAGTGGAGCAGCCACGACTCAAACAGATGCCATACAGGATGCCAGCACTGCACGTGGTATCTTAACCCACTGTACTACAATGCCGGCCCCAACTCACTTTTACAATTAATCTTTTTTGGGAAAATTAGCATTGACAAAAAAGGAAAATTCTCTCCATACTAGAGCCCCCAAATAACTAACAGGTAAGTAATAACAGGTCATTAAACCTAGACTGATTTCTATTAAGAAGAGAAGTTTTGTAGGATGGTCAGAGAAAGGGAAACGTTGGTGTTTTTAAAATTTATCACTCAGGGGCCAGTGCTATGGCTCAGTGGGGTAAAGCCCCAGCCTGCAGTGCCAGCATCCATAAGATTGCCAGTTTGAATCCTAGCTGCTCCACTTCCCATCCAGCTCCCTGCTAATGCGCCTAAGAAAACAGTGGAAGGTGGCTCAAGTCCTTGGGCCTCTGCACCCATGTGGGAGACCCAGATGAAGCTCCTGGCTTGTCTGGCCCAGCCCCAACTGTTGCGGCCATCTGGGGAGTGAATCAGCAAATAGAAGATCTCTCTTTGTAACCCTTTCAAAAAAAAAAAAAAAAAAAAGAGTGTCAGGTGCAGCTGTGGGGAAAACTCAGGGTGAGATCCGCGAGGATACCGGGCCCAGAAATGAGATGACTTTAGTTCAAGAAAGAGGACATTAGCATTCTCTGAATAATTAACTGATTTCCATTTAATAATATAAAAAAGATGAGAAAAGCTCTAATATAACTTTCAAATCAGAAAGCAGAAGCTCAGGAGATAAAACTGAGGGGGAATAAGAGCAGTGTCTACTTTTTGGGCTCTACTGAAAGAACTCTGCAATAACTAGTCCATGAGGCCACAAAATGAATGGGCCACACTGTTTCTTTACAGATAAGGTGCCCACTTTTGCTCCAATTCCCTGCTAATGGCCTGGGAAAGGCGGCAGGACATGGCCCAAGTGTTTGGGCCACTGCCACCCACATGGGAGAACTGGATGAAGCTCTTGGCTTTAGCCTGGCCCATTGCAGGCATTTGAGGAGTGAACCACCTCTCTCTCTGTCTCCCCCCTCCTCTCTAACTCTTTCAAAGCAAAGAAATCGTTAAAAAAAAAAAAGTGTCCAGTGACTTCGGTGCTGCAATTACATAAAATGTAAAGATAAAGTCCAGAACTGAGGCCGGCACCGTGGCTCACTTGGCTAATCCTCTGCCTGCGGCGCCAGCACCCCGGGTTCTGGTCCTGGTTGGGGTGCCGGTTCTAGTCCCGGTTGCTCCTCTTCCAGTCCAGCTCTCTGCTGTGGCCCGGGAGGGCAGTGGAGGATGGCCCAAGTGCTTGGGTCCCTGCACCCGCATGGGAGACCAGGAGAAGCACCTGGCTCCTGGCTTCGGATTGGCACAGCACCGGCTGTGACGGCCATTTGGGGAGTGAACCAACGGAAGGAAGACCTTTCTCTCTGTTCTCTCTCACTGTCTGTAATTCTACTGATCCAAAAAAAAAAGAAAAAAAGAAAAAGAAAAAGAAAAAGTCCAGACCTTGAAACGAGGAAATTCTGCGGCAGACTCACCTCGAATGCCCCCTTTGTATCTGTTTTTGATGGCAGCCAGGCTGATGGACTCCTCGCCTTCCTCCTCCTCATCATAGCGATCAGGTTCTAGGTAACTAGCACTCAGCCCCCGCTGGTGCTGTTTCTCTCTCATTCGCCGCTGCTGAGACTCCCGCCGGATGGAAGCCCTCAAGCGTTCTTCTTCTTTCTGTAAAGGAGCAAATACCCTTATCTACCACGGCTGGAAGGTGTCCTCCAGATCTCATGTGTTGGAAACTTAACCCTCGTGCTAGTTTGAGAGGTGACCTTTGGGAGGCTACTGGGTCAGGACTGACGGATCACCAGGGCTGGCCTTGTAAGGCGGCGAATGCATGCTCTGTCTCTCTTGCTCGCTTTCACGTGCTCTGCCTCTTCACGTGCCATGGCCCACCGCGCCAGGCTACAGCAAGAAGCGCACCACCAGATGTGTGCTGCCTTGCTCACAGACGTCCCCGCTGCCAGAACTGTGAGCTAAGAAAACCTCTATTCTTTACAAACTGCCCAGTCAGGGGCATTCAGTTACGGCAACAGGTAACAGACTGAGGCACGATTCAACTTCAAAATAAACTACGTCCTATCTGATCCCACCTTTACCATAAAGTTCAGGCAAATGCCTAGAGCAGGCTTCTCCACTTACACCTGGGTTACCACACACAGTGGCTCTGATGGTTTGAAAGGATGAAGGTGGGGCCGGCATTTTGCCTGCAGCGCCGGCATCCCAGTTCGCATCCCAACTGCTCCACTTCCGATCTAGCTCATTGCTATGGCCTGGGAAAGCAGTGGAAGATGGCCCAAGTGCTTGGGCCCCTGCACCTGCGTGGGAGACCCAGAAGAAGCTCCTGTCTTCTAGCTTCAGATTGGACCAGCTCCAGCTAGAGCAGCCATTTGAGGAGTGAACCAGTAGATGGAAGACTTCTCTGTCTGTAACTCTACCTTTCATACAAATAAATGAAATCTTTTTAAAAAAAAAATAAGGAAGAAAGAAAGGAAGGAGGAAGGATGGATGGATGAAGGCAACAGAGAGGTGAAGAGGCAGGCGGATCCCTCACATTAACTAGCCTGATCATACTTGGCACAAGTGTGACCCTGGGATCTGTGCTGGCCCCTGTGCTGCCAGTCACAGCCCAGAGAGAACCTCACCCGTGGCCGCTGCATGACTGAACGGATCCCCTGAGCAGTGGAGGCTACCTCTGTTCACCCCTGAACAGCACACACCTGACCTGCCCAGGCTCCACCACAGCCCCTAATCCCAGAGAACTCCCACCAGCTCCTGACAGCAGGATGGGGAGGGCCTGCTGGAGGTGGTGCGATGAGGAATATTCTGGCATTTCTCTGAAGGTCCTCATTCAACTGCTCTGTATCATCATATGCAATTCCAATTCTGCAGCTAGGAACTCTATGGAGCAGACTGTTTCACGAAGCAGTGTCTGGCTATTCTGAGGTTAAAGTAAAATTCTCTGTTGGTAATACAGGGACCAAGGACAAACTAGTTGACTCCTTTACGTTCCCATGGAAGCTGGGGGTTTAGAGGAGGGTTTGGGCTCTCCAAGTGGTTCAGAGAGCTCTCTGGAGAATGCTGAGACTGGAGCCTGCAGCTTCCTCCAGTACCGTCAGCCTGAATAGAAAAGGTGGGAAATAGAGCATGAAGCCAGGCACCAAAGCCAATCCCCCATATACCTCTGGATTAGGCACTGCTACCGGATCTGGTTTAATCAACCCATCTCCATGAACAAAATAGAGGATGGAGGAAAAACCAGGAGCTCTGGGGCTGGTGTTGTAGCATAGCAAGTTGGGCCACATCCTGCAATGCTGGTGCCAGTTCAAGTCCTGGCTGCTGCGTTTTCAATCCAGCTCTCTGCTAATGTACTAGGGAAGCAGCAGAAGATGGCCCAAGTGCTTGGGCCCCTGCACCCACACGAGAGACCCAGAAGAAACTGCTGGCTTTAGGCTGGCCCAGTCCTGACTGTTGTGGCCATTTGAGGAATGAACCAGTGATGCAAGATCAACCGTCCCCCCACCCCCCCGAACTCTGCCTTTCAAATAAATCAAAAAGAAAATTAAAAAAAAAAAACCCAAAAACGAAAACAGGAGCTCAGGGCCAAACCCTCTGCAAAGCCTGACGATGAGACTGGTAGGGAAGGTCCTGAGGCACTGGGCCATCTCGGCCTCCATGTCCTGCTGCAGTAGAGGGAATCCGTGAGGCAGGCAGGCAGGCAAGGGCGAAGGGCTGGCGTGGGTTAGAGCAGATGTGGAGCAGAGACAAAGAGGCTGTACCACTGCCTTTGGCTTTTCAAAACAAGCACTGCACCAAGCACCAACAGTGGCAGTACGAGCCTAGACTCCAACACGCAGGTCAGCCCCCTAGAATTGAATTTGTGCCTAAATCTGAAAATCTACTGAAGTAGAATGTTGTAAGACGACCTTACAAAAACTTCCACCTAAGCTTACTCGTCACCAGAATCTACTGGCAGCACTCTCCCAAACTCCTAGTACTTTCTCTAGACCAAATCTCTAGCATTTCCAGTGAGTTTTGATGTAGAAGATTTTCATGATCTCTGAAATGACAGGAGAATGTTCTGGTACTTCAATCACCAGGCTGAACTCTCAGGACTGGAGGGGGAGAACCCACCTCCTGCATCTGTTTTATCACCATCACATCACCTGCCACATGGTTCAGCAGATGCTTAGGAATGGAATCTAGCTCTGTAGTCTTATCAGGCAGGAGGAACAAAGGTGGGCCAGTTATCAAAGAAGGATGTACTTTTCTCTAAAGGAAGAGGAGGAGAGAACTTCCACTTTGCTTATGGCCTTGTCTACATTCTGATGGAGTTGTGGATTCAAAAGGCTTCCATAGCCTAGGCAGCTCATGTCAAGAGCCTTGGGTTGTCATTGATATCATATAAGAGTGTTAATTGTTTTTGTTTTGTTTTGTTTTGACAGAGTGGACAGTGAGAGAGAGAGACAGAGAGAAAGGTCTGCCTTTTGCCATTGGTTCACCCTCCAATGGCTGCTGCAGCCGGCACATCGCGCTGATCCGAAGGCAGGAGCCAGGTGCTTATCCTGGTCTCCCATGGGGTGCAGCCCAAACATTTGGGCCATCCTCCACTGCACTCTCGGGCCACAGCAGAGAGCTGGCCTGGAAGAGGGGCAACCGGGACAGAATCCGGCGTCCTGACCAGGACTAGAACCCGGTGTGCTGGAGCGGCAGGCGGAGGATTAGCCTATTGAGCTGCAGCGCTGGCCATATATAAGACTGTTAATTGTTAAATTAACAACAGAAGTCACTGTGCACTAGCTCCCCATACAGGACCTCTGTCCTCATTGAGTTGTATTATGAGTTAACTGTAAAACTTGTTCTCAAACAGTGTGTGTGTATGTGCAAATTGCTGAAATCTTTTTCTAGTATAGAGTTGGTCTTCTGTGTACAAAGTTAATTGAAAATGAATCTTAATGGAGAATAGGACTGGCAAGGGGAGAGGGAGGAGCAGGAGGAGGGGTGGGAGTGTGGGTGGGAGGGCAGATATGGTGGGAAGAATAACTATATTCCTAAAGTTGTACTTATGAAATTTATATTCCTTAAAAAAAAAGTTGGGCCAGTAAGAGAAGATGATGAACAGACATTTTGGGAAATGTTGTTCTTAATAATACCAGAAAACCCCAGGATAAAGCTTAGCAAACATACCTTAATCATTTCTGTGCGCTGGCATTCAGGATCACGGCCAGCCATTGGTAGGATTCTAATCTTCTGTGTCTTGGAACACCTGTCTGCAAGTGACAGCGTCATCTTTCTATGTGTGGCGCTGTCTGTAGAGTGAGGTCTGCCAGGAAAGGAAAAAAAAGTGTTTCAACTTATTCATCAAGTACACTCTCGGGCCAGTCATAGCCACACCCCCAAAACAAGAGGCCAAAACAAGAGAAAAAAACGAGCCAGGACACACAGCTGAATCCACTGGTGGGGAACTGAGAGTGTTCTTTCGTCTGTGCTCACTGAGGCAGTCCTCGTCCCGTCTCAGTGGACACGAGAAACAGCACTGCTGTGGAAAGGGCTAGACACAGAACCAGCGCCTTCTAGAAGCAGTAAACAGACAGCTTCAAGCAGCCTCAGCGGGATGCTATGTGCCAGGCACTGGCACTGCACTTTCTGCCTTACGTGCTATTTAACTGTCCTAACTTTGTTTTCACATTTTTTAGACGAGGAAACAGGTGAAGAGAGGGGGAGAAAGTTGCACAGGTCACATAAGTGGAAATGGGATTCAAATGCAAGCCCATCTGATTCCAAAGCCAACCATTTGATCATTACAGTTCTTAGAAAGAAAATCATATCAGTATTACTGTGCCCCCTCTAAGGATAAGTCCTACCCAAGGAGGATGGTCTCCAGAGAATGAAGGAAAGCATGAACACCTCAGGGTAGGCCTGCATGGTCTGTAGAAGGCAAATGCCTTTGCCAGCTGCCTGTGTGCTCCGGTCTTCCTGGGGGACACATGCCTGCTGTGGTGCTGCATGCGACAGCCTATGGCAGAGGGATGACCCCCAGTCCTGCTCCATCATCTCACAGCCCTTCCCCTGGCTGCAAGCACACCTCCATCCTCTAGCTACCAATCTGTCTCTCTCAGAGGAATTCTACTAAAAAGAAAGGACACAGTGTGAGCAGCAGAGACGAGTATTCAATGCCTTGTGGCAGGGTAACCGTCACTGGAATTAGTAAACCAACACTCCGGATTATATAACAGTCCCTTCTACGTCCGGTCAGCAGGACCTGGTTCCCTGAGAAATGGCAACTTTCAGTGTACTTTTATACTGTGGAGATACACCAATCAGGGATCAGGCATTATGGAAGTATCTCTATCTTGCTGCTTTCACCATAAAAATTGTTTGCTCGATAAGAATAGTTACCTGAATGTGAGTTTCGTTTTAAAGACGGCTTGTCCTTGAAGACCGGTACCTTGTCTTATGAACAGATGATTGTGGTCACCTTGCAGTGGAGCTTTGTACACATCAAACACTTCGTTGCCCAAATGCAGGGACATGCTGAAAACAAGGAGCACTTCACATAGCAAACAAGGAGCTTCCACCCTCCCATCTCACTTCGCTAAAAATGCAACTCAACTGCTCTTTGTTTGTGTACAAAGAATTCAGATGGACAGAAAACAAAAAAGTCACGATGAGAAAAACCGACTACTAACCGAAGGAACAGGTGCTGTACATTTACCCAGCCTCTATTATGTTCCTGGAGAAAGATAAATTTTCTAAAATATCAAGTGGTAAGCAGTATACAAAGGTGTGTGGGGGGAAGTTTAACTTTTCCAAATTAATAGCTGTATCCATCCAAAGAGGATGACCACACTTCTGGCTTCCCTTTTAATGTCTCCCACCAGCCTACGACTTTCAAGTATTTATTCTAGTCAGGCATTCTATAGGGCCCTGTGCCGTAACCTGGTCCCTCCTAGCAGCTAATGCTGGGTATCTGGGGTCTCTCGGGAGGTCTGTGCTCACCTTCCATCTGACCACTTAACGATCCGAGCGTTGCTCTCTTTGATCTCATTTCCTTCTTCATCCCGGCGGATCCTCCATCGTATGGTATTTTCCACCTATTTGAAAACACAGAGACTTAGGAAATTGTGGTTTAACTGACTCTGTGCTTCTTTCCTCCCCAAGGGACACGTAACCATAGATTAAGTCTATGGAGACAGTAGCAGAAAAACAGACAACACTGAAATCTCTTGCTGGATACATTAAAAACAGGAAAAAATTTGCTTAAGAGGACTTCTGAGTTCCCGGTATCAGAATCACAGAAGCAGCTTACAGGCAAATTCTGAATCTGCAGTAGCCTTGGATGTTCTAAGACACGGTAAAAACTATGAGGGACAGCAGTAAAGCTTGAGTCCATATGAGCAATTCAGAAATGAGATCCCTATATAAATGGGGTTCTCTCAAACACCACAGAAGTGGGACCAAAAACCTCTGCCTACTGACCCAGGAGGCAGGGATGCTCACCACATCTGGGGAAGTCCTATTATGAAAACTAAAGTCAGTGGGATTTCCAAGAAAATATGGCAAACTAAATACATGCAATTTATCACTATTGCCTCCTAGGAACCTGCTAGAATAACAGTCAGGAATTAAAAAAGGAATATACTCACAAGGGAAAAAGGAATGCAAATGAAATTGGCAATAGTTAAAAGAGATGTCAACATTCCGCAAACTGGTAATTTCAAAACCATGCTTTGAGCCAGTGTTATGGTACAGTGGGCTAAGTGCTGCTTATGACACCAGTGACCCATGTCTGAGTGCTGGCTCAAGTCCTGGCTGCTCCCCTTCCAATCCAGCTTCTACCAATGTACCTGGGAAGGCAGCAGAACATGGCCCAAGTACTGGGATCCCTGCCACCCGAGTAAGAGACCCAGTGGGAGTTCTTGGCTCCTGGCTGTGGCCTAGCCAAGACCTGCCTGTTGGGGACATTTGGGGAGTAAACCAGCAGGTAGAAGAGCTTTCCCTCTCTCTCACTCTTGCCTTTCAAAAAAGTAAACAAATATTAAAAAGAAGAAACCCTAAAACCATGCTGCCTTATAGCTGTTCCCTCATTCTTAACCTCCAAAACATCTGCTTCTACCCCCATTTAGATTTTTTGGATCTCCACTCTGTTGCTGGGTCCTAATGGTTCCCTTGCACCATTTCCCCATACTCGATTCCTCACTAAATAAGCAGTTATAAAGTCAGCTGATCAAAAAACTTGACAATATTCATGATTGAAAAATATCACGGCTAAGATTTGCTTCAAAATAGTCTGGGGAAGGTGGAGGCACGGAATGCAAGTGAAGCAAGGCTGAGTACTGCCAAAGTGGGTGATGGGCATCTGACAGCTCACTCTCCTGTTCTATGTTTGACATTTTCCTCAATAAGAAACTAAAATCTGTCACCATTCCTATTTTCCCTGTCCTACAAAACATGCTAGCCACAAAGAAATATGCAAACATATAAAGGTCATTATTAAATAAAAAGCACCATTTTGAAAAAAATGCTTTTGATTATATAAAGTGATTCAAGTAATAATGACATAAGTATAGTGCACACTGTGAGGTCACACCCAACTGGAATAAAGGACATGCGAAAGTACTTCTAAAGCCAGAAGACCTCATAGAGGTACATCAACTTGTACCTGGTTCCTTGTTCATTACAGAATCAGCCATGCCATTAGCCACTCTTTAAGACGGGTCAGCCTAGTATTAAATGTCACTCAAGCAACAAGGGATGCATGGTTATTTCCCATCACACACTGAGGTTGTAAAAGACAGCCGTCTAAAGACACTTTGTACTGTGAAGGGCTGAGAGTTTAACACAAAATAGTGATTACTAAACTCTGATGCCTATCTAGTATCTATGTATCTAGAATTTAGTATCACATGGTCTGAAAATATGATGGACATACTGCTATCTGTTGATGCACCATGACAGTAGGGAGGAAAAAAAGGAAACAAAAAGATAAATGAGTTGATAAAAAAACAACTACTGGGGGCTGACACTGTGGTATAGTGGGCTAAGCCATGGCTGCAGCGCTGGCATCCTGTATGGGCGCCGGTTTGCATCCTGGCTGCTCCTCTTCTGATCCAGCTCTCTGCTATGGCCTGGGAAAGCAGTAGAAGATGGCCCAAGTGCTTAGGCCCCTGCACCCATAGTGGGAGACCCAGAAGCTGCTCCAGGCTCCTGGCTTCGGATTGGCTCAGCTCTGGCCATTGCAGCCATTTGGGGAGTGAACCAGTAGATGAAGACCTTTCTCTCTATCTATAACTCTACTGCTCAAGTTAAAAAAAAAAAAAAAAAAAAGCAACTACCATATTAATTTGCATAAACAACAGGAATTAAAGAAAGGCAGAACAAGGCCAGAGGCACTTAACAGCCAAGAGGCATTCATATTGCTACGCCTGTCAATAAACACACATTTTCCATGGAGATATTAGCACTTGGGCTAATGGTGGAGGGCTGGCAGAAGGAAGACAGTGAAAAAACAAAAATAGTCTAATTACTATACCTATTGTATGACCTTGAACCAATTACTGGCATCTGTTTATTACCATTTACTGATTTGATTTCCTTTGCCTTTTCTTTTCTTTTTTTTTTTTTTTTAAGCTTTATTTTATTTATTTGAAGGGGAGAGTTAGAGAGAGATGGAAAGAGAAGAGATCTTCCATCCACAGGTCATTCCCCAAATGGCTGCAATGGCAGGACTGGGCCAGGCCAAAGCCAGCAGCCAGAAGCTTCATCTGGGTCTCTCACATGGGTATTTATGTATTTAAAATGTATAGCTCAGTTTCAGTATCAGGGGTTCAACTGCCTTTTCTTCCTGTGTAGAACTCAACTCTAAAACATCTACTTACTTACAAGATTAATGAACCCCACTTTGACAAAACACTATAGTAAAAAGGGAGAGAGAAGCATTAATGGGAATTTCTGTCACATGATTCTCTCCTAAAAGTCATCAAGAACAAGCAGAAGAACACAATGAGCCGTAAGGAGAAGTGCTAGGTACCACGGATAAATTCTTCTTTTGAATATAATTTTAATATACAAACAGCCTGAAGAATTTCCTCTTTAGGAGGTTGTTAAAATTTACCCACAGTACACATGAAGGGAATTCTAAATACCGTACCACAATATTACTGATTCTGAAGAAAGTAGCTATCAATTTTTAAAAAACATCAAAAAAAAAGAAAAAAATAGTATAATAGCAAAGAAAGTAGCAGCTTTTTCGGAGAAAAAGCAGTAGATTTCTTTCCTCAAAAATATTCTGGATCCTAGGTTTCAGCACCCAAAAATTCTGAAGAGGTAGTTAATTTATTTGCTGACAGACAGGAAACATAAACAGTCATTTCAAAAGCTCAAATTTCAAGTTAGGAAGAGATAAAAGGTGGAATGATACCTTCAATTTTAACCTCGTTCTACCTTCTTCATCCAGCATTTCCTCATCTTCAAATTCATCTTCGTAATATTGGGGATCAAAAGGTCTACAAATTGTTTTAAAAATAAAATGTTAACCACATATCATATAGAATATTACTGCTTTGTAATACTATTGCTATTAATAGAGAACAACATATTAAAAACCCATAATGTAAGATTAAAATCATAATGGCCAAATATCCTTATACTCAATTTCAAGGAAGTATTCAAATAACCATTATTTTATGAAATCTGGTCTAACACATACTGCTTGACTAAATAGTCAAAATACTATTTATTCTTACATAAGTCTTAAAAAGAATAGGCCACTTACGCTTGCTTTGCTTTCCATATCATTTTCCTTGAGGCAAAAACAGTTCTAATTACAAAGGAGCTCAAGTGTTATCTCAGTAAATAATACATACCAACACTAGTTAAGTGCCCCAAACCATGAGCTTTTCTAGATCTACAATGGCTGCTACCACAGACATTTGCAGCATCTCTAGCAAATTTTAGCACTCTCAATTTCAGCTTTTTCAGGACTCTATTAGTTAAAAAATATCTTGAACACTTATGATGACTATTAAATTCACAAGGAAGTCTCAAACTACCAAAAACAATCATAAGCACGAAAGTCCCCCTTACCAGCAGCCTGACTTGTTCTATCTCAGAATACCCTTGATTTGACCAATGATACATGACCAATTTTCCATTTTTTGCCATTAGTCAACTCAATGTAAGTAAGAAAGATACCAACATTCCATATATTTCTATTCAGCATCCAGAAACGTTTTAATTGATTCCCATACCTGGGCTCTACACTGAGAAAGTTGGGCAGTTTAACAAAATATAAGTCGTTTCCTAAATCTGTATTTACTTTGGGTATTTCTACTTCTATTCTGGTCTCGGGAATTGGCTCCTCCTCCTGTTGATCCTGAGGCAATCCATTTTCATCCTAGTAAGACAAACACAGAATGTTAGAGCTTGGTGGGACTTTAGAAA
Source organism: Oryctolagus cuniculus (assembly GCF_964237555.1). Classification (NCBI taxonomy): domain Eukaryota; kingdom Metazoa; phylum Chordata; class Mammalia; order Lagomorpha; family Leporidae; genus Oryctolagus; species Oryctolagus cuniculus. The sequence continues at coordinate 74,661,022 of NC_091443.1, forward strand.
TGGCCTAGTTCAAGTTTCACACTTAAATTACACACGTGAGTAGGAAGTATATTTCAACATCATTTGAAGACTAATACAGCCCACAGTCCCTGCTCCTACCCTCCAAACACCTCTAAAAACCTCATAGGAAATAAGTTTGGATGCAGCAGTACAAAAAAAAAATTCTCCTCCACGATAAATCTATCTTCCAAGTATCCATCAAATAGAAGAGTGGAATTCATCAACACTTCTAATACAAAGTCACTCTGACAATTAAAGTCAGAGAGAAAAATAAACAAAATCAAGAAATCAATGAAAATTATCAACACAGTATACACTTCTTAGCATGGGCAAGAAAAACAAAGTCAATGGTTCACCCCTAAGGCATGGCACCAACTTCATGTTAGGCATTTATTTCTACTTTCCCTAGTTGGAGTTCTGGGTGCCAGGCCTCAACCTACCCCAACCCTGACTGCTGGGGAATGAACAAGAAGATCTCTGTTTCTCTCCATCTCTCTGCCTTTCAAATAAAATGAAAATAAATTTAAAAATTTTTTAAAGAATAAATTAAAAAAAGAATTCTCTACATAACTAACAAGTCATCTATCATTGTATTTTCACAATATCATTCAGTTAATCAACTTCTTCTTGAAGTAAGAGAAACCTTTGCCTCTGAAACTTTTTATTTAGCCTTACATAAGGGGACAGGTTCTTATTAGTAATTTTCCTTACAATAGGTTGTCCTGGAGTAGGTGGCTTATCTTCTCCATCACTTCCTGAAGATATATCATCTGCACCTCCAAATAGATCCATGGTTCCACTATTATCTACAAAGCAAGAAGAAAAATGCTCAGCATTAGTATCTGAAACTCTTCCAAGCTCATCACTTCAACACATTCTCAAGTTTTCTGCATCAGGAAACCACCCCAAACACAACTCTGAGCCTATCTCTCAAAGACCTGACTATTCTTTGTGGAGAGGACAGGCAAATGGGCTGAAAGGCAAAGCTGCACAAGAAGCACTTTCTTCACACTCTCAACTCTTGGCTGTCCACTTTCCTTTATGCCCCAGGAGCTAACTGAGGTGTTACCTCAGTTTAGGTACTCAAAGCTGGGACTCAACACAGACCCATTCTCTGTATAAGTCTCTCAGGTTTCAGAACTAGAGATCCATATCTGCACAGGCCCTATCCTCACAAGAAGATACCACCAAAGAACAGGCAAAAAGCAACAACCCACATCAACCAATAAACCAAGGTGGGGCCCTGGAGTAGGTAAACAAACACAAGAGTGGTTGAAAAGTGACAGCTCCAGGGTGATAAAAACAGCATTTTTTTTTATTTGACAGATAGAATTATAGACAGGGAGAGAGAGACTGAGAGAAAGGTCTTCCTTCCGTTGGTTCACTCCCCAAATGGCTGCCATGGCCGGCACTGCACCTATCTGAAGCCAGGAGCCAGGTGCTTCTTCTTGGTCTCCCATGCAGGTGCAGAGGCCCAAGCACCTGGGCCATCCTCCACTGCCCTCCTGACACTAGAAACCAGTGCCCATATGGGATGCCAGCGCCGTAGGCAGAGGATTAACCAAGTGAGCCACAGTGCCGGCCCAAAACAGCATTTTAAGTGTTAAAGTGATCATATGGATAGGATTAAGTGTTTGGTAATAATTATAGATAGAATTAAATAGGAATGAATGCTCCAACACAGGAAGCAGTCCATACAAAAGATTCATTGAATGACAATTGCTTTAAGTTGCACTCTGACCTCAGAATCAGCCCTTAAGGCATTCTGGTCTGGCTGAAAAGCCAATGGTACTATTTCAGGCATGGAAAGCCAAGTCACTGTGGCAAAAAGTGTCTTATATGAAGGACCTCTGTGGGTCAGATCCCAGTGGAAAGAAACGGTCATCAAAGAAGGATGTATTTTTCTCTGAAGGGAGGAAAGAGCTTCCACTTTGCTTATGGCTCTGTCTAAATACTGAAGGAGTTTGTAGATTCAAAAGGTTTCCATAGCCTAGGTAGCGCATGTCAAGAGCCTTGGCTGATTACTTACGTCATACATAAGAGTGTTAATTGTAAATTAACAACAGGAGTCACTGTGCACTTACTTCCCATGCAGAACCTCTGTCCTCAGAGTTAAAGTAAAACTTGTTCTCAAAGATTTATTTCGTTCTAGTGTATTAAGTGGAAGATATTCTTATGTCTCATAAGTTATAGTTATGTTTAAGTGCTTGCAAAAAATATATCATTCTTGGGTTTTTCTTCAAAGCTAATTAAGTTTCTCAAAAAAATGCTTTAAAAAAAAAAGTGAAATCAACTTTGAGATGCAATGACTTTGAACAACCCTTGTCTTGAATGTTGCAGAACAGTTTTTTTTCCCCATAAAATTTGTTGAACTCTACTTACTAGAGTTAATCTTTTGCATATAAAGTTAACTGAAGATAGATCTTAGTAAAAAATAAGACTGGGAATAGGAGAGGGAGGAGGAAGAGGGGTGGGAGAGGGTGAATATGATGGGAAGAATCACTATGTTCCTAAAGTTGTATTTATGAGATGCATAAAGTTTATATTCCTTAAATAAAAAGTGACAGCTTGAAATGAAGATTATGGAAGTTATAATTAATGGTAATGACAGGTTTAGAATAAAACAATGAGGCAGTGACTGAGATAGGTTGGAGGATCAGATCGCTGAAACAGAAATGGCCTTTAAAGCTGGGTATTGAAAGTTCATCTGTGTGATAAAATCACCAAACTATATTTGGCCTGGCCCAGCCCTGGCCATTGTGGCCATTTGGGGAGTGAACCAGTGATGGAAGATCTCTGTCTCTCCTCTCTCTCTCTAACTCTGACTTTCAAATAAATAAATAAATCTTAAAAAAAAAAAAAAAGATACATGGATTCTAACTTGGATCATGCAATCCCAAAGTTTACGCATATAACTGCGAGTTACAGATCTTTAAGTAACCCCAGAGCTTGCTGTTCTGTCCAGTTCTCTCCTTTTCTCTAGCTGAGCTTCTAAATATTTGCTCTAGTTGTATGACTTACAACAATTTATATAAGCTAGTTAACATTAGCACCTGGTTACCATTCAGCACAATAATGCCCATATGTAATCAAACCTATTTTTACTGTGACTTTTATACTAACATCTCCATTACACAGTGATTTGTCATTTGCAAACATCATCAGACACAGAGAAGAATATGTAACTCTCCTTCTATCCTTACAACAAATAAACTTAACACTGGGTTTTTATGAACTCTTTATGTAACCCCTGGCTTGAAGAACCAGTTTTTTCACTGGATAAAAAACTGTCGAGTCCCAGATGCCCTGGGACATTCATTATTCAAACTGAAGAATGGACACTGTCATCCCCATACCAATCAAGGACTCAGACCTCTATCAGTGGATTCACTCCAATTATAAGCACAGAGACAGGTTCTTCTTCATGATTAAGCATGAGCAGCTTCTCATACCTGTACCACTCCTCTGGGTAGCCTGAGCATACCCACACCTTTCTGTAGGTCTAGCCTGCAGGGGTAAACACACTATAGTTTGCCATATAGACATATGGAGATAATGGGGATACCTTTCGGCACCTCAGCGTCACTATCCGCTTCTGAATCAGATGCAATTGCGTTCTTGCGCTTCATTCGTAAAACTTCATCTTCACTATCACTGCCTCTTGCAGATTCTGTAGAAGTAGAAGTGAAGTTCTGCATAATCACAGCTACAACATAACCATGAATTTAACAGTTCAAAAACAATGGGAAACAAACTATGGTACACCCATAAAATGAAATACTACTCAGCAATAATCAGGTGTGAACCACTGATCCATGCAATAATTTGGATGAATCTAAAATCCATTATGCTTACTGAAAGAAGCCAATATGAAAAGGGGACATACTTACTGTACAATGCCGTTTATATGACATTCTCGAAAGGACAAAAGGCATGGCAGGTGCCAGCAGTGGGGAGTGGGGTGGGTGAAGGGCATGAAACTTTGTGATACAATTTAAGACTCATTATAGAAAGAAGCAAAGGTAAAAATATTAGAGAGAAATGAATCATTACTTCTGGATGGTATGGTTGTTTACCTGAAAACTTCATGAGCATCAAACGGAGTACTGCGAAACGCAGAGAAGTTAAGTAGGATGACCAGCTACACGGTTCCTTTTAATGATCCTAATCTCGAGCCAGTCTGATAGTATCTCAGAGGTAAATGCTCAGATATTAAAGATTCTGCTAAAAGTACGAACACCCCTACTCTAGTCACCAAATACTTACTGAAGTCTCAGTCTATACAGACCTAGGTGCATTTTTGTACATATTCTGCCCTGCTCTCTCAGTATGTCTAAATGTGGTTTTGAATACTATCCTGTGAGGTGTGTGCTACAGGGGGAAAGATCCCCCCATATTAAAGCTAAGAAGATATGGGGCAGGCATCGTGGTGCAGCAGGTTAAGCCAATGCTTGAGACACCACATCCCATATCAGAGTGCCAGTTCGAGTCCTAGGAATTCTGCTTCCAATCCAGCTCCTGATAATGCACCCGCGAAGCAGCACAACATGGCCCAGGTACTTGAGTTCCTGCCAGCCATATGGGAGGCCTAGATGGAGTTCCTGGCTACCAGCTTTGGCCTGGTCCAGCCACAGCTTTGTGGCCATCTGGGGAGTGAATCTGCAGACAAGATCTCTGTCTCTCTCACTCTGCCTTCCAAACTAAAAAAAAAAAAAAAAAAAAAAAAAAAAAAAAAAACAGGATCAACTGTTTTAATATAATCAGCCACTCAGGGAAATCCATGTTACTTGAGGAAGGCTTCAATCTAATTAGTGTGATGTTTATAAAACACAAAAAACCATAATCTCTCATTTTTTAATATTCTACGTGAAGAATGTGTTAACTTGAGCGATTATAAAAAGAAGATGCAGAAGTCAAAGTCTATCTGCACGTTTTCTGCCATCTATAGGGAACATGCTCTACCCCTGCTTGTTCCTGTGGGGCAGAGATGCACGTGGTGGGCCATGGGAGTCCAACAACACCATCCCCTGAGACCAGTCAGGTCTGTGTGTTCTAAATGTCACGTTCCCCAGGCAATCACCTGTTTAGTATAACTAGCCAGCCACTACAGATTTGCCCCCAGGGAAAGAATTCATTAGGGAGAAATAACTGACTTTCCTTCTTTTTGAAGATTTATTTATTTATTTGAAAGATAGAGTTACAGAGAGGCAGAGTGAGAAAGAGGTCTTCCATCCACTGGTTCACTCGCCAGTTGGCCGCAACGGCCGGAGCTGCACTGATCCAAAGCCAGAAGCCAGGAGCTTTCTCCAGGCCTCTCAGGACTTGAGCCATCTTCTACTGCTTTCCCAGGCCATAGCAGAAAGCTAGATTGGAAGTGGAGCAGCTGGGACTTGAACTGGCACCCATATGGGATGCCGGCACTGCACTGGTGGCTCTACCCACTATGCCACAGCATTGGCCCCAAAATAACTGACTTTCTTGAAACAATTTTACAATTCAATTTTTATATATTGATGTGTGATGACTGTGATTTCTTTGAGTAAACTCCTTAAAGCCTGATCACCTCAGGATGAATGAATTTTGGATCTCAGAAAGTTGAGCTAGAACATGGTGCTCACAATTCACAGCAGTTACCCAACAAGGACAATTCAATGGTATCCCCCCCCCCGGCCCCGCCCAACATACCGGAAACAGAACTAATTCAGTATCTAGCTCCTTCAGCGCCATGCATCTCTATCTCTAAAACTGTCTTTACATTTTTTGTCTTTGATCTTATCATCAATTAATGAATGGGAGGGGAGACAACGGCAAAAAATAAACGGATCACAAAGATTTAAAAGAAGCAAAACGTAGAATTTGAACAGGCTGACCTAGGGGGAAAGTAGAGAAAAAAACAAGGTAATAAACACAGGAATGGGGGCCAGTGCTGTGGCATAGTAGGGTAAACCTCTGCCAGAGGTGCCAGCATCCCATATGGGCGCCAGTTCTAGTCCCGGCTGCTCCAATTCCAATCCAGCTCTCTGCTATGGCCTGGGAAGCAGTAGGAGATGGCCCAAGTCCTTGGGCTCCTGCATCTGTGTGGGAGACCCGGAAGAAGCTCCTGGCTCCTGGCTTTGGATCAGCCCAGCTCTGGTCGTTGTGGCACTTTGGGAGTGAATGAGTGGATGGAAGACCTTTCTCTCTGTCTCTCCCTTCCTCTGTTTGTAACTCCACCTCTCAAATAAATAAATAAAATCTTGAAAACCAAAAACAAACAAACAAAAAAGCCACACAGGAATGCAGAAAGCATACGCAGACTACTCACGTCTCCACGCGTTCCACTACACCGCTGGGTTCTCGGAATGTATTACCTGATTTACGGTCCTGCTCCTCCTCCTCATCCGAATGTCTGTGTTCTTCATCTGAGGCCTGTGGCCGCTCCTCGTCGGAGTTTTGCATTTTCTCCTCATCGGACATCGGCGGCCGTTCCTCGTCGTCCGAATTCTGCTTCTCGTCTTCGTTATCGGAAGCTGCTGGCCGCTCATCATCGGAGTTAGCCTTTTCCTCCTCAGACAGCTGCTGCCTCTCCTCATCAGACAGCGGGGGCCTCTCCTCGTCGTCTGTGTTCTGCATTTTCTCATCATCGTCGGAATTCTGCAGCTTATCTTCATCGGACCCTTGGGCCCGCTCCTCGTCGTCGGAATTGTGGGTCTTCTCGTCGTCTGATTGGTCACTTTTATCTTCCCTGTCCCATTTTTCGTCATCCGAATGTGCTTTTTCAGAACCTTCCGCTTCGGAGTGATGGCTCCCTCCATCAGATCTGTGGCCCTCATCTTCATCATCATTGGGGGCTTCCGACCCACTGTGCTGATCTACATCGGAGGGTTCGTTGTCTTCGTGGTCAGAACGCTCAGAGGCCTCTGACCTGTTGTCCGACCTTTCCGAGTGGTTATCGCTGCCACTGTGATGAGAAGCGCCCTCATCCTCACTGTCATCGCCAAACAATTCCTTATTACTTGGTTGTCCCGAGTCGCCCCTTTCATCTTGATCGCTTTCACTCCCAGAGGCGTTGCTGCCAGAAGCAGCGTTCTCTTGATCAGAGTCTGAGTCAGATCCAGAATCAGAATCTACGGGATCAAAGAAATATAGGATAACATCAGTAAAAGAAAAAACAGGCAGAGGAAGGGACTCCCACAGCCCATCCTAATATAAAAACAACAAAGAAACTGCCAAAGGCTGATAGAATCAACTTTCTCAGGACTTCAGAGACTAACCAAAAGTCACAGCAAACAAGGGAAGACTTAGTCAGGACAAACTAGGGGAATCGCAATAAGACAGAACTCTGGTGTTTTATCTTACCTGGTCCCATGCCCCCTACTCCCCGGCTCGAGGGTGCCTTAAAGAGAACATCCGCAGTTCTGGTACACACAGCAACGTAGCACTACTGCAGGGCACAGAAGTGACTTCACCCACAGAGCTGTGGCTGCTGCTTCTGACCCACCTGGCGGCTTCCGGAGGGACTGGCTCATGGGGCTTGCCCTGCGCTCACCTAAGGTGGGCCTCTGCCGGTGCTGAGGCAGCTGCTTGCGGGAGGCTCCTCAGTAACTTGAACAGCTGCCTCCGCCGGGACGATATGGTTAGTTCACAGCAAGGGTGAGCCACAGACTAACCCAAAGTTTGGGAGGAAAGACTGCGAAGTGTGACTACAGAACAAGTGGAGAATCTGAAAAAGCTCTCACATACTCCAGAGACGGAAGGGTCACACACAGGCCAAGGCTATGTGCAGGCTCAGAAAAGAACTGAGAAGTCCTAAGCTCTCACCGTGTGCTGACCTCGAGACTGTGCAAGCAGGAAATGGATGGAAAGGCAACGCTGTCAACTGCATGACTGAGTGACGAAAGCATGCTCTAACACACACACACACACACACACACACGCACACAGATCTGAGGCTTCTAGGCACTTAGGGAGATACCTATCCACTTAGTTGACCACTAAGGTGGCAAAACAGAAACTTCAAGGACCACACAAAGGTGAAAGGCTTTACAAAACTAAAGCTAGCTCAAGAGAGTCACAAAGGGGCTGGCATTGTGAAACAATGGTTTAAGCTGCTACTTGTGATGCCAGCATTCCATATCAGAGGCCAGTTAAAGTCCCAGCTCTTCTGCTCCCAATCCATCTCCCTGATGGCACAGCTGGGAAGGCAGCGGAGAAGGGCCCAAGTGCTTGGAACCCTGCCACCCACGTGGGAGATCAGGATGGAGTTCCTGGTCCTGGCTTCAGCCTGACCCAGACCGGGCTGTTGTAAACATTTGAGGGGTAAACTGTTGAATGGAAGTTCTCTCAATCTCCCTCTCCCTGTCACTCTATTTTCTAAGATTTATTTATCTATTTGAGAGTTAAAGAGAGAGAGGGAGACAGGGAGAGATCTTCCATCTACTGATGCACTACCCAGATGGCTGCAATGGCCAGGGATGGGCCAGGCTGAAGTCAGGAGCTCCATCAGAGTCTTCCACGTGGTTGGCAGGGGCTCAAACACTTGAGCCACCTTCTGCGGCTTTTCCCAGGCCATTATCAGGTTGCTGGATTGGAAGTGGAACAGCCAGGACACAAATTGATGCCCACATGGGATGCCAATGTCACAGGAGGCAGCATAACCTGCTATGCCACAACGCCAGCTCCTCACTCTGCATTTCAAATAAATAAGTAAACCTTTTTTTTTTTAAGTCATTAAACAATTACTGCTACAACAAACCACAACAACAGATCTTAGGGAGGAGAAACAATGTGACTTCCTGAGGTAGCATATAATATATAAAATACCTAGTTATCACTGAAAAATTATAAAGCATGTTAAAAAAAAAAAAACAAGGAAGTTCGTACATAAGGCTAGAAACTGTCCCTGAAGAAGGCCAGACAAAAAAAGATGTACTAAGGGCCTGTGCTGTGGCTTAGTAAGTTAAGTTTCTGCCTGTAGCATCAGCATCCTTTATGGACGCTGGTTTGTGTCCCGGCTTCTCTTCTGATCCAGCTCCCTGCTGATGGCCTGGGAAAGCAGTGGAGGATGACCCATGTGCTTGGGCTCTTGCACCCATGTGGGAGACCTGGAAGAAACTCCTGGCTCCTGACTTCGGATCTGCCCAGCTTTGGCTGTTGCAGCCATTTGGGGGGGTGAACCAGCAGATGGAAGACCTCTCTGTCTCTCCCTCTTTTTTTGAAACTCTACCTTTCAAATACAATGAATAAATCTTTAAATATCTATCTATACACAGACATATTACCAGATAGAAAATATCACTACAGATAAATATAAAATCGAAAAGAAAATATAGAATACCAAGTAGAGTGACTATAAAGAGATTCAAACCTAAACACATCATTATCAAACTGTCAGACAAAGGAAGGATCCCAAAAGCAGCAAAAGAGAAGAAACTTGTCCAATATAAGCAGTTTCCACGGACAACAGCTGATTTCTCACCAGAGATCATGGCAGCCAGAAGGTAGCCATGGTGTGACGTACTGAGAATCCTGAAAGTCTGTCAACTAACAGTTTGACACCCCACATACTATACTTCAAATAACCAAGGATATTTGAGAAACAAAAAAAATACGCAAGTGGACTTCCTCAAAACAAGTTGTTTTTTTTTTTTTTTAAAGATTTATTTATTTATTTAAAAGGCAGAGTTACACAGAGAAGGAAGGAGAGGCAGAGAGATAGAGAGAGGTCTCATGCACTGGTTCACTCCCCATTTGGCTGCAACAGCCAGAGTGGCGCTGCTTTGAAGCCAGGAGCTTCTTCCGGGTCTCCCATGTGGGTGCAGGGTCCCAAGGACTTGAGCCATCTTCTACTGCTTTCCAAGGCCACAGCAGAGAGCTGGATTGGAAGTGGAGCAACCAGGACTTGAACCAGCAGCCCCAAAACAAGGTTTTTACACAATAAACATCATTAAAAAGCAATGGTGCCACATGGGAGATCAGGAGAAGCACCTGGCTCCTGGCTTCTGATCAGCACAGCGCACCGGCCGCAGCAGCCATTGGAGGGTGAACCAACGGCAAAGGAAGACCTTTCTCTCTGTCTCTCTCACTGTCCACTCTGTCAAAAAAAAAAAAAAAAAAAAGCAATGGTGCTTGAGTCTCCACTTCCAATCCACCTCCCTGCTAATGTGTCTTGGCAAAGCAATGGAAAATGGTCCAGGTAACACAGTTCCCTCCTGCCAATGTAGGAAACCCAAATGGAGTTCCAAGCTCCTAGCTTCGGCCTGGACCAGCCCTGGCCACTGTGGCTATTTGGGGAGTGAACCAGCAGATGAAAGATTCTCTCCTCTCACTCTGCCTTTCAAATAAATAAATGAATAAATAAATAAATAAATCTTTTAAAAAGAAAGTGAAAAAACAACCCAAATGATGGAAAATAATATTTGCAAACCATATAGGAGACAGAGGGAGAACACTCCCACTTGCTGGTTCCTCTCCAAATATACCCAACAGCCCAGGGAGAGGAGGGGAGGGGTACAGGAGCTGGAAGCAAGGAACTCGATCCAGGTTACCGACATGGGTGGCAGGAACCCGATTACTTGAGCCATCCTCACTGCCGCCTCACAGGACCTGCACTGGCAGTAAGCCAGTCAGGACTGGAGTCAGGAATCAAACCCAGATCCTCTGATGTGGGATGTTCATGTCTTAACTGCTAGGCTAGATGCCTGCTCCCGTGGCCTTTCTCAAGACCTAGTGTATTTAAGATACACAATTTTTTTGTGCTGTAGGGTTAAACCTTACTAAAATATTGCTTGTATCCATCAAATGTGCATTAAGCTCATAAATTAGCTGGTGAGGAAGGGAAGACTACTTTTTCATCATATTCCCAACAGCTAGCAGGGTAGCTGGAACGTAACAGGGGATCAATAAATACTTATTGAATGAATGAACAACTTCATGAAAGGGAGTCAGGGCAGGGTTCAGACAGAACTGTGCTTTGAAAGGTAAAAGGGACGTAGACAAGGAAAAACAACAGGGAAACAACAACGAAGGTAGTGGAAGAGGAGTGAGCATACAGTGCTCTCTCCTTCCAGATGCACAGACGGGAACCTCCTGGATGCCCACCCGGCCACAGCCTTCACACTACAATGTAGTTCCAGGCCTCCACCTAATGCTCCCTTCACTACAAACTACGAAAATACTGAAACCAAACCTCTATCCAGTCAGTGCCTTGGGTGCAGACGCTAGACCCTGTGAGTGAGCTCCTGGTCTCCCACTGTCTCTCAGCTTGCCCTGCTGAGCAATCAACCTCTTACCAAAATTTAGCTCACTGCATTGAGGGAGGGGTGCAGCCAGCCCCCACAAAGGTCCTTGATCACAGGACCCTGAGATCATGTATTAACCCTACAGATAACATCTGGAAGATGGGTCTTGAGGGTTTTGCCAGGAACCCCAGGCCCAGAACAAGAAGTTTACACCCCCTGACTGACTGAGGCTCACAGAGCATGGGATCACTGATCAACGCCAGGCCACCAGCGCTGCAGACCAACCAGGGACCTGCACTCAAGCTTGACCCTCACCTCTCAACTCCAGCTTCAATCTGTACCACCTTTACCCCCACCCTTCAAGGAGGCCCAGCTCCTTGCTCTGTGCTTTGCAAGTGAATACCTACTTTCTTCCACCACTCCAAGTAGACCCGGGTTTTGGAAGGTTCTACAACAAAACAGTAGTTGCACAAAATGGAGGAGAAAATTTGGTAAAGGAAAAACCACAACAATACCCTTTGTTAAAGACGGCTACTTTGAGCCTGTAGGGCTGCAAAAATTTGGTTTTGCGGGCGTTTTTCAACTTCAAATAACTCCTATTCATATCTCAAACTCAAACATCCATAGTCTCTGTGCCAGAAACACTTGACGCACCATAAACACACATCCATGCATTCATTTCATCAACACATCCCGCACCACTCCTCCTCCCACACGAGCCCCATAAGCTCTCCAACCTAATACCGCAGACTCCAGAACCCTGGAGTGTCTGCACTGGCGCTCACGGGACACAATGTCTCCAGTGCAAAGCGCTGGTGAGTAGCTCCATCCCCGTATGCTGCTCAGACTCCGCATCCAGACATCTCGAGCTGCCGGCCAGCGCCAGGCTCCGGCGTCGTTAACAGAGCATTCCGAGCCCCTCTGTAAATCACCCACCCCGTCCCCACGGTCCTGAACACCTCACCCCATTCATTCACAAACAGCCCTTGTTCTGCACCGCAGGACAGCAGGACCCCAAGGTTCCGGGCTGCGCAGGCTGGCCCGCGCCCCCACCTTGCCCCGCGCCCTTTTGCTCTCCGTGCTCCCAGGCAGGCACCGCATGCTCCACGGTCACCCAGAACCGCAAGGCACAGACTCTTGCGTGTGTCTGCCTAGACCAGCCCGCCCGCCAGGGGAGGGTGGCACCTCCGGGAGTGCAGGGGGCGCTGGGGCAGGAGCAGAGGAAGCACCACCTCTCGCCCGCGGACCGGAACCGGACGCCAGGCCGGGCCCCGCCGCGCACCCCGCCTGCCGATCGTGGCCCACCCCACCTTTACGCTCCGCATCGCTGTCGGCGTCACTCCCGAACAGATCCTCCATATCCGCCATTGCCGCTCACGTCCGCTGCAGCCTCGGCTGGGGGCGGCCCCACGCCGTTCTTTACGGCACGGAACTAACGAAACGCGACAGTGTCGCAAAGATATGCTTAAAAGACTCCTTTCCCTCTATGACCTAGTTTCCGCGTCCACACGGTTGGGTGGCGCGGTTCCTCCGTCGGGGTCTGTTCTCACGGGGTGGGCGTGCCCGCGGAGCGGGCGGTGCTTTGGGGAAAGACCCCCGGGCCATCCGGAATCAGGCCCAAAGTCCTTTGTTTCCCAGACCTCTTCTCACCCTCTTAAATATTGTGGAGAATTCCAAAGAACTTTTGTTTTAGATGGTTTATACCCATGGCTACTTACCGTATTAGTATTTAAAGCAGACATTTTAAAAGTGCTAAACTCGTTTCAAGATAATAAACGTTAAATAGTGGGTTTGGGGTAAGTTTTAAATGACTTCTTTTCTAAAGTTTTAGACGAGTGGAATGGTTTTAAAGTTTTGAAGAAATCTTTAATATCCAGCATAAAATACACAGCTGAATTATTTCTGCTTCTAAGTCAGTTGCTTAGAAATGTTTTGGTGGTAGCAGATGAAGAAAATCCGAGTTTAGCTAGAGAGGTAGTAATTGGCAAGGGGCGACTTTCTGAGATGCCCCGAAACGGGCTTCGTGGGACCACACTTGATGACTGCAGCTTTAGAAGAGCTTCGCAAGAGCCATAGCTTGTTCCTTTGCAGCTCTGTTTACGTATAACGCTATGGTTTGAACTCACACAGGATTTGAAACCTCATGTCATAGGTGAACGATACTAAAAGGGTGGAAACAAAGCAATCACAGCTTTCAGAAGCGGGACCTTAGAGGTAGTTGGATTGGACTGGACATGAAGGTGAAGCCCCCGCGAATAAGTCCTGGTGGCTGTGTTACACGCCGGTGCACGGAGTCACACGCGCCTTCTTGCCGGTGAAGCTCTGCGCTGCTCCGTCAGTGCCCGGAAGAGCACCAGCACCGGAGTGCGAACCAGTGACGCCTGCCAGATGCTGGATTTGAACCTGCGGAACTGTGAGCATTTTATTACACCTGTACTGTTTTGTGAAATTCGTTTTCTTGGGTATTTTGTCAGTGATGGAAAGCACACCAAAACACATGATATTGAAACAAATATTTCACAGAACACTATTTTCTTTTCCTACTGAGTTTTCCTATTACCCTATTTCAGTTTTGGTTTCTTTCTTTCTTTTTCTTTTTCTTTTTTTTTTTTTTTTAGAATTTATTTATTTGAGAGGTAGAGTTACAGAGAGTGAGAGGAAGAGACAGAGAGAGAGGTCTTCCTTCCCCTGGTTCACTCTCCATGGCCACAACAGCCAGAGCTGCACTGATCTGAAGCCAGGAGCCAGGAGCTTCTTCTGGGTCTCCCATGTGGGTGTAGGGGCCCAAGGACTTGGACCATCCTCCACTGCTTTCCCAGGCCATAGCAGAGAGCTGGATTAGAAGAGGAGCACCCAGGACTAGAACCGGCATCCATATGGGATGCCGGCGCCACAGGCAGAGGATTAACCTACTGCCCCACAGCGCCGGCCCCTCAGCTTTGGTTTCCTAAAAATGTTGGCAGGCAGTACAACCCAGTATGTTGCTTTCATGATTTTCTAACAGATTGTAACCTGCAAGTAGAAAAATGTTTTTCAGAAGGTTCCACTGGATTTTTTGTTTTGCAAAGAAAATTTTGATGTTGCTGCAGTAAGGCATTATAAAGTCAGACAGTAAAAAAATTCTCATGGTCAGTGCTACACAAACCCCCTTACTTTGCAAAGGCTCCAAGAAATAAAGTGGTTTGCACAGATTAAAGAACCAGGTCTCTAGGAAAAACTCATTCATTTTTAGTCTTTAAAATGTATCCCTTGTGTTAAGTTACTGCCTGATTAGGCTACTATGTAGGTTTTGGTCTTGGCAAGCAACAATGAATTTTTAATTTGGGGATTATGAGATATATTTTTGCTGCAAATAGGAGTGCCTGACAGGGTTCAAATGGGTAAGTATTAAGGTGTGGAACAGGTTATATTATCATTAATCCTAAAATTGCTATGTAAAAAGTGATGATGTAAGAGGATACATACAGATCACCTTAAATCTAACTGGAATACTGGAAAAGCAATTTGTTAGTGATTCAGTTTTTGTTGATTTGTTTAAAGTACTCTCCTTGAAAAGTGTGTTGATTAAATTGTGATAAATTGGATTACAACAAAGCCTGCTGAATAATCATGCCCATATCCTTGACTAGCAGAATCAATGTGTTTTTTTCCCATCGGAATAGTGCAAAACAAATAACTTCTGACTGCTTGATAGATTGATTGGTTTTGTTTTTGCTGGACTTTATGTTGATCATTGCTCTTCTCCTGGCTGTCTTTGTTCACACAGAATAGAATACATGAGATGGGGTACAGCTAAGTCCATCACAGTCATTCTCCAGTAGTTCTTGCCTGAAACATAGCTTGAGTTACACCCAAATCAATATAATTGAAGTTCAGGGTACTAAAACAATCACGTTTACTCCCAGAGACAGTCTCATCCTGTTTGGGTTGTTTGATTCAATTTTGAATGATAAAATAAACCCTCCATTTGTTCCAGGAATGGAGAGGTTCATCCGTTTGGTATATAAATAACTAAAACAACCCTAGAGTAACTTTACTTTGTTTCCCTATTTTTGAAAAGTTGTCCCTTTTGTCTCATGTTGTAATTCATGAGGTGAAGGTAGAGCCTCAGAGTACCATGATGACCCCAATAAAAGAACAAAGATTCAACTAGGTTGGTTACATAATACAGTCAGTATATCATTACAAATATTTTTACAAGGTAATAGAAGCCTTTTGGAATGTATAAAAGATAAGCCTACATCAAGTCACAAAACAGGAATATGTGTTTGATTTCTATATCATCTTAAAGACTTAGAGAAAAAACAACAGTTTGATTAAACAAAATGTATTAACTGAAAATTCATTCCATTTATGGTAAATTGCCACTCCACAGAAGGATCGTGTGGCTTTTCTGAAAGTACTTTGTGGCAAGAGTGGCTTTTGGAAGGGAACAGGTTGAGCTAAACTGAAGAGAGGAAGAGAGGAACCCTGCAGTTTCTGTCTAGAGCAGTAAGAAAACACTGTGGCAGCTCATTTCTTGGAAAACACAGGACATTCCCTCACAGTCTGTCTTTATTAGATTCCTTGGTGAATTGGGTCCTTGCAATGGCTGATGAAGGGATATGAAATGGTGGCAAACATAGTTTTTCATATGAAAGATTTGGGGAGAAATGAGATTCTAAAACATCTGAAGAATTTTTCAGTTTTAGAAGGAAATTATAGTTTTATTTATTTATTTATTTTTTGACAGGCAGAGTGGACAGTGAGAGAGAGAGAGACAGAGAGAAAGATCTTCCTTTGCCGTTGGTTCACCCTCCAATGGCCGCTGCGGACGGCGCACTGCACTGATCTGATGGCAGGAGCCAGGTGCTTCTCCTGGTCTCCCATGCGGGTGCAGGGCCCAAGCACTTGGTCCATCCTCCACTGCACTCCCTGGCCACAGCAGAGAGCTGGCCTGGAAGAGGGGCAACCGGGACAGAATCCGGCGCCCCAACCGGGACTAGAACCCGGTATGCCGGCGCCGCTAGGTGGAGGATTAGCCTAGTGAGCCGCAGCGCCGGCCCATTCTTTATTTTTTTAAGATTCATTTATTTATTTGAAATCAGAGTTACACAGGGAGAAGGAAAGGCAGAGAGAGAAGAGAGAGAGAGAGAGAGAGAGAGAGAGAGAGAGAGGTCTTCCATCTGCTGGTTCACTCCCCAGTTGGCCACAACAGCCAGAGCTGTGCCAATCCAAAGCTAGGAGCCAGGTGCTTCTTTCAGGTCTCCCACATGGGTGCAGGAGCCCAATGACTTAGGCCATCTTCTACTGTTTTCCCAGGCCATAGCAGAGAGCTTGGTCAGAAGTGGAGCAGCTAGGTCTCAAACCGGTGACAGTATGGGATGCCGGCATTGCAGGAAGCGGCTTACCTGCTACACCGCAGTGCCAGCCCCAAGAGAACTTTTCTTGAGATGATTCAAGGTAGATTGATGAAGTAATGGGAGGAAACCCAGTAATTGAGAAGTAAAATTGAGTAGAACCTAAAATTCAACCAGGCTTATTAGAGCAATTCCCTAATTCACATGAAACTTGAGGATAAAAAGAATATGCTAAAGGATTCTAGAGAGAAAACTCAGCTGACTTAAGAAAGATCTGGAATTACAATCACATTAGATTTCTCAACAGTTATTCTGGAAACTAGAAAACCATGGGTAATTACTTTCAAAATCTCAAAGGGAAAGGATCCATCCTAGATTTCTTTGGACACCTGCTGTGGACCTGCAGTTTCAGCTTTTGCCTTGTTTTGAAAGCAACCTCAATGAGAGACTCCTAGTCACAGTAGCCAGCTAACCCTTTCCTCAATTTTGTTTCACAGAACCCAGGAAATCATAAATGTTGTAGCTTAATACCATTGTGTTTGG
Organism: Oryctolagus cuniculus; assembly: GCF_964237555.1. Taxonomy (NCBI): domain Eukaryota; kingdom Metazoa; phylum Chordata; class Mammalia; order Lagomorpha; family Leporidae; genus Oryctolagus; species Oryctolagus cuniculus. Next base: position 74,678,123 of record NC_091443.1, read on the forward strand.
AGACACTTTGTTACATAGCAGTAGTAACCTAAATAGTTAGTTGCTCAAAAATTGTACAGTCTATGTATTGTGGTTTCACCAAAATGGAAGACCAAACCAAGAAAGAGAACACCTATTGAGGCAGGAAACCCAGCAGTGGAAAGAGGCAAAAGGAATTCCTAGGGTGTGTGAACCTGCAGGCCTGAAGGGCTGCTGGTCCAGATGGAACAAGAGGACAGAAGTTTCCAAGAGAGAACAGACTGAGAAGGAAAACAAGCTGATGGAATACCTGCCACATTCAGCCATCCTATAAAGATTTGAGAGTCTTCCTGATCCCAGAAGTATTTTAGGGACTGAAGATACAATGGAGCACAAAATACACTGAATGTGAGTGTCTGTTCCTAGAAGCTTGCATTTTGATGGAGATGACATACAGGAACTAATTTATAAATATTATACTTTTGGGGCCGGCGCTGTGGCACAGTGGGTTGAAGCCCTCGCCTGAAGCACCGGCATCCCATATGGGCACCGGTTCTAGTCCCGGCTTCTTTTCTTCCAATCCAGCTCTCTGCTGTGGCCTGGAAAAGCAGTGGAAGGTGGCTCAAGTGCTTGAGCCCCTGAGCCCACATGAGAGACCTGGAAGAAGCTCCTGGCTCCTGGCTTCGGATCAGTGCAGCGCTGGCTGTGGCAGCCATTTGGGGAGTGAACCAGCGGGTGGAAGACCTCTCTCTATGCCTTTACCTCTCTCTGTTACTCTTTCAAATAAATAAAAATAAAATATTTAAAAAATAAATATATACTCAGTTTTATAAATTTATATCTAATGTATTTGAATATTTAAAATAATTTTTTCAGTTATTGGTAAGTAAAAAAATTGTAACTGACACTTTAAAACTAAGCCAACAGAAAACCAAGATAATTATTAACTTTAAGAAAAACATTATGAATAAAAGCGGTACATTATGTGGTTTAGCTGGTGATAACAACAGATAACACAGATGATAATACATTGTGCCAGGCACTGTTGTAAGTGCATTTTCTATAGAAGCCCATAGCTCTTTTCCCAAAGCCTCAGAGCCATATGTATTCCAAACTTCACATTCCCCACCCCTCCAGATTTGGAAAGATAATAAATACATTGCCTAAACTATTATTTACTCCATCCAGTGAAGTCTGAGTAGCATCCTATAATCAAAATAAAATTCCTATGCTAAAGTGTGTGCAAATTCAAACTAAAACAAAACTTTAAAAAGCTTAGGTCAGTTAGGTTCCTTCTCTGACAGTCAAAGAATTAATGAAAAGAACTTTCCATTTCAGAGTTTCTTGGGTTTCAGAATTGTGGATAAGGGATTGCGGACCAGAATTGATTTGTTCAATTTTTACAACAACCCTATAAGATAAATTGTGCTATCCTATTTTTTTATTTTTTTGGCAGGCACAGTTAGACAGAGAGAGAGAGAGAGAGAGAGAGAGAGAGAGAAAGGTCTTCCTTTTTCCGTTGGTTCACCCCCCAAGTGGCCGCTATGGCCAGCACACTTCGTGGATCCGAAGCCAGGAGCCAGGTGCTTCCTCCTGGTCTCCCATGCGGGTGCAGGGCCCAAGCACTTGGGCCACCCTCCACTGCACTCCCGGGCCACAGCAGAGAGCTGGCCTGGAAGAGGGGCAACCAGGTGCCCCGACCGGGACTAGAACCCGGGGTGCCGGCACCTCAGGCGGAGGATTAGCCTAGTGAACTGTGGCGCCGGCCTGAAATTTGTATTCTTTAAAAAATAAATTTAAAAAAGATTTTGTGTCTAAGATATAAAATATTCTTATGTGGGTACAGATGGAAAATTGTGAATAGTATGTATAAAGCTATCATTAAAATGTAAATACCCAAGGAGAGCAGGTAATGGAGAGTCTTGTTATCCTTCATTCAACTCTGCTTTGCCTACTCCTTTGATATCTAGGACTTTATAAAAGTTTTCAAAGTCTGAAAAAAAGTAAATCTCGGGTGATTAGGCTGATAAATGAAAATGCTTTTTATTTCTGTAGTCCACAGTAAGAAATGCATAATGCACCATAAACTGGGGATCATATCACTTGCCTCAAATGCTGTTTTTGTATGTAGGAGCTCTGCTTACCCTGTTGGAATGTAAAGCTATTTGAATGTAAAGCTGATTACCCCATGCAACAGTTTTCAGTGTATCCAGAAAAAAGAGAATTATATTTAAGCTATTTTCCAGAATGATAGCAAACCTTTTCCAAAACCTCTTTCTTCTCACCACTACTAATCTCACTCACATTTTTTTTAAAGATTTATTTATTTATTTGAAAGGCAGAGTTACAGAGAGGCAGAGAGAGAGAGAGAGAGAGAGAGAGAGAGAGGTCTTCCATCTGCTAGTTCACTCCCCAAATATCGCAATGGTTAGAGCTGGGCCAATCTGAAGTTAGGAGCCAGGAGTTTTTTCCTGTGCAGGGGCCCATGGACGTGGGCCATCCGCTGCCTTCCCAGGCCATAGCAGAGAGGTGGATTGGAAATGGAGCAGCTGGGACTCGAGCCAGCACCCATCTGGGATGCCAGTGCTGCACCACAGCGCCGGCCCCTCTATCTTTTATAAGATTCAAAGCATCAGTGCCAAAGCTCTAGTACATAATTGTCTCTTCCTTATGCAAAATGAGAGTTTGGTCAAATATGGAGCTTGAAAAGCTTCCAGTATGCTTGCCAGGAACATCAGTATTTATGTAGAGAAAAAAGAAGAGGAAAAACGTAATGAGTCAGAAATTATTTCTCAGGGTGGAAGCAGAGTTTATATTTTTGAAACCTTTCCTCTTGAATGTGGGGTTGGACTCAAGGACCGGCTTCCTTGAGTAGGTAGTGTTTAGGTTCCTTCCTGAAACTTAAGGGTTACCAGGGAGCTTTGTCCTTAAAAGACCCAGGCAGCAGGCAGGCTGAGGTCAGCGCACTCACTGCGGAAGAGCAGGAACCATAACCACTAGGGGAAGGACTCAGAAGCAACAAAGAAGGGGGTGGGGCTCTAAGCCTGGTGGCAGCGGAATAAATAAAGTAATATTCAGCTAGGATTCCAAGAAACTGAAAATGAGAAGCATAAGGGAGGAGGGAAAAGAAGGAAAAAAGGAGACGAAAGGAAGAAACATCCACAAGAGAAGAGGAAGGAAGAAAACGTTAAGCACATCATAAAATGATACCGGGGTGGGGGGGATTGAAACAAAGATGGGAAAACACCCCAACAGCATTGCCAAAGAGACAGAGAAAGAAGACTGCCCTGCCAACCGATATTTTTACAAATAAAAAGGAACCACTAAAAGCGAGGCAGTTTAAACAGAAAACACAGCTGGCAATTTCACTTCACAGTAAAAAAGACTCTGATTAAATCCTCACTGGATTTCCTTATTCAGCTGGCTGTTGTCTCCAGCCGAATCATGTGAGAACACAGCATAAATGCAGATACCATCTCACCACAGGGTGGGAACCCCTGGTGTACAGGCTGTATTTGGCCCTTGGCAAGCTTTATCTCACCCAGGGAGGGATTACCAAAAGGAGTGACTGCTGAATTTCCTGCTTGCTATTGCAAAAACCATTGCAGTATTCAAATCCGTAACAGTAATATGGCAGCAGACCACAAGATGGTGATGGTATGCTCTGATGATACCTCGATCTGCAAAATGAGGTAAAATGCACCCACAGACACCTCTACCAATTTCTCATCAGCAAGAAACTGTGATGTGTGTGGGGAGGAAGGGAAGTGGGAAGGAGAGGAGATGTGAGGAACATTGTGTGTGCAGCAATCAAAACACTTTAGGTAACAGAATGTAGCAGTGTTCATCCATTTGGTTTCTCTTTTTCCCCCAATTAAAAAGAACAAAGCAGCACTTTTAGGAGTAAATATTTATCAGCTATAAGCACTCAACTGATACTTTTAAATAAAGTGTTAATGTTTGAGGAAAATATTTTTTCTTAGGCTTTGTAAAATGGGAAATTTCCCCAAAAAGTCTGGTGAAGGTTTTGTTTCGCTGACTGCTGTTGATTTCCTGTCATTAAGGAAATGCCAGGCTTAATTCCTTGCCTTACATGGGTGTGACATTTCAGGTTAATAATGACTCATATGGTGAGTTTAACTTCCAAATGTGCAGATATTGATGTATACATTTTTTAAACTGCTACTTAGCACAGAACCAAAATTTGGTTGGAGGGAGAGGGTAGAATCCTGAGCCCAAAATACCAAGAAAGAGTAACTGTAGGGAAAACATCCTAAAGAGGATTCTTGACCCACAAGTCTTTATTTGTAAAAACTATTAAATACCATTAAAAGCATGTGGGGTTTTTTGTTAGATCAAGTAAATTATTAAAAAAAAAACCAATATGCTGTAAATATTGACCTGAAGTTGATAATGTATATCAAAATGTCATAAAAATATCCTTACCTTGAACTCTTTAAATGCATATCAAAGGATTTATCTTCAGAGTGTGCATTGATTCTAGTGGGTTTAGCCTATGTCCCACATTGGAGTGCTGGGTTTGATTCCTGAGAGCTTCCTGACTCTAGCTTCCTCCTAATACATTTCTCCCTGGGCAGTGGTGAAGGCTCAGGTAATTTTGTGCCACTCACATGGGAAACCTGGAATTTAGTTCCCAGCTCCTGGTTTCAGCCTGGCTGGGTCCCTGGCCTTGCAGGCCTTTGGGGAATGAACCAGCAGATGGGAGTGCTTGTTCTTTCTCTCTCTATCAAAAAAAAATTTTTTTAAAGAATATCTTAGGAAAATAAGAGACTCACATGAAGATACACAAAAGTGTTTATTACAATACTATTAAAGTAATGAAAATATTGGAGGCATCATGGTAAGGAATTAACCAAATGATAAGACATCCATAAACTGAAATAGTAAGCAATCATTTAAATTATGTTTTGCAGGACATTTTCATATACTTGAGATGGGAGTATAAACTTTTCAAAGGACAATTAGGTATTGTCTGTCTAAACTGTAAATGGCTAAAGATTTCTTTTAAACTTGAATGTGAGACAGGTCTCCCATTCACTGGTCTACTCCCCAAAGGCCCACAGCTGTCATGGCTGGCCAGGCACTGGGAACTCAATCCAGGCCTCCCGGTGGGTGTCAGAGACCTAAGTATTTGAGCCATCACCTGCTACCTCCCATGGTGCACGTGAGCAGAAAGTTGGAATCAGGAGCCGAGATTGGACTCCAACCCAGGTGTTCCAATATGAGATCTGACCTCTTTTTTTTTTTTTTTTAAGATTTATTTATTTATTTGAAATTCAGAGTTACACGGGGGGGGGGGGGGAGAGAGAGAGGTCTTTGATCCGATGGATCACTCTCCAATTGGCCACAACAGCCGGAACTGCGCTGATCTGAAGCCAGGAGCTTCTTCCAGGTCTCCCGCGCGGGTGCAGGGGCCCAAGCACTTGGGCCATCTTCTATTGTTTTGCCAGGCCATAGCAGAGAGCTGGATTGGAAGTGGAGCAGCTGGGTCTTGAATCAGCGCCTATATGTGATGCCGGCACTTCAGGCCAGGGCTTTAACCCACTGTGCCACAGCACCGGCCCCGAGATGTGAACCTCTTAAAACCAGCATCTTAACTGGTAGGCCAGATGCCCACCCCTATTTCTACATGGAGAAATTTATCCTGAGAAAATATGTGACAAATATACAAAATGTTCACTGAAACTTTATTTTAAAATAACCATAAATTAGAAGCAAAATACCCATCAATGGAGAGTGGCTCAAATAAATTATAGTGGAGTCAGGGGAATACTAAGTAGCAATTAAAAGTCTCAGGTAGATGAATATGTATTGAAGAGAAGAGCATTTCACATTGTTGAGTCACCAAAGCCAGTTAGAAAATGGTATCTTTTTGGTGTTTTTGTAAACAAATATTTAAATATGCAGAAAATGTCTAGAAAGTTGTGTGCAGTGATGTGCTAATGTTTAACTGTCAGCTCTTCAGGGGGAAAAAGCTCTTATATGTGGTGTTTGCCAATTTTGTGATGTAAATATTCCTGCTGTGGCCAGTTTCAGGCTGTTGATGTATAGCTATTGAACATAGGCACGGGAAGAAATGCGCAGTCAGCTTGAATGAGCCCATTCGAGTGGGCTCCTACACACCCCCGTCTCTGGGAAGTCAGATGATGGGAAGACTTTCATATTCCACCTTATATATTTCTGGAGCTCTTTTTTTGTAATGAAGTTGTATCACTGTTAAAGTCAATACAAAGAATAAAACATAAAATGAGAATTTGAAAAAAAAAACTTTAAAAACAAAGAATATTTAAAGACATGGTAAGATGCTTACACATCACATTGTCAAGTGAAACTGTATGTCACAAAGCAGTCCCTTATATTACCCCAATTGCATTTTGAAAAAAGTATACACACACACACACACACGGATATATATGGATATACGTTGCATCAGGAAACTATCCAAAAGGAGTTAAGCCAAAATGTACATGGTGGTTACAGCTGAGTCATGGAATTCTGTGTGATTTTGGTTTCTGTTTTGCTTTTCAATATCTGGCATGTTTTCTGCAAATGTATTTTAATTATGTAATGCTTTTATAATCAGAAAAGACATCCTTATATGTGAAATACTGTCTTAGCCATGTTGTCACTGCTTAGAAAGTGATTTCTTCCCTTTTGGACTACAATTATTACAGTCAGAGAATGTGAACACCTTAAATGCAGAGGAGTGGAATCTTTTATTTCTTCATAGTAAAAGGAGAAATTAATGTTTATTTGGTGTAAAATCTTAAAATAATAATAAAAATGAATGTCCTAGTTCCTGATGCACTACTATTGCCATACTCCCTCCTTTAATTTTTGCCCATGTTATTGCAACAGCCTTTTTTTTCACTGTTTCCATTTCTCTCCTTGCAGCAGTCCATAATGTAATTGGAAAGGATTAGGAAGATTACATGCATGTTGCAGAAAAATTAATCTCTGTAAAATATAGCTTCCCTTTTCATTTTGCTGAAAAGTTTTTAATGGGAGATTGCAAAAGGAGTTTACAACATGACCCCACTTACATAGTAATTATATAAACATCATTTTATATATATAGAAAAAATTTTTGGATGAATATATTCCAAATTGTCAGCAAAGCTTTTCTCTGGAAGTTGTGGGATTATAAGGGGATTTCATGTCCCAATTTTTATGTTTCTAAATGTTTTAAGAAAAGCCTAAATTACTTTAATAATACAAAATGAAATTGAGTAGGGATTCTTTACCAAATTCTCACTGCCCAGAGAATGAAATTTAAACTTCTCTCTTTTTATTCAAATATATACCTTTAAATCCTACCAAAAATCAATCAAACCCACTTAGTCTACTGCAGCTCCCCCATAGAGATCACCATAGAGAAATAAGAAGAAAATGAAGGATAGAATAGTATAGAGAGAGACACATGTGCAAAAGAAGGGAAGCAGTAAAATGAAAGCACAGAAGCGTTTGAGAACTAAGATGCTGTATTAGTTTCTGGTGGCAGCTGTAGCAAATCTGCACCAATTTGTTGGCCTAAAAACAACAGAAATTTGTTCTTTCACAGTCCTAGAGGCCAGAAGTTCATCAGCTTCAGCTTAACTGAAGTAAAGGTGTCAGCAGGGCTAGGATCCTTCTTGAGACTCTAGAGACATTCCATTCCTTGTCTCTCAACTTTAGATAGCTGCCAGCACATCTTGGCTTGTGGCCACATCACTCAAGCCTCTATGTCTGTGGTCACATTGCTTTGTCCTCTCTGTGTATCACACTTCTCTTGCCTCCCTTTTCTAATAATATATGCCATTGCTTTGGGGCTCATCAGCTAACCCAAGATGATTAATTCATCTCAATCCTTAATTTGATTTCTGTAATATCCTTTCTGGCCAAATAACATTCACTGATTCCAGGGATTAGGACATAGACATTTTATTTTACTCCTATGAGTAGGAGTTTCTGTTAGTACACAGGAAACATCTTCACGGTCCCCAGCCCTCCTTTCCCTGCTAAGTTCTTCCCATTTCAAGGCATGAGATATAAAGAGGAACTTAAAATTCTTTTAATTGCTAACTCCAATACTGTGGTTGGAAATGTCAATCAGGCCACTAGGGACAAACAGAACTCTAAAAGCAGTAGGATCAAGCATAATACCATAAGCTCATGTTTTTGGCTACTGAACACAGCAAGATTAATAGGGAGTGACAGTGGGAAGTGAAGCACTCTAAGACTATTGTGTTGAAATCGTTGACTGCACATCTATAGCATCTACTGTGTGCTTTTAGTCCAAGAACAGTGAAAAGGATACAAATGGGAAGACACTTCCCAGTCAGAGTTTACAATCTAGATTGCTCTGGCACTGAAGAGTTAAATGGAAGGAAAACATACAACAGAGTAGCCTAGATTTTCAGTAATGCCCTACTTTTCAACAGATTATATGAATCCAGGCTAAGATGAACACAAAAGAAGCAGATCGGTCTCCTATTGTCCTTATGTAATTCCTGCGGGGAGTGAGGAACTGGGGCTGTCTCTCCACAGGTGAAAATACAATTTTATTCAATATTCAAAATAATGCACATATTCTAGGGAAAATGAAAACTGGCAATATTTCATGACTCTCAAAGTTAGAATGGTTCCCATTTGGGAAGGATAAAAATGTAGGCTTACATAGACAAATATGTATGTGCCTTGAGAATAGGTTTTAGCCCTTGGTATACTAATATAACCCACTGCATGGTGTTGGAGAAGTGACAAGCATGTTTTCCTGTCCTTTAGATGAGAAAAGTAAGTATCTTTTGTCTTCTGTGAGGTAGAAAATGCAGGTCTCAGGTCAGAAAGGACTACTAAGAAGCTAAATTGTTTTGAAGAGTGTACCACATAAAGAAAAATTAGGGGTCAGTGTTTGGCCTTGCAGCTCCTGCTGATGCAGACCATGGGAGGCAGCAGTAATGGGAGTGAACCAATGGATGGAATCTCTGTCTCTTTCTGCCTTTCATATAAATACATACACCTTTTAAAATTAATGTAAAATATATACAAGCCTTTATGTTTCAATTCAAACATTTTTGGAGCCTCTGCTATGTGCAAGACCTTGAGGGAGTGAAGAAATGAAAAAAAGTGGCACCTGTCTCCAGAGAACTAGGTTTCAGTTTCCTAGGAATGGTAATTAGAGTAGGCCAGAAAAAGATACATGTCTTAGATGCATACAGATTCTGTTGGAGGTCCAGAGTTGGGGGAGTTGGCAAAGATTTGAGAGGGGAGATAGCATGTGAAGTGTACCTAGAAAGGTATTTAGAGCTTTGACCTTGGACATGCAGTTGGAGGTTGGACAAGGTAGAAGAATCAGCATAAATTAAGGTGCAGAGATAGAATAGCAGTGGCACATTTGAGGAAAAGTGAATAATTCATTCTTTCTGAGATCTGTGCAGCTTTAGGGCATTTGAAGTGTCTTCCTATGGGGAGAGGAGACACTGAGGTTCCATTTAAAGGAATGCAGAAAGGTTAACAAACGTTCTGACTGGAAGAGGGAAAGGATATTGGAAGTGGCTGAGCAAGATGCCCTTTCCCCAAATACGCATGCCCATAGCTATACACATTCTGAAAGCTGCGCGGAGAAGTGGTGAGAGAGGGCAGTTTTCAGTTAAGTAGATTGTTAGGTATTGGCCTTTGTGAGCTCTGATGGTTCTAGTGGAAGGGATGGTGGCCATTACAAGGAATAGGCCACTTGGGACACCTGCATTCCATTTCAGAATACCTGAGTTTGAGTCCCAGTTCTGCTCTGATTCCAGCTTCCTGCTAATGCGCACCCTGGGAGGTAACAGGTAATGGCTCAAGTAGTGGGGTCCTTGCCATGCATGTGGGGGCTCTGGATTGAGTTCTCAGCTCCCAGCTTTGTCCTGGCCCAGCCCTGGCTGTTGCAGACATTTTAGGGTTGAACCAATCAGCAGGTGTGGAATATCTGTCTCTTCCTCACTCTTTCTCAAATAAATAAATAAAATTTTTTTAAAAAAGTAAGTGATGGGGGGTTGGTTCCGTGGCACTGTAGGTTAATCTTCCGCCTGCACACTGGCATCCCATATGGGCTCTTGTTCTAGTCTCCGTTGCCCCTCTTTCAATCCAGCTCTCTGCTATGGCCTGGAAAAACAGTGCAGCCACATGGGAGACCAGGAAGAAGCACCTGGCTCCTGGCTTCGGATCGGCGCAGCTCTAGCCGTTGTGGCCATATGGGGAGTGATCCAGCAGAGGGAAGACCTTTCTCTCTGTCTCTCTCTCTCTCACTGTCGGTAACTCTACCTCTCAAATAAATAAATAACATCTTAAAAAAAAAAGTACGTGATGGGCTGAGTGGGCATCTTTGGCTCACCTGGCAAATATAAATTTAACAGGTGTGATGACAGAAATAGAGCTAGCTAAAAACCAAAATGGGAGCATGTCTCAGAAAATTATATCAAACATGAACTAAAAAATTAATCAGTGGATTTTTTTTAAATTTCAAGATACTTTATTTTATTTATTTATTTTTGACAGGCAGAGTGGACAGTGAGAGAGAGATAGAGAGAAAGGTCTTCCTTTGTCATTGGTTCACCCTCCAATGGCCGCTGCTGCCGGCGCGCTGCGGCCGGTGCACCGCGCTGATCTGATGGCAGGAGCCAGGTGCTTCTCCTGGTCTCCCATGGGGTGCAGGGCCCAAGTACTTGGGCCATCCTCCACTGCACTCCCTGGCCACAGCAGAGAGCTGGCCTGGAAGAGGGGCAACCGGGACAGAATCCGGCGCCCCAACTGGGACTAGAACCCGGTGTGCCGGCGCCGCAAGGTGGAGAATTAGCCTAGTGAGCTGCGGCGCCGGCCGATACTTTATTTTCAAAATAGGTCACACCACTAAGCTTCTGGCCCATCCTGCCATTGTACAAGCTACAAATGCTTGCTCAGCAGCTGAGGGGCTGAGGGGCACTCATTAGTAGCATGTTTGAAAAGTGAATAGAAATCCATATAAAACAAATACTTGGTTTCCATAGGAACACCGATAAGTGTGACCCCATCTCCTAGTCTTCCATGTTGCTGTGCCAGCCCTACTCTTAGACTTTTCAAAACTAGCAGTAATTAAGTTAAATGGTCCCCCAAAATCCTTTAATTCAAGCTACGCTCGCAATTAACAGCTACAGAATGGTATCTACACATTAATACTAGCTGAAGCTCAAGTCACTGGTGCCATTTCATTCTACTTTCCTGAGCACAGCATGCAGGCAGGGTGCTGATGTCCTGCTCTTCCATCTCGGGCGGGAAGTCATGGTTCTGGCTTTGCTGCGTGAGTTGCCACATTGGTCCTGACATCACGTAGTAGAGACTGTGCCTCTGGAATCCACTGAAAGTAGAAGCAGCAGCAACAGTGTAGGCACCCGTGTTTTCAAAGAGCATCCAATCACCCATGTGCATTTCAGGCAGGTCAGGGCACAAATCCGATGAAGGCCATCACATGAGGGACGCCACATGCCAGTTGAATAGTATTTCCCATCTGGTTTGGGTCTCTTCTGCAAAAAGGGGCTTCACATGTGCATGGTCACAGAGGACGCAGCTGAAGGAGCCATAGACGCTGTCGTTCACATAGTGCATAAAGGTCTGCTCACTCGCCTTGACTTCATCATCTGAGCTGTCTGTTCCTTTAAGGATTTTTTGACAATGATATTAACAGCAAGAGTGAAGGCTGAGGCAACATAGTATCTGCCCAGCTCAGCTATGATTCTCACTCCAGAGTCTGAGGGAAAATACTTGTCCAATGCTGGGTTGATCACGTTGGTGATCTATGAGTGAGATAGGTAAAAGAATGGCCATTATGTGGAATTCACAAGTGGATCTTTTTTTTTTTTTTTTTTTTTTTTTTTCACAAGTGGATCTTTTTTCACCTTCCTATTGTCTTCCTTGCCTGTCGCTCCCCCTCTTCGTGGAGGAACGACACAGGACCCTGCGCTGTTCTTTCGTCTGCTCGGCCCTCCCCGGGTTTGCTGCTGGTTCTTCCCGGGTTGGCTACTATCTCTTCCACCTCCGTGGAAGGGCAGTTCCCCCTGGCCGCATTCCCCACTTCCGCAGGGGAGCGGCACACCGCCGGCCGGCTTTCTCGGGGGCTGCACGGGTGTTCCTTCAGCTAGATGTTCCCCATAGATGTTCCCGGTGCATGCCGTCTCTCTCCTCCTTTATAGTCCTCCTCCGCCAATCCTAACTCGGCTGCCCACACGCCGAGTACGCTGCTCTCCAATCAGGAGCAAGTCCTACAATTTATTAGTTGAACTGGAGGCAGCTGTGCGGAAGCTGTTTACTTCTCTCCCAGCACCATATTGTGGGAGAGCAGATGCATAGAATAAGTCTTAATTCGAGTAACTTAGTCTAGTCCGGATTGCTCCCCACACTTGCCCTTCTTGAATAAATCAGTGTAACAACATTATGTGAGGGCCAGCACCATGGCTCACTTGGCTAGTCCTCCACCTGCAGCACCGGCACCCCAGGTTCTAGTCCCGGTTGGGGTGCCAGTTCTGTCCCGGCTTCTCCTCTTCCAGTCCAGCTCTCTGCTGTGGCCCAGGAAGGCAGTGGAGGATGGCCCAAGTGCCTGGGCCCTGCACCCGCATGGGAGACCAGGAAGAAGCACCCAGCTCCTGGCTTCGGATCGGTGCAGCGTGCTGGCCATAACGGTCACTTGGGGGGTGAACCAACGGAAAGAAGACCTTTCTCTCTGTCTCTCTCTCTCACTGTCTAACTCTGCCTGTCAAAAAAAAATTATGTGGGCCAAGCAAGGTGGGTGTAAGTGGCAAAGGGGGTCTGGGGAGGTGTGAGGAGGGAATCTGGGAAGGTCAGCCTAGTGCAGGAAGCAGAGTTGCTGAGGGGTGAGAAGGACTTGTACAAGGAGGGGCCCCAGTATGGTATTCTGAGCAGAGTGTGGAGTCACTGCAGAGATGCAGCCTGTCCCAAGTGTTGGAACCCGAGGTAGGGCAGGGGTTGGGGAGAAGATGGGGAACCTAGCATAGGTGTATAGATCAAGTAGGGTAAGGAGAGTGACCCTGCAGTGGATAGTTCAGCTCAGGGTGTCAGAGGCCGGGCAAGATGAGGAAGGTAGTAGGCAGAGCAGGTGAGGATGGTGTCCGCACTGGGGAGAAGCCCAAGTGTTTTTCCTATTCTACTCTCAACATACATTTGACACCTGATTCCCCAGCAGGCAGCAGCTGAGAGTCCTATAATTCAGTTCTGACAGTGTCTACCTAGATATTATGTCAGATCCCACAGGTTGACAGCTTAATATCACAAGAATGCCCCTCACTTCGGATGCCAAGCACAAGTCCCAGAGTGTGACCTGTACCACTGGCTAAACAAATGAGGTCCTCATGATTGCCTCAGGATCAATTTTCTAAGCAGCTCACAGACTCTGGGAAACACTTGTTTACCCATTTACTACCAAGGGTATTACAAAGGATACAGGTGAACCGCCAGATGGGAGATGCAGGGGGAGGATATGGAAGGAGAGGTACAAGGCTTCCATGCCCTCCCTGGGGGCACAACCCCTTAGGCACCTCCACATGTTCAGCTATCAAAATCCTACAAACCTTGTTCTCTTAGGTTTTTATGGAGGCTTCATTATGTAGGCAGACTATCCACCTTTGATGATGGACTCAACCTTCAGCTCTTTCTTCCTTCCCAGAGGTCAGGGAATAAATGGGACTGAAAATTCCAACCCTGCAGTCACATGATTGGTTCCCCTGGCAACCAGCCCACATCCTGTGGCTACCCAGGAACACACCAGAAGTTACCTCATTAGAGCAAAAGGTGCTGCTATCACAGGAAATTCCAAGCGATTTAGGAGCTCTATGTCGGATGCTCCCATCACTCAGAAAATTACAGCAGTTTCAGGAGTGCTCAGGAACCAGGGTCAAAGAGCACATATGAGAACAAAAGCCCTCCTAGCTCCCCTGTTGCTCCGGAAATTACGAGGGTTTCAGGAACCCTATGTCAGGAATTGTGGACAAAGGCCAAATATAGATTTCACAGTATCCCAGGCAGCCACAAGAAATTGTTTACATACAGAGAGCGTTGATTAAATAAGAGTCAGATGTCTCATTGGTAGAGCTGGTGGTTACGTAAATAGAGAATGAAAAAAACTGGAAGAACTAGTTGGTGTTGGAGTGGAATGGGAGGCATCAGTATGAACTCATGATTTTGAGTATGTATATATATACACGCATATAGAGAAATATAGAATAAATGTATATGTAAACATATGAATTTGTACAAATAAATGTACATATTTAACATATGTTCCATCGAAATGTCCTGACAATAGTCACAGCTCAATAGCAGTGAGCACAAATAATGTCCAGATATTGGTTTCTAAATACCATTCTCCACTGAAAGGAACCAGGACTACTCGGAGAAAGACTGATTCCAGCGTTGGGGCAGGGGAAACACAAAATGACTTTGGAATCTCTTGTGCAGTGATCAAGGGAATGTAAAAAGGATAAAGATATGTCAAAAGGAGAAATAAGCCTACTGGAAGGGGCTCCCACTGGGCAAATGTGGAATAATTTGAGCAACTAAAGAATATTAATAATAAAGTACAGCCCACTAGATAAAACAGGAATTCCTTAGTCAGCACAGATATAAAGAAATAAAAGAATGGAAGCATGATGAGGAATGGAACATGGTCTTTGGTATGCACAGAGGATTGGTTGCAGGGCCCCTCAACTACAAAGGGCATAGTATTTGTATATAACCTGCACATTTTCTCCTGTATACTTTATATCATCTCTGGATTACTTACAATACTCAATACTATATAAATGCATTATGAGTACTTGTTACACTGTATTGTTTAGGGAATAATGTCAGGACAAAAATTCTGTATTCAGTACAATTGCATTTTGTAAAAATATATGCTTGATCCACAGTTGGTTGACTTCTTGGGTGCAGAACTCATAGGTGTTGGAAGGTCAATTGTAGCTCTGTAGCCTGAAAGTTTCTCTACACAGAATAATTAGAAAAAGAGTAACTTTACAATGGAAAGCCTGGCCAACTCCACCTTAATCGAGTGCTCTTGGTTAATAGCACCAGTGAGGGGCTAACTGACATCCTCTGCCACTTGATAGGCTGCAGCGAGCACACAGCACTGCTTCACTGCTGACACTTGACCTGAATCTGGTCATGATACAACATTGGACAACCCCAAATTGAAGGATATTACATGTTTTTTATTCTATAAAAATAAGTGGCTTGTGATATGGAAAAGTGTCCGGTTCCATGAAGGTAAAGGACAGGCTAAGGAATGATTCAGTGTTGATGAAAATGGAAGAATTATGACAACTAAATACAAACATGAATTCTGGACAGGATCTTTTTACTGGAGAAAGAACTTTATTGGGACCATTGAAAAATTTGCATGAGTAACATCAGTGTTAGGTTCCTCATTCTGATGGTTGTACTGGGGTCATCCATATGAACGCTCTCATTAGTGAGAAATACACACTGAAGTGCTTGGGTGTGACAGGGCATAGTCACAGCTCAGACTCTGCAGGGAGAAGCCTCAGAGTGAGTCAGAGTTTAGTGTCCAGGGGGTTTAATAGGCAGTACCCTTGGGATCAGCACCTGTGAGAGGTGAGAAACGGAAACAGGCTTCCTGTAAGGAGGCCCAGCAGCCTCAGCTGACCCCATGATGAGCTCTAGAGCCGTGAGCATCACAAAACAGGCCAACAGAGGGGGGCATTCAAGCTGTACCCTGATCAGAAATTGAATGTGGACTGTCCCCAGTGTGGCATGAGCCTGGGTGAGGCAGCTCTCTGCAACTGTAGGAACTGATAACAGAAGCCTGTTTGCTGACAGTACTCCAAGCAGCTGGCCCAAGAGGTATTTCAATTAAGGGAAACTCAATGGCTGCATCTCTGTGTTCATTTCTGTGCAGCTTTTAGAACTATGTCTACTCATGTATGTTTGAGGAGTGGCTTCTCCAGGTTTTTAGTGGGCCTCTCCTCCTAGGGACAGTTTGTAGGACAAACTATAGCGCCCTTTGCTACACCTGGTTCTGGGGCTGTAGTAGAAATGCACAGCCTTTTAAAATCTCTCTCAGGCCAGTGCCGAGGCTCCCTTGGTTAATCCTCCGCCTGTGGTGCCGGCATCCTATATGAGCACCGGGTTCTAGTCCCGGCTTCTCCTCTTCCAGTCCAGCTCTCTGCTGTGGCCCAGGAAGGCAGTGGAGGATGGCCCAAGTGCTTGGGCCCTGCACCCGCATGGGAGACCGGGAGGAAGCACCTGGCTCCTGGCTTCAGATCAGCACAGTTCCGGCTGTAGTGGCCATTTGGGGAGTGAACAACGGAAGGAAGACCTCTCTCTCTGTCTCTCTCTCTCACTGTCTATAACTCTACCTGTCAAATAAAGAAAAAAATCTCTCTCACTCTCAGCTACCACCCCTCAGTCTCTGTGACTTACCTGGGGATGTGATCTCTTAAAGATGCCTGAGTTACCCATTTATCAATGTAGGGCTCCTGCAGTATCCATTTATCTTTGCTACTGAGCAAGATAATAATAAGAGGCATCCAAGTAGGTCATCTGGCTACCAGAACATTCTTCCCTACTTCTCTTGTATGAGGGTACTTCAAAAAGTTCATAGAAAAAGTGGAATTAAAAGTTTATTTGGGTGCAAAAATTATTTTTTCAAATCATATAGGTGGGTGTAGTAGTAGACCTAACTCTTTCCAATGATCAATGTCCCCTGCAAGATTGTTTGTTCTTCTACTTCTTCTTCTTCTTTTTTTTTTTTTTTAAGATTTTTATTTATTTGAGAAGTAGAGTTACAGACAGAGAGATGGAGAAAAAGAGAGAAAGGTCTTTCATATGCCGGTTCACTCCCCAAATGGCTGAGACAGCCAGAGCTAGGCCAGGCTGAAGCCAGGAGCCAGGAGCTTCTTCCAGGTCTCCCACGCAGGTGCAGGGGCCCAAGGACTTAGGCCATCTTCTGCTGCTTTCTCAGGCCATAGCAGAGAGCAGGATTGGAAGAGGAGTAGCTGGGATGCAAACTGGTGCCCATTATAGGATGGTGGCGCCACAGGCAGAAGCTTAGCATAGTATACCACAGAGTGGGCCCCTGTTCTTCTATTCAAACCTGCTTGTCTGAGGACACTAGTAGACCAAGTTGCCCAGGCAGCAAGTTTTACTAGTAATCCAAAGAGACTTTTACTATATCCCCTGGTGGACACATTCCTGTTCTGGGAACCGGGTCCCTAACCCTGCAGAGTCCAATATAGCAAGAGCAGGAAGCAAAAATTTCCTATGAGTCATTGGAGGTGATGATAAGCAAGCCTGCTTTGCTTCAGTATTTTGCTTCCCAGATCCGTGTAGTCTTCCTGCTGGGCACACAACACCACATGCAAATCTTTGATTCAGTGAGTTTAATGTATCCCAAAGGATGGCTCACAGAGCACTGCATCTAGGCACACACTTGAGCTGTCTCTTTTTACAAGGAATTCCTTTGACAGTGCCCTGTCAGAGCAGCAGCTCTGGGGGATATAATCGGAAAGTGACATAGCCAGTATATACCATGGATTCACTCTCATACCTTCTTTGCTGTAAATGGGGTCCCTGGGTCTGATGCAACATTATATTAAATACCCTGCTGGTGTATCAAACATTCTGTAAGCCCAGGGTGAACACTGAGGGGAAGACACTACACAGAACATGGGTCCCTTTCTGTCAGAGGACTCACTCAACCTTTTAGAGTAGAGGGCCCCCAAGTAGTCAACTTATTACCAACTGTTTGGTCTCCTGGAGGGATGGTGCCATATCAGGAGGTCAGCATGGCCTCTGGCTGTCAAGTTGGGCACTTGGCCGTGGCAATAACCAGACCAGCACTGATAAATGGGAGCCCATGCTGTTGTGTTCAGAACAGTTCAATCCCTGCCCCACCATGGCCACTTCATTTATTGTCCATTCTGATGTCAATGTTCTGGTTGGTGACAGTGGCTAAGTCAGCTAAGCCATTTTGTATGTGGAGGATTTACATCTTTTTTTCTTTTCTCTATGTCATATTTGTTTTTGTTTCTCTGTTCCTTCATTCCTACCTGCTTTGTGTTAAAGAGATATCTTCCATGGGGCCGGTGCTGTGGTGCAGCGGGTTAACCCCCTGGCCTGAAGCACCGGCATCCCATATGGGCGCCGGTTCTAGTCCCGGCTGCTCCTCTTCCAATCCAGCTCTCTGCTATGGCCTGGGAAAGCAGTAGAAGATGGCCCAAGTCCTTGGGCCCCTGCATCCACGTGAGAGACCTGGAAGAAGCTCCCGGCTCCTGGCTTCGGATTGGCACAGCTCCGGCTGCTGCGGCCATCTGGGGAGTGAACCATTGGATGGAAGACTTCTCTCTCTCTCTCTGTCTCTCCTCTCTCTGTGTAACTCTGACTTTCAAATAAATAAATAAATTTCTTAAAAAAAGAGAGAAATCTTCCTAGTACCACTGTAATTCTCTTGTCATTTCTTTTACAATATATATATTTTGAGTAATTTTATTAATGGTTGCCTTCAGCATTACAATTAATTAACATCCTAAATTATAGCAATCTAGTTCAGATTGATGACAAACCTAGTCTGAATAGTATACAGAAACTTTACTCCTGAATAGTTCTGTTCCTTTGGCTCTTCTTTTCTTCTTTTGTTTGTGCAGACTGAGTGGGACCTGTGTTGGCTGCCATCTGTTTTTCAGCAAGGGATACATGTTTTATTAACCAGCTCCATAGTTCTCTGCAGGTCAGGTGCCCTGGGTGCCACTGTGACTTTGCTGCCCATTATGATAATCGCATCCACGTGGTTTCTGACAGTTGTGGGATGCTACATTCAATTCAGTTTTCTCCGGGCCCAACTATATCCATTGCTAATAGGCAGCTCAGTTTTATAACATCTCCTGCCATCACTCTGGCCCACAAGAGTCTCCACTGAACTTTTTAGTGATTCTGGTGCCCTTTCAACAGTATGTTCTGTTAGTAAGAGTGTGTCCTCTAGTGGGTTTTCTGGCCTTACTTTGTAAGTCCATGTCAGCATGTCGACTTTCCTGAGTCCTTTTTAAAATATTGAGAAAACATGCATATACATAAAAGTAACCATTTTCAAGTGTACAGTTCAGTGGTGTTTAGTATATTCACAGGGTTGTTCAACCATCACCACAATCAAATTTAAGATATTTTTATCATCCCTAAAATGTATCCTTGTACTCATTAGCAGTTACTTGTCATCTCCATTTACACTAGTGCTGGCAAACACTAATTTATTATATCTCTTTGGATCTGTCTGTTCTAGACATGTTATATTATTGGAATAATATAATTTTTAGCCTTCTGTATATGCCTTTTAAAAAGATTTTGTTACTTATTTGAAAGGCAGAGTTACAGAGAGAGAGAGAGGGACAGACAAAGAGATATCTTCCATCTGCTGGTTCACTCCTCAAATGGCTGCAACAGACAGGGCTGGGCCAGGTCGGGCTGAAGCCAGGAGCCAGGAACTTTATCTGGGACCCCTACATGAGTGCAGATGCCCAAATACTTGGGCCATCTTTCACTGCTTTCCCAGGCTTGTTATCAGGGAGCTGGACCAGAAGTGGAGCAGCTGGCTCATCCACATGGGATGCTGCTGCTCCTCCGCACGCGGAGGAGCCGCACCGGACCGGGCGCTTGTTGTTCCCTTTTTTTACAAGTCCTTTCTATAGTAAAGTAAGAATAAGTAAACAGCAAACTCCCAAAGCAAGAATGAGTAGAGAGAAATGAGAAAGAACGAAGTAACGAACTTCCCCGCGAACTCTCCAACGCACTCTCCAACCAACCCACACCACCATGCCGTCTCTCTCCTCCTATATAGTCCTCTCCACCAATCCCAACTCGGCTGCCCACACGCCGAGCACGCCGCTCTCCTCCAATCAGGAGCAGCTCCTGCAGCTTGTCAAGTTGGTGAGAGGCAGCTGGGTAGAAGCTGTTTACTTCTCTCCCAGCGCCACATTGTGGGAGAGCAGATGCATAGAATAAATCTTAATTCCAGTAACAGTATAGTCCGAATTGCTCCCCACAGATCCCCCTTTCTTTTTATTTTTTGGCGTTGATACGCGCCTGTGTAAAGTTCAGTGTGATCTTCATGCTATTGACTCTTGTTTGTCGTGCTACTTCAGAGTTTGTTGAAAAATGTCCCGTATTCCAAAGATCCCAGGGATTGGTTATTCATTGTTTTCTTCCTCAAATGGAGTTTTCTTCTTCTAGATCTTCTGCTGGCAGGTTTATCAACCGAATTCTTCTCTCAGGGGTCCATATTGGTTGTGCCGCACCCTGTGGAAAAAAACAAACGGCGCCTCGTACTCTTCTGAGTAAGGGGAACGGGCCTTTCCATTGGTTGTCCTGTAAATCCTTCCACATTACCCACTGTATTGATTCCTTATCAACTGATTGAGTATGCATTTCTGCAGGTGTTTTACCGTTCTTTTTCTTGTTCAAAAAATTAATTGTATAAAGAGCTAGGGCCAAGACGTCCTTGTTGGATGTGGCCATTTCCCCTATTCCCCCTTTTTGTTTAATTATTAAATTTTTTAAATATAAGTGAGCGCGTTCTACCACAGCTTGCCCCTGTGGATTGTATGGAATACCGGTAATATGGGAGATTCCGAATTCTTTCAAAAATGCAGCAAAACGCTTTGATGTATACGCTGGGCCGTTATCCGTTTTGATCACATGAGGAACTCCCCAGGCTGCAAAAGCCTGCAAGCAGTGTTGGATTACTTGTTGTACTCCTTCTTTATTCATGGCTGTGGCCATAATTACACCTGAGTATGTATCTACAGTGACGTGAACACAGCTTTGTCGCCCAAAAGAGGGGATATGTGTAACGTCCATTTGCCAGATATGTCCTGGTTTAAGGCCACGGGGATTGGCTCCCGCAGGAATCTTTGGAACTATGGTAACAATGCACTTTTCACAGGATCTAATGATATCTTCTGCTTGCTTGCGGGGAATATTAAATTTAAAACTTAAAGTGTGGGTGTTAACATGCCATTTAGAGTGATATTCTTTAGCTTGTTCCAAAGCGGTGCATGCAAGCAAGAATCTTGAATAGTGATCTGCCATCATGTTTCCTCGAGTAAGTGGGCCGGGTAAATTAGAATGAGCTCTTATGTGGCCTATGTAAATAGCATGCTCTCTTTGATTTAATAACCCCTGAATTTCACTTAGATAAGAATAGACTGAGGAGGATTTAAGAATAAGGCACTGTGTAGCAAGCATCTGAACTGCATTCACCACATATGCACTATCAGACAAAATATTCATGGGTGCACTCTCTCTGCGTAATACTGTTGCGATAATAGCTAATTCTGCATGTTGTGGAGAAGGGGATGCTGTTAAAACGAAATATCGTTGATTGTTAAATATAGCTGCTCCTGTTCCGCCTTTAGCTCCATCTGTAAATACGGTAACTGCCCCTTGAATTGGATCCCTTCGCACCTTCTGCACCCGTTTTATTGAAACCTGTGTGCAGAAGTTAACAAATGGATGGCGAGGGTAGTGATTGTCAATCTCTATTTGTAGAATGAGAACTATGTATGCCCATTGCCAGCATTCCCTTGTAAAGGCTTCTACTGCCTCTTGAGCAAAGGGAACTACACATCGCTTTGGAGTCTTCCCCGCCATTTCTGTCGCCTTTTTTATTGCTGTTAATATTAAATCGGCCACCGCAATGCCTTGGGTGTATAGTACACGCGGTGCATGTGAATGTGGGTATACAAACAACAAGGGTCCTCCTTGCCAAATGACTGCGAAGGGATACAGCTGTTCCATAAAAATTAATATTTCTAGGGCTTGTTGTGGATCACATCTTTCCATCTGCATTGCTTTAATTTGTTTTTCAATTTTCTGTAACGCCAAGCGGGCTTCTATTGTCAGTCTACGAGGGGAATCAAGCTGGGCATCTCCTTCTAAAATATTGAATAATGGCATCATATCTTCGGTAGTTAATTTACAATAGGGCCTCAACCAATTTAAATTGCCACATAATTTTTGGAAGTCATTAAGGGTCTGTAACCCATCTATTGCAATTTCAAATTCTAATGGGGTTACCTTTTCAGAAGTTACTTTAAGTCCTAAGTACTGTACTACTTCCCCTTTTTGTATTTTCTCTGGCGCTACTTGTAACCCAACTTTTTCCAAATATAATAGCAGCAGCTTATATGCTTCCATTAGGTGACTTTCACTTTCAGCCGTTATTAACAAGTCATCCATGTAGTGTAAAATTTGTACCTTTGGGCACTGTTGTCGAACCGGCTCTACTGCCTGGTCAACATATAGCTGGCATATGGCAGGACTGTTGGTCATTCCTTGGGGAAGCACCTTCCATTCATATCTTTTGTCGGGACCTTGATGATTAATGGAAGGTACGGTGAAAGCAAACCTCTGAGTGTCTTGTTCATGTAGAGGTATGCTAAAAAAGCAGTCCTTCAGATCGAGTACTATTAGTGGCCAATGCTTTGGGATCATAGTAGGAACCGGGAGTCCGGGTTGCAATGCCCCCATGGGTTGCATCTGCTGATTAACAGCCCGTAAATCATGCAACAACCGGTATTTCCCTGATTTTTTCTTTATCACGAATATTGGCGTATTCCATGGGGAGGTTGATGGTTGCAAATGGCCTGCCTCTAATTGTTGTGATACTATATCATTTACCGCAGCCAACTTTTCCTGGGTAAGGGGCCACTGTGGTATCCACTTTGGCTTGTTGTCCAGCCATGACAATGGCAGCGGCTGCATCTCAGTGGCCCCCACGAAAAACCCGTGTCCTGTCTTTTAAAATCGCCTTTGGGCTGGGCTAGGTCCCTTCTGCCTTCTCTGGAGCCTAATCCTCTCTCCTGATATCCCTTTTTATACATAATACGCCGTCCTGTAGAACTCTCCAATTGATCCTCATTTGTTAACGTCAGTCCCAATTGTTCTAAAATGTCTCTTCCCCATAATGTGATGGGGAGTGCACTAACATAAGGTTGCACATTTCCCTTGTTCCCTTCTTGATCCTGCCAATGAAGCACCTGAGCACTCCTTGATGGTGTCATGGCCGCACCTAGGCCTACTAAAGTATTATCTCCTGGCTGAAGGGGCCATGACTTCGGCCAATCATTTTCCGAAATTATACTTACATCCGCACCTGTGTCTAGCAGGCCCTGAATTGACTTTCCTCTAATGGTTAAGGTCCACAGAGGTCGATCTGCTAGAGATAGGGACAAGGCTGCAAATTTCTCCCCTTGGGGTCCATTAACATCCTGCGCTCCAATCATGATCAGTATTTGAGCCACAGGTTCTTCTGGTTTGATTTGAATAATACCCTTTGTAGATTGTATTAGCACTTTTAACTTATCACAAGGTAATTGAATGACTCCGGTGATGACCATTAGGCCTCTCAAAGCATTTGTTTCTTTTCCTACGATTATTCCAAGTCCGTTATGCTCCGCTGAAATTGTTTCTGCCCTCACCTCTATGGCTTGTGGCCCCATTTGAGGTGTCAGTACCGAATATTCGGTGGCTCGTAACTCTGCGCGGTAAATATTTGGTTTTGGGACCGTGGCACCCACCGATTGTTTTGGCCCCGGGGTGCAGGGGCCCACATTCCGTTTTTTTGCTGTTGACCATATACACCTGATCTTCTTATGGGGCCCGGCTCATTTGGCATCCTCTGGGGATTGCCTGCGCTGTTTATTTTAAAGTAACATTCACTGACCCAATGATTTCCTCTTCTACAGCGTGGGCAAAGGCCTGGTCTTCTCGAGTTCTCTATGCCCTGCCGATCTCGGGCTGGAAATCTGGCCCTACATTCCCTCATTAGATGCCCTTCTCGACCACATCTAAAGCATATACGTCCCCTCATGTTCTGTCTAAATTGTCGGGTTACTGCTACTGCAGCATGTGATCCAGAAACTACATCATCCATGACATCCCTACAGATTTTCAAAAAGGTAGGGATGTCCTTATGCTGCCATGGTCTAAGAGCTTCCCGACATGTTTTATTGGCCTGCTCATACGCCAATCTTTTGACTAAGGGCATTGCTTCTTCCACGGTTTCGAAAATGTTTCCTGCTGCTTCCATTAATCGGTTCACGAAATCAGCGTAAGGCTCAGTAGGGCCCTGTACTATCTTAGTTAGGCTGTGTCGTACTTCTCCTTTTCTGGGTATCACCTTCCAGGCTCTTCTTACTATTTCTCGCACCTGTAAGAGGACAGCTGTTGGTAATCGGGCCTGCTCATCGGGACTGGCAAATCGCCCTTCTCCATTTAACATTTCCTCATCCCATGCTTGATTCCCTGTTTGATAGTTCTGCTTTGAATATTCTCGCGCAAATTCTTTATAGGCAGCTAGCCACAAGAGGAAGTCACCCCCGCCTAACACCGCCTTTACTAAGTTTCTCCAATCCTCAGGTATTAGGCCTTGCTGCCCGATGTTATCAAGGATTGCCTGAGTGTAACTTGCATGGGGCCCATACAATTGTACTGATTGCTGCAACTCTTTAAGTAATTTATGGTCAAGAGGCGTCCATCCCCTGTTTCCCTGTGGATCCTGAATTACAGGAAACACCTGGCCTGGTTCCTGGTACTGCTCCCAAGCAGGTTTTCTATAAACAGCTCCCCTTTGCTTGTTTTCGGTTCTTGGCCTTTCTAGCTCCTCCTGCATACCTACTCCCTCCATCACTCCTTCTTCCTCCCACTCTTCTTCAATCTCATATGGAAAAAAGGGGCTTTTCTTTACAGGAGGAAACTTTGGTAGTACCAATGGGCGATACCGGGGTGGTGATTCATCCTTTATGGTTGAATTTGCCAGCCTTGTATGGCCAGGATATATTCTTGGCATCTCTCTCGGGGGCGAGGTTCCCTCCTCAGCTTCCTTCTCCCCCCCATAAGCTTCCTGGCTCTCTAAATCCTTCTTTGATTTTCTTCTCACTTGTTCGTTACAATAGTTGCTCGCCTGGCTGCCCTGCCATAATTCTTCCTGCATTTCACTCCCCTCATTAAGCAACAACTCGATCCCTTCCGTGGGGTTCTGAAGCACCTGATCAACGAGTTGCCACAGCTTCAGCACTTCTATCGGTTCCCCAGCCTCGCGCATTTTCCGTCCCACCTGCCTCCACTGCTGTGGAAACCAGGGGGACGTCTCTACGATTGCTCTTACGAATGCATGAATTTTCCTCCCCCCTCGTTTCCCTTGCTTAGAGGAAAAGCTGCGACGAGGTGGGGAGTAGGAAGAGAGAGAGAGAGAAACCATATTTAGCCCATAGATGATCTTTAGGGAGAAACAGAGGATGGTGCCCAGGAGGAGGAAGAGGTAGCCAGTGGGCAAAGAGTAGCCAAAGAACTCCATTGTCTGTACCGTCTGTGACATGTTGGAGCAGTGA
Organism: Oryctolagus cuniculus; assembly: GCF_964237555.1. Lineage (NCBI taxonomy): Eukaryota > Metazoa > Chordata > Mammalia > Lagomorpha > Leporidae > Oryctolagus > Oryctolagus cuniculus. Next base: position 74,703,502 of record NC_091443.1, read on the forward strand.
GCGTAATGGAAGACTGAGTCTCCCAGACGTTCCCAGTTAATACCTCCTTCCTAGCTTCTAATTTTCTTCCCCCGCGGCTTTTTTCCTAGGTTCTGACTAGCCTTTCACCGGCACTCTTTCCGTCCGGCCTTCCCCTAGGCTCTTTGCTAGTCTCTCTCTCCAGTAATTTCCCACTTCTTCCCGGTCTTTCCCTCCTAGGTTTCCTATCCGAGTCACGTTTCCTATCCGAGTCACGGCACCACTTGCTGCTCCTCCGCACGCGGAGGAGCCGCACCGGACCGGGCGCTTGTTGTTCCCTTTTTTTACAAGTCCTTTCTATAGTAAAGTAAGAATAAGTAAACAGCAAACTCCCAAAGCAAGAATGAGTAGAGAGAAATGAGAAAGAACGAAGTAACGAACTTCCCCGCGAACTCTCCAACGCACTCTCCAACCAACCCACACCACCATGCCGTCTCTCTCCTCCTATATAGTCCTCTCCACCAATCCCAACTCGGCTGCCCACACGCCGAGCACGCCGCTCTCCTCCAATCAGGAGCAGCTCCTGCAGCTTGTCAAGTTGGTGAGAGGCAGCTGGGTAGAAGCTGTTTACTTCTCTCCCAGCGCCACATTGTGGGAGAGCAGATGCATAGAATAAATCTTAATTCCAGTAACAGTATAGTCCGAATTGCTCCCCACAGGATGCCAGTGTCACAGCATGGAGTGCTTAATCCTCCGTCCCACAACACAAGCTCCTGTATATGCCTTCTTTCACTTAAAATAATGTTTCTATGTCTCTCCATGTGTAGCACATATCAGAATCCTATTCCTTTTTGCAGCTGACTAATATTCCATTACATTGATATTTATATTTTGTTTATTCACTCAGCTGATGGAGGCTTGGATTGTTTCTACTTTTTAGCTAATATGAATAATCCTACTATAAATCATTGTGTGCAGCTTTCTGTGTAGACATGTTTTAATTTCTCTTGTGTATATACCTGGGAATGCAGTTGTTGCAACAAACAGTAACTTTATGTTTAGCATTTTCAGCAATGGCCACACTATTTTCCAAAGCGGCTGCCTCCTTTTACATTCCTGCCAGCAGTGTATGATGGTTCCAATTTCTCCACATTCTCACCAGCACTTGTTATTTTCCTGTTTTTTTTTTTTTTTTTTTAATTATAGTTACTCAAGTGGGCAGGAAGTGGTATCTCATTGTGGTTTTTATTTACATTTCCTTAATGACCAACGGTATTGAACATATATTGTCACGTGCTTTTGTCCACTTATATATACTCTTTGGGGAAATGTCTACTAAAATCCTTAACTTTAAAATTAAATTATTTATATTATTATTATTGAATAAAGAATTCTTTATATATTCTGCATATTGGGTTCTTGTCAGAGATGTGATTTACAAATACTTTCTCCCATTCTGTGAGTGTCTTCATTTTTTTAAAAGACATATTTATTTATTTGAAAGTCAGAGTTACACAGAGAGATTGAGAGGGAGAGAGAAAGAGAGAGAGAGAGAGGTCTTCCATCCACTGGTTCACTCCCCAGTTGGCCACAATGGCCGGAGCTGTGCCCATGCAAAGCCAGGAGCCTGGAGCTTCTTCCAGGTCTCCCACATGGGTGCAGGGGCCCAAGGACTTGGGCCATCTTCTACTGCTTTTCTAGGTAGGCCATGTCAGAAAGCTGGATCAGAAGTGGAGCAGCCGGGACTTGAACCAGCACCCATATGGGATGCCAGCGCTGCAGGCAAAGGCTTAGCCCACTGCGCCACTGTGCTGGTTTCTCATTTTTTTTTTTTTTTAAGATTTATTTATTTATTTGAAAATCAGAGTTACAGAGAGAGACAGAGATAGAGAGATCTTCTATCCCCTGGTCCATTCTTCAGATGGGCACAATGGCCAGGACTGGGCCATCATGAAACCAGGAGCCAAGATCTTCATCTGGGTTTCCCTCATCAGTGTCAGGGGCCCAAATTCTTGGACCATCTTATGCTGCTTTTCCAAGGCAGTTATCAGGGAGCTGGTTTGGAAGTGGAGCAGCCGGCACATAAACCATTGCTCATATGGGATGCCAGTGTTGCAGGTGGCAGCTTTAGCCACTATGCTACAAACACCAATCCCAGTCTGCATTTTCTTGATGATGTCCTTTGATACACAAAAGTTTTTCATTTTGAAGAAGTCCAAGTTGCCTGTTTTTCTTTGGTTATGTGTTCTTTTCTCTTTTTTTCTTTTTAATTTTAATTTTTTAAGAAAGAGAGACAGAAAGAGAGACAGAGGGAGAGAGCAGACTCCCCCATCTGCTAGTTCGCAACCCGATGCCTGCAACAGTCAGGACTGGGTAGGGCTGAAGCCAGTAGCTAAGAATGTGATCCAGGCCTTCCACATGGGCGGAGAACCCAGTTATTTGACACATCACTGCTACCTCCCAGGATCTGCACCAGCAGGAAGCTGGAGTCAGGAGCCAGAGCCAGGAATCAAATTATAGTACTACGGAATGGAACCCACGCATTTAAACTGCAGTCTGCTCCCAGGTAGCCCTTTCTTTTGGTGTCATATATAAGATCCCAGTGTCTGATTGAAGTTTTCTTCTAAGAGTTTTATAGTGCTTAGTTTTGTAATCCATTTTGTGTTAATTTTTGTGTATTGTGTGAGACAGATGCCCAGTTTCACTCTTTTTTTGTGGCTACTCAGTTGTCCAAGCACCATGTGTTGAGAAACTATTTTTTCATCACGTAATTGTTTTGGCACTCTTGTTGTAAACCCATTGCCTATTGCTTTGGTTTGAATGTGTCACCTCCAAAATTCAGACGTATTAAGAAGTGGAGTATTTAAGAGGTGATTAGGCCGTGAGGGCTACTCCCTTGTGAGTGGGATTGAGGCCCCTACAGGTTTCACATGGTGTTTGGCTCTCTTGCCCTTCCACCTTCTGCTGTGAGGACCCAGCCTGCTTCCCTCTGGACGATATGGCAGTAAGATGCCATCTTGGAAGCAAGAACAGGCCTTGGCGATCATCAAACCCGCCAGTGCCTTGACCTTGGACTTCCCAGCCTCCGGAACCGTGAGAAAGTTTCTGTTCTTTATAAATTACCTAGTCTCAGGGTATTTCAGTTCAAATAGATTTAAGACACAAATGACTGGGTAGATTTATTCATTTCTGGACTTTCAGTTCTATGTCTATCCTCATGCCAGTATCACATTGGTTTTATTACTATAGCTTTGTTGTAAGTTTTGCAACTGGCAATTGAGTGTTCTACCTCTGTTCTTTTTCAAGATTGCTTTGGTTATTCAGGGTCCCTTGGATTTCCCTACACATTTTAAAATCATCCTGTTAATATCTTCGATAAAGAGGATTTTTAAAATTTATTTGACAGATAGAGTTAGACAGTGAGAGAGAGAGACAGAGAGAAAGGTCTTCCTTCCGTTGGTTCACCCCAAAATAGCCACTACAGCTGGAACTGCGCTGATCTGAAACCAGGAGCCAGGTGCTTCCTTCTGGTCTCCCATGTGGGTGCAGGGGCCTAAGTGCATCCTCCACTGCCTTCCCAGGCCACAGCAGAGAGCTGGACTAGAAGAGGAGCAACCGGCACTAGAACCCGGTGCCCACATGGGATGATGGTGCCGCAGGCAGAGGATTAACCAAGTGAGCCATGGCACCGGCCCTGAAGAGGATGTTTTAACAGGATCTAATCTGTGGATCAGTTTGGAGGTGATTGTTATTGTTATTCTAGTTTTTCAATTCATGAACACAATATCTTCTTATTAACATCAGTCTTCCTTATTGTTTACTTTTATTTGTTTTACTTATTTGAGAGGCAGAAAGAGACTCAAAGAAAAACAGGGGCCAGCATTGTGGAAGAGTAGGTTAAGCCACCACCTGTAATGCTGGCATCCCATATGAGCACTGGTTCAAGTCCCATCTGCTCCACTTCCAATCCAGCTCCCTGCTAATATGCATGGCAAGGCATCAGAAGACAGTCTAATTACTTGGGCCCTTGCCTCCCTCATGGGAGACACAAATGGAATCCCTGGCTCCTGGCTTTGCCTTGACATTTTAGCTTTGGAGACATTTGGAGAGCAAAATAGTAAATAGAATATCTCTCTCTAACTATCTTTCAGGTAAATAAATCTTGGTTTTTTTTTTTTTTTTTTAAGAATTGTTTACTTATTTGAAAGTCAAAAGTACATAAAGAGAGAGAATCTTGTGTCTACTGGTTCACTTTCGCAGTGGCTGCAATGGTTGGGGCTGGTCCAGGCTGAAGGCAGGAGTCTGGAATTCCATTAGAGTCTCCTACGTGGGTGCAGGGGCCCAAGTACTTGGGCCATCTTCTGCTGTTTTCCCAGGTACATTAGCAGGGAGCTGTATCAGAAGTGGACTTGAACCCACACATATATGGAATGCTGGTGTTGCAGGCAGTGACTTAACCAGCTATGTCACAATGCCGGTTCCCCTAGGAGTCATCTTATAGGCAAGTTTGCACCAACTCTGGGGCCCATGTCAAAGTGTCAATCTTATATTTGGGTTGAGTGTGGGGAGCAACTCGGACTAGACTAAGTTACTGGAATTAAGACTTATTCTATGCATCTGCTCTCCCACAATATGGCGCTGGGAGAGGAGGAAACAGCTTCTACACAGCTGCCTCCAGTTCAACCAATAGACTGTGGGACCTGCTCCTGATTGGAGGAGAGCAGCGTACTCGGTGTGTGGGTAGCAGAGTTGGGATTGGTGGAAGAGGACTATAAAGGAGGAGAGAGACACTATGCACCGGGAACATCTATCTGAAGGAACACCTGAGGAACATCTGAGCAGCCCCCGAGAGAGCCGGCCGGCGGTGTGCTGCTCCCCCGCGGAAGTGGGGAAAGTGGCAGGGGGAACCGCCCTTCCACGGAGGTGGAAGGGACGGTAGCCAACCCGGGAAGAACCAGCAGCAAACCCGGGGAGGGCCGAGCAGACAAAAGAACAGCGCAGGGTCCTGTGTCGTTCCTCCACGAAGAGGGGGAGCGACAGTTGAGTACTCCCAGCTTTGCTCTAATCTTAGGTTCTATCCTCCATGATCAAGCATCCTTAGAATCTTGTCCCAAGCCTACTCCTGTAGTCCATGTGAACTAGATAGTTTTATCCCCTTGGGGTGTGGTTTCTATTCCTCCAATCAGGCCTAGCATGCCTTACCTTCATTAGGCTGTACCTGAAACCCTAGTTGTAGGTTTGTTGTGGTGGACATGCAGGAAGGTGGGGGCTGATCCTTAGGGGTCACCTGCTGTCCTGTAGGAGAGAGGCCTTTGCTTATCCTCAGGTACGATAAGCTCTGAGTAGGAAAGAACAGCTCACTTCTGCAGGCAAAGAGGGTCAAGAGGAGCCTGGAAATAAAAGATTTTGACAGGCATTAACCCAGATGTCTCTATCCCACATGTTAGGGTCTCATTCTTCCCCAACCAGGGCTCTGTGTTTGGCATAGGGAATCTAATTTGATTGGTAGCTTCACTTTCTTTGAAGCATAGCTACACCGATGATCTGGCCTGGGTCTCTGTCCTCAGCTTTCTTGGCCTTCCACCCCAGGCTCTGAAAGCCTCCTTATGTGTTATTAGAGACCCTCTGGTCTCTGGTTTTCATCCTGGACTCTTAGTTGCCTGCAAAGTACTCTGTCAGTGTTTTGGTTTCTTTTCCTAGAGTTTTAGTAAAACCAACCAATAAACATCCAATCCCACTGTCTTTATAGTTCCTGCTTCTGATTATATATTGCACCAGCTAATACATTCTCTTCTACTGGTACACCATCCCAGTTCACCATAGATGGAAGTCTTAATAGCCCATGCCAAAGGCTGTCTGTGCTCCACCAGTGGCATGGTCCTTCCTACCAGCTGACTGGAGAGCAGTCCAGCTCTCAAGCCCCATCTTATCTCAGCTTTCTCAGACCTCTCTCCAACTGTTTGGCTTTTCCAGGAGGCGAAGCCTGAGACAGATTTCAGTGTTCAGGATATTTGCTAGGGAGAGCTCTTGGGATCAACATCTGTGGATGAGAAAGGAAGGAAATAGGTTGGGCCAAGGGAGAAGCTGACCTGAGATGCAGGCTGATAACCTCAGTTAACCCCATGCAGGAAGTTCTTGAGCAGAAATGGTTCATCATGGTTGTCCCACACAGGACCAAAAGAGCCAGTGCCTTTCTGTCTTTGCCCCCATTGTCCACTGGATTTGGACCACCCAGGGAAGATGCATCCGCAGATGAGGAAACCTTGCAGGAAATGGTAACTGACAGGTTGTACAGCTGGACAACAGGTCCTGCCTTGAAGGGGGATCAGGACAGTGCAGTTGCACGTCCATTACAGAGATCATGCCAGCAAATCACTCTCAATTTGTTCAGGTGAAAACACATTATCCTCTGTGTGCAATTTTTCTGTAAGCTGAAAGTACTTTCAGAATACAAAGCTTTAAAAAAAATGAGCAGGAGTTTGGCATTGTGGCATAGCAGGTTGGGCCACCACTTGTGACACCAGCATCCCATAGCTGAGTGCTGGTTCCCATCCTGGCTGCTCTACTTCCCATCCAGCTTCCTTCTAATGGGCCTAGAAAAGCCACAGAGGATGGCCCAAGCCCTTGGGCCCCTGTCATCCTTGTGGGCGATTCTGACGGAGTTTTTGGCTCCTGGCTTCAGCCTGGCCCAGACCTGGCTTTTGGGCCCATTTGGGGAGTGAACCGGGAGATGAGAGATATTCCTTTTTCCCCCTCTTTCTCTGCCTCCCTGCACCCCCAAATAAATAAATCTTAAAAAAAATTAAAGGGCCGGCGCCGCGGCTCACTAGGCTAATCCTCCGCCTAGCGGCGCCGGCACACCGGGTTCTAGTCCCGGTCGGGGCGCCGGATTCTGTCCCGGTTGCCCCTCTTCCAGGCCAGCCCTCTGCTGTGGCCAGGGAGTGCAGTGGAGGATGGCCCAGGTGCTTGGGCCCTGCACCCCATGGGAGACCAGGAAAAGCACCTGGCTCCTGGCTCCTGCCATCGGATCAGCGCGGTGCGCCGGCCGCAGCGCGCCGGCCGCGGCGGCCATTGGAGGGTGAACCAACGGTAAAGGAAGACCTTTCTCTCTGTCTCTCTCTCTCACTGTCCACTCTGCCTGTCAAAAAAATAAAAAAAAAAATAAAAAAATAAAAAAAATAAAAAAAAATTAAAAACCAACATGACTTTAACAAAAAAAAAAGGAAGAAAAGAACAGAATTACGTAAGTTTTGATTGAAGAAACATCTGAAAAAGAGCCTCCTGCTGTTCATACAAAGAAGCGAGCCTGGTGTTGAAAAGATGAAAATTCATGTGAGTGAGTAAAAATATGATCACCAGAAGAGGTGTGGTGGGAGATAAGCCTGAGAAGGCAGGTGGGAGCTTCCTCCTTACTGAGCAGTCTCATGTGTAAGCCTTTGGAGCCAGGCTACAATGGAAAACGCCTGTTTCATCCCAGCTGGACTGGCTTTGGGCAGGTGGAGTCTCTTTCGGATTACCTTTCAGAGTTGCTGTTTCCCATTTCCCTCTTGCTTTCATTCCTTTCCTCTCCAAGGCCATCCTGAAACTTGGAACATGGAGGTGTGAGTCTTTCCTCAGCTTCCCCATACTGGGATGAAGATTATTTTTAGGACTCATCGCTGAGTCACAGAGGGAGGAGGAGGAAAACAGCCCTTGTAATCTCTTCCCTTTCGTTCCTTCATAACCTGCTGTACAGCTGAATCCTCTTCCAGACTTTGCCTTTCCCCCAAGAATGCTTTGTCTTGTCTTTCTCTTTTGGAAACAGTAAAGCGTCACCAGAGGCTTCTCAAAGGGGAAGCACATCTTTCTTTGCTGGAATGGACCACAGGCTAAATTAAATGAGAGTGCCGTGAGCTGCTTTTATGGAAGTAAATCTATTTATTGTTCTACTGGTTTTTGGGATCTGAGAGGTTATATATAGTTGCTCCGGATCCGCTTCTCCCTTCCCCTCGGCTGTACCTCCCTCTGGGCTTTCCCTCTGTTTCTCCTGCTTTCTGCAGAGAGATGCAGATGGAGATTGTTGCTGGATTGGCCTTCATTCTCTGCAGCAGCGTGTTTGAGCATGTCTCATGTTTCACTGTTTGATCATATCCTTTGAGAAATAAACAAGCCTGGAAACAGTGAACTCAATACTGTTAAAAAAGATTTCTACCAATCTACACATTAGACATTAAAAATAGAAACAACAACAACAACAGCAACAACAAGCACAGCTTCCCAACTAAGTTGCCAAGAAAGAGAAGGGGAAGTTCTGTCTTTGATAAAGTAGATACTCAAAGAACAACTGTTGAATTGAGTGAATGAAAGAGATTTGGCTTAGCTTCAGGAAACCATGGTTTAAATAGGCAAGCTTCTGGAGGGCCCTTATTTATGCATTGGTTGATGTGTTCAGAGTGCTTTCACTCACATTATTATTTCATGCACTCCTTGGACCATCCCTGTGAGGGAGATGAGGCAGGTGTTATTTATACCATTTGAAAGATGAGATTGAATGACTTCCCTGGAGTCAAACAATTAGTAAGTGGCAAAAAGAGTCATTTTCCAGGTCTGCTGACTACTGTTGATGCCAAGACGCCAGATGGATATTTTTGAGAGATTTTATTTGAAAAGCAGAGCTGCAGAGAGAGAGGTGGTGGGGGGTGGTGAGTGGGGGGGCACTCTATTTCTAATTTTCCACTTCTGTGGCTTTCTTAGGTGCAGTAACAGGGATACTGGATTGGAAGTGGAGCAGCTAGGACTTGAATCGCCACTCACTTGGGATGCTGGCATTGCAAGTGGCTTAACTCTGTGCCATAATGCCAGTCCCCAGATGGATTCTTCTGATTTCAGAGTGAAGCTCTCAGGATCACTGCCGGGTGATTTGTCTTATTTAAAATGGCCTGTGAGGCTGCACTGTGGCATAGCAGACAAAGCCACCACCTGCAGTGCTGGCATCTCATGGGTGCTGGTTAGATTCCCACTGCTCTACTTCCCTTTCTGTAACTCTGTCTTTCAAACAAATAAATAAATCTTTAAAAAAAAAAAAAACAAAACGGACTGTATGAAAATGAACTCATGCAGTCACTGGGCTGAGACACCCTTAGGCTGTCTAGGGTGGTAAACACCAAACAGATGGATCTAAACTGAAGAAAAGATTCATTGCACAAAGCAGTGTGAGTGGAGGGCTGGCGATGTGGCATAGTAGGCTAAGCCTCTGCCTGTGGAACCAGCATTCCATATGGGTGCCGGCTCATGTCCTGGCTGCTCCTCTTTCAGTCCAGCTCTCTGCTTATAGCCTGGGAAAGCAGTGGAAGATGGCCTAAATACTTGGGCCCCTGCACCTGTGTGGGAGACCCAGATGAAGCTTCTGGCTCCTGGCTCCTGGCTCCTGGTTTCTGTTTGGCCCAGCTCTGGCTGTTGTGGCATTTGGGGAGTAAAACCAGCGGACAGAAGACCTTTCTCTCTGTCTCTCCCTCTCTGTGTCTGCAACTCTGCCACTCAAATAAATAAATAATTTTTTTTAAAAGCAGTATGAGTGGACAGAACTATAGCAAATCAGTTTCATTCTGTACTGATTTGGGATAATGCATTTAACGTTGTAAGGCTGAAGTTCCTTTAAAAGAACAGGGGCTCAGAGTGATGTTTTTATTCTAAGAAAAACAACCACGTGTTATTGTTGACTGTTTTCTAAAGTCATGTGACAATAAAATGCTAGGCCTCTTTGCTAAGAAAATGAAAAACAGAATTGAAAGCACTATTGTGTCCTACATCTGACAAAACAATAATGAAGCTATACCTGGAATTGTACCTTTAATTCTGCCCAGAAAAATCTTATGAAAAAGGTTCTAGTAGGTAATCCAGGTCATAGAAAGGGTCAACTAAAATAACCAAAAAAATTCCCTAGGAGGAAGTTGCTTTAAAAACAAAATTAAGGGGCTGGTACTGTTGCACAGTGGGTTAAGCCACCACTTGCAATGTTGGCATTCCATATCGGAACACCAGGTCAGGTCCTGGCTGCTCTGCTTCTGATCTGTCTCCCTGATAATGTGCCTGGGAAGGCAGCAGAAGATGGCTCAAGTACTTGGATCCCTGCCATCCATATGAGAGACCAAGATGGAGTTCCAGGTTTGGCTTTGCTTAGCCCTGGCCATTGTGGCCATTTGTGGAGTTAACCAGCACATGGAAGATAGTGCTTCTGCTCATTCTCTCTCTCTCTCTCTCTCTCTCACTCTCTCTGCCTATCAAATAAGTAAAATAAATCTTAAAAATTAAGTGGAAATTTGGAAGAAATCTCTGCTCACCTTTGTGAAATTCATGGCATTGTGGACAGTGAGAATATCCCTGAAAACTTCATTTTCTTTCTTTCTTTTTTTTTTTTTTTTTGTTCTCGGATAGAGGACGTATCAGATATTAAACTGATAAGAACAGATACTACACTTGATCTTAGCCAAAAGGCAGAGAAGCGATGAAAAATTCATTTTCAACAAACATTTATTGAGAAGCCGCCACATTCAGGCACTGTGCTTGACACTAGAGTTTACATTGAAGAAAACACAGACGATCGCAGCCATTGTCAGAGAACGCCAGCCTGGGGGAATGATTAGTCCACTCAGCACAGCTCCTTGGGCGTCTGGTTTGCTGTGCATCATCTCTTGGCCTTGGTTGGTGGGTTGCCAGGAACCAGTCAACCTGCAGGCAAGTTCTTCAAGCTGCAAACCTGAAGGACTGGGCTCTTCCTCCTGCCCAGGGGACAAAGCGGAGTCAAGATTCTTAGTAACCTTTCCATGGACATGCAGTTGTTTACCTGGGTCCTGCAGACGCCATCCTTTGCTGCCATCTCAGCATTTCTGAGCTGGGTGCTGCTTAAGGCCGAGGTACGTTCCCAAAAGTGGATTTCTCACTTGGTTGTTTGCAACTGAAAATGCATTTTCCTCTGTGAAATGATGTTAGAAACACTGGCTGGGCAGCACACGTTTATCCTAGTGGGGTGGGGTTAAGATACCTGCATCCCACATTGCAATAGCTGGGTTTGATTCCTAACTCTGTTTCCTAACTTTTGCTTCCTTGCTAATGAGACCCTGGGAGTCACTGGTGATCCCGGCTCAAGTAATTGCCACCAATGTGAGAGCCCTGGATTGCATTCCTGACAACTTGGGCCCTGACCCAACCCTTGCTGTTGCAGGGCTTTGGGGCAGTGAACCAGTGGATGTGGACTCTCTCCCTGTCTCTCTTTATCTGCTTCTCAAATTTAAAAGAAAAGAAAAAGTACTGCTTAGGTTCTCAGGGCTCCTCTTAGAAGCGCATGTAGCCCATATGCAGCTCCACAATGAGACTTCAGAGCTGGACTTACAACATTATTTCTGCTGGAAAATGTGCCCCCGCAGCGGAACAAGGTCTTCCTCCTCCCCCACTTCCTGCTTCCATGAGTAATGAAGCCTGTGTTTACTACAGGAAGTGGCGGCTCCTGAGTGTGGGCGCGGGGTCTGGAGGCAGCCTTGGATGCAGTGCACATGGGGCCAGAGCTATTCTCCCTTCTCCCTGCTCTGTTGCTCTGCGATGGGGGCAGCTGGAGAGTCTTTCCCTGACCCTCCTCCTACAGAGCTACTGAGACTCCTCTGGTAGGGCAGGAGCCTAACAAGACTGACTACATAATTCCTGCGGTTTTTTGATTAGAACACCAGGGAAAAAAAATGCTTCTAAAGGTAGTAAAATATAAAGCTTTCTTCCTTTCTCCTGCAATCCTTCTCTCTTGACTTGTCATGGTGCTTTAAATTTGCTATTAATGTTACCCTCCATAAGGAGAAATTGCATTATTAGCATGAATTTTATAATTGATTTCTGTATTGTGCAAAGCCAGTTTGTTTGTTTTTAAATATTTATTTATTTGAAAGGCAGAGTTACAGAAAGGCAGAGGCAGAGAGAGAGAGAGAGAGAGAGAGTGAGGTCTTCCATCCACTGGTTTACTCCCCAAATGCCTGCCACTACTAGAACTGGGCCGATCTGAAGCTAGGAGCCTGGAGCTTCTTCCGGGTCTCTCATGTGGGTGCAGGAGCCCAAGGACTTGGGCCATCTTCCACTTCTTTCCCAGGCCATAGCAGAGAACTGGATCAGAAGAGGAGCAGCTGGGACCCAAACCAGTGCCTCTATGGGATGCTGGCACTGCAGACAGTGGCTTCACCTGCTATGCCACAGCACCGGCCCCCAAAGCCAGTTTTAAATACAAATATAAGAGCATTTAATTACTATGTAGGGGTTAGCATTGTGCTGCAGCAGATTAAACCAATGCTTTCGATCCCTACATCCCACATTAAAGTGGTGGTTTAAGTCCTGGTTGCTCCACTTCCAAACCAGCTCCCTGCTAATGCACCTGGGAAAGCAGTAATAATGGCCCAAATATTTGGGCTCCTGCCACTCAAATGGGAGGTCCAGATAGGGTTCCAGGATCCTGGCTTTGGTCTGACCCAGCCCAGCCATTGCAACCATTTGGTGAATGAGCCAATGGATAGAAGATCCTTCCCACCCATGCCACATCACTCTTTCAAATAAATAAATTAATTAATCATTAAACAATTAGTGTAAGGTGTGAGCATTGTGGCACAGTGGGTTGAGCCAACACTTGGGATGTCCACCTCTCATATTGGAATACCTGGTTCAGGTCCTGGGTACTCCATGATTCTTTCTTTCTTTTCTTCTTCTTCTTCTTTTTTTTTTTTTTTAATATTTATTTGAAAGACAGAGTTACAGAGAGCCAGAGGTAGAGAGTCAGAGGTAGAGAGAGAGAGAGAGAGAGGTTGGTCTTCTATCCGCTGGCTCATTCCCTGAAGAACTTTAAAAATCAAACCAAGATGGAGTGACTTAAGCTAACACTATTAAAAACAAGAAGTCACCTTTGCCCCAAATAAAATTAAAGTTTAAAAAGTATAGCCCTAAACTTTTTCCCCCAGAGCTAAAATTAGGTGCAGCTATAAAAATAAGGGACCCTATGCTTAGCTAGCTGCGACACTTGTGCCTGGCTGTGCTAAGACCTAACCCAGTTTGTGTACCTCCTAATACTCAGCGGGACGCTGCTCTCCCTCCAGGGGAACGAAGGGAGCGAGACGTCGTCCCCCCTCAGGGTGAACAAGATGACGCTGACAGGGAAAGGAACTGCTGAAGAAGTAAACAACAAAATGGCGACGAGGTGCATGCCTCCCATGTGATCCCGTAGCTGATTGGATAGAGGACGCATGCCTTTCACATGATCAGCTCACGGATTGGACTGCTGTGTGCATGCCTCCCATGTGATCCCGTAGCTGATTGGACAGAAGATGCATGCCTTTCACATGATCTGCTCACGGATTGGACTGCTGTGTGCATGGACACTATAGTGCTTTTGATTGGTCGCTGCGGGTATATAAACCGTGTGGCTCTGTGCTGGGGGCGCTCTCTGGACTCCCGAGTTCAGGAGTCCCGTCTGCGCAGACGCCGAATAAATCCTCTTGCTTTTGCATCAGCCGGTCTGGACTCTGAGTCTTTGGGGTGTGCCTCTCGATGTGTTAGCATCCTCACTCAGAGGGTCTAACATCCCCAATTGGCTGCAACGGCTGGAGCTGCACCCATCAAAAGGCAGGATCCAGGAGCCTCCTCCAGGTCTCACACACAGGCGCAGAGGCCCAAGGACTTGGGTCATCCTTTACTACTTTCCCAGGCCATAGCAGAGAGCTGGATCAGAAGTAGAGCAGCCTGGACTTGAACCAGTGCCCACACAGGATGCTAGCACTGCAAGTAGCGGCTTTACCCTCTATGCCACAGCGCTGGCCCCTACTATATGATTCTGATCTAGCTTTCTGCTAATGTGCCTGAGAGGCAACAGATGATGGCTTGAGTACTTGGGTTCCTGCCACACATGTGGGAAGCCCACGTGAAGCTCCTGATTCCTGGCTTTGGCCCTCCCCTCTTTCAGGCATTTGTGGAGTGAACCAGCAGATGATAGATCTCTGTCTCTCTGTCATTTTTTCAAATAAACAAATAAATCTTTAAAGAAAAATTCTATGTGGACTCATAATTTCTATCTCATAGTTCCTTCATCAATGTGTACTTTGTTCTTACCACAGCAGTAGAAACACCCACTGTACAAGCCCATCCATTATTATTTCACTTCTTGTTGCACACACATTTTACCAGTGCTCTACCTTCAGCTTACTGGAAAGTGAGAAAGGACTGGAAGGAAAAGGAAGTGTCATCAGTGTAGGCAGTTGGCTAACACAGGGAAGTTACCCAAGTAAGGATGGATCTGATAAATGGGACCCTTTGGGCTTTTGTGTCTTAGAATGTGTGGCTTTCTGTGTTGCTGGATTTCTTTAAAAATTTTTATTTATTTTGACTTTGTTCAGAAGGCAGACACACAGAAATAGTCTACCCCTGGGTTCACTTCTCAACTGCCCACAACTGCCAGGACTTGGCCAGGACAAAGCAGAGGCTAGAATTCATTGTGGGTTTCCCACACAGGTGACAGCAATCCAAGTATTTGGGCCTTCATCAGGTGCTGCCTCCCAGGATACCATTAGTAAGAAGCTGGAATTGGGAGCAGAGCTGGGATTCAAGCCCAGGCACTCCAGTGTGGCATGTGGGCCTCCTAAGCAGCATTTTAGCCTCTGTGGCAAATGCTCATCTGCCTGCCTGCCTGCCTGCCTGCCTGCCTTTTTTCTCTTTCTTGTCTTTCTTCCTTCTCTTCTTTCTTTAGCTTTCTCTGTCTCTCTAAGGCCAAGTGTCAGGGAGGGATGGAGAAAGAGAGGGAAGTGAAGAGAGAGGGGGATCTCCCGTCCACTGGTTCACCCCACAAGTGACCATCAGAAGGTTAGCAGCCAGGACTCTTTCCCAAGTGATGGCTTAACCCACTGTGCCACAATGCTGGCCCCTACCCACCCCTGTATGTTTGAGGTAAGTTCTGGCTCCAGTGGAACATGCAGCTTCTCAGAGCTGCCAGCACCCTACTTACCCAGCTGTAGACATAACACACTTACCTTGTACCTGCTTTGTCTTGCTGAACCCCAGTGCATGAATTCTATGCTCACAGGGCACTTAAAATGAATGGCTTGGCGAGGAACAGAGACCACATGTATTGCATCTGTCCCCTCGCTCCCATGTGTGCTCCATTGTCCCACCTGACTTCAGAACACAAAGATAAAAGTAGGAGGAATCTCAGCATGACAATAGCAGAGCATTAAGCATGAAGTTTTTCTGCCTGTGAGCTCTTGTGTAATGCCCTGGGTAAGGAGAGGAAGGGAGAAGCCTATGGCTATAGTCGTTGACAGGGCTCAAGCTGTCACCAAGATGGGGAGATGGATCTTGGGCCTCCTGAGCCCCTAGCCCTTCTGCTCTCAGGACACCATACCTAGGGGCTTGCCAGAGGCAGTGATGGTCATGGTCAAGACTCAAGTTGGGTACCAACCTTGGGGTGATATCTTCAGGGAATGATGGTCTAGTGATGAAAACCACCAGGTGGCAAAATATTTGTGTCAAACAGAAGGTAAGGAACAGGATTGTGGAAGATAGACCTACTAAACCTACCATATTGCAGACCAGTTACTAGCTAGAGCACTCAGGATGGCCAGTGTAAACAAGTCTTCAGCACAAGTTTGGAGTTAGATAGTGATTATCTTCTTCCCCAAATGACAGATGGCCTCATTACTGGAGTGCAAAGTAGGGGGCATGGTGTGCATTGTGGCACAGCAGTTAAGCCTCTTCTTGGGACACCCATGTCCCATATCAGGGTTGAGTCCTGGATATGTTTCTGATTCCAGCTTCCTGCTAATGTGCACCCTGGGAGACAGCAGAGGCATGACTCAAGCACTTGGGTCCCTGACACCCGTGCAGGACACCCAGATTGTAATACTGGGTTCCTGGCTTTGAGCTAGTCCAGCCCTGACTGTTGGGATTTGGAGAGTGAATCAAGAGGTCAGTGATACTTTTTTCCTCTCTCTTTCTGTCCCACTCTGCCTTTAAAATAATAAATTGAACTTAAAAAAAATGAACTTCAGTGAGAGCTTTATTCAACAGTTCAAGATGTTTATCACTCCCTGTATGTGGGCTGAAGGATGTCACTTCTGTGTTTTGCATTTACATTGGCCATGTGAGAGAGGCCTAGGTTGTTCTCAAAAACAGGATAATTAGAGAAGACTTCGTGGCCTCAAGAGGTTTAAGTTTCAGGAATGTCTGTCTCTGGAAATCAGGAGCATCTGTTCTCCTCAAGCTATCAGGGTCATTATGATAGGAAACAGGACAGAGGCTGGTGTTGTGGCATAGTGGGTTAAATCACCACCTGCCACAACAGTATCCCATATGGGTGCTGGTTCTATTCCTGGCTGCTCCACTTTTGATCCAGTTCCCTGCTAATGTGCCTGGGAAAGCAGCAGAATATAGCTGAAGTCCTTGGGCCCCTGCACCCACGTGGAAGTCCCAGGTGAAGCTCCTGGCTCCTGCCTGGTCTGCCCTGGCTGTTGTGACCATTTGGTGAATGAACTAGTAGAGAGAAGACTCCCTCTCCCTCTGTCTCTTTCTCTAATTCTGCCTTTCAAACAAATTAATTAATTGAAAAAAAGAAAAGAGTCCAAATACGAAATTCTGTTCAGGAATTCAGATGCTACTTGGGACATTCATATTCCGTGTCAGTGTGCCTGGTTCAAGTCATGGTGCTGGTTCTGATTCCAGTTTCCTGCTAATGTGTTCCCTGGGAGGAAGCAGGTGATGGCTCAAGTACTCAGGCCCCTGTCATCCATGTGGGAAACCATGCCCCCAAACTGTGCTGGCATTTTTAGAGTATCTCTGTGTCTGCCTTTCAAATAAAAAAAATAAAGAAGGAAAGAAAAAGAAAACCTTTGGACTGAATTTTCCTAAAGCCAGAAAGTGTCACTATCTCTGTACTCATCTGAAAAAATGTGTGTTTGTGAGGGGCGGGTTGGGAGTGGGGGAACCATAGCTTCTGTATAACTAGTTTAATCACAGCATTTATTTTTTTTCATATTTATTTATTTAATTTAAATATTTATGTATTTGTTTGAAAGTGTTAGAGGAGAGGCAGAGATCTTCTCTCTGCGGGTTCACTTCCCAAGAGGCTGTAACATCCAGGGCTGAGCCAGGCCAAAGCCAGGATCCAGGAGCTTCTCCCAGATCCACTATGTGCATAGCAGGGGTCCAAGCACTTAGGTCATCTTCTGTTGCCTTCCCTCCATACATTAGCAGAGAGCTGGAATGGAAGTGAAGCAGCCAGGACTCGTATCGGTGCCCACATGGGAACTGGCATCACAGGTGGCAGCTTTACACCCTACACCATAGTACTCGCCCCTAATCCCAACATTTCTACAAAACTGTCCCATTTCCAAAAAGCAGTGACTTCCAAGGCAGAATGAGAAGGAATTCTTTTGTTATTTATTGGCTTTATAAATTATCTCAATAAGTAATTCCCAGTGCATTTAAGTGTAAAGTTATATAATCATTATTCAAAAAGTAAATATATGGGCTTTCATTTCAGAAATTGATTTTATTACAAGGAAGGCCAAGTTTTATCTAAAACAACTGGGCAATTTATTACAGCTTTTCTATGAACCCTCATTTGTTATATCCTGGGAAAACAGTATAAGGTGTTTGCCTGAAACAGGCCAGTACGTAGGAACTTGATAAATGACAGCAATAAACGCTCTCTGGAGGGAGCAGCTCTGGCGACCCCTCTGGTGATGTGTGGGTCCTTGGTTTTCACCTGCAAGCCGCCTCCCATTTCCAAGAGCATCCAAGCGATCTGCTTCTCATCAAACTTCATGTGCAGGTGGGATGGATTTTGATTGGAAGCATTCTTTTCATACTCTAACCACGGTCCTTGTTATCTGAGAGTCTATCTTTGTGGAATTTTACTTTTGCAAAAATGTATTTGTAATCCTAAAATCAATAATCCTAGCACTTTTGCAGTCAGACATGTATAGAACAGCAAAGTGTTTGAGTCACCCTACATGAATGTTCCCTGATAGGGTTCAACAAGGTGGCACTGCTTTTTTTTTTCCTAAATATTTATTTTGTTTGCTTGAAAAGAAGAATGACAAAGACAGAGGGAGAGTTGGAAAATGATCTTTTGTCTACTGCTTCACTCCTCAAATGGCAGCAGTGGCCTGAGGTAGACCAGGTCAAAGCCAAGAAACAGGAATTCCATCTGGGTCTCCCATGTGGCTTCAGGGACAAGTACTTGGACCATCTTCTGATGCTTTCCTAGGTGCATTAACAGGAGTTGGATTGGAAGTGGAGCAGCTAGGACTTGGGATGTCAGTACCACAACACCAGCTCAAAAAATTTTTTTTTGTTTTAGATTGTTTTGATTTATTTGAAAGGGAGAGAGAGAGAAAAAGAGAGAATGTGAGTGAGGGCTGCATCTTCCATCTGCTGGTTCACTCCCCAAATGGCCACAACAGCTAGGTATGGACCAGGAGCCTGGAATTCCATCC